>NC_134172.1:18211724-18869988 GCF_964188355.1 Buteo buteo
GATGCATGTGGTGGTCAGCAAGGACACATTTTTCCTTCAGAACTGTTTGTTTCAGAGAATATTATGCCAAGTAGGTACTTTGTGCTCTCCCCTTCAATTTTAGGTTGGGTTTTTTTCTGATTTCTGTCCTGCTGCCTTTCTCCTTCACCCTGTTTCATAGACCTCTAACATGAAATCATTGCTTCGAAGAGGAGGAGATTCTGAACCTTGGAGCCACTGACTTCTGCCCCAGTGGCTCAGGTACAGTATGATCCTTCCTGAAGAACATGATATTTACTGAGTGGTGGGGATGGTGTGAGCTAAACAGTCTTATTTTGTCCATTGAAAATTAAATCCGTATTGTCTCCCTATCTCTTTCTAACCTTTCTTGTTACCTTTTGCTAGAAATCACAACCTGCACAAGGTAAATGCCAATGATGTCAATTATTCACAAACATGACTGCCTCAATTATTTTGACATTTAAGAGTTAAAAAAACCCCAAACCTGCCAGCTATAAGTGCTAGGGATTATGTATGGGATAGCTTCAGTACTGCTTTACATTTAGTATGGATATCGTCTTCATAAAGTATCTTCAGTTTTAATGTGCTTTACAGATTGGGTTGCATGGAAAAGAGCAGTTTTTGTTGACATTTAGTGATTAAATAATCCAGTAATGACACTACAGACATACACGGCTTTAATCAGGATCAAACCATAAATCAGGGTGCAATTTTGAATTTCCTAGTTTCAAACATTCTAGGGAAAAAGTAACCCATGATTGTCATCACGTTAATCGGCATCTGCAATACTAAGCTGGTCATATTGAAGTTTGATATGTCATTAAAGACTAACTACGAATCATACCATAGCACGTGCCAAGTAACAAAATATTTGTAGTTGTGTTCCTGTGCTCTTTCATCTTGAAACATCCACTTTCTACCAATTTCTAACTAATTCTAACTAATAATCTGACCGAGTTTTATTATTGTCTTCTCTCAAAGGGGAAGCAATATTTTCCTCTTGTTGCGTATCAGGTAACCACCGAGTAAGACCTATGGCTTGATCACATCTTCTGTCCTGCTTCTGCTCTGTCTCTGTGTTTTCTGAGTATGTATATTGGTCTTTTAACTTATTAGAACTGGATTATTTTCTATTTATTTTTCTACTGCTAAATGAATTTTTAACGTATGAGACACCTTTAATTCCCTTTGTGTTATGTGCATTTATTCTCCTTTTATTATTCCTATTAACACTTTTATAACCATTCTGTGTGGGAATGTTGTGCTGGTTTTTACTTATTTCAGCTTTTCCGCTGATTTTCCAAACCTTTAAGAATGTAGGTAAGAGTGACCTCTCGTACACTGAGGTTGATCGTCTGAAGATGGACAGAGTTAGAGGGTACTTCAGTGTATTTCAGTTGATCTGGGGGAGCTCAACTGAGTTAAGCTGGATCAATATTTGTAATTTTTTGTTCTATCAAGTGTAAATTGACATTTTTGCATGATATAAAAAGAAATGTGTTCCCTTTTGGTTTTGTTAATGTTATAACTGATTTATGGCATAAAAATGTAAAATAAAATTCCCTGGTTTATGATACTTCTTCCTGATATTATTTAAATTTTTGCTGGTTTCATACTCAAGTGCAGTGTAAATCAGGCTAGGTCATGCTGGCTAATACTTTGGTTGCATCCTACTTGAAAAAAGAGGGCGGGGGGGGCGCGGTTCCTGGTTGGAAACTCTCAGGAAATCTCTTGGCATCCCAGTAGTTGATAGTTTTGTATTACTGGTCTGCATTTTCATAGATCCTTATTTCTTGAAGAATAAAATTGCTAAACTTATCTCTGTTATTATTTTATAATAGTAGGAGTGCCAATACAGCTCCCTTATCTTTGTTACTGTCATCTCCTCTGTCATTAGGTAATTTCTGCCGTTTTCTACCAGCTTTCCAAAATTTAAAGATATGGCATGGCTGTAATTTTGTACACCTGTACAAATACATTTGTGTTACCCTGTCCAATATAAAAAGAAATGAATATGTTTGCTTTGATTTGAAGCTTCCTGTAAAATGGGTTTGCATGTTTGGATGATTTAGTGCAAAAGCCTGAAGTGTAGTGGTCTGAAAAGGTACAGGGAAATGGCAGTAAATCTCTCCTAAATTACTGCAATTTTTTTCCAATATTTTGTCATTATTTTTCATACTCCTTTTTATCCTACAACACACATTCCACTTCAGTGTTGGTGTTTCTCTGTCCTCTGCAGGGAAAGTTGAGAATTAGTTGTATGTATTAACAGTATTGTAATTATCTGGTTATACTTATTTGGGACATTTTACTCCTACACATCTCTCTATCTTAAATAAAATTCAGATGCTGTCTTCATCTTCTTTAAAATTAAAATTCTTACTAAAAATCTTGTTTGTTGGCATTAATTAATTTATTAGAATCTCTGTTTTGATTTCCATTTAGTTTAAGTTGTAGCCTGGCACCTGGCTGTATTGTGCAGGCCTCAGCATCTTCTGTTCTTATGTCCTGTGACTTCTGAAGTACTCACTGCAAGTCTTCCACTGCTGGTTTTTATTATCTTAATTTTTCCCCCATATCTACATATTTTCTCCACATTTTCTATTCTTCTGAATGTTCACCTACTTCTACCACTATTCCCAGAAACAAAAATAAAACCGACTTTCACCTAATGCCAAGTGTAGTATGGAAGAACAGAAGATCATCCTTTACTAACCACTATAAAGTGCTTCTTTGCTTTGCTATCTATTTTTTAAGATTTCACAACTTTATATTTTCATATTAACTTTAGGTGTGGGATTTCACCAGAGATGTGTCTGTCCCTTGTTGTCCAAGTTCCACTTGATTTGTTGTGATCTGTTTGGAAAGTGGTGCTAACTGTCAATCACCTTTTTTAGAAACAAGGGAAGGCCTAAATGCAAAGCATGTCCCTGTAGGTGTTCTTTGCTTTCATGACCATGGCTTCATTAAAGAGCATTTAAGCAAATGCATAATTTCACACTTGTGACTTATCCTAATACTCTTAAGCGTGTACTTAATTTTAGTGATTAATTATTTTCTGTTTTGTTTTGCTTTGTTTTTTAACCTGGACTGTAAGCAGGCAGAGGGAGAAGGGAACAGTAACATTTTTAGCTCACTTGCCTGTTGGTAGAGGCTAGTAGAGATTTTGCCTGTTGCATTTAAGCACCCTCATGTGCTGCTGCTTTTTATTTGTGAGTCTTTCTTGCATATGGTTGGTGTATGGGGAGTCTGCTACTGTGAGCTTTTGCATTTGAAATTCTTCAGCATTATTTGTTTGCATGGCTTAAGTCCCTTCAGTTTTTAATGTAAAGCTGACTAAAAATTCATTTCTAGATTTCATATTTGAGAAATTGCATAAATGAGTGTGGTTAGTTCTTAGGATCTGTTTTCAGTGTTGGTGACCTCTTTTTAAATTAATTACTTTGAGGATTTCAGAAGTATTTAATCTGTCATTTTATTAGTGTTTTGGATTGTGATCCAGTGTTTGTGGCACTTTGATCCGGTTTTAGCAAAAGTTCTCTTTACAGCAGAATTCTGCTCTGATGATGGAGGCCTTAAATAAAAGTTTTTGGTTTTTTTTTTCATCGTTTGCATGCTTCTGAGTAGCTTCTTTTAAAGAGTGGTAGATTTTTCTTGAGGCATGTGATAGGGGAACAGAAGAGTAAAATAGAAAATAGTAATTAAATTGTAATTGTGTTTTGCATGTGTATGAATGACTAAAAGGTGGGTTTTTCTCTTCCTGTCAATAAATATTCATATGTATGTACATGCAGCGTTCAGTGTCAGTATTTTTCTTAAAATGTAATTTATAGTGGAATAACATAATGTTATGAATTAAAATGAGAGAGTTTGGGGTTTGGGGAGGATTTTTTTTACATCTGAATTTAATTACTTGACCTATGCTGTATCATAACAAGTTGCACAGCATGTAGAAAAACCTGAACAGTAACCTACATATTTCTCATATGGCATAAATTGTACTGACCCCACTAGATGGTGCTAATTGATAAATATACGTCTGTGTGTATATATATTTATATATATTTAATTTTACCTCAAAGCATAGGTGTCCCTGTCAGTGATTAAATTCGGGGTTTTGAATGGGTTAATTCTGTATCATTGAGCTGTACAGAAGTGCTCTCTTCAATGTTATTAGGAACTCAGGGAACTTGAATTGAATTGGATCTTGGACTAACTTGCATTGAGTAGAGAATGTAAGGATGATGTTTACTGTACTAGGCAGGAATAAACCAAACTCTTCATGATGTAAATTTAGCAGGCTCTGCCCGAATAATGAAAGTGAAAAAGCACAAGTCTATGCCAAGGTTTCTCAATCTGTATGCAGCAAATCCTTTTTTTTTTTTTTTTTTGCCTATTTTCTTTAATTAATGTTTAACTGGCATTTCTGTAAAAATCTTAGATATGTAGAGAATAGAGCTTGGTGAAAAAAATATCTGCCTGACAACCAGAAGAGCAGTTTAGCCTTCGTTCATGTTAGAAATCTGTTTACTTGATGAGCAGGGTTAAGAAAGTCCTTTCCTTTGGATTTATATTGGTAACAGAACAGTGGAAATCACTTGCCTTTGGAAAAATGTCTGGAAATTAGGTTCTGTATGATGACGTAAAACTAAAGACCTCAATTCAAATTTCTAATGAGTGTTTAACAGTAGTATCAGGAGAAATGAAGATTACAAAGCAAAATGTTTACAAGTAAAACATAGCTGTGGGCAAATGAGAACCTTTTAATGTTTATATAAGGTTTTATGTTTTCTGAAGAAGGGACAAGGCATTTATTGAGAGAAGTATTAAATCTAGGCACATATTTGTTTTGTTTCTAGCACCTAAATGGAATCTTGAACTTAGCCTTCAAGGAAGTCTATTAGCAGTGAACTGGAGACTACCTGCTCTTACTGTGCAGTGCTTCTTTACCTTCTTAGCAGATTTCCAAAGGCAACTCTCATCTTTCAGTTCTTCTCACTTTAAAGCTCGCTCTTCAGCTGTATTTATTTGACAAAGCAGGACCATACAGTTGTTCATTTAAAACCTGTCCTGATAGCTTCTTTATTTGGAAAAGTGTTCTTTTAATTTAATTTAATTTTTTTTTAAAGTACTATCTCCATATTCTTAGCAAGTTACTTCTTCAGTCCTCTAATTCAGACTCTGGGAATAATTTAACATGAATGGGTATTAGTATTGGCGCAGAAAGTATTGTAAATTCATGTTTGAATTCACTTTATGGCTCTTTTCTTTGTTAATCAACATACCAGCATAAAGCAGTGGGAAATAATGGAATATCGGGGGGGGGAGGGGTTGTATTGCTGAATTAGATAATCAAATTTAATCACAAGTCATGAAGTGTTCAGGATTGCAGTTTTCCTAGATGTCTTTCAGCAATAAGATGACAGTTGTTGCTGGTATATCTTGTGCTTAGAAGGACTTCAGATGATGATCGCTTCCAAAACCCAGTCAGTCAGCAGTTGACATGATCTTTGCTCTTTACATTCTAGCTGCATCCGGGCTGTTTCTTTCCTTTTCCAGTTCATGTTTAGTAATATAATTATTGTTATCTTAGATCATTTTTTTCTTTGAAATACTCAAATCTGATATTCAAGTGCAAGAACAATTATGTTTTTCTGTAGTACAGAAAGCTGACTTTTCTAAGAAGAAATCCTTCTCTCAAATTCATAAAGATCTTTAAATTTAAAGTACCAAACCCTAAATGGAGAAACACTTTTGCTATATAAAACAGTAACATTATACTCGTGCTGTTTAAAAAAAGTTTGTCATAAAGCTGAAGAAACGTAAACATTTCTTAAAATGTGTCCAATACCAAGACTTGAAGAAGTTTTTAATTTCTGATGTTTTAGATCTTTGGATTATTTGTTACACATAATAACAATTCAAATTAGTTAGGCATGCATTTTGCAAGTCTTTGTTGCATTACTTACACACAGAGTCAGGTGATACCTAAAAAGGAAGTATCGACAGAGTATTTAAGTGGGAAAAAATGGAAGATTTCCGTAAAAGAAAGAAAGAAGAAACAAGTTTGTTGTTGGAATGTGAGATCAAAATACTGTAGACATGTATATATTTTTTTTCTGATCAATCCAAGTTCGTTAGTGTCTTGAATTAAATAAGTTTTTCCTCAAGTTTTGTATTTAGAATCATTGTAAAAACATCAGCTGTTTGATCGTTGCAGTAAGGATTATTTCCATCTGTATTTGATTACAGCTGTGCAACTTTACTGAGTATTTTTTGTCAAAACTGAAGGGCTTCAGTGGGAGTTGCAATTCCTTTCTTGCTTGCATAAAGTATTCTTTAAGTAAAGTATATTTTAAAAGTAACTTAGAAAGACACATTTCCTGATATAGTTGTCATATAAACAAATATTGCAATTGGTTATAATTATCTCACTATCAGTAGTTGGAATACCAAAAAATTTAAGCTTATGGTAATTTTTTTTTTATTTTATTAGAAGTCATTTTAGGAGTATTGGTTTGAAAATTAAGTACATTTTTTGTCCATGATTAGTCCTTGTCTTCCTTTTAGTGATGAGGAAACTGATGCTTAGTCCCTTCGGTAATGTGCTTTGAAATCTTTGGATTAAAAATGGTGTCATAGTCCTGAGTATTGTTACCCTTTTAAATTGCAGTCTTTATATATGACTTTGACAGTTTTGTTGTATGCATGATCAATTTGCTATGTCTGCAGTACTGCACAGAATTTCCTGACAGTTGGGTCAGGATCTTTAATGAAAGATTTGGTCTATTGTGTTGTGAATGATGAATCTTTATCACTGTCTTAGTGAAAGGAAGAGAGAATTAAAGACACTTATGTGACCCCACTTAAATTCTGTGTTTCATTTAAATCGGAATGCTTAATTTCAAAAAGTATGATTATTAAAGTAATAATACTGGGGGTGGGTGGGCAAAGATTACCAGAATGGAAATGTATAGATGGAAGGGTGAAGAACCATAAATTGGAAAGAGCAGCTTGTAACCTGGGCATCCCGAGTTCACTATTGCTCTTCTGAAATTTTTCCCTCAAACTTTTACCAAATTTAAGATGGTTTTATATAGGTCAGTGCGTGCTTTTGGTGAAAAGAGTTGCTATACCTTTATTTTAGCAAATTCAGACTGGTACAATTCAGACTGGTACTTGATGGGTATACTGCTCAGATGTCGTTTTATTTGAAAATGTATTTATGAAGGGTAGTGTGTGAAAATTGTTAGGATCTTTCAGCATCCATGGACTCCAGTTTGAAGACTTCTTGTTTAAAAGGAGAAGAAGTTTGATGTTGTTCTGTTCTTTCTGTTCAAGGACTTCATGTCCTTAGCTCACACAAGAGAGTGGTTTCATTCAAATTTGGAATTGTTCTGATGCTCCTTCCTTTGGAAATGGGGTTAAAAGTACAGAAAAACAATTTGAAAATACTGTATACAGTAGCCATGTAGGCTGTTTGGCTCTAAAGGGGCCAGGAAATTTATTTTGGAGCAAGTGCAACTTGTTTGCCTTTGGTCTGAACTTCCTCTGTCTACCTAGGGACCCTCTTCCTATAAGCAAAGTCATCAAAACCTTTTCTTATTACTGACCAAAAAAAAGTGCATTTGAATGAAGTCTGTGAAATCTCATATAATAGCAGCTTTATTTTATTGTATAAGGAACAATGAATTCAAAGTGAAAAGTGTTTCTTACAGAAAAATAAACATTTTAAGAAACTCTGCAAGGAATAACTGGGTTTGTAGCCAGTATTTAATCTGTTTTGCTTAACATTGCAAAAATAAAATAGCTAATACATTAGTCTTATTACCATATGCTTTCATATTCATTCAGACCAGAATTTTCTTTTTCTTGAGTCCTTTCTCTTTGTGATATAGGCTACATAAAATAAACCTCAGAGGTATTAAAATATAATTTAAAGAAAAAAGCTTTTAAAAATGAAGGAAGAAAAAGGGCAGCATCTCACAGGATAAGCTATAAAGGGGTTAAAATCACAAATAAGCATGTTACAGTCCTCTGTAAATGGGAATGAATATGGAAATTACCATTTCACGTAACTGCTATTTTAATCTTTAACCTTCTAGTAGTTTTAGGATCCTACTTGAAAAATAATTATCAACTGTATGAAGACTAGATGGCGAGCTGTGGATTATCAGTAGATAAGGAAAAAATGTATTGATCACAGACAGATCATAGGTAAGGCCACTAATTAAGTAGGCTGGAGAAATTCCAGAAGAGAGCAGTTAGAATGATGAGAGGGCTACAAAACATGATCCATGGGCGAAGATTGAAAGAGTTTGGGGTTAGCTTACAAATCACTGGAGAAGTACCTAAGTTTTCATGTTGAAGAGGCCATCGCAAAGACAAAGTGAATATTTGTTCTCCAGGATCGGATGAGAAGTCAGGAAATCAATTTACAGCAACATGCAAGTCCAGTGCAAGGCTGCTGCTCCGATGGCTGTTGGATCTCAAAAAGGGCTGGGAGCCAGGTTAGAAGCCACTCCCTTGCAAACGTTAGACCAAAGTGTTGGTCTGTTGAGCAATGGTTGATTCTGCATGTTGCAGGGCTGCCTGGCTTCTGCTGGCTGCGGTGCCCTGCCCATGCTGTGCACAGTACTTGGCTCTGCTCACACCCCTGAGGAGCTCCTTGCAAAGAAAGCACTGTTGGCAGAATACAGTTTCATGAGCAAGCCTTATCTGGAGCATTTTGTATCACTAGAAATCTATAGAACTTAGCTCTTGTTACTTGGCTATGAGCAGAAGGGGTTGGATGGGGTGTTGCCATTTTGTATATGACCTCTGTCATTTTCTCAGATCATTCTGTTCAGTTTCCGTACATGCATATAGAGAGGTTGTGTTCATCAAATTTCCACATTAAACAAGAACTTCAGGATACCTCTGTTCTTTCTTCCTGATGAAGGTGTCTAGTCTTCATCAGCTGCCCCAGCAAGTTCTACAGCACCCAAATGAATTTAAATACGTGGCACACTGTTTTCAAGGTACTTACCTGGCCTTGCTTTTAACCACACATTAAGCAAGGAAATGCTACTTTTCCATTTTACAAATAGAGAATGGATGGACTGTCTTCAGGAAGGTGGTAGTGAAGCAGGAAATTCGTCACCTACCCTGTTACAGTGGGCTCATACCCTAGAAACTTTGCTTGAAAATGACTACGTCTGGACTAAATGCTGAACTTCTGTGCCACTAATCCCACACTTAACTGCACTCACACCTTTCCTTTCTTATCTGTTCTTGTCTCTTCTCAAAACCGGTAATAAAACCAACCTCAACAGTCCTCCCTGTCAGGTGTATTTTTTCTGCATTTAAATCTTATTGGCAGATGAACAACTGCCTGCTTACAGTGTGCTTTCTAGATTAGGAAAACTGATTCTTTGGTGCTATAGCTGTTGCTCTAAAATGTTCCCAGTGAATTTAAATTTTAAAATTTAATTTTAATGGTTCTCTTTGCTTTTGCGCTAAGGAGAAGGCATGGTATATGAGCATAATGGAGGCATTTAGTAATTTTCTTTCATATGCTTTGGTGACACTAGCATGAAGACAGGAAATTCTGAAATTAGAAATATTATAAGACATAGATCTAAGACATAGATCTGGAGGCCTACCCCGCTGTTCATGAAGGATGTGTTTGTTAGAAGTGTCAATAGCTA
Organism: Buteo buteo; assembly: GCF_964188355.1. Classification (NCBI taxonomy): domain Eukaryota; kingdom Metazoa; phylum Chordata; class Aves; order Accipitriformes; family Accipitridae; genus Buteo; species Buteo buteo. The sequence continues at coordinate 18,221,414 of NC_134172.1, forward strand.
GGTATTTAACACATAAAGAAGTACTTTTTCCAGTAAAAAAGAAATGTGATGGGGAGGTGCAATTTAAGTACGCAGAGACAGTGCACATGGCACAGAGAAGCAAGAGCAGTGTCTCCAGGCTCATCAATTGCTTACTTAATGTCTGTCTTTTTCTGCATACAGAATGAGTGGAAGAGAGGCTTTTTCATTTTACAATAAAAACCAAGAGATGGGTCCCTACAGGCCTGAGACTTTGATTAGATCTCTTTAAGACAAAATCAAATCTGGCAATGCCCTCATGACCTTGTCAGACTAGTCTCAGAACTGTTTCATCCATGAGACTGCCTCAGATAAACCTCTGAGTGCAGGTGTTCTGCCTGCCTCTTCCTGAAGCATTGCATTTTCTCTGTCGTGATCATCTTCCTCAGATGTTCCCTGCTCATCAAGGTTGATCAAGGGTGAAGGACAGAGAAATGAGGTAATGAGGCACAGTGTTAAATGATTGAGGAGGAAACTCTGAAACCACAGATTTAAAAAAAAAAAAAAAATCCATGGAGAGGAGGATTTTACTGTACAACTTACTGCAATGTGCACAGGCATTTTTGCTATCTTGCAATATCTGGCTAGACAATAAAAACTAGTTATTTGGCTGGAATGACTAATAACTCACATGACCTGAATTTTTAGCAAGGCTCTTTTTTGTCCTTAACAAAATCAATATATCATTTGATTTTGCCAGTTGAGGAAAGCTGCCGCCTTTCCCCACGAGGTTGCTTTCTTTCATTTCTAGTGTGCTGTGCTTCTTTTATTGGCTTTAACAATCTAATTCGTAATGATTGCATGGTATTTGCCATCACTGTTAACTGGGCCCTTCTGCCATAACAAGTCTGTCACACATAAAAGCACTCCATAACCAACTTCCTGCTGAATCAAACGTCAAGCAGCAAGTGCTTGTTGAGAGTATAAGTTGAACCTGTGGCCTCCCCAGGCAATGCTGTTGATTTGCATTGATAGCACCTGATTTAAAATAATGCTGTTCCAATAACTTTGTAAATCTGTAGATAACACACTTGTATAATTTTTACAAAATGTAACCTGACAAGAAAAATGTTCTTAAATATGATCTAATATAACTCTATTACCACATTTTGCAACTTAGAAAATTACTATAATTATGCATACAGTTCTGAAAATATATTTCTGAATTGCAATGCAATTAGAAATTTCTGGACAAGTTCTGTTTTGAATATGGGTCATTCTGAATGTTGGGTAAAGGACACTTTTTAAGTGTCTTCCAGCACAGTCCTGGACTCTTAGCCACCTTATCTTTAAGGGCTGAACAGATGCTAGTGTAGATTTAGATTGAACATAAGGAGGAAATTTTTTACAATGAGGGTGGTGAGGCACTGGAACAGCCTGCCCAGAGACGTTGTGGATGCCTCATCATTGAAGTGTTCAAGGTCAGATTGGATGGGGCTTTGAGCAATCTGATCTAGTGAAAGATGTCCCTGCCCATGGCGTGGAGTTGGACTAGATGATCTTTAAAGGTCCCTTCCAACCCAAACCATGCTATGATTCTATGCTTGGAGCCTGGTTTGCATTCTTTTAACACAACTGCAAAGATTTTGATAATCTCAGAGCACTTTGGTCTCAATATGCATATTTATATGTTGGCTCTTTTCAAATAATGGACTTTAAGTGCACATATGACCTGGAAAAGAGAGCGAGTGTTGATGGTTTCTTTTGTTTCATGCGTTCTGATGTAGCACAAAAATGAACTCGGCAAAAATCACATCCGTTTTTTGCAACTTTAGGACATTGATAACAGGCTTCTTTCCTGTGATAGGGAACGTTCCCTGGAGTGTTGACAAGAGTGGTTTTAATCTTCAATGGATATAATGTTTCAAGGTGACAGAAATTAACAAAATCCCATGGAGTTCACTCTTGAGCCTCATTTCATTTCTATGAATGCGTTGCTTGCTTAAAGGAATGCTAAATGAACTAGTTACCAAGTTTTCTCAGGGCTAGAAACACCTCCTTTTTCAAACCGTATTAATGTCTCAAGTTATAACGCTCCTTCTCTCCCCCCAAAAGAAAACACCCTTCAGCAGCAGATGAGATAAGGTTCAAGCTAAGGAGACTGGATTTTTGGGTTTCCATCAAAGAATTTAGATTCCTTGTTGGTTATTCTCTTGTTCTAGCTGTTTGCAGGGTGTAGAAACAAGTGATGTGGAAGCAATCACTCACCACCAGCTGACTGATGCCCATCCAGTCCCCAAGCAATGGCTGCTTTGAAAAAACATGACATTATATTCCATACCATGTCTCTTTCGTCAGCTGGGGTCAGCTGTCCCAGCTGTGTCCCCTCCCAGACTTGTGGCCACCCCAGCTTCCTCACTGTGGGGGACAGAGTGAGAACAGAGAACGAGTTGATGCTGCACAAGCACTGCTCAGCTATAGCTAAAGCACTGCTGTGTTATCAACACTGTTTTGGTCACAGATCTACACCACAGCACCATACGGGCTGCTATAAAAAAAATGAACTCCCTCTCAGCCAAGCCCATTACAACAGTTTATACCAGACAGTCTGCAGGATTTCTGATTTTTTAAAAAGTGATTTCATGCTATAGTGATAACGAAGCTTATGATTCTTTTACTATAGTGCAAGTTTTTAGTTCTTTTGTTAAGGTTGTGTAACATTTGAATGCCTTCTGACTACTGGCTCTTAACTGTTTAGGCAGAAATATTTCCATGTCATTAGCCTGCTTTTGAATTCTTATGAACTTAATGTTTCTGCTCTTTGGAACAGGGGCTTGAAAGAGAATTGCTCATCTGTTGTGATGAAGCTTTTTGCTGTGGAAAATTGGGCCAGAATCGAGGTAGCTGAATATCTGGTTTTATGTCTTCAGAGGCTTGCTTTGATACTTGTAACATTCTCTCAAAAGCCTTTCTGCACTGTGCAATCACTTAATTTATATATGAGGCAGTTTAATGTTACTAGGGGGAATGAAATTCTCTTTGCGAACTTTGAGTAGTTAGCTATGATTTATGCATTTTTATTTTGTTTGTCTTTTCTAAAATACATAATGCTAAATTCTTCACAATATTCTATGCCTCTAACTGCAATTCAAGTCAATTGTCCTGAATAGAATGATTTAAAGGCTGTATGTGTTCTAAGAAAGTCAGTTTTCAAGATGTCGCATTGGGTATTTGAAATGACTTGGCATTTGGTTTGCTGCTCAGTTTTCCTACACCTCATGTTCATCATGCCATGTTACTGAAGAGTTGTTCATATATTTAAGTTCATTAGTGTGCCAAAACTGCAATGATAAGTACTATAGGAAGATTTTGGATCAAATGAGTGGCTTTGCATTCAGTCCATATTTCTGTGCTGTGTAAATAGGCTTACAGACACCCACTAAATGATGAAAATAAAGCAAAAAAATGGCTCATTTTTCTGGTTCCTTTCATCTGATTTGTAGTGTTCTGGGAGGAGAAAAGGAGGGAATTAAACAATCTTTTAATTAAAATTCTACATCAAGTAAAATATGCATACTCTTTCAGTATAGATGATAGTATGCAATTATAGTTTGTGAATGTTTTTATGGTTATTTTCATTTGTTTCATTGTAGCACAGTTTCTTTTTTCCTTCTAAGTACTTGTTTTACCTTGACGCAAGGTTGTTTGTCAATTTAGACAGTGAACTCACTGTCTAAATACGAGACTTAAGGTAGTACCGTTAGTGATCAAATGAAAACCCTAATTCTCATCTTGAAATCTCACTGTGTAAATGTTGGGACTATTCATAAATGTGTCCTTTGCAGTCATGAGTGCCTTGGAATGGTTTTTATTGCTCCAGATATTACAGATGCAGGACACAAATTGCAGATGAAGCCAAAACTAGCACTTACTGCCTCACCAGTTTCTCTTTTGCTTTCTTTTTCCATTCTCTCCATCTGTTGTGGCTTCTTAACGTAGACGTGATCCTCTTTGTAGTAGCATCTCCCCGGTTTGTGGTGCCACTAGCGGAATTAAAGACTTTTTTGCAACTGGTACAGGAACCTGAAACTTTGGTGGATGGTTAACAGCCTCTTGATGTAAGAGAGTCTTTCATTATGCATCCCATGCAAGTGACTAAACCAATAAATACAGAAGCTGTATGGCTTTTGTCAGTGCTTTGATTTCAGACACTCCTTTTGTTGATATATTATGAAGAATATAATGAAGAGAGCAGTTAGGGGAAATGTTCCTTCCTACTGTTATGGACTTTCTACAACTATATACTCAATGCCTGTCTTTTAGACATGTCTTGGTGCTTCGTATGTGTGTTTATATTGGCATTCTAGTTCAGATCAGGAGTGCACTTTTTAAAGCAATTTCCCAACTTCTCTACTTGTGCTGTTTTGGTTTGCATCAGCAAGCATCAGCAGTCCAATACATGAGATGGATTCCTTTCTGCTGAAACTAAACAAGGAGATTAGCTGCTAAGGGGTGTTCAGCAGACGAGGCTAGACTAGGCTAGTCCAGAGTAAAACCCTAGAAATGTATATGGTGTGGTGATTAGGTCATTAGTGCCAACTGTTCTGTGGCATTAAACAAAGGTGGTGTTGCATGTTTTCATGCATGTGTGTAATTAGCTGTATTTTGCAAGTACCTTATCTCCATACTGAGAGATACCTCGTTGAGTAAAATCATACCCAAGTAAGGGAATATTTATGTAACTAATAAGAGGATATAAGCCTCTGATGTTTCTCAAAAGGTGGTGCACTCTGTTCCAGAATTACTCTCTGCCTTAGAATGATGGTCAGTACAAACTTCTCACAAGCTCCTCTTCAGTGTGTACTGTCAGGATGGTGTCATTGCCATAAAAAAAGCTCTTATCTAGAGGTGTTGACATGTCTGAGTAGTTGGTGACACCCCTGTGTGGTTGGCAGAATATTTTCACAAATGTGTGTGATGTTTCTTATGTTTTATGTGCTAGTATGGCTCACTGATGTTGATACAGTGTTTTTTGGGTTATAAGTGTTTGCATATTATATTCTTACACACACTTATTCTTTACCTATGCTAATTGTTCTGTTAAAATTACTAAGTTTGTCTCCTGTTAACTTTTTGGCACCATATTCCTCCCCTGCTCTTGATTATTAATAAAAGCTTTGTTTTGATTTGGGTCCTTTCTGAAATTTGCCACCTCTTGTTCTCTCCACCACCGATGCTTTTTGCCTATGCTTTTCAAACAAGGCCTATCTGTGGGCTCTAAATCTTGCACACTGTACTACAGTGTAATACATCTTCACGGTGAGTCTAATTGTCAGGTTTACTTTATTTGCCTGTTCCTCCTAAAATTTAGATTGATCAATCCATGTAACAAGTAAAATAATCTGGAGGAAAGAAGATAAACATTCTAACCTATTCTGTACATAAAATTTAGGTTTAGTGCTTGTTCAAACAATTAAGAGGTGTGTAGTCATTGAGTATGTACCCACAGAGTAGAGTATTCATATGAATATAAGCATATGGGCAGCAAGGTAGTTCTAGGTGACTTAAATGTGTTGATTGTTAATAATCTCTATTTAGAAAGTAGAAAAAAAGAAAGCAGAAGCAAGGAAGCTGGAAAAATACTTTCTGAGATGTAAAAGAGGAGGGGAAGAGAGGACAGAAAGACAAAGCTGGTGTCATGATACAGAGAAGCAGGCATAGGAATGGAGAAGGCTGTAAAAACTGAAAGACAAAAGTCTTAATGTTTTGTTTACATCTCAAAATTATTTCTCATAAGTAGGCTTCTGTCTCTGTTTTGGAAATTTATTTTGCTTTGACATACAGAACATTTGAAACTCCATTAATTCTAGCACTTATCTGCATCTTTGGTATAGCTTATTGGCATTGATGGGAAACTTTTTTCGAAGCACTTACAGTGAACTCTACTTTCAATTTGCTGACACTTTCATTAGCTCCTTTAAAAAGATTCTGTTCCTGTGTGTGAAGCCATAGGTATATCAAGCAGTTAAATATTCTTCAAGTTCAGAAAAAAGAGATAACATGTCTGACATTGCATTTCTTGGGTGACATCACCTTATGATGAAAATAGTTCATTTTTGAGCTCTGTTTTAAATTTTTGAGAAACTTTATAGATGGAGAACTTTCTAAAAGATTGCTAATAAACCTTGGACTGTAATACCGATACAAGCTTACCCTTTCTGAAGCCAGGTATATAGTTTGTAGGTGTGTAGTATTGTACTGTAGAGCCTTTCTGAAAAGTCTTGCTTAGACAACTGTACCAGAGCCCACTAAATACTAATAAAATAGTTCTTGTAGTGAGGGGATTCCTTCCCAGAAGGAGATGGGGTATTGGAAACTGATGACATAATTCTGTGTACATGTTTATCCCCCTCCCCTGTCTTGTTTTCAGCCATATGATATTGGAACTGTACTTGGAAATTAAGAAATCTAAAAGGAGAAATTAAGCTTATTTTGTAGGATACTTTGCTTAAGGTTTTTAGTTTTCAGACTCAGAAAGCTCCCTGTGGGTTTTGAAATAGTCCAGGCTGGGGACACTGCAGAAAATGTATTTCTGCTATACTTTGTTATAAAAAGCTTAATTCAGTCTCTCTGGGAAAATCCAGAAACAACTTCCCTTGCTTACAAATGTGCCAAAAATTGTATAAATTTGCAAATGATTATTTTTCCCTCTTGGGGCATATCTTCACAGTAGATTGTCAGTTTTTGCAGAACCTTGTAAGTCTTCCCAAAGTACCCTACAGTGAAAAGAATAGGTAGTCATAAAAAAAAAAAAAAAAAAAAAAAATCAGAAGCCAAAACCCCAGCAATTTTAGTCATCTGTTCAGCAGAACAGCTTTATATGTTTTATTTACAATACATAACTCTTGCTTTAACAGACTTGGTCTCATGTGTGAAGAGATTTCAGGGTTCAAGCTTTACACTTAAATGTCAGAAGAACTTAAACCAGATGTATTATATTTTCTATTTTTTAAGCATGACACAGTCCTATATTCTCCATACATTCCATACGTTTCTACTAGAGAGAAGGCAATAGTATTAAAGTTACTGGACATGTGGTATAGCCACAGAATATAAGATAAATTTACCTTTTGTATTAAATAGAATTCTTTAGAATGAAGCTCAAACAAATGGTTGCAAATATGAAATGTTTTATCTTGAGTAGGTAAATGCTCTCTCTTCTACTATTTTCAATCCCCTCTCATACTTCTCTCAAAGTGTTTCAGGATGGTTTTAATTTCTGTTACAGTTTAATATTTCATTGAGCAAGATTTGTAAAGGAGCAAAGTACTTGCACCACCTTGTCCTGCTTTGCTTTTCATTTCTCTGTTTGCCTAGCTTACCCTGTATTCATTTTCATCAATGGGGTCACTTAATCTATATACTTAAATTTCAAATTCTACTTGTGTAAGAATTGAATTTTGCAAATATAATGCTCATTGTGGGTATATCAGCATGATTTACAAATTTCAGATTTAGGAAAATAATTAGCTGAAAGACAGCATGTGGAGAAGTTGCCAAAACGTTTGGCTGTGTGCACAGTAGTTTTTCTAAAGGTGGTTGTCATAAAAGCAGATATTCATCACTCTGAAGTCTGGGAAATCCAAAGGTGACCAGGTGAGTTTGCAAGTGTGCTCTGTCATCCTTGAAAGGCAACAGAGATGACCTAGTCCCCAGTGACTAGGGAAGGGTAAGTGCTCTACCCATCTTCAAAAAAGGCCAAAAATAAGTGTGAGGGACTAGAGGCCAGTCAGCCTTGCTGTGATCTGTGGGGAAAATCACAGACCAGAACATCTTGGAACACATTTTTAGACACATGGAGAGAAGAAGTTGCCTGAAAATGCTTTTTTTGCCTCACTGAACTTTTTGCTTTGTCAGTTGAATTGCACCAAATCTCCTGTCTTACTGCATTCAGGAAGCTATTATATATAAGTTCTGCATACATTATGAATACATTAGTTACCAGAAGTTAGAGGTAGGCGGTAACCGTAGGAAAGCAGTAGGAAGCAGCATTTTTATGATACATGTGATAATTTTATACTGATATGAAAGGTAATCGTTATAGTTTGCATTGATTGCAGCTTTGTGCACAGACCAATGCTTCTTTAATTTTCTCTAGGTAAATCCTTTACAGATGGAAGACAAATACTATCATATAAAGATCTAATTAAAAAAAAAATCAGCTAACAAACAAGGCAAAATACTATCTATTAAACAAAATCAGATACTTTTTGAAACAAAAACCTGTGTTGCGTCTCAAATGGAAGTGTGCTGAGGTTGCACTGTTACCATAGAACATATAATGTTTATCCCTAGAGTCACTCATCATGCCAGTACAGTAAATTAATACAACGTCCAATGTGATGTAGCAAAAGCTAATACCTAGAACTGTCTAGTAATAGTTAAATTTTCCTGCTTACTTGATTAGCCTCTGTTGTTTGCTCCAGAATTGGTTAGGCAGTTACTCTCTACTACTGCTGCATAATCAAATAAAATCTTAATGATTTTCCTTAAATGCTAAACTGGATTCCAATATCCACTGTTAGGAAAATAAAAATTTGTTTTCAGCCATTTGCTGATTATAAGCAGAGCCAATAACTTGTTAAAGTTACACAGTACCTCCTCTTAAAACCCTATTTTCTGTTGCATGAATTTGCCATTCTATAATATTTTTTCAAAGATGGGTCATGCAAGCATGTCTCAGCATTTGTTTGTTTGTTTTTCTTTTTTTAATTTCACTGATAAAGACACTGGCAGGTTGTTCATGGTAAAAACAGCTTCATCAGCAGTGGCGCTTCTATTTTCTTTGAGAAAGTAGAGGGTAGCATAGGCAACTGCTTTTAATGTCAGCGCTGACGGAAGCTCAACCTGGATAAAATCAAGATGTTGCCCAATGCAATCAAAAAAATCATGGATTTGAGACTTTGATTTACTATGCCTTTTAGTTATTCAAGTCCACAGTCTATGTAAATTACAAATTTCTGCTAAATTCAGGGAGCTGCAGCTTCTTGTTTAGTTTCTGTGCTTTGTAAACTAGAAATACGAAGTTGTCCAGTTACTTATACTTTTGGTCACATCCAATATGGATTAGTCTTATTTTGCTGAGTAAACAATGTCTACAAAAGCTATGTAAAATTCAGACTCATGTTCTGGAGATAATAGTGCTTTGCATTTAGTTTCCAGATGAAGTACAAATACTTGCTGTTCAGAGCAAATAATTTTACAACTTAGCAATTGAGCAACTGTGGCGTCTTCATGCTTCACCCAGTTTTTCAGAACTTTGGTATTCTTTAATCAACGATGTACAGAAATAATCTTATTAAATTTACAGAAGTGATGAAGGAATCAACCAAGACTTAGAACTTGCTATGCCACATTGCATTAACAGAGTATCGTATGGCCTTTACTTCAAAGAACCTATAGTCTAAATGAGTAAAAGCAGACGTGGACTTAGAAAGTGTTATGAAGCACAGCAGAAGACAGGAAAAATGGCAAGCACAAGCGTCACTGATGTGGCATTATCTTGTTATGGGTGTAGTTGTTAGGAGTTCAGTTTAAATTCAGAAGAAAGGGCTGGGGAGGAGGCTGAAGGAGTCCTGGGCAATGAGAGGAGTGAGTGCTGCTGGGGATAAAAGTAAGTGGGGAAAAGCAAATGTGGAAGAGGGGGAAGGCTAGAGGGAACGCTGCAAACCAGATATGATCCAGTGGGCTCCAAACATTTTCAGTGTGCAAAGACCACTGGCTTGGCTGCTCTTTAAAGCTGTCCTTGCTGCCTGGCGTCTGTCCCGTTCCTCCCCCAGTAGCACACCAGGGAGGGGTAGGGTATCATTGGGGTTCCTGTACCCCAAGGACACAAGGGGCTCCCTAGTCAAGTTCTGCGCCCCACGGTCTCTGCGAGACCTCGTCTTCCCCTCTTGCCAAGCACAGAAGTCCCCGATTTAGCTCCTTCTGCAACTCCTCCAACCATCTGGAGTCCATGCCTCCTTCAGAGCAGTGGAACTAAAGTAGAAATCTAAGAATGGGGTTTGTTTGCATCAGTTCAGACTACTGTTGTCTTCTTTATTTAAATTTTAATTAATACTTATACATTTGGGTATCTTCAGGAAAATAATGTAAACACAATTGAATGTTTAATATAGTACTTTATGCCATCCTGAAGTAACTTTTAACAAACTTGTTAGAAGCTTTAAAATATTTTGGCTCTTTAAAGCTTTCACACTGGAAAAATCTAAATATTGAAATGCATAACTTACGGAGGAGGGAAGACGCTAGATATTGAAATGATGGTGTATCTTTTCCCCTTTTGAAAGAAACCAAAGCACACTGCATTTTTAATGTTGATAACTCCCCATTAAAAACTTTAAATGCTCCTAAATGACTTTAACTTGCTGAAGGACTGCCTTTTTCTTTCAGATGTGTTAGAATTCATATTAGCACTACTTTGCCCTTGTTTCTGAATTATTTTAATGACGGCAGCCGCTCCACCAAGCTGTCTGTCAAGATGTGGGTGGCAGGCTATTATTTCACTTCATAAATCATAATTTACAGGGTTTTTTATATCCATCTTGGGGATAAACACTTTATGCTTTGTGTTTTCAGCAGCAATATAAAATGTAATTGATACTTAAAGCAATATGTTAGAAATATGGACAGAGAAAGCCAGGAGAGAAAAATCACAAATGTTTAGTTTTTCTGTGGGTTGGTCTACATACTGAGCATTTTTTCCATCTGATTTCATATTCTTAGCACTTCAACAGAGGATGATGATGAATTACATTTACATGATTGCTGCCTGTAGGTTACTATAAGGATGTTTCTTTAGTTACAGACACTCAACAGATCAGTTATCTCAACAGGGTCATTTTGTACAGTTTCTCATGCTGCTAAATAAACTTATCGCTTTGTGCTATTGTCTTCCAGATTCATGAAAAACTGCATTATTATGAAAAACAGAACCCAGTGCCCATACTCCACGGTGCAGCAGCCTTGGCAGATGATGTAAGTGTCCCCTGCTGAGATCACTGGTACCAAGTCTCCCAAAAAACTGTCTGCAAGCAGAACTCCTCATAGCGCAAACATATGAATGTAATCCTGTGAGCTGAAATCATAAGAAGCTGCAAATGTTTCCAAAGGTGCTGTCATCACCAGGCTTGTTGCTGATATTACTTTGATTTTTATTCACTTGACTGTTATAAAAACATTGCATCTAGATAGCCTCTTGTTCTGCTTTACTAACTACGTAATAGAAATTACAGGTTGGAACTCTACTGGGAGGGGAAAAGCTGTCAACTGTTAGTGTTTTGTGAAAGTCACAGACAAGAGGAATGCTTTGGAAAAATAAAGACAAATGAGATAGCAGCACTGCTGACAGAACATGAAAAATGACAGATAATACTACAGAAATGAAGCATATGAAATGCCTAGGAAGGAGGCTTGTTAAAAAAAAATCAAAAACTATTTAAGAAAAAGTACAGTAGTGATTTATTGATATTGGAGCTTTCCAAATTACCTTCATAACCAAAAAATAAATTGTAAAAGTGGTCGGCATTGATGGAGTAGTTAATTTCCTGTTACTATAATTTTTATTTTAAAGAAAAAAATCCAACCTGCCATTTCTTGCTATTTGGTTAGTTCTAGGATTCAGATGAATTGTGCACACACCTGTGTAAACTATGACTGAACCTGAGGTAGGCCAGGATAGAGAAATGTTTAATAACCTGTGGTTTAGGTGAAATCCAGAAATCTTTGTTGCAATTGATGATCTCAGGTTGTTTTTTGGAAAAGGCAATATGTATTAGGATCCATTTCAAATACAGCATGTTTGAAACTTCACATACTTTATAGATGTGTTAAAATCTTAACTATCTTTTTATATAATTAATAGCTTTTGATTTTTAAATTTTACAAATGGTTAGATGATGTGAACTGAGAATGGTAACATTTTAACAAAAAAATAAATTAAACATATTTTAAGTCTATTGAAAAAAGGATATAATGTAATTTAATCATGTTTCGGTAGGAGGAGAGCTATATCCTGTAACATACCAAATATAATAATGCATTAGCTTTGACATCAGGCATATATTAGTAATATTTTTTTAACCTTCAAGTAGCTTTGAATGATGTTGATAGTAATTTTGAAAACTAGAAAGCTGGTTGAAATTCTCTTCATTAAGTTCTTGGTGACATATTAATAATCCTTGTTAACATTTGTGTTATGGATCTCTGGGCTAAAATTCTTAATAAGAATAATTTCTTATTTTTGGATGCAAAACTTAGTTCTTGATATTTTCAGAAATGCTGAGCAATCTCATTCTTTGTTCAGCCCCATTTAAAATGTATAGTTTTGGAAATCTCCAAATTAAAGTACTCTGTCACTCCTCAGTTGAGAGAGGTCAGGGTTTTTAACCCTATGGATGTATTACTATGTATATACGGTAGTATTTTCAAAATGTACATATGTTGGGACATGAGTGTCTCTAGGCATCTGCCTACTTTTTAAGCACAGCTTCTTTTTAAAGATCCTCTTGCTGGTTCTTCATTTTTGCTTATGTGTAGCTGAACAGCTGGTTTTATGGGCACTGTCCCATAGAATGAGGATGTCCTTTGGCAGCTGAAGTCAGGCTAGCACACTGCAGGATTTTCTGTGTTTCAGTAGTTATCAGCAAACTTTGAGGAAGCTAATTTGCATGCAGTGGGTTTTGTAACTCCAAAACCCATGAAGTTCCAGGATTAAAGTGCTATTCTAATTTTTGGCACATTTGTCTGACTAGTTGTCAGCTTCAGGGATTTAAGAGCATGTTGGTGATATAAAACACACTTTTATTTCAGTAGGCTTTAAATTAATGTTTTGTCTTCCTAGTGATAGTAACTGTTCTATAGTTAAACAAAGGAGATATTCTTATTAGCAAGTGAATATTTCCTGTTTGATTTAAAACCCAAATTTGAGGTGCTGCTAACATAACTAAAAACTGTTCAAGGAGTGTCTTTTTATTCTTGTGTTATTTTTTAAAGCTATTTTAGAGGTAACAATAGTGGTGAGGCTTCTTTTCTAAACATTTTCATTTTCCTAGCTGCCATACCTTCTCTCTCTTCACCCCCAGTGACTTTTAGGCTGAATTTCCCATCAGAGATTCTGTTTGCCTCTTATTCTGGAGCAGCAGTGTCTGATGTAGAACTCTTGCTTTCATGCAAATGTTCTAAACGTTGCTGGCAGTATAGGTGTTTACAGCAAATAAGGCCTCTAGGTTACTAGAGAGGCTGTTCTGGCAAAAAAAGTTTCAGAACTTTCTCCAGAAGCGTTAAACCCCCAGGCCCCACTGGTCCTCATCTTGCCTGCCTCACCCCACATCTACCCCTCTCCCCTGGTTTGTCTTCCCCTCCCTATAGTGGCAGCTCTTCATAAAGAACTTGGTGAAATGTTATGGTTCCCTCAACAGAGAATTGTAGAAGAGGTTCTCAGACAGCTTTTTCTGCAGTCTTTGGCATAGGTGGTGATTCACACAGTATCAGTGTGCCCAAGGTATTCCATATAGTTTGTTCTTCTGCTGGTAGCTGTCATAAATCTCAGCACTTCAACAACTACTAAAAATCTGGTCCAAAACTCCTAGAAGCACAACAAGCAGCTCTGGTGCTGTTTCCTAATCTGGAAACATGGCTTTGTCGTCCTCCTCCTCTTCTATTATGGGGCGTTACATGTTCCTTTAAGACTTTTATGGAAATATTTGGGAAAACCTTGTAAATTATATGAGTGGAAACATTTTTAATTGTTTCATCTCTGAACAAATATTTTCTAAACTATGAGATTTAAAAGTCTATTAAAGCAATAACAAAATATTCTGTTTCTCACTGTTCTAAACCTTATGCACCTGCATTTACATTTGCACCACCAAAGCAAACACCAGTTCTGCTGAAGGTAATAGATGCTTGTGCACAATTCATCTGAGAGAGAAATGCTGAACCAGTCATTCTTACTGAGTGATTACTACTCTTCATCAGTGAAACACGAATGAATAGATTTTATTTTCTAGGTGATGCGTTGTACGAGCTAAGGGATGAAAAGAGAACCAAGGGGAACCTGTGTCATATACCTGTTGTCATTCCTATCACAGATTATTTTCAGCTTTGCAGAGCTCTTCCGTAGAACATGCAGGCTAGATTGCAGTCAGAATACCTCAATACTTGGCTTTATGTGCCTAAAATATTTCATTCTGACCTTTCCAAAGGAGGTCGTTTTCTAATCTTTCAGTATTAAGACACAAGTATTGTTAAGATTAGCATTGATGTATTTGATGGACGTTTTTATCTATGAATTATAGTTAAAAGGCCGTGGACTGTAGGTGATTAATTTTTCTTTTAGTCCTGTTACCCCTCTATTAATTTGAAGGTTAAAAAAAAAATACTAAAATCATGTCTGATGTCTATAATTGCTTCTAGAATTAGTCTATTATATATAATTATGCAAAATATACTTCTATCCATTTATCTTGAAAATTTATACAAAATGAAAGTACAAATTTAGAATTAGGCCAGATGAATAAAATTACTTGCTGCAAATAACCAATCTTTTTTTGAGACATTTTTATGATACTGATTTAATGCAAAGAAAATAAGTGATTATCTGAAATCACGTTTTGGATTACGAGCCATGTAGCTTCAGAATTTTAAACTAAAGTTCAGTGTTGTGAAATATGTTTTAGCTTTTCCTTCTTCTGGAAAAATAGTTCGAGTCTGAAATCCTGCAGTAAAATATGCCTCTTGAGTCCAAATTAGTTGAGAATTTCGTGATAAGAAAAACTCAAGACATGAGCCAAATAGCCGTGGGATTAAACATTAGACTGCTGCTCTATTGTTCACCAAGCCACAATTTTGTAGTATAACCAAACATAAATTACTGATCTTGTTGTTAGGATGTAGTTTGTGCATTTTAGGGGCTTGAATTGCTGATGACCTGTTATAAATGATATTATGATTAACCCGCTTTACGTTTAACAAGCTCTTTCCAGTGTATGTGTAAACATAATAAAAGGTTCAGATTGCTTGCACTGTAGGGGCACTTTGCTTTCTTATCCCAGTCCTAAACAGCACAGCTACTGTGGGTTTTTGGAAGCAGTGTGGATTTCACCACCTCATTCAAAACTATTTTTTATAGACAGTGTCAAAGTTTGATCCAGTCATTTTTACAAGCAGTCCTTTGTCTGCACGCAAAGGACCATTCACTTAAATGAAGTGCTGGGATTTGCCCCCATTGCTATAAATCAGAATGTGATCTGGCTGCACCCTTGCCAGAAATGATTACTTGTGTTAAACTGAGCCAAAAGGCCTGGCTTAAATCTGGTCCACCGAGGGCCAGAAAAAGAAGCGCGGTGATTGATGGTGTTTTTCTTCATACTGGCTTCTGTTTGAACACACTGGAAAGTAATAACCTTGAACAAGATAGATTCTGGGTTGTCACTGATGCACTGGGTAAAACAACGCTTTGCTAATGGTCTTTGTGTCGATTCCATCTCCCACCCAGCTGGCTGAGGAGCTGCAGAGCAAGCCACTGAGCAGTGAGATCAGAGAACTGTTGAAACTCCTCTCAAAACCCAATCTCAAGGTGAGGATGATGTTGCACCTGCAGAGTGCCTTCTGCATGGGTGTCTGCATCTGCTTCCCCGGGCTGTGAGGGAGTTTGTCTGCTTTAATGAATATGTGTGCTTTTAAGAGAAGTCGCAATGTTAATCAGAAATACCTGTTATGAAGAAACACGTTTAATGTTGCCCGTAAATTATTATGCTGTAACTGATATTTATAAAAGGAATTCAGTGGAAAGCCATTGATATTTACAGCGGATATTCCAAAAAGAAGATACAAGATTTTTTTTTTGTCTTTTGCTAACTTTTATTGCATGTGCTTAATAAATTTATTACAAATGTTCTTTTACTAAAAGGTTTTCAGTCATACTATTGATTTAATTGCACTGTGCATAAGTAGCGCAACCTGGTACTTTCAACGAAATTCCTGATGGATATTATTTAAAAAAAAAAAAAAATCTAATTTTGAAAACTTTCTGCAAAACTCCTGGGGTTCTCTGTGGTGCTTTTGGGGAAATTGATACCTTTTTTCTGACAGTAGGCTATAGAACCATTGCATCACTCAGGTTGGAAGGAGGTTGTCTAGTCCAATGTGTTGCTCAAAGCAGAGTCAACACTGAGTTCAGAGCAGCTTGCTCAGGGCTTTCTCCCACCAGATCTTTAAAATGCCTGGGAACAGACATTCCACACACACTCTGTGCAGCCTCTTCCAATTCCTAATCATCCTCCTAGTAAAAACTGGTTTTCTTATATCCAGTCAGAACCTTCCCTGTGTATCATTGTTAATGCACACTATCACATTATTTTTCCACTCTAAAGAGAAGGAAGACCTTAGTGCTGTAGATGCATATTGCAATGGTAATTAAATGCAGCAGTTGATAAGTTTAGAGGAAAACTGTAGAGTGGAAAGGAGCCCTTTTTAAGACAGTTGCTTCTTTGTATTCCCTTTAAAATACTGATCTCAAAACCTCAGACACTATTATATCTTCAAAGTGCTACAAAATTTTAAAGATCAATTATGCCTCCTTTTTAAAGATTTTTGCACAGTTGGTTATTCCATAGTTTGCAAAGTGACAAACTCTTTCTCTGAATGGATAAGCAATGCCAATGGCATATTACAAGAGGAACTGTTGGTGCATCAAATTGCAGAGATCCTGAGCTTCACTGTAGGTATTTCCTTAGTGACTGTCCACGTGTATTTTATACTTCTGAAGCTTTAGTGGATTGAGCCTGAAGACAGCTTGTTTGCCACAACTGCATCTCTCCCTCTCCCTTTCTTGCTTTCTCTTTCTCTCCCCACCCCCAACCTCCTCCCTCTCCCTCTCCCTCCTTTGGAAGCAGTTAAATGCAATGTGATAATCTTAGTGGAATTTCAGGGAAACAAGTGCCTTACCCCCAGCGTGACTGAACAACTGCAGTGACTTAGCAAATGTCTGTCTTGGCTGCAGGGAGAGATGGCCAGCTGCAGGGTACCAAGCCTTTTGCACGGCCAGACTGCCTAATCCTGCACAAGGGTGCATGTTTCCCTGCCCTGCATAGCTCGCAGGTGTTTGTGTGAGTTAGGGGAAAGAACTGACAGTATGCGTGACACTTTTGCCTATCCATTATCTTCTCCGTTTGCCATCTCATGGCAAACATGCCTGGAGGAGGTGGTAAATTATCACTGCTCCCTCCTCCATCACGTTGACCAGGCGAGTGTACTGCATTCGGTCAGAGGCCGTGTTAGTTGAGATTCTTCTGTGGCTTTCCCCTGCTCTGTCTTGGGCAGAAAAGGAAAGGAAGTAAGTTGCTGGGACTATTTCCAGTTCCTCCCCAGAGATGCCCTTGAGTCTGTTCAGCTGTATCTGAGCTTATGCTGTACATTGCATAAGATTTTCTAGCCTTTCACTATTAGGTTGATGGCTGGAGAGGGTGTTTCTTTCCTTCTAGATTCCTGGGGCAAAATGATGTCTAGAAAAACTCTTTCCCTCACATCTGAAATTACTTGGGATAATTGATTCGTCTTTCCCAATGATGTTGCATAGGCTTTATCTAAAAACTTGTATATGCCTTAATATGGGATTGACTTAAACTGGCTGTATGTTATTCTGAGGGGGAAACTTTCCTCTCCTGATCTGGCTTATAACTGCAGTGTTAGCTGGAGCCAGCAGGAGAGCTTCCACTTTCCTTACAGCTCTGCTCTAATGTTCATGGCATGATGAAGGATGGTTAGGATTAGTTTACTGCACTATATCACTACTTCTACAAGTCTGGTGGTGTAAACGGACAGGACTAGCAAGGTGATTACAACTTCGCAGGTTTGGTTAACATGCCAAAAAAGGCTGGGAGAGGTTTCTACCAACTGTCTGATTAGATGACTATTTCTATGGTTTCATTTTGTGTTACAAAATTGTTTTATGTAGCGTTCGCTACATATCAAGGTGCCACGCTTAGATCACTGGTCGGCCCGGACCAGGGAAAGAGACAGATAACACACACAGTGTGAGCGCCAACTTCCGCCTTTTATTGCGCAGTTAATTCCTTTTATACTAACAAGGGGAGGCGGGATTACAGGTACATCACAAGGCTGCAACTAACCCTCTAACTTTCCGTGACATCGCGAGATCTTCCGAACGCCGAACCCTACAGTTTTGTTGAATATATTTCTAAGTGTTTGCATCTGATGAGTAAAGCTTTGACAGGTTTGTGGTGTTCATGGTTTTCATCCATAGAGAAATGTTTTAAAGAAGAAAATAGTTTCTCTGAGGCAGTTATATTTATCAGACCTGAGATTTTCAAAATGTCCTAAAAGACATTCCAAGGTTTTGTGAGGTGCATTTTCTTTTGGAAAAAAATAAATCGGGCATTTCTAGTCTTTTAAAAACTGGATGCAGTATCCAGTTACACTGAGTGGGTTCTTTTCCTGCTCTAAAATGTAGCAACCTTTACCATAATTAAATGAACTAATAATGGTTGTGGTTTATCTTTTCTGATTAAAGCAGAACTCTGGAAGTAGAACAGAGCACGTAGCTCTGGGAAATCAAGTGGATTTCTTTATCTGTGTGTGAGATACTGCATTTGCGTTCTAGATTTAAAATATAATTGCAGAGTCCCATGGATGCAGGCCACCCACATCTATTGTTTTTAATTTCCAGTGTTGAATAAAGACTTACAGTTTACATTCCGTAATACTGTTATACCTTGTTAAAGATAACAACAAGTAGAACAGTATTTCCATACCTGAGAACCCAAAGCCAGTTGAATGCGGTATTTGGTTTTTAAGCAGACTAGAAATTAGCTCTTTGAAACGTATCTTGTTATCACTCATTCAGAAAGCCCAAGTGCAGCAATGTGTATCTTCAGCCCTTCTCCGTCATAACCGCAAGTGTGCAATCAAATGTTTGCTATCAGTTGAGGAAGATAACTGTTAATAAACGCTTACGCTTCCAGGGTATATGTATGCAAGTTCAAAAGGTCTGCTGAGTTGGCTGTTAAAAAACAGCTTAAGAGTTTAACATATCAGAGTTAGAATGATGGTAAATAACCAGAACTAGATGTACTGAAACTTATATTGCTGTGTTTGGGTTTTTTAAAGCTGTGAGGTATGTGGAGATTTTGTTTGGTTGGGTTTATTAAGTTGCAATAAAATATATACCTTAAAGATACGAAGCATGAAGATATATAGATTAACAGCCAGGCCAGGCCAGCCGGCGGGCAGTGCTGCGTGGCTCTAGTCTGAATGGTGTTTGGACCTAAGCGAGGACATGCTTGGGTGATTTGAAGTGCCGGCTGATCAGGCTTGGATCCGCCTGCCATAGCTCTCTGTAAACATATTTTAGACTTCTGAAAGTGAAATTTCTGTCTTCCACTGCTGTCTGCGTTTCCCGGGTGTTGTAGCAGCAGCGCTCAGCGACGGTTTCTGCGTTGCAGTGGGACAGGCTGTGGGAAGCCTGTGTGCTGGCAGCATCGCCACGTCCTCCCCTTTCCTGCTCCAGTCCCACAGGGCAGACAAGAGCTTGATGCACCTGCAGAAAACTTGCTAAGTGCAGACCCTGCCTGCTGGCCTTTCTTCTGGGGGGTATTTAGAGTGTTTTTTAAACCTTTCTATTTGTTCAATGTAGACGCTGGCGCTTTAAATTAATTGCATATTAGATAATCTGTGTAGTGCTACCACTGTTTCCATTGTAAGTGTTAGCTAGTGTGGTATGTCTGTTATAACCTCACATGAACAAGGAATGGAGGGAGGACTGTGGTGCTGTGTGGAAGGTTTTATTCCGTATAATTCAGGCTAACGGGCTGTATTTGAAGGTGGTAATTCCTGGCCTGTGTGGGACTGGGTACTGCATCCACTCCTGGGTTTTTCCTCAGTTCCTGGAATGACTTTTTAAGACTTTTATAATTCCTGAGGTGTACCCATGAATTAGATTATTTTTAACCCTATTTCAAGCTTACTTTGCTTATTTTATGGAGGAAGCATTTAGAAGATGGTTCGTGTTTTCACGTAGTTTGGGGTTTACATTCCAATTTTGTTCATGGATTTACATTTACATTGAAGTTATATGATTTATACGTGTTTGAGTGAAACACAATGAAGAAATTATGTAATACACTGTTCTCCATGTGTAAAAGAAAGGAAGAAATGTCCCTTAGCTTCCTTGTCTAATGACAACATTAAAGTTACTTAATGTACGTTATAAATACGCAACATATGAAGCTTGACATAACACTTGTCATGGTTTAACCCCAGCCAGCAACTAAGCACCACTCAGCTGCTCGCTCACTCCCCCCTGGCCCCCCGTGGGATGGGGGAGAGAATCGGAAAGAAGAAGGTAAAACTCGTAGGTTGAGATAAGAACAATTTAATAGAACAGAAAGGAAGAAACTAATAATGATAATAATAACAATGATAAAATGACAATAATAATAAAAGAATGGGAATACACAAAACAAGTGAGGTACAATGCAATTGCTCACCACTCACCAACTGATGCCCAGTTAGTTCCCGAGCAGCAATCTCCCCAGGCCAACTACCCCCCAGTTTATATACTGGACATGACGTCACGTGGTATGGAATATACCTTTGGCCAGTTTGGGTCAGGTGCCCTGGCTGTGTCCCCTCCCAACTTCTTGTGCCCCTCCAGCCTTCTTGCTGGCTGGGCATGAGAAGCTGAAAAATCCTTGACTTAGTCTAAACACTGCTTAGCAACAGCTGAAAACATCAGGGTTATCAACATTCTTCTCATACTGAACCCAAAACATAGCACTGCACCAGCTACTAGAAAGAAAATTAACTCTATCCCAGCCAAAACCAGGACAATGCTAAACATCTCTCTTACAGGAGGCTTAATTGTTTTTATATTTTCTACAACATAAAGACTAGAATATATAGTGGGGATATACATGAGGAAATGATGTTTCTGATTTAAGAGAAGACACTCCTGTGTGTGCTTTTGTAAAAAATATGAATAATAGAATAAAGAAATAAGTATTCTCAGCTTTAATGGTTTATAATTTGGAGAAATTTAAGGAACTTATGTGACAGAAAACAGAATGTATGTGAAGAGGGGAGTTGTACAGAATTTTGAAAATAATGACAAAGATTTTAAAAATTATGATGCATCAGGTAGGCACCGGTGCAATTGAGAGAGGTGTCTTTATAGCGCAATTTGGCTTTTTATGAATCTGGAAGTATTGCTATTGTCTGAGAGCACTGCACTTTTTTTTTTAAATTAGCTACATTATCTAGAGACAAAATATTTTTCGTTGTTATGCAATTGTATAAATTGGAATATATAATTGGAAGACTAAGATTCAAGATGTTAACACAAAATATATCTAAAAGGGAATTTAATTCTGTATTTTTAATGCACATATCACAAGTTAGCAAAATGGTCTTATCTGTCAGTAGGGACTCAAATGGGAAAAAGGGAAGCGGGCAGCAGAGTTACTCTGTCAGTGATGGGGCAGAACCCCAGTGACAGGCACTGTAAGAAAGGAGATGTAGTAAATATGACAGATGATCAAACTAAGAATGAAAGACTTTAAAGCTTCCAAATTCTCTTCCACTTTTAATTAAAAAGCTTTCTTGGATAGTAGCTCTCAGTTCCTTTTCTAACAAGCTAGAAAAATCTGTGTTCTTTTGGGGACAGTGCCATAGCTCAAGAGCATAATTGTTATTTATTTTTAAAATTATTTGAAATCTACAAAACTAAAACAATTAACTATAGGAATTACAATTTTAGGCACTTATTTTGTTGGTGTGGCTGTAAACAAAACAAACTATAAAAAGAATTTACCTCTTTTAGTCCATCGAATGATGTTATCCCAATTATACTATCTTTGAGACAGGCTCAGGTTATATTATTCAGATCTAACTAGCTCTTAACTTCATGTTTATAACAGCAGTTACATTCCTGATCATGACATATTGAAATGAGCAATTTACCATTTGAAGTTAATCCCTATTAGGGTAAATTTAGTGTGTTTTAAATTCATATGAAATATATCCTTTGTCATCATTGGTGTAATGGGCAAAACAATAATTATTTTAAAAGCTTATGGCACTGTGCTAAAACTATTCCAAAGGATGTTTATACCTCTTAAGACCCAGAGGAAATTAAGCTTTTCTAACCTCCTAAGAATGCCAGGGGTGGTTCTGCCTGTTTCAGCAGAGTTTATCTTCTGTTTATGTGTGCTGAAAGGTTTGCCAGCTGCTAGTGTGAAACATAAACCAGGTACCTAAACAAGGGCACAAGGCAGGACTGTGAATGATTTCAGTGCATCATGGTACACAAGAATGTGAAGTATTTGGATTGCTCTGGGCACTGTACCTGTAGCCATAGAGGCAACAAGCAGTGGACATACTTGAAGTATTTTTCTTGGCTTCTCTTTCATTACCGTAGAATGAATAGAATTTTGGAAGTAATTTTAAGATAACTTGCAGAGTGAAGGGAAAACTGCTCTCGTGTGACTGGGAATGTTTTCAGATTAACTTATCCATGGACAACTTCAATGTGCTGCTGTTCAGAGAAAATACAGATTCTTTAAGTTGTTTCCGATTTTTTTAAATTGCTTTCAAATGGCAAAGATGCATACACAAAAAATTGTAAATAGGATTTATGCTTGCTGTTTTATTTGCAATTCATTTGAGGAGTGCTTGACTTACAGTTTCACAAAGCATAAACTATTTGCATTTGTGAACATTTTAATCTAATAAGTGCCTCCTTGGCTTTCTTTCAGAATAGAACCATGAGTTAAACAAAACTAAAACTGCAGATAATGAAGCCAGGGCACTTCGTTCTTCATATAAATGTTTCCTATGTTTGTTTAGGTTTCTTCAAAAAGAGAAATAGTGCTTCTTTTAGCTTGAAGCATACCTTTTATGTTCTGTTTTTCTTGTATTTACTGGGAAGTTTGTTCAATAGCTAAATAAATGCTAGCCTTTATTTCATAAACAACTGCCGATGCCATCATCCCTGCCATCTGAGGCTTACTAGATTTGCACAGTGACCTAATAGACTGTTCTGATCAAAGTGCTACTTGTTCTCTTAAAAAAACAAACATTCTAAGCCTTTATCAGCAGAGCCTTGTAAAGCTGCCTTACAGTCACTGGCAAAAATTGACAATGTAATTTACTGTGCAGGAAATAGGAGGCATTTTTCTATAAGAACTTTAACATACAAAGCACTCAAAGGAAATATTGGGCTATAATAATATAAAACAAAATCTGGTTTTGCTTTGAAAAGTTCATGAAGTATTTCTTGTAACATGTAATTAAAAAAAATCTTAATCTAAACTTTGTCTTCTTTCCAATATTTCCTTTGTAATTAGATTTGCTGAGGATTTTCCATCAGGGCTTTTTCATTGAAATATGTGGTTTCTGCAAAGTCAACATTTTCCACTGGAAATTGTTGGGATTTGCCTACAACTGTTCAGGTTTTGCATCTGGAGAACCCAAATACAAATTTCAGGTCAGTTAACATCTGAGCTACATTTCGGCTGTTACTGTATCCCAGACACTTGGAGGATCTTTTGGCCCTGTTCCTTTAGAGACCTATCTTCCCGAATGCGCCAATGTTTTCTGTTTTTGCTCATGTCCTGGGAGATTATTCTCCTCCTCTTTATGAAATATTCATGCTCACACATAGTAACACAAACTACAGTATCTGTTCAGGAAGCATAATTTCCCATGATTTATAACTATTTAGTTGTCAGTGGTCTTTGAGGTTTGCTGGTAGGATGGTTGTAAGAGTTGTGCTCTTACATTAAGAGATTTTACTATACAAACTAGTTTAACTTTATTAATTAAGGGTAAGCTGGAGTACGCTGTACTTCATATGTTAACTGAAAAGTTGCCTAAATAATCCTCATTTGCAAAATCAGATGCCATTAATTTGTAAATCTGCAAGAGCCTGCATGATTTTGGATGGTATGCTGTAAAGTATCAGCAGTGAGAGAGAAATATTTATTTTCCCCTTAAGTAACATATGCAAATTACTGCAACAATAAACAAGGACCACCGCGCTGATTGTTTGATAACGTTGGTCGAAGGATAGCCCATAGACGTTCTGAGCATACCAGCCATGAAGCTGGGGGAGAGGATACAGTGCTGGGGAGACTTTTGTTGGCAAGAGGAGGAGATCGTTCTGCCCAGTGTTTCCTGCCTTTGAACTGTTTGCCACCTTGAGAAGCCCTCCATCACACACTTTGACAACCTTGTTAGAGGAAAAACAGATTTGATTCTTAACTGTCTTCAGCTTTAAACCTTGACGTCCTATTTCCATTTCTGCTTGCACCTGTAATTTAAAGGAGGGTTTTATAGAAAACTTTTTTGAGGTGGGGACTGCTGGGAGAACAAGTTGCTGTCTTTATTTTTGGAATGTTCATGTTACTGGAATGGAGTAAGTAAAACAAACATGTAATAGCAAAATAGTCCTTTTAAAAACAGCAAGGAAAGCCTTGATTTTTCACATCTGACAGGCAGAGAAAATCAGAAAGCAGTCATGGCACTCTCTTAATGTGATAGGAGCTGACAGAGCATGCATAGAACAATACACAACATATCATAAGCATAGATATAAAGGAGATGAAAGAATATTGCATGAATATATTTAAGTAACAACCATCATGTTAGCCTGGAAATGCTCTCAGGTCTGTCTCATGATAACTCAGCTGATGTCCAACGGACAGCTTGTCTGTCAGTCTTCTTAGACGTATGGATATGAGAATGCTCGCTAGCAGCCAACATATAATAAACAAAGTGATAGATATGATAAAGAAAAGTGAAGCCAGGCAGATTGGCAGCAGAAAATAAAAGATTTGAAAAGTAAATCAAAGAAATTCTTTGGTTATATATACAGACTTTCCCACATGAAGGAACCAACTCTAACCCATGTAAGAATGTTGAATTGCATACACATAACTATAGCATTCACATACAGCGCATAAAAGTTGGCAGCATTACTAAAGCTGGTGGTTTAGGAGAAGGAAAAAATCACTATGGATAAAATCACATCCCAGTCAAGTAGCAATTCTATTCAGCTGGTGAAAATGGAGAAACGGCACAATGCAAAACAAATAGTCCCTTTTTTAGTTGTCATCTTTTTAGGATGCTTGTTCCTTCAGTGGTGCTTTTCCTTTGCATTTGCTGGGCCGTATTCTATTTGAACTCTCCATACACTTATTCAACAGTCTCCTCTTCTCTAGTTCATTGATGAATCTTCAATAGTGGTCCAGTATGGTCTTGTAATCATTTTTTTCCCCTTTCTGCATATTCCTGGGTTTCTAGTCAGTGGCAAGACTCTTCCCATGATTATGTAACTTGTAAATCTGTAAGTATCCTTATCACAAATATTTTAGAAAATTGTAAGCTTTTTTTCTTATACCTGCTATTTTTCTGGCCTTTTTGAAAGAATGTTACTATTTAAGAGGCAGGATTTATTCTACTGCAACACATCTGTTTTAGTATTTTATAATTCTTTAGTTACAACTTCATTAAGTATTTAGAGAAGATTAACTTATATATAATGGTGAAGATAATACTCACTGCAGCTTTTCAGTTCTCTAGAATGATACCTGAATTAAGTGCAATTGATATATAGAAATACTACTTCTAGTGTTCAATATGGGAAAAGCAGGCAAAAGTAATTACCTTAAAAACAATATTTTTGGTTAGGTGTCCATGTACTATGAGTAGTCTGTAGCTGAATTTAAGACTTCCTTATCATAAATGAATACATGTTATTATTTTCTGGAGGAATTAAGTATATCCAGATTCTTCTAACCTCATGGATCAGTAGATGTTTTTATTTTCTTTTTAAGATTTTAGACATCATACTGTTGTCAAATAAAGCCTGGGTCATTTCGAAAAGACACTTTTTCAGAAAGGGCAACTGCAACCTTAGCTTTTACTTTTCTTTAGTTTATATTTTCTCTTGATTTCTTTGGGGGATGAGAGGGTCTTCAGGTGGTTTTCAACCAAGAAAAGACGCATGCTGCCACTGTAGATCCTTAATATTGGTCAGGATGCTGCCACTTCTTCAAAAAAGGAATCGATCAAGGATTGCCAAGATATTGGAAGAGTGCTCCTGTCTCGGCATTTTCCACTCTGAAAACCATCTATTTGTGCTCTTGGAAGTTACTTAAATAGGGCTTAAAGTATTCAAGAACACTTTGGCTACATGAATCGCATTGTGAATGTAAGAGAGACTTTGTTCAGATTCTTCACTATTGATCTAAAATCAGAGCTTACTCTGCCATTATCCACAACTGAGGAAAATGTAGGGCTGTCATCTGGAAGAATATTAACACCTTCACCAGATGACACGGACGGGCTGCGTGTTTCTGTGAACACTGAGAATAGTTCGACTTTGGAAGCGTCTCGCGGGGCTGCAAACAATGAGCCAGAGGAAACAGGAGTCTGAAGATGCAGAAAGTTCACTTTTCTGTTGGCTATTGCCGTCTGGCTACCAGCTGCAGGTAAACGCATCAGTTCAGATTGGTGAATCTGAAATCAAGAAACTGCATTTTCAGGCAAGGAAATTACTCTTTTGTGAAAGGAAGTTCATATAGACATGAATAAAGTCCACCATAGTAAAGAGGAAAAAGTAATATATACTGAATATTGATCCAACTGAGATGTTGCTATGCTAAGAACATTAATATATAGTGGATATTAACACAAACCCACACATGTACTGTTTGTGTTTTAAGTATTTTGAATCACTACTGTGACCCAGCTGCACTAAAGTCAAATTGGAAGAGAAGGGGATTTAATTGCCAGCTGGACAAGCTTGAACTAGAGGGCAGCTCTGGTTTAAGTACAGATGGGACGGTTGCGAGCACGGAATGTTTTTTCTCTTTTGTACATACCTAACTGTTGTCTTCTCACACAATATATAATTTCTAGTGAATTTATAGAGAATATATAGGAAAACTATGATATTTGAAGGATGGAAAGAAGTAAATTAACCCTGATTTTTTTTTTTTCCATGAATCAGTGTACCCATTGGTTTCCTGATTACAAACTGAAAATCATGCTTAATTTAAAGGACATTTTTTCATTTTTCGTACCATTACTGTCAAAGATTTTTTGCTTATGTCAAATGAATACTGTAAATGATTTTCAGTAGCAAAATGTGTTCATTTCTTTGGAAGTTAACTGAGTTCTTTATGTACTGTACGTATTTAACTTGGGAATTTTATTCAGAACAAAAAATCTCAGATTTCTGTAGGAAAGTGATTAGATTATTGCACCTTCAGAAGGAATATTATTACTTTTCTGCCTGATAGGTGCTTACTGTAGTTTGTGGCCTCACTCACTGGGTCTACTGCCAAAAAATATTCAGTTCACTGTTATCCCAGCCACCCTCTGGTTGCTTCAGCAGCACTACCAGGTTTCTCCTGCCTATAGTTTTATTGCTTGCTTCTGCTTCTAGATTATGCTCCATGCTTTAGCCAAGCTGGAGAATTCAGCTTGTTCTTATCTGGTAGTTGAGATGCCTGTTCTCACCTGCCCTGTTGTTGTCTTGTTAACCCTTATCTTGCAACAGGATTAGGGTTGCACATACTCCTTTAGCAGGTAGTCATGGTGGTAAAGAGACTGCCATATGCTGCCTTTTTCTGATGGCTGCTTCACCACCCATTTGCTGGAGAGTGGAATTAGGGAGGTGGAAGTCATCAGTACATCAATATAAAGTCTAGCCTATGTACTCAAGATAGTAGGTTTAAAGATGAATTCTCCTGTAGAAGAAGAAAGGTTGTTATCCCCCACCTCCTATCCCCCCTTATCTAAATTCTCATCTCCCTTTTCCCCTGTTAAATTTTGTGCTGTTTACCAGTTGTTCTTAAATGTACAGCTTGATTCTGAATACCTTGTATTTTTATTCCTTTCTTCTCCAAACTGTTCTCAAGTCAAATTGCTTTTCTGTCCCTAGAGCCTGTATGCCATCACCATTATGCTATAGCTTTCTGCTGATTTTATTCTCCTGCTTTCTAAATTCTTGCACACATTTGGCTGTTACATCTCTTACACTTCTCCTTCCATTTTGATGCTCTAAAGGTCTTTCCTTCAGTGGGTTTGGTCTCCTCCCAGCTCTTTCAGCTTTCCTTCTTTGTTACCTGTCACTGGATGACTTCACTTACTTGATTTTAACTTTATGCAAGTTACTCATAAATCAGTCTTTCCAGTCTTGAATAATTTTCTTAGTCAACATTAGCTTGTCTTTTTGTATTTCTTCTGTAACCCTATCACAAAGGAAGACGCAATAGGGGTAGAGCTCTCTGGAGGACAAGCTCTGCCAGGTGAGTTCAGGGGCACGTTGCTGTGGTTGCTGATGAAGTTACTTTTCACCTCCAGTGTAACTTCTCTGTGCCAGCCTCAGTCACCACAGCAAAGCAAAGAGGTGGAAAAATGTCTCTGTCTCACCTGATTGATAGAGTTCAAGCTGAACTGCCAGAGAAGGTGGCCTGTGCTAATGATCCAAGCTGTGGACTGGGACAGCAAAGTCATGGGCCATTTTCTTCCATTTTGCTGACTGCTGCCAGGGCAGTAATCTACTCCATAGGCAAGGTAACCAGCAGCTGGGTTGGCAGTGTCGCAGTCTGCTGCAGCTGTTGGCTTTCATAAAGGTCGGTTTGAGTCCCTACAAATTTTATGTCGATAATCTTGACTATTAATTAATTACTTTTCTAATCTCGTTTTTTTCAAGTACCATAAAGAAACAGGCTTTTGTTTCTTCGTCCATTCTGTCTTTCTTCTTTATTTAACTTACTGTTTTCTAAAATGTTTTTCTAGACTAATAAATGCAAAATATTTCTGAGGAGTAAGGCTTAAATTGAGATATATATTTTCTTTAAATAAGGAGAATTTAAAAACATAAGGAGCTGTGTTCGCAAGTCAGGGGCTACTGGGGATATTTTTACTCTTACAGATCTCAAAATATAAACAGAAGCAAAAAATAATATAAAATTTGTCATTGTTTTAGAGGAGCAAAAATGTAGTCAGTGTAGTTAAATGATACACATTTTTCAAAATATAGGACTGTTTTCATTAACAACATTCTCAATTTAAATAAACATTTAAAGTTTTGGAGCAGTTTAAGAAAAAGAACTTTGAATGTTTCCAATGTCAGATTTTCTTTGTGTAAGTTGATAGTGTAAAATATCAATTTATAAACTGTGAAAGAATCAGTGATAGCTTTAATATGAAAAATACAGCACTAGTTATTAGACATTTCAGAGGTCTGATGAAAGTATTCATTTCCAGCTAGATCATGTCTAAGAATTTAGCTGAACATCAATATTTATATTTAGGTAGTGCGGGAGTTTGAATCATACGTTCTTTCAAGTTCTAAATATGGACAGTGTTTACATTAGTGAATCATAAGCATAGAACGTAGAGCTGAAATAAAATCTTTTTCTCCAGAGGTGCTTAAATATACATGACCCAAATCGTGGATCATACGTGCATAGTTCCAAAGAGCTGTGTATTTGAAAACAAAAACAAAACATTAAAAAAAAAATATTTTTTCATCTGCACTTCCTGCAGTTTCTTGTGATAGGTAAAAATTAGTATCATGGAAGTAAGTTGATCACTTCTTATATACAAAAAGAGAACGTTACTACCCTTACATTGCCTTGTGCATTTACTGTACAATTATTCTGGGTAAATCTTGTTCATCATAGGATCCAAATTTTATTTCTTGGCACTTGTAATTTGTTTGCTTCTAAAGAAGTCCCAACCTTTTCTATAAAAGTCTAGTCTGATACATAGTTTTTGGACTAAGCATACATTGTATTAGTTGAACAGTACAAAGAAGCTGCTGAAGAAATGTCCCTTTACACTGTGAATATGGTCATTTCTTCATACACTCAAAACATATGGAAGTTCTCTTGAGAACAGGCTCTGATCACTTCTAGTTGAATACATTAAGTGAAATCAAAATGGCTTTATAAGTTTGCAGATAAATTATTGCCCAATGTCTATGCTGCTGACTACTTCAAGAGCAACTACAGTAGACAGAGAGTAGTGTGTTAAAAGAAGCAATGATGGAAGACAAGCAGGAAAGAAAGCTTAGCATGTTCAGCGTATAGCATAAACAAGATTGTGGTGACAGAAGGAAGCTTGACTGAGAAAAGACACATAATTTCTGTCATTCATACTCTTACCTAAAATATGCATCTTTGCACTGAGATAAAGTAGTACTAGAGTCTGGGGAAAAGATCTTATATTGAAAACCATAGTACAGTGTGGTTTAATGTGTTTTTGGGGAGGAGGAGGGAAGTGGTTGATAAGTTCCAGTTGTGAGTGAAGAAAAGCTTCATAACTACCAGGCATTGATTGGCATTGCTTTATAATATTTGGGCTGCATCGTTGTTTTGCATGCAGTGTCCA
This sequence comes from Buteo buteo, assembly GCF_964188355.1. Lineage (NCBI taxonomy): Eukaryota > Metazoa > Chordata > Aves > Accipitriformes > Accipitridae > Buteo > Buteo buteo. The sequence goes on from NC_134172.1 coordinate 18,251,858, forward strand.
GGAGCCTGCTCTGGCAGTCAGAGCAGGGAAGTATCTTATTAACACTGGTGGCATAATTCAGTGTAGTAGTGGGCAGAATCTGTTTTGCAAGTTTCACTGTGAAGGGTTCTTTTGAACATGTTTTTAAGTTGCTGCCTTTTACTCTGGAAGTGGTGCTTTAGATTATTTTCATCTGTTTTCTCTATCTGCCTGATTGTTTTTAAACTGCAATATAGAACCTCATTAAATTGAACCAGTCCATGAATGTGCCCTAGCTTTATGTGGAAAAATGTAATTGCAGAAGACTAGTTTTAGAAGTCTTAACTGTAAGTAGCCTGAAGTAAAAGCAAATGCTACTTTTGTTTTAGTATATCTTTGATATTTCATGTACATCTTTAGAGGACTGCATGTGATTGCATGGCTTTTACATATGTAATGCTTCATAATACACATTTCCAGGAGGAACTATAATTGCTAGCCTGAGCTTTTTAGCTTAGATCTAAAGTAAGACTAATCTTTGGTGGGAGGGAGCTGGTAATTTCTCATGCTAAATAGTACAAATTTATAACTGTGTCTTGGGAAGAAAACCAGAAATAATTAGCATGTTGAAATGTTTTTGTCAAATTGTACAATATGCATGGAAATTAGAAAAACAATAGCAAATTCTCGTGAAGCAGGCATGATCTTCCCCTGTGTTTGTTTTGTTGAAAACCTAACTTCAGATTTAAACTTCAGAATTTCAAGATTACCATATGCTCTTAGCCTTCTGCTTTTGACATGATAGCTTGTAGCATTGCCTGGAAATTGTTTTCTGTTGTTACAGTCTCCTCCATTCAGGAAAAAAATCCTGGAATAGTGTAGTGGAAGTGTCATGCTTTTGTAAAACACTTGCATTATCTGTGAGAACATACAGTTTCTGGTCCTTTGTGTAGTCAGTCAAATATTATCTGCCTTTTATTAAGTAGCAAGTAAACTGGCATCAGAGAAATGTAGCCATTCTCTGTTCTTTATTAAGGTGTTTCTTCTTAATCATTATTGTAATTGTTATAATAGATTCATTATCATAGTAATTGATATGATACATTCTGATATGATCCATGTCAAGAATGTTGATGTGTTCTGCTTCATCCTAAACATCTCAATATTTTCCAAAATGCTTTATTTTTATTGTCAGGAACGTTATCAATTTGTGAATTACTTCTGCTATTCAGACTACAACTTTTGTAATATTGACGCTTTGGGAAAAAATATCAGGTCAAAATGTAAAATATTCAAGTATTTAGGAGCAACTACTTGAAAAGAAAAGCAACTGAAAGCAGTATATAGAGTTATATGTATGGCTGTTGCTGTTATTCCTGCTATAATGCATAGTTTTCACTAGAAAAGTAAAAGCATTACTTAACTATTTTTCACCAGTTTGAAAGGTATTACAAATAATGAAGACTTTTTAAAATAGAACTTTAAGAGTTCTGTATCTAGAAAAAGCTGTGAATTTTAGATTATAGCTGAGATTTTTTTTTTAGAGCCTTAGGAGAATGACTTTTTTAAATTCCTTTGACTTTCAAGATTTTTTAATTTCTGCAAGTTCATAAATTATTTTATTTTTAAGATTAAACCCTTTGTCAGGCTTTGTTATGCTTTTCTTTGAAAAATGTATTATTCAAGCTATGCATGAACTGGAAAACCAACAGAGAAAGGAAGGAGGCAAGACATGCGACAGGTGTTTGATAAGCACCTGCCTAAACCAAATTGTCTCAGCAGTATGTTCCTCAATCTCAATCATGAATTCCACAATAAATTAAAAATTCCTAAGATAATTTGGAGCTCATATGAAAGAGAACTAGTATCATAGGGATCCAGTAACCAGGTAAGCTTCCAGGGCTCCTCTGAAAGGAACAGTTGGGCAACAGCTTAATGTCATGCATCTCATGCTTGAGCAGAAGTACTGGAAGATACTTACTTTGCTTATTTTTGTTATAGGACTGCTTACTCTATCAAAGAAAATTTTTATCTAGGAAAAGTAGAATGATGTTCTTACTTTAGGAGACTTAGGTTTTCTCCTGTTCATAATGCTTGTAATTTCAAGTTAATGTGCAAATCACTTGGTATTTTTGAGTGTATGAAGACACTGTTCTGTATCCACAACTTACTATATGCATACATTGTGTATATGAAAACATATACTTTATGGAGTTGTTTCATCAGTTTGACATGTTAAAATTGTAGACAAGAATTATATTCAATCTATATGCATCACGGTAGTAGAGTCAGGCTATAAATAATATCGTCTTCTTTGCCTTTCATAAACTTTTCAGATGCCAAATAATATACTGACTATTAACGTTTTCAGGCTTTGCTCTCTGTACATGATACTGTTGCTCAGAAGAACTACGATCCTGTCTTGCCCCCCATGCCTGATGATATTGATGAGGAAGAAGATTCAGTTAAAATAATCAGGCTCGTCAAAAACAGGGAACCATTGGTAAGTAACCCTGTCTTTTGTTTGGGGGTTTTGTGTTTATGTGCAGGGTGGGGAGTGTTCGGATTATGAATGTGAATGGGTGACATTAACTTGAAATGTAGATAGATGGACATTATGCATTTTTATTCATAACATTCAATAATGCACTTGTGACTTCCATTCACAGTTATTATTAGTAAAGCACATGAAATGAATAATAAGAATGTGTTCATTCATGGTGTTTGAGCAATATATATGTGGGCCAGTCTGAGTATTTACATCGATACTATATTCATCTTTTATCTTGAATTTGAATCATGAACTTGTTTTAAGATGAGAGAGGGAGAATGAATCCCCAAAGAAATCTTGACCTTTGTTTTGAACTGTGCCTGTTAGCATTCATGTAAAAAAATGTGACCTTTTGATACACTGAAAAGAAAGCGTAAAAACATATTTTAAAATACTTGAATTGAAACCTGGGCAAATTTAAGATGTCTGTTGTTGTACTTTGGATTATGAATACTAGAAAGTTAATATCTTCATGGGGATATCTGGAAAAATGAAAGGACTAAAACTAGGTTGTATTACAAGAATATGAAAATGCTTTACTGATTTGGTTATTTTTATTTGCTGTAGAGTGGGAGTCATCCTGTATAAAATTTAACTATATTCTTTTTCTCCTGCAAACCAGTAAGAGCTTTGTTTTATGTTATACTGGATATTTGTTTTAATGGATAGCAATCCTGAAGAAATATCTGCAAAGTTACTTAGAGAAAGCCGTGATTTTGTACTTGAGATGACAGTGGGAGAGCGATGCCTCTGTTAGATCTACAGGGGTAGCTTGTCCCACAGTAGATATCTTACTATCACTCTTATTCTTGATGGATTTCTGGCATCAATAAACAAGAAATAAGTTTTGGTATTGACCCACTGCAGGTGCCCATGGGCATAATTAAAAGTTTGACCATATGGAAAGTTTTTACTTTGCTTTAACATACTAAACCTTTTTGTTTCCTAAATATTTAAATCACAGCTTTAGGCTGTCCTTCTTTTTTTTAATCAAAGAAATTCTTTGAGGAAGAAAGTGAACTTACTTTAGGATTTAGTATCAGAAAGAGTATTAATTCTGAAAGGTGTGAAGAAATTTGGACATGTAGTATGAGATGAGTTCTAATTGAGTAGCTTATTTTTAGTATTAATGAAAACACCCTTATTGTTTTTTCTTGAATTTGTCCGAAAAATCTTAAGAAAATATTAATTTACCTACTTTCGTGTTTCAAACATGATTTGCTACTAAGACTTGCGTGAGTTAAATACTGTAAGTTAATAGTATCTCAAAGTGGATTGGCTAAATAGCAACTCTGAAAATAAAACTGAGAGATTTTCTGAAAACCTATACAAGATACATTATACATTGGCTTTTGAGATTTTAAGCCCTCTTAAAGGGACAAAGAGAGTTGCCTAAACTAAAGGTTATCCTTGGACTGTTCCTCGAATTCCACTTTTGCCCGTTCACTCTGGTGGGATACTAAACTGTTCCAGATACCTGTGTGTCTGTTGTGGTTTAACCCCAGCTGGCAGCTCAGCCCCACGCAGCCGCTCACTCACTTTCCCCAGTGGGACTGGGGAGAGAATCAGGAGGATGAAGGTGAGAAAAGTCATGGGTTGAGATAAAGACGGTTTAATAGGTGAAGCAAAAGCTGCACATGCAAGCAAAGCAAAACAAGGAATTAATTCACTCCTTCCCATGGACAGGCAGGTGTTCAGCCATCTCCAGGACAGCAGGGCTCCATCACACATAGCGGTGACTTGGGAAGACAAACGCCATCACTCCAAACATCCCCTCTTCCTCTTTCTTCCCTCAGCTTTACATGCTGAGCATGACGCCATATGGTCTGGAATATCCCTTTGGTCAGTGGGGTCAGCTGTCCCGGCTGTGTCCCCTCCCAACTCCTTGTGCCCCCCCAGCCTCCTCACTGGTGGGGTGGGGTGAGAAGCAGAAAAGGCCTTGGCTCTGTGTGAGCACTGCTCAGCAGTAATGAAAACACCTCTGTGTTATCAACACAAATCTAAAACACAGCAACATATGAGCTACTGTGAAGAAAATTAACTCTATCCCAGCCAAAATCAGTACAGTTTCTTGAAAGGTGCATCTTTTGTGCTAAGGAGGTAACAGAGAGGGTTTTTTTAGAACTTTCTTTTACTAGGCAGGACGGCAGCCATGGAAAACATAAAAAATGTGAGAGAACTCAGTTCTTCAGTTTAAGACTGCTTAGTTTATTTTCCAGGATGAAAACAGCCTTATAATGGAATCTGTGATAGACCTATTACTCGAAAGAGGCAAAGGGCGGGAGCTAATTGCAGCCTACAACTACCTGAGAATGGGGAGCTCACAAGGACAGTAGAGTCAAACCCTTCTCAGAAGTGAAAGATGCTAAGACACAGGGCAAGTTGCAGCCCTGTGAGGTTTAGTTTGAGAATTAGTAGAAGTATTTCATTAGATGCAAAGTCCAGCACTGGAGCAGAGTAACCGGAGATGGGGAATGTCTACCCTATACCATAAGGCAATGGCTGACCTGATCTGGCATTGACAGTAGTGTCCTGCCCTGAGTAGGAGATTGGCCTGAATGACTTCCAAAAGCTGGTCTTTAACCAACATTTCTAAGATTGTACCTTATCTGTACAGGAAAGGAGTATTTGTGGTCTTTCCAAATCTCCAGCCTATCTTGATGTTTTATTTTTGTTGGAGAAGAGCTTATGGTGAGTTCTGTTTTGCATGTTACTTCATCTCCAGGAAGACTTTGAAGAATAGTGTGTAGCATCCTCTTCCATAACCCACCTTCAATCCATTTTAACATTATTAAGGTTAACGTCAAACATTAATTTCTTTGTGGCAGATTTATAGTGACAACTTATGACACCATCACGACAATACATAACAAACCTATTATTTGTGTCTTTGTCTTCCCCAGATTTCTGCTCCCCCTCCCCGCCCCCTTAGGAAGGGGTGAGAAGAAACATGGATAGTAATTCAGATAATGTCTTACCAAAATATGGCATGGGAGAATAAATAGAAACAGGTTTATACTAGGTATAATATATCTACTGCATTTATGCTTCCTGAAGTTATTTTACTTAAGAAAGGATATGCCATGATCTATGTTTACTAAACTATTTAAAATTTCATGTTCTATTTATTTCCATGTCTTTTTAATGGCTTTTCCTTCAGAGCTTGTTCTAAAGTCTTGGATATTCTTAGTACAGATCAAAGAGTCTCTACTTGTTCAGTTTATCTATTCACTATTCTCTAGTCAAAAAGTCTGACTTCCACTTACATCGTTATATCAGGATTCTTGCTACTGAGCTTGAGATTGGAGGTACCATACAATATTTTTTCTGGTCTGGTTTCTTGACTTCAAGATAACTGAACTCTTTGAACTTTTATTTCACCTCAGATACATTCTCATTCTCTATTTGTACACAAACAGTACAGATTGGTTTTCTGTAAAGCAGTAAGTTTTACATCAGTTGCAAACCCTGGATGTTCTTGAATTGGATATCTCCTTTGGATGACTTTCAACAGTAGTCTCTGTGAAGCAAATTAGGCACTCTCTTAGCTTCTTTGGAATATATCTAGTGACCATTTTTATATAAAACTGCACCACATTTCCTCTTGTACTTGTTCGTGCTTTTCTCTGAGTTAAGCACCTCACTGGTGTTCTGAGCCGGTGTTAATCTCATATTAATGAAGCCTGAGTTCCCAGGAGTAATCATCTCAAAAGAGAGGGAAACACATGGTTTGTGGGAGGGCCTTCTGTTTGCCAGATTTCATCAGTTCAGAAGTCAGTGCTGAACTTTCCTCCAGTTTTTTGGAAGAGATGATTTAAACTTTTTGTTAATCCTTCCACAGTTGGTTTTTTTTTTTTTCTAAATGCTCTATTAGCAAATGCCATTCTAGCAGTGTCTCACTCAAGCAAGGTAAAATTGTGTTAAGAGGTTTTATCTGAACAAAGTAATTTAGAATATCTCTGAACCTTACATGAAGAGAAGTAGAAACATCTCTTTTCAGAGATTCCAAAATTCACCTGGCTATAACTAGGCTTTATATTAGATAACTTTGAGGGTTTTTACTTATGCCTGCCTCTCATGGGCTTTTTTAGCCACTGCCATGTTCCTGGTTAGCATTCCTGGTACCCGAGATGTACAACCACACTACCAGGAGTTCAGTTCGTGGGCTCTCACTACCTCCAGCTCCCAAATGATATTCCAGGTTTGTTACAGATGTCGTGCAGTTATTCTGAATAGGATGCTTATTCATGGTAAGGTGGTTACTTCTTCATGACAGATTCCTTTCACATAAATTTAGCCATTTGAAAACTAGTATCTATGCTGTGTCTATAGTCAAGAGAAAAATAGGCAGCTCCAGAGAATGAACCATGCCATCTATTTGAGATGCCTGCCTTAATGAAAGGATGATTCATTCTCAGACCTGCCTATTTCTTTTCATTAACTATAGCAGGAGCCTAGACACCTGGCTTGAACTAGATACCTGATTTCTATAGCTGAACTTGGGTGAAATTAATTGCAGTGGTTTAAAGGAGTCGTTTACATGTTCTGCCCATGCAGATTCTACAGCTCTTGCTCGCCTCTTACTCTGAGTTCCTGTAGCTTGGTTCTTGTTAGTGAATGAACCCAACTGTTTTACAGGGGGGATTAATTGGGGTCTAGGCAGAGCTCTAGTGTGCATAGTCTACATGTATGTGGGCATCAACTTTTAAATAACTCTTCACTATAAGGTAGGTAACTGATATTTGTATTTACATTTTCAATAGAGAATGAATTCAAATAAGGCTTATTGAAGTACTTATTTGCATTCAACATCTGCATGTGCTTTTGTTTAACAGAAACGTATGCAAAAATATTACTGATGTAGTAATATTGATGTAGTCTTTCTTTCTTTAAAAATAAAGGCTTATAATGTTTATGTTCTGGAACCAGCAGATAAATGGAGAACTAATAAAGCTCACATCTGTGAAACCCTGAGTGATGCTCACCAATCAGTGTTACTACAGTAAAAATGAAAAAAAACCAAAAACCCAAAAAACAGTGAAAGAGCCTTGTATTACTTTTAGTGCTTTTGCATAGTACACCTTTAAACATTTTCTTAGTCTGATCACCATATGGCTCCCAAACTCCTTATTTTTCCCTTTAAAAGTATTTTAAACTGAGCTATGCTATTACATCTGTATATGTCTCATTTAGGGTAACTTACACTTTTGGCTAGCAACACTGAAAATATTTTCCAGCTCTCAAGGTCCAGTCTAACCTTCTTCCATTTTTAAAGCTCTAAATGAGGAGCTGCACTGCACATGTAACTGAAAGTACTGGAGCTGAACATCTCATAAGGAGAAATTCTTGCCAGATTATATATACTTCATAGTTTAAGCAGGGCTGGCAACAGTACAAGAGAAGCTGCTTTTTCAGAAAATCAGCTCTTCGGGTTTTCAAAAAGAAATCTACTTGTGTTTGATGATTTCTTTTTAAGTGTTCTAAATTGGGAGGGAAGGGGAATTTAAGGAACCCCCTTTTTTTCTCTGTGTACTATAGGTACAGCAAAAATATATAAACTCAAATAGTGCTTTTCATGGACCTACCTTTTCACTTTGAGATTGCCATAGAGGAGTTATTAGGAGTGAGCTAACTTGGGTTAAATAATTTCCCAGTAAATTTGAACTTGATTTTGTGCTTTGTTTGAAAATTCCTATTTACCTGTTATCTTTACTGGGGCATCTTTCAAATCGGCTAATCTGTGCTAGGAAAATTCGTTTTGTGCCAGTAGTGAAAATCACATAGAGCATGAAGTGACCATTCCACTTGGATAAGAGCCTTGTTGTTACTTCCAGATGCCGTCTGGGTCAATACTGTGGTCTTTGATCACACACAAGTGGGTTTTTGGGGGGTCTGTCTAAAAACAAAGTGAAGTACCCATTTCCAGACATCAGCACTGGGCTGGCGTAGCTGGGTGATCACAGTTAGAAGGCTGTCAGTCATTGCTTGCCTTTTGCATTTGGTGGCATTTAATAGTGTTGACTTCTAGGTAAACTGCATAAAGCCTTTCTGTACAAGGCTTTTTTCCTGATTAATTAGGAGAGCCTCTGTTCAATATGGACAATAAAGTGGAAATGTCCTGTATCTATATTTGGCTCTAGCATCCTAATACTGCTTCTTTCTTTTTGATGGATATATTCAGAAAAAAAAGATGCTTTGTACTTTTAAACAGATGTAACTATGCAGGTATTAATAATAAACTTAAATTTAATAGCTGTTGCTGCAAGGTTAGAACTCAATATTGAAACATAGGCTAGAGGGGTTAATGCTTTGTTTAATATATTCCTAATGGTATGCAATTCTTTTTGCAGAGAAGTCTAATCATGAGTTTTTAAAGTGAGATTAGCTGCAGCTAAATCTTTTTTCTTTTTGAAGCTCTCATACTCATTTGAAACTGTAATACAAACAGATGCTTACTGATACAATTACATTATAAACAACACATAAGAATAAGGCTGGCAAATTGCAGAATTACTTTGCTTGTGCATAGAATGTCTTACTAATAAATTTAAGATGTAAAATAAAATGCACAAACACAGCACATCAATTTTGCTGTGGAGTGCTGGCTACTGTTAAAGTTTCAGCCAAAGAGAATATTGTGTGGTGACTGTTTTAATTTTTCTCTATTTGCAATAAATGCAGCTTGCATATAGTAAAATATAAATTAATCTCCCATTTTTTTCTTGTGCTGTGTTGCTATCTTAGAGGCAGAGGGAAAGGGAAAGAAGTTTATTTACGGTCAGTAAAATTGTTAACTGTAGTAAAATGTCACCCCCATTATTTACTTGTACTTATGTCAGCTTCACATTCATGAAACACTTAAAAATTGAAGTTGCGATAAACATGATATTCATGTTTAATCTAAACAAATATAGAAAGGTAGCTGTAAAAGCAATTTAATTATTCAAGGAACTTTATAAAGTACTTCTGTACCTTGCTTCAAGCACAACACTTCTCTGATGGAAGGAAATTCTAACTAGTGATGGCGGAGTGTACGTAGCACTGTCTTGTACTTAGAGGTGAAGTAATACTGTTCATTCACTAATCACAAATACAGAAATTTTCAGAAAATTGACTTACCTGCCAGAGTCCTAAACATCTCTGTCGATTAACAAAGTTAGAGCTATTGCAGGTAACTAATGACATTAACATGGCCAAGTAATCACGTGCAGCTAAAAAGCTGTTGGCCAGGAGGTGCTTTTTATCGTGTTGGTTTTTAAAAATACTGGATCAAATCACCTTTTTGGAGGTGATTATACAGTACGACTTATCTAGCTAAAATCCCCCTCCTTATTCTGTGGATTCTGTCTTCCCGAGCAGGCCCAGCGTGTCCCCCCTCACTCCTTGCCGTCTGCCCGAAAGGACTGGCACCGCAGCTTGGCCGCGGCTCTGTGCCTCCAGGTCCCTTCCCTCCTCGCTTGTCACTGCCGCTGTCTGCTGCTTCCCCATCTCCCTGTGCCTCTTTTCAGCGCACCCTCGCAGTTCTTGTTACAAAGGCATTTTTCTCATCTAGACAGCTGTTCGCTGGAAATTTAGCTACATGATGTCATTTTACCTAAATACCTTACACTGTGTTTGTGTAATGTGTGAAAACAGTCATGACTAACTCAGGAAATGTTCCCCTCCTCTGCATTTCTGTCCCGCAGGTATTCCAGGTGAGCCCCGATGTGCGGGGGCATTTCTCAAAGTCATGTTTATTTATTGGTAACACTGTAAAGCAAAATGACGATCAGTGCGTGCACAGGCAGTTCTGAGCGTAAAGTGCAAAAATTATGAACACGGGTAGACTTTTTGTACCCACAGTAAGTAACATGGCCTGTTTTAATGTAGGAACAACAATTTATCAACTTTCAGCAGTAGGTTAGTACAGTTTTAGCAGCAGACTCAAGTAAGGTATGCTGGAGTTAACATTAAGTTGGAAAGTAAACTTTTTCTATCGTTGGTCCTTTTTTAAAAGCTGTGTACGTACAGAATGCATGAGTTACTTCTGAATGGAAAAGTCCCATTTTAAGAGGATGGTAATAGAGCAACATATTTTGTATATTCTTTTCATGAGCAAGTATCATTTCTGGCTTATTCATATATTGATACAATGTCAACTTTTTGCAGTTTTACTTAGCAAATGGTTTTTAATGTAGTGAATTAAAATTATGGTGAGATTAACCAAATAACTTCTTTTTTTTTTTTTTTTTTTACCCAAGGGAGCTACTATTAAAAGAGATGAACATACTGGTGCAATTGTGGTGGCCAGGATAATGCGTGGAGGAGCTGCAGATAGAAGTGGTAAGGTGTTGCTGCTTGGCACTAGCCGTTGAAGTTCTAGAACTTGGAACAAGATGAGATAAAATGGCATATTGTGTAGAAATGATATACGTCACTATCACAAACAAAAATATTTGGGGTCTGGACAGTTTTCCAAAGTGATATTTCAATACTGGTGAAAGTATTCGTGCTGAGTTTTTTCCCCAATTCAGTTGCAACCAGGTACCCTTGAGTTAGCAGATACAGGGGTTTTTTTTAGATATATCATGGTTTGTTTCCAACTGAAGGCATCCCCTTAGAAATGATGGGATATGCCAAGATTACAACCTGCTGATGGAGAAACTCAGGATGGTTGCATTGTTTTATATTAGGACATCCATTTGGAGTTTCAGCTGGTAATTCTCAAAATACCAGCACATCCTTGACTACCGTTGTTTAGTTTGTGATGCTCAAAGTCTGCAAGAACTCGAGCAAGAGGTCCTGCATTATACTCTAAAGTGCCTCTTTTCACTGAAGAGAATCTAGGACAGCTGTGTTTCACACTTAAATGGGGTAACAGAGTAAATCTAGATAGATATATTGTTAAATTAGCAAGCATTTGTGCCACAAATTAGCACTCACAGCCTAAGTGATCTTTGCAGTACTTGCAGCTGTGTAGCTATAAGAAAGTAGTATGAGTAAAAAAAGAATTGGCACAAACATTTTTTCAAACATCTGCATGAAAGTCTGGAAAAGTCATAGAGAAATGGTACTAATTTTCAGGAGGAAGGAAGGGAGGTGAGTAAACCAACCATCTCAAAACTTATCTGTGAGGACAGTAGGTGTTGTTGGGTTCACCATTTATTCCTGCTTTTAAGTTAGAGCTTAAAGTGGATGAACGAGGGAGAAAAAAGCTGAAAGATAGTGGCATTTTTTGTATAATACATAGCTACAGTTTAACAACTCCTCTGTCTTCTCTAGGTCTTATTCATGTTGGTGACGAACTGAGGGAAGTCAATGGGATTCCTGTAGATGATAAAAAACCTGAAGAAATAATACACATTTTGGTAAATACCAAACATTATAAAATTAATTTAGGGAGTCAAGAAAAAGTAATTAGACTTATGATTTCTGGTGTATTTCTTAGAAAAAAGTATGTTCTACAATAATGCCTTTTCTTTCAGTGCCATCATTTACAAACCTCTACTTCTTTTCTCTTAAAGAATGATTTTCCACGCATTACATATATATGCAATTATAGATTACTTGTAAAGAGTTAAATGACAGTAATATAGCTATAAATAATGTTGCAGATCTCAATGTATAATCTACAGCGTTTGAGGCACACCGTGATCTGTCGAATTCAAACTATTTTAAATGTATTCATTAATAATGCGCTAACTCCATGTGAAAATTAATTCATAATACATGTACTTGATAGCTTGTATAACTAGTATATTAAGATTATATTTTATATGGACTTGCAGTATATAGCCATATATATGATTGTTTGCACTCCTCTGAACTACACAATCTCTAAAGCCAGCCTAATTACTTACTTATGGACCACTATCACAAATTTACTTAATTTAGAGTTTTTCAGAAATATTTAATATTTTTACAGCAAAGAAACTGACGAGGGTCATGACAGCTCTTTATATTCATGTTGTAGGCATTTCTATGTATATACATACCTTGCTGTCCTGCTGAATTGAGCAGCTGTCTCACAGTTTTGGTTCAATAACCAAGATGATTCATTTCAAGTGTTAGCCCGCTGATACTCATACTTGCTTTATGGTTTTGTGTTCCCTACAGAAACATATTTTCCTGCAAAAATTAATATTTAAAAATCTCTAGAAACACAATAGTGCTAGAAAAGGTGTGAACAATTTCCCCATTTACCTCCTTGAGGAACAATATAAACATCAAAAGCTAGTTAGAGCTTGTTTCAAAAGTAACAGAATTATTGATTCCAGTCCTAGGGCTGGTGAAATAAGAACTTGGCTGCTGCTTGTCAAACAGTGAGTTCTTGGATCGCAGACATGCCGGCAAAAGTATGTCTCGCTTGGTAGTGGACAGGCCTGTTTCCATTTTGCTTAAATCGTTGGCTCTCTGTTGCACTCTGCTAGTTTTATGAAACTTGTCGGCTGCATGCAATAGTAGCAGAGGCTCCAGCTGATTAGCACTTCCTTCAATAGCAAAATGTCACTGAGGCAGTGGGAATATATTGTGGTTAATAAGTAAAATACAGCCAGACACACTTTAAGTGGGATATAGGGAAAGATGAATGGATGAGGTGGTTGATGATGGCTAACTTGTTTTAAGATTTATAGTAGAGGGCTTTTTTTCCATTTAGTACACGTAGTCTATTCAAATATGTTTTTCTTTTCTAGTTTCTTAAAGTTGCCAAAAGAATAAATCCCCCCCAATAGTTTTATATGATAAATATGGCACAAGCCTGTTTGAATTTTTCTATCAGTTTTTTTTGAAAAATGAAATGTTAGTTGGATTTTCCAGGGATGTCCAAACTGTGCCAGGAGTCCAGCGGTTGCTTCTCATATGCATACATTTTAGCTGTAGCATTTGCGCCTGCTTTCAGTGCAGAAGTGGGACCTCTGAAACATACAGGTCCCAGTCCATCTCTGCCCACCAGTGAAGCAAATAAAACCGAGCATTTCAAGTGGGTATTTTAATCTTTGCAATGCAAAGTTTGGTGTGGTGAAGCTGTCAAATTCCATGGATCATGCTTGGGAGAGGATAGATACATTATATTTGAGTATTTCTACACTAATTTGAATTTCTTTTCCTTTTAAGATCTCTTTGAAATGTATAGCTTAATTCTCAGTACATTTTCTTTTCAAATGTTCACCAGGCTCAGTCTCAAGGAGCAATTACATTTAAAATTATACCTAGTGTGAAGGAAGAAATGCCAGTGAAGGAAGGCAAGGTAGGCAAGACTATTTCAGAAGCTATTGCAGTAACTGTTATACTGAGGTTATATATTGTTTGCTTGGATGACAGAACCAAGAATGTGATTTATGCCTCTGAACTCAGTTTTTCTAATGTGGCAGTGTGCAGCGCACTGTTCACTTCAATACTTATGTGCTGGATTTACAAGTGGGTGTAACATGGTTCTTAAGCCCTAACTCTACAGCTGTGAAGTTGACATAGGTAATCTTCCATCTTCTGCGAGGACCCGGCTTGCTTCCAAGTACTCCTTTTCTTCCATTGTACACTGGCTAGAAGACACTTGATAGCACCTTGCTTCAAAAGTATCTTCTCTTCAGTTCCCCATATGGCCCACCATTCACCTGCAAAGTCCTATTTGCCTTGTATCATAGAGCCTTTACTACACTGGGATTGAGGTTGTAGAAGCAATGAATTGAACATTCCCATGTGAACTTCTAATGTGAGGTGTCCATAAGCATGTTTTACAGCAGTAAATGTTTAGTGCTTTACATTATTTAGTTCAATGGTTTTAAACAGTAGAAGCGAAAAAGGGAGATACCTTTGGATTACATTTAATATTTTGATTCTAAAGACAAAACACGGTTTGTTTCAGATGTTTATCAGAGCTCTGTTTGACTATGATCCTAATGAGGATAAAGCAATTCCTTGTAAAGAAGCTGGACTTGCTTTCAGAAAAGGAGATATCCTTCAGATCATGAGCCAGGATGATGCAACCTGGTGGCAGGCCAAACACGAAGGTGATGCCAATCCCAGAGCAGGCTTGATCCCTTCAAAGCATTTCCAGGAGAGGTGAGCTATTGAGAAGCATAGTTTCATTATTTTTTGTAGTAAGAGAAGACACTTACTTGCCGAGTTGTTATGTTAGCATAGTTGTCATATGTAATGCTCATAGATCACACGGGTATGATAAACCTGCATTTGCACCAAGACAACTGAACTTGGAAACCTGTTGCTGAAATACTTTGGATTTCCTTATTTGTCTGGCTAGAATTAATAATGACAAAACCCGATAGGATAACACTGATCCAGATTGAAAGAAAAAACATATGGGAAATAGCACATCAGTATCTGTATTCACACTGATGTACTATGCAGGAATAAGAACTGCAGCAGATTTTCGAGAGCTTACAAAAATTTGAGGCTGAGGATTTAATTTTTTTAGATTGTGAATAGATTGCATTGTTTTAAGTTAATTTGTTATAAAATCTTCTGGATATTTTGCAATAGTCTCATGATGTTAAGTGTTTATTAATCCCAAACTTGCAGTGAAAACTGAGGAGTTTGTGTCTTTCCCCTACCACCTCCCATTTTATAGGAGATTTGCACTAAGAAGACCAGAAGTGCAGATTCAGCCACTGAAAATTTCCAACAGAAAATCATGTAAGTCTGTTAACCTGGAATAGAAATCATACTCCAGATCTCTAACCTTATAAAATAGCAGTTTGTTTCAGCCCTGTGACTACAGGATGCATTTCTCCTGGGTGCAATAGCTTCTTGATCACATTGTATCAGTAGGAAAATAAATATAAGAGCTGAAATTAAAAGCTTTAAAAGCACCTAACAATTTTTCCCAACCCTCTGACTTTGTTTTTGAAGCACTGAGCCCAATTAATGTTTTGATATATAAAATTTCAAAGCTTGAAGAGTGTTCTTTTCCTGTTGAAATAGTACAGAATTGGCTCAACAGTTTATATAATTTGGACTGCATCAATACAGTGAAATTTATATTGAGAGTGAGATAAAAGGTCAGATAGTCTCCCCTTCTCTCCCCCATATAGTTGGTGATTTTTTGTGTCCTATGAAGCAGGAAATTTGTAAAAGTCGGGACATTCAGTTCTTTGACAGGCTTTCACAAAACCACTTCTAACTGATTTTTAAACAAATTCATTCTTAATAGTGTCTGCTTTCAAATACAGTAGTTGCACAATATAAGAAAAATAAGCTCTAAGAAAGTGCATACATCGAAACAAATATTTTCTTTCCACTGGAATTTACATCAACATCTGTTTTAAGTATTATTGCATATTTTACTGGACCTGTTATTTCTTTCAGTTGTACAGACTCATAACAAAGTGAGTAAAATGTAAGAAACTATCATGCTTCTGTAGGATCTAAATCTTAAATACAAACATGTTTGTGAGTTTAACTAGAAATATTCAGAAAGTGGTCTAAAATTTCCAACCATCTTTCATTCTCTAGCGTTAAAACAAAAAGTATGGATACTACGGCAAACAGTGGATGCTGGCACACTAAGTGCAAAACTAAATGCTTTTAACTTTAAAATGTCACCCTGAGGTTTCTATTGCAATTTTTCTAACTCCTTGCTATGGCTTTCGTGTTCTGAAGTTTGACAATTACTGTTAGTTTTCTAATAATCTGCATTTTCTATCTTTCATTCCATTTCACTATTTGATTGTGCCCTAATGCTATTATTAACTCTAAAGCCCTTGATTAGCTTTGTAATTACAATAACAGACTATATGATTGCACTACAGCTTTTCTAATTTACATAGATCTTAGAAACAAAGAAGAGCTCCTCTAGCTTGTAGTAAATCTGTTGTTTTTCTAGGTTCTAGGTCAAGTTGCTCTGCCCCAGTTTTGGAAAAGTGTCTGATCCCAGGGTATAGCTATTTCTCTCTGTCCACTGTTCTTGAATCTGGATAATACCCTCAACAAGAGCCTTCAATTAAGGTGGCACTGGTGCTTTTGAAGAGGTAAATCAGCTGCTGCAGCAACACTGCATGATTCCTTTCGTAATGGACTGCATCTTTTTAGTGACCTTCAGGTGAAAGGTTTTACAAGATGCATCTCACCCTTCCAAACAAGTAGCCTGAACTTGATTGGGAATTGCCAAAATTACAACCCAAAGAAGACCCACAGTACGATGTCTACTATTGTTGTCTCTGCTGTTTCCGCTGAATTGGCCTTAACTACCTGTTGTGGTTTAAGCCGGGGAAGCTTCTAGCAGCTTCTCACAGGGGCCACCCCTGCAGCCCCCTCCCCCACTACCAAAACCCCACCACACAAACCCAAAACACTAGCTTAAACAAGGCAGAAGAGTTCCTCTCTTCCTCCCCTTTCCTTTAAAACATGACAGAGCCTTAGGGTCAAGCAATATGCCTATTATCGTTCTCTTTTAGACTTTCTTTAAACAAAGCAAGGTCCAGCTAAATGCTGTCCAGAAGGCAGTGGTGCCTCTTGAAGGAGGAAAGACTATGGAGTAATGTAGGTTTGTAATTTTCTTTCTTCCCTATTTCTTAGGACAATCTGCTGCCAGATTTCCATGGGAAGAGGGGAAGTGCTGTTCTGAGTTGAGGTCCATCCCTTCATTCAAAGACTAAACATGTTTTTAGTGCTGGGAGGGAATTCAGATCCTTCATAGAGGAGGCATTTTAAGGACCAAAATTCAGTTATAGAAAAAATGTTATGACTAGGATGTTGCTTGAATTGCTCTCAGG
The DNA here is from genome assembly GCF_964188355.1 of Buteo buteo. Taxonomy (NCBI): domain Eukaryota; kingdom Metazoa; phylum Chordata; class Aves; order Accipitriformes; family Accipitridae; genus Buteo; species Buteo buteo. The sequence goes on from NC_134172.1 coordinate 18,269,075, forward strand.
AGAACCTTCTACTTGCATGGCTTTTCAAGAAGATTCCATGTAAGCTGGGAAACTCTGCGCCCTTGTGATCTTTCTAAGGTTAGGCAGCTTTTTCACATTACCAAGCAGGGCAGTGAAGCTGTGAGATGTGGAGGCTGTGTCTGTAGTTGTGCACAGCAATTGCCTTGCCAAAACTGGGAGATGCTGGAAAATCATGCATTGCTCAGCTGAACAAGCAGCATACTGGCAGTATCAGAAGCATGTAAGGACAGTGTCATAGAGAACAGAAAATTGGAAAGGACTGCTGGGTCTGATTTTTTTAGCCCTTTTCTGTATTGTGGGGTATGGCCCACTGATTATTGTCCTCTGAAGTTTTATTTAGCAAGTTCCCATGTAAGGAGGTGGGAAATTGGTAATGCTTGATTTCATCTGATCCTTTTTTTAATCCTGTACTACAGGCCTTCAGCTCGATATAGGGTTCTCCAGTGCTTGGAAGCATAATTGTGTGGGGAGACTGATGTTCTGTAGATCTTCCTGAACTAGCTGTATATTGAGAGGTTCCTTGCTATTGCAGTTGATCCTGTCCAATCGTATGACCTGAATTTCCTTAGCAGTTTGGAGGGAAAGGGCAATTTGCCAGCTGATATTCTTAGAGATTCCCAAAGACAAAAACCTGTTGACTTCAACAGAGCTGCTAATAAAAGTCCCTTTCCTGACAGGACTGGGAGTTGCACTAGGAAGCTTTCTTGAGACATGCTAAGTAGCACTGGAAGTTGGCCTGCTCTGTTCGGTCAACTCATTCCACAGATCCCATGTTTTGTAATGAGGAGGAAACCTGGGTACATACCTTTGTTTTTAATAGGGAGAATCAAGGAGAAATATTCTATTTTCTTGGATCCCCAGAAAATGTGAGTCGGCTCTGCTTCCTTAGGTGGAGTTCTAGGGTGGCCGTGTCCTTCTACTTGAAAATTAATCTAAAAATTAGTCAAAATCGTATAACATATGAGAAGTATCCTACAACTTCTATTTTTCCACTCTTCTCAAGCCAGTTCTGGAACTGGGAAGGACTGTTGTATTTGTCTAGAAAAAGAGCTGTCTAAAATATAGTCAATAACTGTATTTACAGTAACATACATTAACATCCTTCAGGATTTGCTTTGATAATTAAGTATGTTTCAAAACCTGCAAGGAGCTCAATTGGATTACTTTTGGGAAGCCTTCTTTCTATTTCCTATTTTGAAATTTTTACTTTTTTCAGCAGAGCAACACATGTTGTGTAAAGTTAATCTGTACACATATTTGTGTATCATAAATTTGGAAGCAAAATAAGAGTGGGCTTTTTTGGTGATGCTTGTATGTATACACATATCAAGGAAAGAGAGTAGAGGGTACTTTCCACAGAACTTTTTTCACTGCGAATAATTTTTGCTGAAAAATCAGAAACCTAACCTAGTTCTAAATTATTAAAAGGATCAGTTTATAATGGAAATGCCAATTCTTAGTTTCACTTTAATAGCAAAGTCAACTTTTTCATTGTGCCTATGTGTAAAGTGAATATAAGTAAATACTTTAGTTTTGTGGAAGATACATATACACACCTCTCCCAGCATTTAGCTGTTTTCTTGAATGACAAAACAGAATCATTCTTACATTGCACCAGTCAAAATGAAAAAGTTTTAACATGTCATGTGTGCACTGGAGGAGGGGGCAAAACAGTGTATGGTCCATATTGAAAGGTAAGTGAAATCACACTTTTTCATTTGCAAATGGAGAAGGCCCATAGTTTGGTATCTGTGAGTAAGGTCAAAGGAAACTGATAATATAGGTGGAGCCTACACTTGACGAGAGATGGTTTTACATTGAGAGGAAGACGCAGGACAAGTGGGAATAAATAAAGGGAAAAGCAGGGAAGTGAAATTTCATATTGAGGATCAAGAAAAGGAGAAAGTATTGCAACAAGGCAGCAGGGCAATGGAAGAATAGATGGACAAAAGCTGCCCATAAACCCTGTTAGGCAAAATCCCACAGAGGATAGGCTTTAAAATGGTTAGATTAACACAATTAACAGTATTGTGCAAGAGCATCACTATAGTCACTATTTGCACTATAGTTCAGTTGTTTCTTGATTCCATTTAAATGAAACACTAACATATTTGTTTTGTTAAACTTTTTGAAACAGTGAATGCAAAAATTACTAATAGGAACTCTGACCTGTTTTGTTATTATTGGTAGAAAACTTCAACAAGTTCAACATTAGTATTTGCTAAGTTTTAAAAGCATGAGGTAAATGGCAGTTAGATGTGCTGACCCGCTGATGAGATTGATAGTGTTACTTCCCAGGCTCTGGGTTAGTGCAAGTGATGGAGGGATAACACACCTCTCAAGCATTCTCAACATTTTTCTCAATACTTAACAGCAGTGACTTTTCAGCAAAAAGCAGTGTTGTGCATTAATGCTATGGGAAAATTACAGTGGGGAAAAAAAAGGTAAGAAAAAGCAGCATAGAAAAGAAAATAGGAAAATGGAATGAAAGTAAAGAAACAAACGTGCACGAGATTGTGTGAGTAAGACTAACCTTCTGCATGCTGGGATGGTGAACGTGCAGTATGGCTGACGGGGGGTGTGAGGGAGTTCTGTGGGACACAGAGGGAGGTACAGTAGAGGTGTGTCTGGCTGCATGCAATCAGCTTTGGTATGTCTGAGCTTCTGAGCCACCACTGAATGCCCGCTCTGCAAAAACCTGCTCACCTGGTATTCCTCAATAATACTTAACAGCATTCCTGGCTTTAAGAGGTCAGCTTAGCTTGGGCACAACTTTGTATCTAGATGTGGCTCTGTGAGTTCTCCTGTCGTTGCATCCAGGCTAATTGGGAGTGACATGAGACTCAGTAAAGGGATGAATTCATTTCTGTAATAGCTCCCCGTCTGTTAACTTGAATACAAAGACTACTCATGCTCTGACTATAATAGTCATTGCCAACAAACATGGCGATTCTTGCATTTGTAGCTTGCTTCAATTTGTAGACAAACCAGTGATCACCTGTTTTTTTGAGGAAAAAAAAGTAAATTTCTTTGAATAACAACCAAATAACTTACTGTTCTGCAGTTTTTAAACTGCAGTAATCGGCCAAGACATTATATTCCTTCAGCATAATTTTGCTTTCACAGTGGTTATTGTGTTTATTCTTGTTATATATGTGTTGTCTCTGGTATGAAAATTGCTGGTAACTTTATATATACTAGTGTAGCCTGTAACTTCTGTTAACTTGTGCAGTGCATGCATATGTGTATACCCATACCCTGAGTGTATAGTTATATAAAAATATGTATACATATGTAGCATATACAACAGAGCTGTTCAGAGACGTCTTTTCCATGAAAATACATTTGTTCTGTGTATTTAATGGTAAATGTAAATACTTACTGTGGCAAAGCCATCATCATATAGTTTTTCTAGGGCTTAAAACCCATTTTACTTTCAATTTTGATTTACCATATGTGATTGGCGTTGTATCAGCAAGAGGAAATATTTAACTGCAGCCAAATGGTGTTCATTCAAACAAGATGTAACCCAGTTTACCCATAGATGAGTGTCTTGTGAATTGAAGATCATGTTCTGCCAACAAAAGAATTTAAACAGGCTAAAAGAATGAATACTTTGTACCACTTGTATTTGAAGACCAAAAATTTAGGATAAATGTATAGTAGGACTCTTTTGCTTGTTATAATTGCCACACAATCTTAACTCTGCCTTTCTTCTCAGTATTTTTCTGTGTTCGTATTTGAAACTTGATTGCCCACCTGCAGGTAGTTACAAGTAAAAACAAAAAATAAACCAGACCTATAAGGTTAAATTAGCACATTAGCATCTTTGTTCAGAAGTCTCCTGTCCTTACAAATATTAACTTCCTGCTACCACAGAGAAATTAAGGAAACCTGAAGCTGGATGACATTTGAGTCAAGGTCATGTGAGACAGAAGTGGAAATGGATCTCATAAACTCTTGCTCTGTCCTTCACCACAAGACTATCCTTCTTCATTTTCCAAATTATCTTGGTAGAAATACTGTTATCTGATGACGTTTGAGAGGATTAAATTAGATCACCTTGAATTTCCTATAGCATGAACGTATATGTATCGTTCAATCTATGAAACTCTATAGGAAAAAAACCTGCAAAACAGTATAGATATCGATCGCTATGTGGGACTGTTCATTAAAAAAATCAGGAGTGTTTAATATATTCACTGTAATGCAGATTGTTGTACGTCACAATTTCTTGCTTACTAGAGTGAAATAGAATTTAAGGGATAATGTAACTTGCTTGTGATAAGAAACTAGAACAGAGCTGCTGGATCTAATTTTAGACTGAGAAACATTTAAGTAAGATTCTTTGATGGAAATATTGTTGAAAGAAAGTCAGCAAAAGCTAAAAATTTTTATCTGGTGCCGGACTGTTCCAAAGAGTTGAGGAAATTCCTAGGGTGGCACTGGTTTTGAACTTGATAAGTAATATAATTTAGGTGAGGCCCCCAAAACCAAATATTAATATATTTCAGTTAAAATACATACAAAAATAAAGCGTATGTGATACCGGTTTGAGTTGTTATAGTTTAGGATATTGGCTACACTGAAGTCTTTCTAAAATGAATAAAACCAGCTACTTCCTAAGCTTCCATTGTGCTTGTGTTTCCTATTTCTTTTTTTCCCATTTTTGTCTTGGTACTGCTTTGTTGTTGTTTCATAAGCCTGTTCTGTGACTATTTTCTTTGTAACTTCCTCTCCCTTCTTACCACACTACATTTAATTGATAGTATTTCTTCTTTGTGTTTTATTTGCTCCATGTTGCCTTATGTTTTTTCTTTTCATTTTGTCACTGCTTTTATTTTCCTACTACCCATCAGATTTCCTCGTCTTTAGTCTCTGTCCTCTTTTAGTCTCTTATTTGTTCCTTCCAGATAAACACCTCTATTTCCTTTCTCACCTCACTTCAATTTAGTGAAACTGTATTAGCCTGAGATCTACCCCAATTTTCCATGTCTCTAAACTTTGGAACTTTAGGCATGTATCTGCCATATCTGCTGCATGTGTACAACCGCTTCAAACACACTGAGCTGTATTAGCGGCGGATCACAATACAAAGTTTCCTGGCAAATAACCTCTGGCTTTACGATGGACAGGCAGTAGCCCTGGTAAAATTCCTGGTGAAGTTCAAATTGGGAGCTACATGTTGATGACTGTTTTGTAGCTGCATTAAGCTACGAAGACGCACTGGTATACCTGTGTGTACATACAGACCTCTTTTTCTCCTGGTCCAGTCTTCCATGATCATAAATGAGGACTTGTCTGTTTCCAATGATAAAATGCCAAAGAGAATACTTTAAAATGCACAGTCGCTACTTAAGTCAAATAAGTTTGCTGAATTCAGGAGACTTTTTAGATGTATTGATGTGAACTGGTTTTGAGCATCAGTGACATTGCAGCCAATTGAAAGTCATGGAAATATAGAAAAACTTGTCATACATATCAGGCAGTGTAAGAGGTCTCTCAGCACAAAGAAGGAGAAAGAAATAGTACCTGGAAGCCAGCCTGCCATCCTACGTCCAGCTTTAGGGCATTTGTCACTTCAAGAACTGGGAGCTCTTAAGGTCAGGAGAGGAAAAAAGGATCCAACACTTTCACTCTCAACTCACAAAACTGTCGGCACTCTTTTAAGGCACCAAATGTGGTCAACCAAGCAGCGCTCACCTTAGAGAACTTTCCAGCCTACTAAAACTGTATGGTCACATCGAGTGTAGAAATAAACTTTAAATAGGGTTCAGAGAAGTCTTCCAAATTAATATTTTAAAACATAGGTCCTCAAGAAAAAAGGTACCTAGAAACGATTCTGCAAAACAGTATTGTTCCCCTGGCAGAAAAGACTCTTGTATCCATTTCATGATGAGAAATGGGAAAAGCTCTTCTGTGTAGTCAGATAGGCAGGAGAGTTTTGACTTAGCCTTTGTTTGGTACATCAGTTACGCGTGAAAGATTGTAAAATATCTCTTGAATAATTTCTTCACATTCCGAGGTGCTACATGCTTCATGGAAACTCTTTGAAATATTTATATTTTAGGCATATTTATCCAGATTCCAAAGGAAATTTGAATGGGATGTAGATTGTAAAATCTCTGCATAAATCTAGACCTTAGTACATAATATCTTTGTGAACAAAAATTCATTATATTTATCTTGCTTTTCTGTAAAAGCCCAAAGATGATTGCAAAAATGTCTGTTTTCCACTATCAAGGAGGCAGAAATTTATTGACTTACTATAGGTAAGCAGAAAGTCTTAAGTACATCTATTATATTCGGATAGTGTCAGAGAAAAAAAGACAAGAGTATATAAATTCTTTCAGCATTCTTTCAGCTACAACTATAGACATTAAAAAAAAATACAAAAAACCCCATCCAAAACCCAGCTCCAAGGGCAGTAGCACCAGCAGCTGTTACTGTTAAGTGCAGAAAAATACTGAGATCATGTTCATGGTAGTGATTCTTAGAAATTGTAGGTTAAGACTGATAAAAAGGAATTAACAAACTTTGCATTTAATACCAAAGAGATCTTCCATGACAACTGTGTAAGGTCATTGCTACCAAATAAATAGTGGAAGTATCTCATATAGGAAATTTAAAGTGTACATAATATTTCAATGTCTTCGTAGGTTCTTTTCTAACTGAGTGTAGTTAAACATGTAAGTTAAACTCACTGCCAGTATGTTGGTATATGCCTCAATATAATAGGTGCTATCAAGAGGATTTTAGAGTAGCTTACATAGCTAAATTTTTTCCTATTTATGAAGTATTAAACAATAATACTTTGTTTTTCTGGCTGTTCTAAGATGAGGAAGCGGTTGAGTGTGGTAGGTGCATTTTTCTTCTTCAATTTAACTTTTCTGTCTTAAGTTATGTTTTCACTCCATTTAATGATTTCCTTTCCTATTTTTCCTTTGTGCTTCTCAGAGGAAATTGAAGGTACATGTACAAAAGTTTCCCTGCATAGCCCAATAATTTTATTTAGAGAACATGTGTTTAGAATTAAATTGAATATAGTCCAACGTTTCTAAGAGATGTTATACATATAATGCTTTTATATTGCCACCAAATACATTGAATCATCTTTTAAAGTAGATAAAAATACCAGAATATTCCTAGTTGCTTCGTGTAAAGATCAGTAATTTGAACTATTGTTTCAAACTGCTTTCTCTCTCTTGAACTTCTGGAAGATATGTATAAAAAAGTAGTATCAAAATAATATTAGCAAAACTTGGGTGGGCTGGGATGGAAAGAGATGGTTCCGACTTAATTACATGGCCATGAGAGGTCTTGCATTTCTAATTAATACCGATGAAGTATTTCTCTGAGATGGTAGAAAGTTCATCCATGTAGTATCATCTTTACTGTTTTCCCTCTGAGTGTAGCTGGTTATTGTTATGCTTGCAGCATATGTTAAAGTAATAGCAGCTGATCTCTTGTATTTTTTTTTTTTACTTGAGGCCTTTGTTTATAAAGGCATTAGAAATTGTAGCTCATATTTTTGATCAAAGGGCCTCTGGCATGTAAAAATATACATTATAGCTATTTTATATCAAATGAGAGGATGTGTTTTTGATCAAAAACCTTTCTGTCTAATCCAGTGAGCCAAAACTTAAAGCTAAACTCTGATAATGTATAATTTACAAAAAAAGCTTGATTTACATCAAATACGTTTTGCTTTCTTTTAAGTGGCATCATATTTTCTATTAACTGATAAAGTGTGAATAATAGTGTTAGAATTCTTTTTAGAATGTTTGCTGTCATTCAGTTTTTGCTTGAAAAGGTAAAAAGATCAGTGTGCATGCTGCAAAATTCCAGAATATCTCCAGCTAAAATATAAAACAATAAATGTTGTTTTATGTTTTTAAGAAAATGGCTTATTGAAAGCTTTTTAATGCTATGCTTTATACAGTTGTCATTTTTAAAGTAATTTCTTCTGTATTTTTTGCTGGGCTTCTAACTGTTCTGCTTTATTTCTTGGCTCTTATTCTGTATGCTTTTACCCTTCGTCCAGAAGATGCTGAATGTGCTGGTCACAACAGTGGATCCTATCTAGGTGAGCAATTGGTTACAAAAGACAATTTCTTCCTTTCTTTCAGCTTCTTTTCCCGGGAACTACTGTGTCCACTTTGCTTTTGGGGGTAATCTGCATACAAATGTCCTTACTCTGCATGAGAAAAGCATGAATATTAAGGTTTTAAAAATGGCTCATTGGATTTGACATAAAGGGTTTATGTAGTGTATGCCTTTATCTGGTTAAACATAAGCTACTAAAATACTGGTTTGATTTTTAAGTCAAAATAAAAAATATATATAAATTTGGGAAAAATACCTACTTTTAAGGTACATTAAGTAAGCAATGTGTTTAATGAAACAAAAAGGTTACTGTAGCATGAAAAGTTTGAGTAAGTCTTCAAAGACACACTTTCAAGGTTTTATCCAAGTTTTGCTTACACTTTCTTTCTTTGTACATGTCTATCTAACAATTTTGGGAGGATTCAGTGAGACTGCAGAGCAAATTTGCAGGCACTGGTTCTTTTTCCACATTACAAAATAAAATAAGTCATAGTAACTCAATAGCTTAAATTTAGCTTTAAAGCTAGTCTGAGCTCAATGTATCATTGCGGGGAGGGGGGAAAAGGAGGGGAAGGAGTCCTTTGGCTTCAGCTTCAAGATTCCAAATTTCAAACAAAAGTAACATTTAAAAAAGGTGAATGTTCCATGATATGTTTCAACTTTTTAATTTGTGCCATTTTAAAGGCTATGTAAAAATATTTTAGTTGAAACTGTCCAGAATTCCTGCCAGCTGAAGGCTGGCTGGAGTGGATTTTGTGGCAACCAGCCCTTTTCCCAAGGCTTTCATCCTTCTACTACAAGAGGAATGGGAAGAAACTTGTCAAAGTGCTTTAGTACATCCAAGCCACTGGGCTCACTGAAACACCCCTAGACCAGTACTGTAAATTAGAGTTGGTTTTCATATTGCACTATACTGTTTTTAAATGTGGTGTATAAACTACATCAGGAGCACACAACTATATAATCGAAAGAACTTTGACCTCTTTCCAAAAACTTAGTGTGGAATAATTTCATCATGTATTTGTGGAACTAGTGGTCATCTAATCATGCTGAAAATAAACTTCTTACCTTTGTTAATCAACTAAATTAATGTTGAATTGTAATTGTATTGAGAGAATGAAGTATGCTTGGAAAATGATACTTTGGATGCGATTCCAGATGAACTGCGTTTTCCTTATCAAATCATCTCTTTGAAGCAGAAAAGGCATTCCCCCTCCATCTTTTCTTTTTGTCTGCAAATGCAGATTGCATGAATTCTCAAGATGAGACTGTCATGTTTTGCAATCAGATCTTAGTAGGCTGCTGCTTTATTTGAGAATGAAGGTGGCAAATTAGAATCCATCTTTTCTTGGTGCTGTAGCCCTTTCAGTGAAACATTTTGGTCTACAGTTACCAAAATGCTCTGTCATCTAAGGAGGGAGATGTCTTGAGGAAGAAGCTACTGTTGTCGCAGATGCAAAGAACAAAAAAATCAAGATGGGGTGTAGGCAAAACCTTACAAAAAATATTGGACAACTACTGTACAGTTCAGGCAATGGTTTATCTCTTGAGAGCTTCCACATGGTGGAGTGCTGCCATCGGTCCAGAAATGGTACCTTCAGCCTTCACACGCTGGCTCTGTGCTGTTGGAAGTGAGGTGCCGGAGAGGAGACCCAGAACAACAGGGAGAAAAAGACTTGTTTAAGGTTAGGACCAGTTTTGGGGTAAGGATACAAGTATATTCACTGGTTGTGAATAATTAGCTATTTGGTTTAGAAATGAGAGGTTCCTTGGAGCTCTTCACTAAGAATCTTTCATTAAAAATTATCCTATCTTAAGATCAAGCAGGTAGGCTTTTGAAAGTCGATGTTATCATTCTTTTGCATATGGTAACAGGACACAGTGATTTGTTATTAAGACTGTCTCCTGCACTCCAGTGTCTCCTTATTTCACAAGCCATTAGGAGCCCTATCCTATTCAGACACAATTAGGATTGCTTTTCTCCTAAATTATTTTTCAGTTGTATTTTCTCAAGAAACAAACTGCTGTGGAATAACTTCCTGGGCTGGACAAATGCCACTGCCTAAAGTGTAATAATTTGAACAAAACTTGCTGACCCGCTGCAGGGAGGACACAAAACTCTTACGTATGTACTGTGCAAGGTATAAAACTCGGATAGTCTATGAGGTAAAGGAGTCCTGGGCAAAGACACTTTATAAACCCTCTGTTAGGTACATGGGAGCCAATACCATATCTAACTGCTGCAGTCCACCTTCTTACTTAAGAGGGCCTCTTTCTTTCCCACTGGTCTGAGTATATATTCCTTCAATCCCCAGGGTAGTGAAGGCCTTCAAAGATTTTTTTTTTCCCCTGCCTGTTGCTTTTTGGGAGAGTGGGAAAACAAATATGTCTCTTTTTTGAAAGCGGCTTATTCTGAATGTCCACCTGTGTTTTGCAGTACTCTTTTTTGAAGTGAATCCTGAACATCTCAATTTTTCTGAATGTGCATGTTCTTGAAATATGATAGATATTTATGGCACTCCTTGATTACTAAGTAACTGTCGTGGTTTAACCCCAGCTGGTAACTAAGCACCACGCAGCCACTCACTCACTCACTCCCCCCCACCCAGTGAGGTGGGGAGAGAATCGGCGAAAAAAAAAGTAAAACTCGTGGGTTGAGATAAGAACAGTTAAATAGAACAGAAAGGAAGAAACTATAATGATAATAATAACATAATATAATTAATTAACATATAATAACATAAACCGTTTTCAAAGTATGGATACACCGATTACTTCCTAAAACCAAAATTATGTAAGTAATGTTTCATGCTGCTTTTGATAATATGTAATCAAATCAAATGAACTACAACAATTCTAATATCAATTAATGAATTTTCAGTTGATTTTATGGCTTGTTATGGGTTTAGGGCTCTGTATTTGTTGGCATTTCAATCTGTGAACCAGGATATTCTGTGAATATCTGACCCTCTCTGAAAGGATATGTACATTAGACATACATGAGGTGGTCATGAAGAGGAACAGAAGAGGCAGGTTTCAAAAAGCAGAATGTCTGTACTGTTTGGGGTCGAAGCTTTTATGTCCAAGGTTATGCTGCTATTAATTTGAACCCTCCCCTCTAAAGTGACTCAGATAAATTTAATGATTTTTCACCAAATTCTAATATTTAAGTCACAGTATAGTAATGTATGTTTCTGCAGTAATTTCCTGAGGAATTGCTGGGGAGAACATTAGGAGTTTGCCTTTGCCAAGCTTAAATTCTAGTTACATTGCTTGAACCTTTATGAACATACAGTAAATATAGATGAATATCATCTGTTTACTATTCTCAATTTTGTCTTAAAAATCCAGACATAATCTGAGTTTTTATTAACCCTGTCTAAATGTGCAAGCTGGGAATCAGTCCAGAAGCAAGCAGAGTAAGAAGTCTGCTCTGTGTTTGTGCAGTTCCTGTGTAACAATAGAAATACTCGGTATACGAGCCAGTATAAAAAAATCCCAATATTTGGCGGGGGGGGGGGGGGAATCCAGAAATATCTAGTAAAAATACCATGTTCATACAAACCTAGATAATGAGCATGGTTCCAAACTTAGTTTTGTCAGTAATATGAATACAAAAAGTACTTGTACATGCATTTACAATTAAACAGCATTTGTTCACTCTAAATTGTGTAAGATTAGACTAAATTCAGTGAAGAATATACATAATTTAAACACATATTTAAGCACTTGTTTTAATGAATGAAAATGAACAAAAGTATGTGTAAGTGCTTTATAGCATTCTGGAGCCTTACTGGTGAATTTATGAAGCGTAGGTGAATTTAAATTATAATATTTCCTGTTAGTGTAATTTCTCTGAATTTGAGAAATTAACTTTCTACTTGCATGAATATATTTGGATTTAAATTCACACAACATAGTCACAATCTTTTGTTCACTTCTTCTTTAGAATTATATAATTAAATGTAGATAAGCACAGCTTTTTACATCAGCATCCTTTTAAAATATATTAAGGAAGACAGGTTCATGCATTGCCTGTTTTCAGTTTGGATTTCTGTGTGAGGTCCAAGTGGATTTCTCTATGTAAATGTCAGGATGTTGTTCTGAGATGACCAAATATATATTGCTAGTGATTAAAAGAATAATTGCGCTTTTTCTGCTAGGGGGGTTTTTTCATTCTTTTTCTTAGAGATGTAAGTAGTTTCTCTTGGATTGTTGTTGGACCTTAATTAAGTTTATTAGTAGCGGCTTTTGATTTTTATTTCCTGTTGAGAAGTGTTATAAGGTTTGGAGACATCTGTAGTTTGAGAACATTTGTTCTTCATATTTTCTTCCCAGCGGCTGTTCTTATTTCACCAAATCTGTTACATTCCAGCAGTAGTTTATGGGTTTGCATGTTCAGTAAGCTTCTAGTCATGTAGCTGAACCCAGTGAGCTGGTGCAAGCTTCTCAATATTCAGAATTTTATGTTGCTTTAGTGACAGAATTTTCCCCTTTTATTTTATAGTCTGCATACTTGGCAACTAAAGTTAATCTCTGCTGATATCCATATTCCACAGAAAGTGTAGCCTGCAGCTCCGTTCACATTCATCAAGGTTTATATTATCAAATGTTCTGGGCAAGCAATGCTTTTTCCCTTTGTTCTTTATAGGAATTTACTTTTAAGCTTAATCATTTTATAGAAACTTTCTTTTTCTATCGCATATCAGTATTGGTTTTGTTTTTCCGTAGTGATTGTCACTATATTTTTAATAATGCTCTATTATTAATTTAAATAGATGAAGTTTGTTTTTCATCTTCCCTAAACTGTAAAATATGCAAGCATTAGCAGAATATTTTTTTGCTTGTTCATAAATTTTTTTATTCCTTGCAAGTACAATGTTGTTTCAGGTTCAGCTTGATCTTTTTGCACAGTCATAGCTGCCCAACATATAATGCAATTTTAAATGTAGAGTTCAATAGAAAATATTTATTAACAGTTCTTTATAAAATAGCTTCTGAAGGTCACAGTAAAGTTAAGCCACATATGTGAGGACATATAATGGCAGATGTGAGAGAGGAAGAATCATGTTTCCAGGAAAGCAGTAGCAGTATCATAAAAATGTTGGATATATTTGAAACAGTCTCATCCTTCTTCTCCAAACTGTACATTTTCCTTGGTTTTGAAAGCTGCTTAAAGCAAGCTTTCGTGGGTTTCTGTATAGGTCTATTCAGATGGGCTTTGAGGAACAGTTAAAACAACTTTCAAACTGACAATAGTCTTAAAGTGGCAAAGCAATCAGCATATCACAGGTTTTTAATATTCAGTAATTTAACAGAGCGTCTTCACCAGCATACTGCAGAGAAATCAGCCATACTGGAAATGTGCTTTGTTATCTCTGGCCCACGTGTTTGTTCTTTTTTATTAATATAATAGCTTTTCTGTAATGTCTACGTCCTACTTGAACTTGTTGTGGAACCTACTTAATATACAGGATAATATTACTATTTTCATTTTACCAGTGAATTTCAGTCACAGAAATATCAAACATTTTAAACAAGGAAACCCATGTTAGCAGTGGAACCATATCACCTAAGTGTTTGTGAAGCTTTATGTGCAGCCTGTAAAAGTGACAAGGGACAAATCAGCCTGAAGACAGCACGGAAAGATTTTCTCCTTTTTGCTAGGAAAAAAAAAAATTTAAAACAAATCTGGTTTTTTTTCATCTTTTAAGGGAAGAAGGAATGAAAATTCTTAAATAACGCACCACTTGGTAGTTTGGTAATGAAATCTGATTAAAGAGGATGGAGAAAAGAGGAACAAGTTACAAATGGCCTTACTAAAGCCTAACTGCACAGATTGAATTGATATGAAGATTTTGCAGAAAGAGTATTTTTCCTAAAGATTCTGCAGTTCGACACGTAAGCCAAGGTTAGGAACCTGTTGGTAATGGTGCTCTGAGGCAGCTACTCAGAGGTATGGAGCTCTTGGTATTTGCAAGGTCAACGCCAAACTGGAATGGAGACGATTGGTTTAGCTTCATTTGATCGCTGCCCTTACTTTTTACCTTTTCCAGATATGTGGATTCTGGTTTTTTGTGACAAAGCTTTTTATTCTGTAAACTGCTTAGTAGCAAATGGTGACGAGTTATTCTCTCTTTTTCTTTTTTTTTCTTTTTTTTTTTTTCATAAAATGATTATACAGAAAAAAAATTCAGAACAATTTTTAGCTTGCTTTTAGGGCAACTGGTTATTTTTTTTTTTAATCTGGAGCCTTTTAGATGAGGCCTCAGGAAACTAGTAACTCACTTCATGTGTCTGTATTGCTAATGTTACTTTTAACCTTTCTTTATGTAACTGTCTATACAGTTAGGTGTAGTTATGTAGCAAGAAAACATCCTCATGTCATGACGGACTTCACACTAGGGCAGACAAGATGTCCCAGGCCCTCTCTTGGGTGTGTAAGTTCACAGCTACCAGCACTCCAACAGGGCTTTTCTGACTGCAGTCACTTCAGTGTTAGTGTTCTTTTTTAAATACTAAAATAACATAACTCAGTTTATTTCATTATGTTTTCATATCTCCTATTTTGGTCCCTTTTCTATCCCAGCCCATGTCCTTCTCAGTCTAGACAATACTGTAGCTCTTAAGAATCTCATCAGCCTTTTCTGTGGATGCTAGCTCTTCTTTTTCATCGATTTTCATTTTACTTATTCATATTTTGAATACGAATGTGTCGACATCACTTAATTCTCAAAAAAATTTTTCTTCCCTTTTTGTCTATATGCATGTGTTGTAGATTCCCATAGGTACAGGGGCTCACATCAATAAAATAACTTGGTTAACATCCTCTGTGATCCAGGTTCTGCAAAGATTTATGCTAAGTGGAACTGTGTGTGTGCAAAATGTTAAGCCTGTCACTAAGCCTTGTAGGATTTCGCTTCAGATCTGGTTCTTAATATTTGCAGAACTGAGTCTTGAATTTGCCAGATACTACCTTTGAAGAAAAAATTGTAATATGATTACTTCTCAAACACCTAAACATAAGTGCTGTTACAAGTTTATGAAAACATATTGCTGAAATATCTGGGGTCACCAAAAGTTTACACATGTTTACTGTCCTATGAAATGTTCTGGGCAAAAAAACAAAAAAGGTGTTGGGATTTTTCCGGTATTTAAAGTGTAGTTTGTGTTTTACTTTATTACCCCAAATAATGAAATCAGCTTTGCAGTCCTTCTTTGCAGTCCTTCCTGTAGTTCCTTCTAGAACAAAAGTGGTTCCATAGAGGTACCAGTAAAATGTAATATAGTGCAGTGTAAAGGATTTATTTGAAAAACTGTAAGGTAATCATTAACAGGAGTAAATTAGTTTTTTAACATATAGTGTAGAAGGTTTTTTGTGCTGTTCTGCTTGAAAATGTCTATGATTATCTCCTCTGAGAGTACTTAAAAGCTATGTGAAATTTCCACTCTTCTAAATAGGCACTGTAGATGTCACACTGTTGATGCAATTGGAAATGCAAATTTAATAGGAATATTAACTTTTAATTTCATGCTAACATATCCATAATATGGGTACTGTCTTGTCTAAGATGTTTCATAGTGTTTTGAAATTTAACTTACAGTGTTTGGGTTTACTTTTAAACATATTTGGGAAAGGTTTTGTGCACTTTTTTTATACTATCAGCATGGAGCTAAGCACAAAAAAATTGTTCAAGGAGTTAATTCTCATTAACCCTTTCAGAGACCAGATGTGCTTCTGCCATATGTTGTACTTGATGTATGTGTGCCATGATGATTTAATAGAAATGCATTAAGCGTGGTATGAGAGTCCAGATTGCATGAATTTCCTTGTGTATGTGTACTAATGTATAAGATACTCCCATTATCTAAATATGTTAACAACTTATTGTAAATATATTTTATAGCTGCTTGTTGCAACTGTTATGTTTTTATTGGTAATCTTAATTTTGCATTTGAAATAGGCACCTGATATAGTTTAAAACTGCGGGAAAATATCATTCTAATGACCTGGCTTATTAAACATATAATACATTTTTTATTCCATGCTCGAATCCTCCAATGTTTGGAAGAGACTGTTTTCAAATGTTTCGAAAAGACTTATTTTCTTACTTTGAAAAAATCCTGTTCTTATTCCAGCTGGTTTTAGAAGAAGCTTTCGTCTTAGCAGAAAAGATAAAAAAACAAACAAATCTATGTATGAGTGCAAGAAGAGTGATCAGTATGATACAGCAGATATCCCAACATATGAAGAAGTTGCAAAATATAGACGACAACCTAATGACAAATACAGGCTTGTAGTTTTGGTTGGTAAGTTGTTTTCTTTATTTTTGACCTGGTAAAACAGAGGACTGCTGATTAGCACAGTGCTTACCACAAAATCATTTAGATTGGAAGGGATCTCAGGAGGTCACCCAGTCCAGCCTCCCACTCAGCAGGATTAACACTGAATTCAGAGCAGGTTGCTGATGACAACAACTTTGGGAACCTGTCTTCCCACCACGTCTTCCCACCTCCCACCTCAGTAAAGAGGTGGCCTCCATCTTCTCAACGGGTATCAGAAGGGTGCTGGTGGGTCCACCTGAAGACATCTCTTCTTCAAGCTAGATGAGCCCAATTCCCTCAGCCTCTCCTCACAGGTCATGTGCTTCCTCTCCTGACCATCTTGGAGGCTCTCCGCTGGCTTTGCTCCAGTTTATCAACATCTTTGTTGCAGTGTGGGGCCCATCACGGACAGAGTATTCCTCACAGGGTCTAACGAGTGCTGAGTAAAGGGGAAGAATCATTTCCCTCTGTCTACGGGCTAGGCTCTTCCTGATGCATCCCTGTTAGCCTTCATTGCTGGCAGCGTGCGCTGTGGACTCACACTTAGCTCGCTGCTCACCTGGACCCCCCGCTCCTTTTCGTCCAGGCTGGTCCCCAGCCAGTCAGTCCCCAGCCTGGACTGCTGTGGGGCTTAGTCTATGCCGTAGGCAGGACTTTGTATTTGTCCTCATCAAATTTCACAAAGTTCTGACAGCCCGTGCCTGTACCATATCGAGGTCGCTCTGAGTGGAAGCCCTGCCCTTGAGCAAGTCACTTGCATCACCCATTTTGGCATCTGGAAACTTGATAAGGTCCCATTCTGTGTCCTTCTCCAGGTTATTGATAGAGATAGGAAATGGTATATGTCCCAGGGTAGACACCTGAGGAACTCCACTCATAATGAGTCACCCAGTAGAGTACAGACCAATAACCCCTTCCCTTGAACATGACCATCCATCCAGTTTTTCACCTGTCTAGTAGTCTACCTATCTAGACAGGATGTCCCAACTTGCATATAAAGATGCTTTAGGAGATCATGTTTAAAGCCTTGCTAAACCAAAGGGAGATAACATTAAAATATAGCTACCATGGTTACTAGCCTGAACCTGGCAGTCAAGCTGTACTAAAATTCAAAAGAATTAGGTCAGCGTTCCGCTCTTAGAGATCAATCAATATACCTATATGGAAAAAAAAAGAATAAAAAAGAGAACAGAATAAATAACTGTGGTCAGCGAAGACAGAATATATAAGTGAAAAGAAACAAAATCATCTACTGTGTTAGAATAACTAAAAAGACAAGTAGAGAGAAAAGTGGATGAGAGATGGATTTCTGTAGGCCAGGAACAGATGTAAGCATAGCTGCAGAAGACTCAAGATGTCACCCTTTGTCAGCTTTCTGTTCTTCTATAATCCATCACTGCCATGGCTTCCCCACAGCATTTATTATCTAATCAAAATGCATTGCTTCAGTCTCCTAAAAAAAGAGAAAATACATTATCTTAAGTTTCTCAAAGGTAACCACTGGAGTACCAATGAGTAATGAGTAACCATTCCTACCAATGGGTAATGTCTCATTGCTTATTGTTTCTTTTGCAGTAGCACGTAGGCTGATGCTTCATTAGTAAAGTTTCCTCCATTCTGAAAGCAGCAGAGCAGAGAAATATGACCCTCTATCAGGGACTGTTATGAACTGTTGAGTAGCTGTGTTTTTATATCACTCATATCCAAGGGAACATTAAATTTAGTTTTTAATAAACAGTTTTGTCACTCTCCAGCACTAAAATTCAGCCACCTACTAGTGTGATCACTGTGAGATTGTGGGCTACATACAACAAGTAATAACATGGTTGAGTTGATTTTACAGTTACATCAACAGAGTGCAGTGCAAAAGTGTGATAAGTAGACTTTTTATAACAAATTGCATATGTCTGATCTAAGGAATACCTAGAGATTTCATTTGATTTTTGTTGTAATAAATCAAATGAAGAAAGTGTGCTTTTTCAGTAACAAAAGCAGTTCACAAATTTATTGCAGACTTCAGTAATTCTAATGTTTTTCTCTGGATATTAAGAGCAGCTTAAGTCTGGCCAATACCATAAAAATGTCTTGGGCAAAATGTGGAAAAACTAGCAGAGCTAAGCAATGCAGGTATAGTAGAAGCGAACATATTTAAAAAGCTTTTTGTGTGCCAGTAGCAGCATTCAATATAATCCGTCAAATATAATTTGGATAGTAGTACTAGGAAACAAAGGGACAGATAATTAATTTATAGCTGTAATTGGTGGGGGCACTAAATATCTGTTGTGTTATATTAGGCCTAAATGTATAATTTAGTGTTGGAAGGCGTTTTTAGGTTTTGGTTTGCCCTTTTTAAGGGCGAGGGAGTTTGACAACTTTGAAATGGAAATTTCTTTGGCTTCATTTTAAATTGGTCTAGTCTAATTTACAGAATGCAAATTGCACACAGGGTAATTTTTAGCACCCTGCTGTGTGATATATACTAGTCCCAGTTTCAGCTATGTGTATTGGTTTGTCCAGATTCTACCTTGTCTGCAAATGTAGGTTCATGAATAAAATCGTGCGTATCCTTGGGGCTAAAATAACAGATCATCTGAAGCAGTGATGATACAGATGCTTCTACTGTGCTTTTAGTTGTTATGAATGTGACAAGTCTGCTAAAACCAAAATTATCCAATATCATGTCACCAGTCATATTCTGGTGACTTATTGTTCCCAGGCTGCCAACAAATCCTTGAAGTCTTCCTTCACAAATATTGCCTGCATCCTAAGCATGATACCTTGCAGCCCTATCAGGCAAAGGCAGAATGTTTTAATATGAAATGTATTATTTAGACACTAGAATTTTCATTTACATTAATGAGGGGAAAGTCCGGCTCACAAAGGCTTCTGCCTCAGTAATTGTGAGGGCCGGACTAGCACAAATTTTATTTCCTAAGAGTCAGAATGGATGTGCTGTGTACTATAACTTTACACAGCGTAGTTTCAGCTAAGTGAGAGCTTTCTGAAGGGGCAGTGCTAGGATAAAGCAAGGTCAGCAGTAACAAACCATGAGCATGTGTCCCCCAGAATGCATGCAGTTATGTGCATGCAATCTTACACCAGAGGCACGCAAAGCCTTTCACGTACTGCAGTCACCCACGGTGATGCATCTCTCCTAAGTGGGTAGGGTGGAAGCAGGGACCAGAGGTGTGTCACCACGAAGGAGCAGTTGCTATTGGTGTGTGACACAATCAGAAAAGTCTCTCTGTCTCTGAATTAGGCTGTCAGTACTCCCCACAAAAGTCTCCTTCTGGTCACCACTGCGAAGAAAAGGGATCTGGGACTGGAAAAGTTCTCTATTGTTATATTGCTTACATTTTAAAAAAATCCATCACCTCTGGTTTTATCATGAACGAGCTATGTGGAGGCCAGGTCTGTCTCAGAGCAGGGGAGGATGAAATGGAAGTGGCTTCTAGCTCTCCACATCTCCTGACTTACCTTTAACATGTGTTCAGTGGTGGCTTGCAGAGACTTAATAGATCTACAGCTGTAGTGCAGGAAAATGGCCTACTGTGGCCATACTACTTCAAGTAAACTTGAAGTAAGTTTGACAATGAAGAAAGAGACCTAGAATGGCTATCTTCATTAAACCTTCCTGGTTGAAGGCATGGGTAGGTCAGCATGGTTGAGTAATGAATACATAGGATGTAACATATTGCCTAGCCTTGCCCATGAGAACACTAGCATGAAGTCACTGATCCTGCTTCAGTGAACAGCAAATCTCAAAGTACAGTCCCACTGCTAGTTATAATTTACTGTAACAAAAAAATGAGGTTCTACTTTCCTACCGCATATCTCATTGAGCTACAGTTGGACATGCATGTGCAGTCATTGCATTATAGTGATCAGTTGTACAAGTAATTTATAACAGAACCTCTGTCGAGGCATGTTTTCTACGGGGTCTTTATGATCCCAGCAGGGATGTTGTCGCCTAACTCCCAAAATCTTCTCTGAAACACCGCTTTCTTTTTTTTTTTCTTTTTTTTTTTTTCCCTTTCAAATAGACTTCTAGGAGCTCAGTATGTATCTATGGGTGAAGAATGGCTGCTTGGGTTAACCCTCCTGAGACTTGAACTTATATCAAACAATTTTTTCAGTTTTCTTCAGACATGTCTGAATGGTACAAAATTTAATGCGAGTTTTAATGATCGGTGGTTTAATTCTGCAAGTGTCCCTCAATAAAGTGAGGTAGCCACTACAGTTCCATTTGTGCAGGATTCGACCATTACTTGGCTTACGTGACTCAGTGTGTACCAGCAAGCAATATAAATGTTCCTTTAAAAAAAATAAACAAAATATCTCTAAATCTGTCACCATGACTCTAAATATTGCTGCCTGGGGTGATTTATAGTAAACTGAAACTATGCTACAGTCGTGGATCCCACATGCCTGGCATTTTACTATAAGAACCTGGACTGTCCTTTTCAATCCTCATGCTTTATTCTCTTCTTGAGTTCAAACTCTGTTCAGATTCATAATTATTTGAAATTGGCATCTTTCTCTGCTGCATCAAAGTGAAAAGAATATTCAGAATAGAAGTGTACATTACACTTGGGAGATGTAGTGTAAAAATCAGCATAATGGATGGCATTGCTAATTAGGAATCAGCCTTCAGTGTCCATATGCTACAGTTATGACAACTCTGTGAAAACAGCACTGAAAACGAAGAATCTACACCTTTCAGTGGTTAAATTTAAAGATTATTTTTAAATGGTAACCTGGAAGGGGAGACAGAGTAGTAGTGAGGTTGTGGTCTGGAAACGGATTTGATCTAAGTTTCCAGAGCATCTGTTGCAAGAAGCAAAGCCTGGATTCTTGACATATAAATAGAGCTAAAAGCATATTGTTGATCTGACAGCATGTAGACTAAGGAAATAATATTTGTTTAGATTTGATGGGAAAGATTTTTAGATAGGAAAGATGTTTAGATTTGCTTGAAAGGAATACAATTTTTTTTTTTTTTAATTTGAATTCCACTTGTTTCATTCTACTTTGCTAAGACATATTGAGAATTTCAATTACTTTTCCTATAAAAATCCATATTTGCCTTAAATAGCTAAACTATTAAAAAAGGAAAAATGCTTTTTTAAAAACATAAAAACAAAAGTAATGCCATTATCTACATAGCACATTGCTTTCCTCTGCAGACATGCACCAGTAGAGGCTGCTGTACACCATATTAAATAAACATTTATACATACTGATGGATTAATTTACAGGCAGGTCAGAGATGGAACTTGAAATGTAGTTGTGTGTTTAACTTATGTAAACATATAAAAATTATAAATGCAGAAATGCTAAGATTTTACAGAGAGACCACAGTCTGGAGGTAGCAGCAAAGTAGCAAGCATTTGCTTTTCAACATTACGTGTTTCTGAGTTCAGACAGGGCAGATAGTCATTTTTAGAAATAGGCACCTGAAGGTGCTAAAGCATCAGTCTTTGCTTTTTGACTCTTGCTAGTAATTAACTAATATATCACTACTTCATTAAAATGTTTATTAGGTTTTGTATTTCTAATGTCTAAAATGTCTCTGTTAAGACGCACTTCATGCATAAATGTGTCGCTTTCACTGGAAGAGCAGAATTTTCCTTAAAACCACATGTATTATCCCTGTATTATTTGGTATGTGGTTCCAATGACTCACTCTCCTCTACGTTCTGCTCTGCAGAAACAAAGCCACTGCGCTGCATGTCAGAAACACACGAGCGTGCAGAGCTGAGCTCCCTTCACACACCCCCACACCCAAAAAGGGCCGGGCAGGCTGGAGCCCTGCGTGAAGGGCTCCTGGAGGCAGGCGGCGATTGCCCACGGAGCCTTCGAGACCTCACGGGACAGGATGCCCTCACTAAGACCTAAGGCACCGCTGGCAAATGGCCGAGTTAGGGACGACCTGAAAGCCAAGAGGAACGTCTGCTCAGTAGCTTCTAGGACAGCAGTACTCAGGTGGAGGTGGAGGAGATGGGTCAAAAAATTCCATGCAGTCTTTGTTTCTTCCTGCCATCCCCTTTCAGAGAGTGGTCTCCCTTGGACCAGTTCAGACAGCAGGCAGGAGTCAAGCATGGTTTAAAAGAAAATCAACAACAAAGAAACGAACCCAAACATCCCAAACAGGCTGTGACCTACCTTCCTTCCTCTCCCCGTGCGATGCCACCCTCATGCAGTCAAAAGGTGGACGGTGACAGCTACAGCCAGCCAGAGCCCAGGCGGTATTCCTGCCTGCAGCCGGGTGGGAAGGAGCGGTGCTCCCAGGGCGTGGGGAGATGGTGGGAGCAATGTTCCTCAGGGGAGCCTGGCACAGACCAGGGATGCCGCAGCTGGAGGGTCGAGGACAAGACCATGCTGACGCACGGAGTGCAGAGGCTTTGGGGGGACTTTGCGCATGCCAGCTGGGGTCCTCCAGTCTGAGTTGGGGATATTCTGGCAAAATGAATAGCCAAACCACTTTTTGTGCTGGAAGGGTGCAGGTTAGGGTGCAGGGGTCTGTACTAGGGCTGAGGATGGAGATAGGTGCGTATTGCGGGCAGTTGCTGTAGAAAAGCAAGTTAGCTTTGCTGTCAGCTTTTTCAGTGATTTTTCCTCAGCAATAAAGTCAGAGCAGAGTAACTGCCAACTACATCTCCTGAAATTTGTCAGCGCTGTATATTCTAGGAGAGGCTAGAACCACGGGTGTTTCCAAATGACTCTGATTAAAAGCCAGTATATATTATAGCTATACGCTGCGTAGTCTTATCTCAGAGAGTACTTATACCTGAAGACGAGACAGAACTGGCGGCTGGGAAAGAGCACGATTTTTTTCTTTCAGGTCCTGTAGGGGTTGGACTGAATGAACTTAAACGGAAATTGCTGATCAGTGACACCCAGCATTATGGGGTAACAGTGCCACGTAAGTAAAAATACACTTCTATTCTCCTAATGCTATACTTGCATTATTATCCTTTATTATTGCATTACCCTAAGGCACTTTCAAATCTGGGTCTCTAAATGCATGCTTGGCATCCAAATTAATTTTCTAATTTTTAAAAGTGCTGCTCCAGTTGTATTTTAAAATAGCATTGATTAAACTGATAGGACGTTTTGGCTCAGAGGCATTGCAGTAGACTTTTAGTACAAGTTTAACATGATTGATGTCAGCGAGGTTTAGTAAATGAAACTCAGCTGAAGAACACCCTGGCTTTGGCTATAAAGCAGTGAAATGTACTCTGTTACCAATGCTTGCTTTCAGCAAAATGGCCTTTATATATTAGACAGGCTGAAAAATGAAGACTGATGATAAACAGTTTAATCCTGTGAATAAATTAATTAAATCCCTTTGATTAGCTTTAGAAAAGTTGATTTGGGGATTTTTTTCCTCTTTCCTCCTATCTGACCAAGAAGTGTGATTTTTATAACATTGAGTAACATTGCGCTATATTAACTTCTGCAACACTTTATTGGGTTTTCTTTAATGTGGAGGACTTGACAGTTTTAGACTTTCATTCCTTGCTTTGCTTTCTGCTTGCACTTGTGCCTCCTATAGGGATCCTTCAAAAATATGGGTCCAACGTTCTGAATTTGGGAGAAACTGTCACACGTTTTTTGCAAGTACAGGTGTTGTATAAAGTATATATATGAATGAATTTGCTAGGTAGAAAAATGAATACGCTTGGTTTTGGCAAGTCATTTCATTTGCACATATTTGCTTCAGCTGGGTATTGAAAACAACAACTAAAAAAGCCAGATGTTCCCAAATATTTAACACATTGAAGCATATGCAATCATTTGCCCAAAAATATTTCTCTAAAAATTGCCAGTATTCATCAAGCTGCCTTCTCTCTTTTCTCTTCCAAATTTGTGGTTATAATTTAAAACAAACACATAAAGAAATCCCTCTCCCTGAAATTCAGTAAGTCAGGACTTGGAGTGAGAGCTGGGGTTCTTGTCTTGGAAATGTTCCTCTTTGTGTCAACCTAAGAAGAATGTGATATCAAATGGCATTTAAGACTGTGTTGCTGCAAGCAGGTTCTGTATGTTCATATGTTATGGGGAATACATGATGCTGTAACATATGACTTGTATTAAGTAGGACTTTTGAATGGGTTCATTAACTGTAAGTGGCAACCCCACAAATAAGTTTCATTTATAAGCAAAATCTTTATACCTAGTACTTGAGGGAAAGTAAGAAGTACGAATACTATAAGGCTACTGAAAGAAAAAGGAATTTGAGTTTGATCACCAGAAAAAGAAAAGCACTAAAGCATAAAATTCACACCCCGTTTTTATATTATCATGCTTCACATAGCATAGCTACAAGTGTTGTTAATGAACGTAACATTTTATAAATCAGGTTGGTGAGCTTTGTTTCCCTTTATGGTCTCATATGCTAATAAGTTTAACAAGTGGCAAGGCTTGGGTGATTGTTATGGACTGCTGATCCTTTTATTATTCAACTGTCCTCGTTTTATTGGATTTTTCCACTAGTTAATAAAATGATAATCTGATACTTGTCCAGTAGGTTTTTTTGTGCTTTTCCTGCATGCTTTTAAAACTCAATCCTGTCATCTGCTTGTGTGCTGCCTACCAGATCCAGAGCAGCCTTATGTCCATCAGAATTGAAGGAACTGGTACGCTTAGTATTGCACAAGGGTTGTGTGCTTTTCAGTGTTTCTTGAACTGGTTTGCATTATGTTGTTTTGTGTATCTTTTCCTTTTTTTTTTTTTTTTTCTTCCCCATTTAATGAAACTGCAGACACTACTCGTCCAAGGAGAAGCCAGGAAAGTGACGGTGTCGAATACATGTTCATTTCCAAGCACTTGTTTGAGACAGACGTACAGAATAACAAGTATGTCGAAGAGATTTTAACTAGAACTGCAGTTAAAACAATGGCTTTATTATAAAACGGGGCTGGTTGTAATTTTAGCAATTTAGTCGAAGTGGATATAAGTTGCAGTGATTTGAAGATGTGTTAAAATTACATTTTGATATATAAGCAGCTGGCAAAAACACAGAGCAAAAAAACAGTATGTGCAAAGACAACTGTTACTAAGCTTCCAAGTAGTTTCAGTATTTCAGCTCCTCAAGAAGACATTGAAATTGTAGGTGTTCAGGATGCGGGAGCACTCTTTTAGTAGAGCATCGTTTGTCATAGCAATAAAGCATTGCAGCTCGAGGAGGGGGGGCCCTGGAAGTACTGCAAATGTGCCTGAGTCAGTGTTTGCGTAGTTCTGCTCTCTTTCAGGCCAGGCACTTCCTCTGCTTTTGAATTTAGAGATCTACAGTGAAGCCCCTGCCTGTAAACCCACCAGAAATTAAACTAAAATGAAGACAATGGTAGCATCGTGCTCTCTAGCAGCCTGTAAAGTACTGTAGCTTGAAATTCTGCCCCAGTGTTTCAGAGGGCAAAAGTGTATTAGACACAAAGCTGTGGGTTTTATTGAAACTTCAAACTGTGCTTTGCTTTTTTGGCAAATAGCGCTTGTACTTTTATAGCACATAACCAGCCGCCTTGGTTCCATTAGCACCATCGGCGCTCCTCCTCCTCTTCTGAGACAGAGAATTTGGATATTCTGTAGTGTGCAATGAAATTTCAGTAGTTTCTATTGTTTAGCTTATCCACTGTTTTATTGCATTGCATTAGTTCAGAAAAAGAGGTGATGGAAAACATTAGCGGGCTGTTGGACTACAGTACTTTTTTCTCTTTAACTGTAATACAAGCAGGTGTTACTGATTTGAAAGTGGTAAAGTAGAAGATTTCTTGAAATTGACATGCTGAAGTACTTGACAGCATTTCCTTTATAAAACATGGTAAAACTCTCATGTAAAGTAAAATATTTTTGCTCCTGAATTAGATCTTATAAACCAAACTGATAAGTTTTTTTCTGCAGAAAATGGAAAAGATTCCAGTTGTTTTCACCTTCTGCCACAGGTTTATCGAGTATGGCGAGTATAAGAACAACTACTATGGTACAAGTTTAGACTCCGTTCGATCCGTTCTAGCTAAAAACAAAGTTTGTTTGTTGGATGTGCAGCCTCATGTAAGTAAGCACGTCTTTTGGACTCTTGTAGTTCCCCATATTGCACGTTGGGATTCCAGGAAAAAAGTTGTTTCTAAAAAGGTATATTTTATTCCACACGGAATGACTGTTGAGTGGGCTTGCTGGGTACCTTTATCACAGCAACACTCTCGGAAAGGAGAGGAAGGAAACCTCAATATATATTGGCAAGTATTCAGCTCAGTAATTAAGTGAATTGAAAGCCTGCAGCATAATACCAAAGATTTAATTACAAAATGCTCCTATATTTCCATTCATCTTCCTGCTGGTTTGGGTTAGAGGTTTTCTCTGAAACTTCAGTTTCAGAATGGCTTTGAGCTATCACCCAGTCCAGCAACTCTCTCTCACACGCTTAACCAGACAGATTATGCCAAGGGTTTACATGCAGGGTGGACATGAGTCAAGGAACACACTAAATGTGATGTTGGCTTGATGGTTGTTAAGAACATTCCTCTCTAAACCATTTGTTCTTGCATTGAACTTGTCTTTCAACCCCACTGAACAGCTCCACTGGGAATTTTTATGCTACTAATAACCACGGTGCTTCCAGGAGCTGGACTAGTTTGTTTGAATCCAGCCAAAGTATTTCTTCTCCACGGGTGGCCAGCCTGTGACTTCTGAACCCCGGCAGCTTCTGAACAGTTCCCGGGACGGTTTTGGACACGGAGCTGTGCCCTAGGAGTGGGGTAGGGGGGCTGCGCTGGCAGAGGAGCGAAGGGGGAAGCCAGACCCCGTGCCAGGGGAGGAGGGGAGCTGGGCAGGGGGTCCCGCTCTGCCCTGTTTTCCAGCGAAGCACTAAATTCTCTTGGGGACCCAGGCTTGTGAACCATTCTGGGATCCCACTCTCCAACACGGCGTTTTCCTGTGGGCCCTAGCAGTGTGAAGAGGACAGAAAGCTTCTGGCCATCCCGACTTCACCCTAAGCTGCTGGCTATCCCTGCTTCACCCTGGGCTGCAATCCAAATCGCAGACCTACCTCTAACTCCATACGTAGCATCGCTCGACTCGCTCAGGAAGAGCAAACAGCAGGGGATTGTGTGGTGGACACACAGTACTGAAGAGAAAAACCACTGACTTCTAGTGACCGGGTGACACAGACACCTTTTCCCGCTACTTTTCATCAGTAGAGAAAGTGTTATTCCTGCTAAAATTTGTTGAACTTTTCCTCCTCTCCCGAACACCCTGCTGCTCCCCTCGATCCTCCCGCTGCCAGCGGCACTGGTGTGCACAGCCCAGCCATTCCTGGACTGATGGGGTTTACCAGCAGCCCGTGTGTAAATCAAGGGAAATGGTCACCCTTGGAGAAATGGTTTTCTTACCGTTCACAGAAAATTCTCCTTACATGAATCAATACTGATCAGCAGAGTGGGATGGCAGTAAATGAAAAATAGCCTTCTAGGAGTGCTTTATGGGTTTATTTTGGTTAGCGGAGAGTTTCTTTTATTACAGTAAATTCCATTGTGCAAAATAAGCTAATTAATTAAACTCTTTCCTCTTCCCAGACAGTGAAACACTTACGTACATATGAGTTTAAACCATTTGTTATATTTATAAAGCCTCCGTCACTTGACCGTTTGAGAGAGACCAGAAAAAATGCCAAGATTATTTCAAGTAAAGATGATAAGGGAACAGCAAAACCCTTTACAGTAAGTATATTTAGACATGATAAAACATGAGAACTTGTTAAGAGTTTTGTTGTGGTGCTTTACCTTGAAAATAAAGGTCATCACTGGATCTCATCCACAGTACTTGCCAGGGCTTACACACAGTATACGTGTCGTTTCCCAACCCCTCTCACATCCTAAACTTGCCGTGATGTTTTCATTGTTTGACATGCTCATGGATATTTACATTTCCGTCGTGTTCTGTTTGATTTTATGTCATCAAGGAACCCCCACAATGCAAGTACATTTTTATGAGAAATAATGCTGTGGATTTCCTTTAAAAAATTTGCATGTGGGCTTAGATGTTTCTATTCAAGTATAAGAATTTCCTTGTTTTATTAAGTGTACTATTGGGTCTAAATTTAGAGGAAAGCTCAAATGTAAAGCATCAATTAAAAAAATAACTGCTGCTTTAAAAAGCCCATATTTGTGGATAAGAGAAACATTTTTTTAAATGTTATAGGGAAATGAACACTGTAAGAAAGAAAAAGAAAGATCTAAGCAAGTAACAAATGCTGCTTTTTTCAGTAATCAGAAAAAAATATCAGTCATGTTACCCAACAGTAACTTATTTACTTCCTTGAAATATAATAAAATCATATTTTAATTGAAGCTAAAGCAAAACTGATCATGGTTAGACTTTTTTATCTGCATTTACAGCGTGCATAATTTTCCCTCGTTCAGATGTTATTTAGGATTCTTTAGATTTTGTTTCAAACTGAGTCATGGATATAGTCACAAACTGTATCTGTGTAGAATATGCATTTGAAATAGTTTGGAAATAATGCTCTATAAGAATACTTTCTATGGTATATAAAAGATAAGAGGAGTTCATTCTTAAGAGCACCCTTCAGGACATTGCTTAGTTAGGACAGTTTTAATCTCTCAGAGTTATGTAATCAAATAAGTTCCTAAGATTTGTTCCCTCCCCAAACATGAAGAGAAATCCACTGAGCCAGGTTGAACCAGGCATAGGAAGACAGCTCCTACCAAGCTCTTAAAAGAATAAAGGCTGCACTGTAACGTATCGCATGCTAATAGCAAGCTGAGTCTTAAGTAATGAAACTTTAAATGTATCATCAAAGTAAACAGCAAGAAACATTTTCCACTGGTACTGCTAACAGAAGATGTCTCTGTAATTACCATGCAGTAACTGTGTCACTGCAAGGGGAGAGATGAAAGAATTGCCCATTGAGCAAAGTCTACTTGTGAGAATGTTCTCCGAGATCATTTGAAATGGCAGTTTCTATAATCTTTTTTTAATAAAAAGTACAGTTTCCATCTCGCGATGAGATG
The DNA here is from genome assembly GCF_964188355.1 of Buteo buteo. Classification (NCBI taxonomy): domain Eukaryota; kingdom Metazoa; phylum Chordata; class Aves; order Accipitriformes; family Accipitridae; genus Buteo; species Buteo buteo. Next base: position 18,298,558 of record NC_134172.1, read on the forward strand.
AGAAATAAGCAAGCAGCTTTGCTTTTACCTCCGAATGAGTTTATGTGATGTTTCTATAGACTGACTATGTCTTGCACTGACCTTACTAGGAAGAAGATTTTCAAGAAATGATTAAATCTGCCCATCTGATGGAGAGCCAGTACGGCCACCTTTTTGATAAGGTGATAGTCAACGATGACCTTGCTACAGCTTACAGTGAGCTTAAAACAACTTTTGACAGGTTGGAGACCGAGACCTTCTGGGTTCCCGTCAGCTGGCTACATTCATAGTAATGTTTTAAGTGGACAAAACATCTGCTGTTGTCTCAGCGTCTAAATATGGGTCATGGTTAAGCATTACTCGATGGCCGTTTTCTTGGTAGGAGGGCTTTCTCACTCTACCTGTGCAGCAGGTACACTCTTCATGCACTTGGAACTGGTCTTGTTTTCCTGTGTCTTCAATCCTCCTGCCCACAATTTGGGGGCAGAACAGTCAGATTAAACTGAAGTCTTACTATGCTCCATAAAGTGAGCTAATGCTAGTGTAACAAAACTGCCAAACACCTCTTTAGCATCATTTGTGTATTTCCAAGGTAAGCTTTTTTAACGGAGAGTTTGCAGAAGATACTAATTAATACTGGAGATTAGCGCTTTGATGGTTTTGAGCATAACTGCTCCCATAGAGAGCACATCAGCACTTGGAAGTTATTACCCCTGAAGTGCTTGAGAGAACTGAAACAGGCAAAAGTGACCAACATTTTTATGAGGAAGACATCGTAGTTTTAATTACGTATCAAGTGGTTTCACTTTTCTAGATGTGAACCTTGTCTTATATGTACAGAGTGATATTAGGATTCCTTTGCACTTACATAGTTATGGAAAGAAAGATGTATTCAGTGGCTTAATTGTGAAATACTCCGCTGTGAGCATGCATGGATTGAAAATATTTTCGTGCATGCTTTGTGGCACAACAAAGAAAACTCACGGGAATATTTATTTAAATAGGGAAAAATGTGAGTTACTATGTATATAACTTCAAAGTCTTTGGGATTAATCTTCTGTAAAATCAGTGGCAAAGTGATATGAATAGCAACAAAGTAGAGAGTAACCTTTTTTTTTTTTTTACTTTAAATTGATTTCAAACATTTTGGGCATCCTTTAGAACAATTTTCCCATCAGAAATTTTCAAACAATTAGTGAGGAAACCTTGGAGATCTGGAAAGCAGTTGCAAGAGATTTATTCTTTTTATTGTCTAGTATGTAGTGACACTTTTTAGTAGTATAACAGATATTTTGTCTACACTCAAAAATAAATTAATGCTGTAGACTTCACTGTAAAAAATATCCTTGTCACTGGTCAGACACAGTTGGAAACCTCATTTTAAAATTTGATATGGCAGTGTAAGCAAATGTATATTAGATGATGTATTTTTAATATAGATAATTTGGTATTTTTCTTTATTTACTACTGATATGCAGGAAATGAGTGCAGCTGTAAAGACCAAGTAACACCTGTGTGTTGTGTTGTGAATATGTTTTTTAAGTACAGAATGTGTATAGGAACTTGCTGACTTCGGATCATCCCATCTGTGGCATTCAGACAGGAAACAGATATTTCATGTTAATCTGTAAAGAGAATACAGCTGTCTTGTTTAAAGAAAAAAGAATTTAGTGAAACTTTATATATTTATGAAAGGGTTGAAAATGGATGTTAAGTTTTTAAATTTCTTGTCAATGTGATCATTTACTAAAGCAATTACTAAGTCTGTAATTTGAAACACTGTCTCTGTAAATGGAGCTCAACATTCCATGTAAATATTTTATTTCAGTTCATACGCTGATAAAGCCATCAGATTTTGCAGTCTTATTCTAAATGCGTATTTAATGTGTGGGTCATTGCATTTGGCTTAGATTCGTATAAAACAAATGAAATGCAAGCAACAACAGCAAAATCCCTAGGAGTCTGGAAATGTTTATGCAAGAGTTACAGACGTACTGAATCCCTGTACGGATACACACTCTGCTTGAACAGCTATAATCTACCTTTTGTCAAATTTCACCATTTTCCTGGTGGACTTAAACTTTTTTGTAACATAAATAGAAATTTGTTGATTAAATTAATTGCACGGAGATTATGCAAGTTAAGAAAATGTTTTCTATTTTTTTTAATTACTGAAAATCAAACCATTTTTCAGGGGGTCTGGAATTCGGCAGGTCTGTTTGCCTCTGCCTGCAAGACGCTGAGTGCCCTTGCCATCACTTGCAACCAACCCCAAACTGAGAGGGCACTCAGCATCTCTCAGGATCTGGCTGTTTCCAACAAGAGGGTCTTTAGTCCTTACTTGAAACACTCTTAACACTGCTTCTAACCTGGGCTGTCTCAGAACATTAGTGTACAATAACACTCACATAAGGGACCTGCTTTTCTCTTTAAGAAATAGATGCTAGAGTAATCTGCAAACTCCCTGGCAGAAAGAGTTCTGGCTGTCCTGCAGGCTGTTTTTCTTGTCCTTTTGAAATTAATTTAATTCCCATCCCTGGGTCGGTGTGGTCTAGGAGGACCTTCTACACAGGCTTGCTGTGCTGGGCAGCAGTTAGCAGCGCGGTGCTTTGCTGCCTTTTCAGAGACACTGACCCTCTGATCTTCAGCACAGGCCTGGCAGGAATTTCCTAGACGGATGGTTGCCTCCCCAGTCCCCAAGCCAGGAGCTAATTCCTGAATTGTAACACCTGCAAAAGAAAGGGAATCACAAAAACATAAATCCAACCAACAGAGTAAAATGTGCACAGAGTCTTTGAGGACTGAGAGTTTTAATTAAATTACTAGATTGGTCTTGAAAATCAACATAATTGCAGTGGTAGCTTCAAAAAAAATTAAAAAAATCAAAGCCACTGGCCTCCATGAGGCAGGCAGAGATGACAGTAGGTCAACGCAGAAAAAAAGTCTTAGCCCAACAGTTTCAACAGGACAAGAGCCTGCTTATCATGATGGACACTGAGCCCATGTGCTGAATTGTTCTAGGATACCAGGGGGTGAGGAGGGATTGTTCCTTTGACTCCTAAGAATTTGGGAATGAAGACAACTAAACATGTTTCCAATATTCCACATATTCAAGTTGTGCTGTGTGGGTTTTTAGAGAACCGTATGTTTTGACAGTCAATTCCAGATGTTTTAATTGTGTTTTAGCTGTTTGCCATAGTCAAACAAATGGTAGTATGTTTTAATATTGTACCAAGCTCTATACTTGAATTTGCCATCAGGTCCTTGGTTGATGTCTTACCTGAAATCTGATCTTACCTTCTTATGCAAAACAATAAATTATTGATATATCACTGGGGGTGTTTTTTTCTTTATTGTAAATTGCACCATAACATATAGGCTTAATGACTTTAAAAGGTAAAATGCCTAAGTAGTAAGTTATTTCATAGGTCCCTCTATTAACTGTAATGCTCCAGTTATCTTTAAATGGAAAAATAAAGCAACCTAGAACAAGGACTAAAATTCTTAATTTTTCATTTTTGTTGCCAAATTCTCCTTCAAAATAGATGTTTACCCTTTCCTGCAGCTCACCCAAAATAAACCATTTTCTTTCTGAGAGAGAAAGCTTAAGTCAGTGGGTCAAACTGAGACATCAGCTCGCCTGGGCTTGCAAAGTGCTTGGAGTGTTATCTGAGTTACCACATCGGAGTGTTATGCTCCTCGGCCACTTGCAAGTCCCATGGGAGGTTGTGTTCATTTGCAGGACTCAAAGAAAGTAATGCTTAAACTAAGTTACTTTTTGTATTGTGTTATGTCTTTTCCAGAAAAAAAGCCTAACACGTACTAGGATTAGAGAGAAGACTTTTAAGCCCCTTCTGTTTTGTTTCAGTGCAGTATTCTGCATTTCCCACATGTACTTAGGTTCAGGTTTCTACTGTGCGTGGAGAATTTTTTCCTTGGTAAAGCTCGTACTTAGTTTTTGTGAGATTGTTTCAAAGGATGAATAGTTTCTTCAGAGATTTACAGTTAAAGTTATAATCTGAGTCTGGTTTTGCTACTGCAGTATCTGCAGTAATTTCCCCACAGGATTAAGAATTTTCTGTGTATCCATGCTTAAAATCATTTGTACTTGCAATTTGCCCAACATCCTTTTGCTCTCAAAGTCATTAAGTATTTATCATATATTACCATGATTAATGTATGATACCAAGCATTCAACAGAAAAATGTCTGAACACAAAATTAAAGGAACACAGTGGGTGTATTTGCTGTTTAAGAACGCTGGTGCTAGATAATGGTTAAAGGTTTCACAGAAACATACACAAAAACATTTGGAAACAGTTAAAGTCTGGTCTTAAATTTTGTCTTATGTTAAATGACAGTACAAATGAGAGAATTTCAAGTTCTAGACAGCTGGAGACTTTTCCCTCTTGGTATCTGTGTCTGAAATACAAGTTGGATATTTGGAAGACTGTATGGAATGATTTTACATCTCTGTAATAATACTATAGTATTAGTGTAGCTGACATCCAACATTTTAACAAAGAGGTTAAATCCTTGTGATTATTGAGACTTTGTTTTGCTTCTATTTTAGTTGTACACATATCTCTGTTTAAACAAATTTTTCAAGACTTAGTGGCACAAAGCTGCCAGCTACACATTTCAATATATGAATGGAGAAAAATATCTGCAGGATTTGCAGGCTGCCTCAAATGGCACAAACAGTATTTGAAAACTTCTTGATAAGAAATAAATAGAGAAAATTAGGTCACAATTTCTTTTGTAATTAGGTCTGTTTCTTTTCAGTGGTCGTATTAATATTCACGACTTGAATACACTAAAAAAACAGAAGGCATGCTATAATTTTCCTGAACTGAAATTTAGATTTGTGGTTTAACAAAGATGTTACACGCTTTCTATAGGATTATACACAGGGTCATGGAAGCTTAGGTTTAAGGGATTCAGTACATGTTTTAAAGGCAGAGGCTCTGTGGGTATGGCAGAGAGGGACTAAGAATGTTACAAATGCGAGTGCTACTCTGGAAATGCATCTTTATTTTTGTAAGTCTCTGAACAAGGAGGTTAGCAAGTTGGCTGCAAATGTTCTGTGGTTTCTGTTCCCTCCTTGGTAAATATAAATAAGCACCAGTAAATCTTTATTGGTAAGCAAAGCCAAAATTGTTGGAATTATGGAGAGTTGAAACATAGTGCCCAGAAGGAGTACGTCAGATCCTGGTGATGTTGACAAAGCTGTTGCTTTACTTTCTTCTGATTTTGTTAACTTTTACAGCAAGAGTACAGAGATCACAGCTTTAACACAAACTTACCAAACTGGGTTTAATCATTGGCCATTTCATTCTTTTTTTCCTCTTGCCCCTTGTACAGCTTTAGTTTAGTAATTTCAGTCATACAAGGAGGGGGAAAGGGATAATTGACTCATCTTGAAAAATAGTGAGAGACCAAAAATCTGACACAAGGATATTTTTTGCTTCCTCTTCAATGGACACTAGAGGTGGTGTGTTTCTGAAACAAGGGGTGAAGAGCTAGCATTTGATCCAGGTGGATAAGCACATGAACAGTGTTTTGTCCCGTGAAAATGGAATAGGTCTGAGAGGTCCCTGTGGCCTGTTTGATACATGAGAGCAGCACATGGTAAAAAAGACCAGGAGCAATTTTAATTTTTTATGCATCCAGTGTTGGCTTCAGGGCTTCTTTTTGAAGAAAATGGCAATCAGGGACAGTTCTGCTTGTTTTCTGTGTGACCTCTGGACATTTCATGGTGTGTCCTCTCCCTTTCCTAGATTTGCATTACTGGCTTATTTTTAAGAAACGATGGTTCCCTAAAATTGGTCTAGGCTTTAAGTGGTGGGAGTAGTCAAATTTCATGATCAAGGCACACATTTATGATGGGGCAAGTGCACAGATGGAAGCATGGGTTGAGACCACTCCATAGTGCATGTAGGCCTTCTCATATTTTACTCTCTCCGAGAGCTTTACGTACCATGTATGGGTTATGCTTCTCCATTAAACCTAGTTTGATGCAGCTTCTGGAGCCCTACGCCCAAATACGGACTGGCCTGTGTTAGGCATCATATGAACATGGGACAAAGGTGTAGTCTCGGGTTCAAAGAAGCTCACTAAAAAAGTCAGAGAGATGGCAGAGCAGTGCAGACCAGCAAGAAGGTGCAAAGAGATCCAGTGAGTGCAACTCTTCTTACCAGCTGGCACCAGAGGCTGTGCTGGCATAATGGGGCAGTCAGATCTGGGATTCAGCATCCCACAGGAGGATGAGGTGGTTGGGGGGCTTCCTGGCAGGGCTTCAGCCTGTGTTGGGTAGTGCCCAGGCACTGCTGAGGGGCAGCAAAAGGTTGGTCCCAGCAGCCGTGAGGCCGGCTTGACTGCAGGAGGGAATTCAGCTGTATATATATGAGCTCTGCTCTGCCTCTCTCCTTCAGAGCCAGAACAACAGGTCTTGGCCCATTTTACTGACTGGTGCAGATGGAGGCAGTATGTTTGAAGTCCGGTTTGCAGTCCTGGCTACTATTGATCGTAAGGCACAAAAGGAGTCTTTTTGTTTGGTTGGGGTTTTTGTTGTTGAAAAGTGGCCTGAAAGCTTTGTTATTATTGGTACTATCTGGATAGTAGAAAGAGCAGCCTCAGTTACTGGCCCTGCTGGGGTACTATTCCAGATGTTTTTCTTTACACAGCTGTTAAGCAGGAAGTAGAACCAAAACCAAAGATTGATTTGAACCATTGTTTTGTCAAAAACCAGAACTGAACCTGAATTATTGTCTTCTTTTGACTTCATTGAATTCAGATCATCATTGGCCACAGCTGGATCCAACCCCAGCTCAAACCAAACTGAAAAAAGCACAGACTCTGACCATGAATAGGTGAGACTGAAGGCCAAGAGTCTGCATCTCGCAATAAGTACAGCTGATGTTACCTTTATGCCAATAGCAACTTGATTTTATTGTGCATGTGTGCATATGTGTATATATATATATATGTTTATGTATTTATCAAGTGCTGTAGTGTACACCAATTCATTTTAATGAAAAAAGCAGGCTTATAAAAACAGTTCATTGCTTAATTGGAAGATTAGTGACAGACTAAAGAAAGAAGTCTACTGATACAATACCAAAGTTTTAGCAAGTCGATGCATAGTTTTACTCAGGCAGGACTCACACGCATCTCAGGAAGCTTAGAATTTTGCATTTCAAATATACTGTTTTGCCCCTATTTTGTGAAAGTCAAAAGAGCTTGATTGAATGCAGACGACAAACTTGTTCGCTACAAACCTAGTTAAACATGAAATCTTGCTGGGATTAGCTTAATTGTTCCCTAAATGAAAAGGCTGCTTTGTACATAGACTATAATTTTATGCTTGCCAGATAAAGAAATGTGAACCTGTCAGGAGACACAGGAATTTTTCTGTGTAGGAGTATCACTGGGCCAACTGTCTTGCCTTTTATGCGATACTGTGGTGTAAAACACCACTCCACCGGTTTCATTTTACAGAAAATAGTCTCTGTGGTGGTATCCTGTGGGAACTGAAGTATCAAGTTCTGTTTTCCCTTCAGAAGTCCAACTACATATGTACCCTGCTTCTGCAACTACACTCTCCATGACTGCCAGCCAGCCACATGGGCTGGGGGATGCCGTGGCATGGCAGGGGAGCTGCAGGGAAGCAATTCCAAGCAAAGCAGGAGGTGTCATTCTTTGCCATGGTAGAGGCTGCCGTAGGTAACACCACAGTGTTTGAAATGAGAGATGCTATTTGTGATAAGATTATACAGTAACTTAGTAAAAGAGGAACATACTTCATTATTCCACTTATAATCTTCAGAATTTTATGTGACACTTCCGTGACACTATTCCTCTAACTGCAAACATTTCTATTTTTCTTTTGGCTTCCCTACTGCCTGCTTGAAAGCAAGAGTTGCTGTAATTAAAGCCTTTATTCTTTTTATAAATGTAACTGTAAAAGATGTGGAGTTCCCATCTTCCAAAGCTACCAGACCAAGCAAATAAAGACAAAATTTCTGCAACTGTTCTCAAGTGACCTATTCTGTTTAATCTTGTTTCCTTTCTTCCTAACCAGTCTTCTCGAAAAGCCTCTCCATGTCAGGGGCCAATAGTTTAACAAGGGCAATGTGGAGCAGAAAGGAGAGGCTGGCCAGGAGCTGCTGGAAGGGAGAAGCTGGGGCACTGCCGGGCTCCGAACCACCAGGAGGTCTGCAAGCCTGGAGCAAAACTGAGCAACCTATGGGTGAAAACAGCATGGGAAGATGATTTAAGCAGCAAGGTGTTGTTTACTCCCTCTTAACTATGACAAGGAGCAGTTTCCACCCCTGTGCCCTTCACCTATAAGCATTTAGCAGGGAGCGGTTAAGTCTCCCTCTGTGCCAGGTAAAGCACTCCCAATCTGCGGTTCTTAACTCCATCGTGGCGGACTCTGCACATGCTTTCCCTTCACAGTGTTGCAGTCTGAACATAGCTCTTGACTTTGTGGTCTCCAGAAGCCATCTTCTGAAAAGTGGTATTAAAACCTGCCTACTCTTAGAGTCTGTTCAATTCCAACAAGTCCTGAGACGTGCGTGGATGAAGTGTCTGTCTATCACTGACAAGGTGGGTGCATTCTTAATCCTGAGCCTCCTTCATGTTCACCTACTTTGTACCAGAGGGATGGTGGTGGCTGGTATTAACTCTGCTGCCATTGGCAAAATGCGATGCTTTTATACACTTGGTATTTGTTATTGTCCTTAGAACTGCATTTAAGTACCTCCAGTGAGACACTCATGCTCAGATTTTCTGCAGGAACTCCTGGGTCACTCCCAGCTACAGTAATTTATCACAAAATCTAAGTGGAAAACACAAGAGGCCAGATTCTCTCTAACTCTGAGAGAGCATTGCAGGGAGGCAGTGCTACTACTCTGCTCCCTGCACAGCTCCACTTACAACAGTGGTTACTTGGCTTGGGCTCACTAGCATCATGTAAAATCCTTATGGATCCTCATGGTTCCAGTGTTCAGGACTGATGATTCTTCCTTCTCTTTTAGCATCTTGTGAATAACTTAGAACTTTTTCATGCTAATGCAACTCCCTCTCTTCCTGGTAAATTGCCTCATTTTATGCTATTGGAAAGTGCTTAGTCTGGATTGCTTTACTATTAGTACCTAACAGCTGCTGCTGCTTTCTGTATTATGTGTATGGGATAAGTATAAAATATCAGCAGATAGCTGACACCGCTTCAACCCCTGGATGAGTGATAGTAGGAACTCTTCCTATAGCTAGCCTCAGATGACTTTCATCTGTCCCACTGAAAAACACGGGATTGTTCATGCAGTTAAACAGTGTGGCATAGATGAGATGGCAGTGGATGAAAATGCAGTGCTACTGAAGTTAGTAGAGCTAACTTAGAAAAGTTTCATTTTTATTTTAACAATATCAGAGTTTTACCTCTTGTCTTTCTGTGCCTGGGAAATCAGGAATGCCTTTGCTCTGAAGACCTTGTAATCTAATGCCAGGTCTTGCTGACTTTTACTGTTGAGCTTTAGTGCCTCGTTTCATGTGTGGTCCCTTTGACTTCAATAACACTCCTCACAATGGGGTTGGCAGCTCTTACCCTGGAACCAAGTTGATGACTTCTCTGGGCTCAGGGTCTGGCTTTGAGATAAGATGCAATCAGCAAAGATTATAAGTATTTTGGTGAGTAATCAAACATGTAAGAGCTGTCTGGTTATTATCTTGGGATTAATATCTGAGATTAGTATCTGGGAGTAAATTTCAATGCAAATGCATCTAAGTCCTGTCAAGCATGATAGTAAATATGTGTTGCTGATAAATCTATTGACTGTCTGAATTATTTAATGCAAATTGTAGGATTCTGTTAGACTGGCATGGCCTTTGCTGCTTAGCTGGTCATCTAGGGTTTCATTTCTTTTGCACCTACAATGTGTTCCCGATAAATCTTCTCACACACTTTTAAGCAATTTCTGAAGTGCTCTCAAAACGAAGGCAGCAATTCATCTCTGTCACTTTAGGCCATTATTACTGAAATCTCTAAAACTGTGTTTCAGAATAATTAACCTTAAGCCTTAAAAGATTTTCTAGTGTTGATCAGCACGCCTTTAAGCTGCCAGTCATACATTTGTAAACTCAGAGCTGTCACACAGTTAGTAAACGCACATAAAGCCAGCTCTGTCTACTTTACTGATTTCGGCTCAAGTGAAGGCACAGCACTATATATTTCAACTTGTAAACTGCATATCTTGTTTTTTCGTTATTATATTTCTGTGTAATACTTTCCAAACTCTGTTTTATTGTATTCCACAGTTAAAAAGCCACCTGGATATTCCTTTTCTATTCTTTTTTTTTGAAACTATCTCTAAGCCTTTTTGCATGTTTTTGTAATGTTTAAGACAGACTCAGACGACAGAGGTTTCAGAAGACTTGTGCAGCTGGTAGATTTTTGATGATTTCATTTCACGATTATTTTGGAATAAATATGGGTACTAATGAGAACAATGAGTAAAATGTCAGTTGTACTAAATATAAGTGATCTGTTTTAGAAAAATGTTAACACTTTTGTCAGTTCAATTACACCTGTGCATCATTCTACTATAGCAGAGTAAAGAAATAGAGTCTAACAGATGTAGGGTAAGTACACAAATGGGGTGAACCAAGGAAGTATCATAAATCCTTTATACCAGAACATTTTGTGAATGCTTTAAAGACTAGCAGATGAGAATATGTCCAGGTGTTCTTTGAACCCTGCAAGGTGATTAAAGCAAGGTGTAAAAAGCTGAAGTGACAGTACTGAAATACATGAAGATACATGCATGTGATTGGGATTTACACAAAAGGAAGAGCGAGTCCGTGGGAATGGCAAGACTGCCATGGATGGGAAATAGGGGAGATGAATATTTACATCTTTCTCCAAGAGGGAAAACCGGTTGTGGGGAGTCTTTGTAAGTATCTTCTTACACAGGAATTAAAATTCTATTTCTTTATCTGAAGTAAAACATTCGCTGCTCTGCTGAAAGAAAAATGAGAGACATGATCAGTTGAAAGACTATAGCCAGTTATGAGCAGCATCTAGGGTCTTCATGAAACGGTGAAATACTGAGTGCTAGAAGAGGATAATCACTTTTCTACATTTTTAAATTAATACGAAATGCTACTCTCCCACTTTTACTGTACAGCCTGGGTTTTAGAATGTCAAGAAAGTATTTGACATTTACAAGAGACCGCAGGCACCAATACAAATCATTTTTATCCATTTAAACCACCATGCTGAGTGAATTGTTGGCTCTGTGCAATTAGTCTCTGTGCTTCTTGACAATATAACCACAGATTATCGTGAATTCTATTAATAATGCAAGGTGGAAGCTCTGTTCTCCAAGTCTGTTATTTTACTTCTAGAAAAACATCTAATTTCTTACAAACCTGATATAAATAGGCCAGCTGACAAGTATCCCAAAAGAACAGAATATGCTCGGAATAGTGAGATTTGAACTGACGTATTTTTGGCAAAAAAGAGTTATACAGGCTGTATTTGTCTGAAAGTTTAAAAATAGGAGCCTTTGTCATATATGGCAGGAGAGGCCAGGTTGAGTCATGATTGATGTCACTTGAAAGAACACTTTAAGCTTAGAAAATGACATCAGAATCATCAGAATTTAGTGAGATTTAGATCAGTCCCTGAAGCCAGGGTGCTGGGGATTCTGGAAGATACTTTGTGGATGATACACAGCACGCTGCCAGACATTATCTGAATGGAAGCCAGGAGCTACGGTGCTTTCAGATTACATTTCTGAATGATGGGTATAATTTAATAATATTCATTTTTAGTTAAATGCATGTTTCAAACTGGTTTCAGTTTTTAAGATTTGGTGCAACCCCCTGTTTCAGGCTGGAAGAACAGTCTGTCACTGCCTGACCTCTCCCCTTGCTCACTTACATGACAAGTTTCCAAGAGCAGTCAGGAGTGCTTTCCTTATTACCACGAGTCTGCAAATACAGCAGGGTCTCTTTCCATTTACTCTTCTCCAGTTTTAGTGCTCAATTCCTGCTGACTTTACTACTGAGCATTTATAAGTCAGACTGTAACAGTACATATGTATGTTAGAAGTATTTCTTTTAGCTCCCAGGCTAAAACTAAACTTTGTCTGTCTGTCTGCTACTGCTAGTGTTAAAATGGAAGTAACAAAACAGAAAAGGTGCTTGGTTTTTGCTTTATTAAAGATAACCAATAAATCCTGCGGAGTCTAGGTCACAGAGAGGCTGTGCTTTTGCTTTTGCTGTGCAGAGTAGTGAACCTCTTTGGAACAGTTTCTTACATTTCTCCTTTGATTTTCCACATAAAGCAAGTCTTTGCTCCTTAAAGTAATTTTAGTGTGAAAATGAATATATTTAATGTAAGTGCACAATTCAACTTTTGATCCAGTTAGATCTGTTTTGCATCTAAATAGCTGTTAAGTGTAAAGAGAAAGTAAACTGCAAATCACATTTCTAGAAGTAGATTTGTATTTACTGCAGTTAGCAGCAGCATCTTTTGTTCCTAAAAATGATAGATATTAGTGAAAAAATAAGTTGCATGGTTGCTCGATTGCATGCCTTTAACAATACTTCATGCACAATCAGCTCTCATACTGAAATGAGTTCATTTCAGGAAAAGAAAAAGTTCATCACACAAGCAACTCTGCGAGTGAAGCATGCTTGTTAGCTAATAGCTGCCGTTATCTGCCATTTAGATTTGCACATTGTGCTCGTTCCTGTTCTGTTTGAAGAGCCAAGTGGTAGATGAATTATTCTTGGTATTCCTGATTTTTACTTCAAGCCAATAAACACCTGTGTGCGACTGGCCTGCCGGAGCCATTCCACGAAACATCTGGGCATGCTCCAGCCCTGGGGCTACTGGCGTTCAGAACGGTCTTCCCTGATCCTGCTGCTCATTGCTGCTGTAATCTGGGGCCTGATTAAGCTCAGGAATTGGATCAGGAACCCTGTCACCCCTGTGCACCCAACCCTCTTGGTGGTAGAAGAGGCAGACAAAGGGACAAGGACTCTGGTGGATTATGTGAGTGGTGAGGGAGAGAGAACTGCGTGTGATTCCTTTGAGAGTAGAGAGAGTTTTCCGTGGGTCTTGTGTTATGTGGCGCATAAAAAAGACCTGCGCTGGAGGATGAATCATTGCATAGTAAAACCGAGCGTGCTTTGTGGAATCTGTACTTTCTTTGTTGCAGCCGTTGGAAGTACGCAGTGAATGAAGCAGACAACTGTAGAGAAGCGAACATGTTTTCATGATTAAGGCATGAGTGCAACCCTGGGGAACTGAATCGTATCCCTGCCTTTGCCACAGATTTCCTGTGTGTTACTAGTCACTTTGCACATGTGGTTGTTAATTGTGTTTTTCTTGGTGCTTGGTACGGTGGAGTGTAATTTGTAGAAGTGCTGAGCACTTGCAACTGCAAGATTTAGGCAGCGGGAGCTGTGCTGTGACTGTAAGCACTGCTGTGCAATGAATACTGAGAAATCAGGCACCATGCATCTCAATGAGGCAGTCAAGAAAAGCAGAGGTAGGGATTACAAAGATAAATCTTCATGAGTTCAGTTTATATGGTTGGAGAACAGCTTGAAGGGGTTTGTCCTTCTTAAACTTGTCCTTCCTTGTACCTAAAATAAGAACAGCAAATTTCAAGGTAAATACAAATGCAATATTTGTGAACAGTTACTGAGTTTAAGATACTTGGGCTAACCTGAGAATTAGTAAATTGTTTAGCACTTGTGTGTCCTTCATGTGTTTTGCTTTTTTTATCCTTTTAAATGGAGATACTCTTGTATCACTGAGCAAACAGTCACTGAAGAACCCACTAATAAAACATTATTGCGAGTACATGTATGTTTTTACTGACTATATGCAAAGCAATCGTTAGGGATTCAATAGCCTCTCTGTATTTTCCCATAGTCTTAAAATTGTACAGCAAAAAGATAACACTTGAAAAATACTACACTATTCTGTTGGTAAAAGTTGAAAAAGACACCTAAGACACTTTATGGGAAGATACTTCTTGAAGTGAAGAGTTACTTTTCTGCTTACTCTCAAAATAAAACATGATGGTTTGTGTAATGTTTATCTTATAAATCACAAATTACATGAAAAAAAAGTATAGCCTATAAATACGCAGCTATCCTTATATCAAGATGGGCAAAACAAAAAATAAGTAGCTTTCATATGAGAAATGGAACAATGAGAACAGGAAAGCTCGTAACTTCACAGATTTCTGTAGTATAAATAGCTTTTGTCGGCTTAAATATACTTTGTCACTCCTTGATGCTATAATCCAATGCCAAGGAGATTTTTTTTTTTTTTTAAGTGCCATTTATTTAGCATGTTTACCATATTTTATTAGGAAACTCATCTATTCCCCCATTAGTTAATCACAGCTTTATAAAACATTACATCTGGAAGTGTCTCTTTTATGTAACTAGGAGAGGTATGCTCAGTTCCACCAGAGGTGTTAGTTACATAGATGACTAGAAAATTACAGGATTTTTTTTTACTTTAGTAATCGCAAACACATACTAAAATGGAAACCCAATTATTTTCCAAATTTTGTTTATTTGAGATGTAGCCTATATTTTTGTTGGAACACAGAGCCATACACTCGGGATGCACACAAGGCACTGAACGTGGAATTCAGGCAATCCAAATCCACAAAAGCGATTCAGAAAACCTCTGCTTTACTGACTGTAAAATCTGAATTCACTTGGCTCCGTTGTTTTGGTCCTGTCAGTCTCCTAAGTGCCAAAGCTTAGGTTTCTGTGAGTACACTGAACTCTGAACGGCTAGCTACAGCTTCTTTTAACCCCACTAAAAGATAAGTCTGCATTCGGTTCCCTGAGGGGTTCACTTCAATCCAGGTGCCCTGAGCACACCTAAAACTTACACCACTGACTGCTTCCAGGAAGAGTGTCGCTCATGTCCTGGGCTTGCAGCTACTTGGCAATTGTCCGTGAACTTGTGGAGTTGTCTAGTAAAGTGGTGAGTTACGGAGGATTCAGGTTCCTGCATGCTTCAGAGTCACTGCTTTACTGTTTCAAAGTTCAGCCTGTTTTATAGAAGGGAATACCATCAGACAGGGACCATGGCTCTATCAGGTGCCTCAGAGCCCTGCACCCGCACGGGCACCCCCCAGGCTTCTGAGAGGAGTGGAGGGGTTCAGAAACTCTCCTGCGCTCATCATTCCTGTTTGGCAGACTGAAGAACTGAGCACAGCACATTGTATGTGCATCGCAGTGTGATCACATAATCAAAAAGCAGTAAAATGTTTTGAGATTCATTTGAATATGGTCTGCTCTTGGTCTCAAATGCCACATATATAATTATCACCAAAAGTGGAGATGAAAAAAATCACATCATCCTTTACTGTTATTAATATGGCAGACATCACTGAGTATTTTTAATTACTGTATTCTACTTCTATATAGAATAAAATTAAGCTGAATTTAATTGTAAATTCTCAACACAGTGAGATTGCAAACAATTTCCCCCCCTGAAGATTCTACTCAATCCTTCATCACGTGGAGTATTTAATTCCAGTTTTGCTTACTTTAAACTGAATGGAATTTTTGTACCAAGTTAGGACAGCTAAGTCCTTCCACGCAGAAAACTACTGAGCTCACTGGATATTTTTCTGTCGTGGTGCCAAACCATACAGCAATCATGCTGAGGATATGGATGGAAGAAAGGTTGCTCTGCACAGTAATTCCATATAGGAATCACTGTTGATTACAGCAAGGATACTTTATGGGTAGTGGTAAATTATGAGGTTTCTCTTGTAAGTGAGAACATTGATTTACATGAGTAATGCAAAGGCTCACACGTAAGCTGAACTCAAACTTTAACTGTCAGCTGTAACACATCTATTTATACTACAGATCTGTGCTTAGCCACTTATATTTAATTATAATCAGTTGCGGTGCCTCCATTTTCTCTGTTTACTCAGAGAATCACATTTCTGAGGTCAAATGCAATGACAGTTATACTGTAGTTATTTGAAGACATTCTTAGCTGTACATTCTGCATGTATCTGAGGACAGAATTTCTGGAGAAGAAAGGATGGGTACAATTCATCAGTCCTTCCTTACATGAATAAAATTTCACACACATCAATTTTAGTCAGGGCATGTCTGTGCTTCGCCACACAGTGCTGTGGAGAGATAGCCAAAGCAGCTCAAAAGGAGCCAGCTTGGGTAACTGGAAGCAGTTTAACCACGCTGCTTAATGCTGCACACTGTCTAATTTACCCTGTTTTTTAGCAAAGTAAATTAGCTTTGGCAAAGCATTGCACAAATAGGCTAGCCTCCTTCCAGCCCATGAGCCAGCTTTGGCACCAATTTCTACATTGTACTTATTGTGTAGTATAGCGTATCTAGTAGGAGATGCAAAGGACTACTTGCATAAAAATTTGCAGATTCAGATCCTCAAATTTTATTCTGCACTTAGTCATTTTAATGGCACAAACATTTTATTAACTCTTAAATGTCACTGCTTCAAATTTAGTGGTGTTACTGAACCAAAATATCAAAAGAATAAAATACCATTATAAATTAATCGCTAAAGTATATCATTTGGGGCTTACCATGCTTAAATATGCTTGTATTTACTTGACAGCAGTAGCAAACTGCTAATTGGTAGTAGATTTCTTCAGAATCTTAAGCCTAATTACTTCTTCCCCCGGCATACAAAGACTAGCCTTATTTCTTGTGTGAAAGGCTTTACCAAAATCAGAACAAATCACAAACCTTTTCTATTGAAATCTCAGCACAAAAATATCATTAATATAACTACATTATGTTTTAGAATGTCATGCGTACTAGATTTTTTTGAAAGAGTCTAGTAAAAATTAAGTTTAACTATCTTCTCTCTGACAGTATTGTTGATGGACTGAATTTTTCCTCCCACGAAATTGATGACAGAAATCTATTGATAACAATAGGAGCAGATACTAAAAACTTGCCATGTATGATTTTCCAGTAGGGACAGAATCCCCTTCCATCTCTGAGAAATTTACTTCAAACTACCCAGTAAGAGAGTCTTTTGGCATCATAACCAGCACCTTTTCAATACTAAAGCAATAGATGCTAACTTGATATTCCAGGAAAAATTACAAATTATTCAGTGTTATTCTTTCCAAATCTAAACAGAGCACATGTGCATGCATTTTGAAAAAGTGGCCCCCAAATGTTACATTCATAGTTGAAGGCTTGCTGGAAATCAACAGCTCTTGTAATAAACTGAAATATTCATTTATGCATAAATTGAATGCAAAAAGAGAGTTTTTTTAAAATAGATAGTTTCAATCTCCACCTCTGCTTGAGATAAAAAATAAATGAAGATGTAATAGCTAGATGCAACACTTTCTACAAAATAAAATAACTAACATCCAAAATGTGGGAGAGCTTCAGATCCTCTAGAACAACCTTAATGATTCTAAATTTCAAATAAAGTGTTTGATTTTATACAGTTATTACCAGAAGAAGAAATGGAAAAAAGTCAGAGGAAAAATGTACCCATATTGAGGACTCTAATATCCATGGCACAGATCTTGAGAATAATACCAGAAAATTGGCTGAATTAACTGTATCAGAATGTACACTATGCAAGAAGACATGTATAAGTAACACGCATTTCTGCTTCTCTCAATAAAAATAATTTTGATAAAAAGGCAACTTTCCTCCCCAATTTGAAGTTTTACTGTAAAAGGATTTGGAACAGAGCTATAATGCCTATTCTCATCCATGCAAGACATATTTTTCATCCAAGTTGAGCAAAGATGTCAGTATCATCAAATATATTCTATGGACTTGAAGGAGAATTGCTTTTTTTTTTTTTTTTTTTTTAATAGCTGGCACAGTACAATCACTATGAAACAGAAATTCAGATAATTTTTTTTTTTTCTACCAGGCACTGGATTAATGCTCAACCTTGCAACATCCAACTGTTGCTCCATATTAATTTTACAGCCAGTTGCTGCTCAAACCCTGTAGCGATTTGGCTTTATTCTGATCTCCAGTCCTCTCACAATTTCACATTTTCCCATATAATATTACCATACCACCATAAATGATAGAAGCAGTCTCTTCAAAACCAGTGATTGCTCCAAGGTGCTTGAATTTCTGCCTCAAAATGACCTACAAAGAAGAGAAAACGCCCTGATGTCAGTCTTGGCTTTCTTTCTGATTATATAACGGGGGAAAAACTATTTGAATTTTTTTTTATGTTACTTTTCATAAAAGCTATGCAGGGAATCGCCCAGAATTACTATTGGTTATTGTCTAAGTAGTGAAATGGGGCTAGCACAGTAATAACTGGAAGCTGAATACCTGAAAAGGATTTTAAATTCTCTTTAACTATATAGCATCTTTTGCATGTTTGTATTAGCACCTAATATGAGAATCCGGCCTTCATGAAACAGCCAAACTCTCTTTCCCTGACTAATATCACCACACTGCAGTCCAAAATACTTTCCACCAATACCTCTCATTTTTCCTCTAGGAAAAGAAATCCATAAATGGAGACTGCTTATGACATTCTATTTCTAATTTTAAAACAATCTCCCTTTCACACTCCCACCCCAAAACAAACAGCCCAATCCTTTCTCCCTTTTTCCCCTTGAAAAAGGAGGCAATTTTTAGGAACCACTAAGAAAGTAAAAGGCATTTGGGCATGTCAGTAGCATTCACTTGCAAAGGGTTTGTGTTTGAAAGCTAAACCCACTGTCTTCAATCCTAGTACAAGACACACTGTCTGCAGTATTACTTTTGATATCAAGTTATTTCAAATGTCTAGCACCACAGGCTAAACGTGTAAGTGTAGCTGGCAATTTTTCTTCCACATTTTAAAATAATTCTCCATTTTTTGTTTTACTAGCCAGAAAGTAAAAATCTTTTCTAAATTGCAAAGGTGAAAAGTGGTTCTGGATCCCCCTGACTTAGAGTAAGGTGCTCTAATTTGCAGGGTTACCACTTTGTCCATTCCACTTGGCACACACTATTTTGGATAAATATTCTGTTGGGTTTGTTTTGTTTTGTTTTGTTTTAATTGAATCTCTACTACTTTGGAGAAAATATCACTGTTGAAGTTCCATTAATTTTTATAATATAAATTAGAATACCTGATTTACACTGAAGCCTTAAAAGGCTCCTGTATCTTTCTGATGGCTGTACAGAAACTATATTAACTTTGTAGTTATAATCCACTCATAAAACTAATTCAACTAACCAATGAGCAAGTTTTAAAAGACATTATGTAGCTTCTATGAATACTGAATAGCTATACTACTAAGGTCAGTATAATTAACTAGTTCTACAAAAAGCATTTTATATAAACATCAAAATGCATAGATTTTTTTTTCCCTGGAAAAATATAAGCAAAATAGAAAATTTTTATGCAGGGCAGAATCAATCAGAAAAATAAATATAATCAGCCATTAGTCCTCTCTGTGTGTAAGGAGTTGTACTGGTACATGAACAAATTAAGGTGGCTAATGGAGTCAATACTTTCGTGACTCCTCCTGTAAAAGTCAGCATTTTAAAACAATTCAAAATTTATTCATATACTTAAATAACTCTACTCCAGAATATCTTTCTCAGAAGCTTTCTCTTTCAGTGTTCTTATGTACGCATATTTTAAAAGCAGAAATTTCATGACAAAATATTTCATGAAGAGGGAATTGAGGTTGAAGATGCAGAAAGATAATGTGGGAATTAAAAAGAAAAATCCTTGCATATAATTATCCCCCACTAAAGTATTGCAAACCCAGGAAAAACAGCCTCAGTTTCACTGAAAAGACATCCCACCATGTTAACGCCCCTGATAACCTGATCTGTATCTTGTTCTGATGCTACAAAGAAAACATGTGAATGAATTTACTACGTCTTTCAAAATTACAGTCTTCTAGCCTGGTACTCCAAATGTTATTATGACATTGTCACGGTCATCTGGTTATTACACCACACTGATTATTTCTTCCAAATTATACTCAGAAATATTCAAAAGACCTGGGCAGTAGTAAACAGAAATTAACAAAAGGGAACAAAAAACTGTTTACAAATAGAGGGAAGCACAGGCTAGTAACACAGTTCATATTGTGTAATATTATATTCTTTACTGATAAAAACTTATTAAATCACATTCAATCTTGGACTGTAAACCATGATTCCCATCTGGAAGCCATTTCTAAAAAAGAACAGCAGAATTTCTGTTATTGTCATTGTTCAGAAAATAACTATCCAGATATTGTTAATCTATAACTTATTAACCAAAATATTGTCCTGCTTTATTTTCCTTGAAGATTTTTGAAGTAACTGTGTCTTTGCCAGACACCCATGCACAACATTGCATACCTCTTTGTCCCTTGCATTGAGTCCAATTTGAAAAATGGTCTTTTCTATTTTTTTAATTTCTAGGCTCAAGACAGTGTATTGTACAATGTCCAATCTTTAAAAATCCTCACTCCAGATCATTTGGCATTTTTTGAAGCACATAATTACTCAGAAAACAAGAGGTAAGTAGGAGATCACAAACAGAAATCAGAGACTTAGTGAAAAATGAGTTGTCATTTGCTTTCTAAGGTTTAAGTTTTGAACATTGTTTTCCATAAAATCATGCTTAAAGAAAAGACATCAATAGATTCATCATGTCTTCTCCCTCTTTTTATGTTCTCACGTAGGTTGCCTCTTGAGCTGAAACGCTGCCTTTCCACAAAACACTACTCCCTAATTGAAAAAAAACCCACAACAAACTAACGATGGATTACAATAATTTAAGATGCATAAAAATGTTCGTGAACAACTCTAGGCACCTAAATAGTGCATTTTTACTGATACAAAATGAAATAAATGCAGCACAACTGGATTTTTTATTTCTCTAGCTAAGCCCTTCTCACCAAAACAGTAGGACTTTTGTTTTGTGAATGCCAAAAACATGAAAATTTTCACACAAAAGCAAGGTAATGAACAATAAAGGGAAATCGACAAATACTATCTTGTTTTCTCCTGATTTCCAACTTGTCTGACAAGCTACCCATAAAGCTGATCAGCTAAACTGCTATTTAACAGAAGGAATAGCTAGTATTATTTGAATGTCTTTTTTATTTTTTGTAAGCTTCTAAAACTGTTTTTTAGAACTTGTATTACTGTCCTACTTTAACAGTAATAATCTACACCCTATTCTACAATAATGTGAGGAAAAATATACAAGAAAAATTGCTTACAAATTCTGGCTGCAACTTTGAGATTGTAAAAAAAATTTCCAATTGCCCTTCTCTCCATGTTAACAAATTCTTCATATTCCCCATTTCTTTGTGCCAGTAACAATGATCTCATCTTTGACTATGCTCAGGCAAACATTTCACCTACTGTTTTATAAAATGTCTTTTACATTAAAAATGTAAAAATAACTTACAGTAAAAAGTCACTAGTACATAAATGTACTACTGCTAATTTAAAGAATTAGCCAAACATGGTGCAAATGCCATCTCTGGGTGGACCCAGTTCCTGAGTAAGCTGCTTTTGAGAATACATTACAACTTTATTGGCTCAAAGTTTTTGCATGCTGATTTTGAGTCACCAAGAGAATACTTTCATAATTCTTTAACTGATTACTTAACACTTTAGCTTTCAGACAAATTTTCTAAAATATCCATTTATACTCTTGTCCTAGGAGGTATTAATAGCATTTATCAATCAAATCTGGTAAAAGCAAAAGGTGGTATTAAATATCCTTCAGTTTGGCTAAGTGAGGGAGTTCCTAAGTGCTTATTTTTTAGTGATAGCTGATGTAAGAAGGCATTACTTCTTGTCATCCAGCAACACAAGCCTGAACGCAACCAAGGGAATCACCCAGAGCTTAACTACCAGTGCAATAACTGCAGTAATGACTTGCTAGAGCCAATATATGTCTGAAAACGTGCAAAAGACTATAAAGCACAGAGACTATGGGCAGACAGCAGGAACAGAAATTGTTCATGTCACAAAAGGGAATGAGTGAAGAGTTTTGGCACTGAAGAATGCAGTTCACAGAACCCAGCAAGGTGTAGGGCAGGCATGGCAGAGTACTTGTGCGTGAACAGGTGCCATCTGGAAGTCCCTGCAACCACAAACTCTGCCCTAGGCTCCCTAACTTTCTCATCTGACTTGAAGGTCATGGAAAGAGTTCATGAGCAGCAAAAGTAATGAGATCTGATTTCTTCTAGAATTATGTGCTTTGTCCCTTAATCTTCTGCTGTCCACCTTCTCCATAAAACACTCACTGGGCAAGGCTCAAGTTACTCATGTTCTGATTAGCCAGCAAGGTATGAACGAAACACTTGGCTGGCTCATTGCTACAGAACATGATCTGCAGTTCATATGCCTCCTTTTACCTCAGCAAGGGCATTCATTTTGCTTTCTCCTCAATTCAACTATCTCAGGTTTAAAAAATTTGTAGGAGCTTAATTATTTCCAAGACCACAATGGTCTCTGAAATATGGTTCAAATTTGCTATCAGGTTCAAAAATTACTTTGGAAAGAGGAAGAAGATGGGGACCAAAAGACAGAGACTGCGTGCTCTAAATCTTTTCTTTAGAAATGGAATTTGATTTTGTAAGGGCAGACTGCAATACTATATGCTTAAATCCTGGAGAAAGCTACAAACTCATCACCTGAAAATAAAAGTAATGGATTAAAAATTGGTTGTATAATTCAGTTGCAAGGTCACAACAATCCCTAATATGACCTGAAAAACAAATGCAATCCTAGAATGTAGTAGTTGAGGAACTTCCAAAGAGATGAGGACCATTAATGCCATTGTAATGGGTCCTGGTGAAATGACTTCTGAAATAGTGTCAAATCTATTTATGAAAAACAAGTTCAGACTGGAACACAGGCAAATAAGAATACTAAGATGGTAAGAGAAATTAAGAACTTGCAGGCTGAGACTAGAGTACCTGAACTTGTTTAGCCTAGCAAAGTGAAATCTAAGAGAAAATATTCTAATTCAGAAACTGGGTGTAAAATCCAAGGAGGAAAAGTAGCCATTGAAAGTCAGGTAAAGGACCTGTGTTGGTGCAAGAACAAACAGACACAAATTAGTCATACAAACTGAGGTCAGAAATAAATCAGATGGTATCTACTCTTCAGAAGAGTTAAAGCAGTCTTCCTATGAGTACAGCTGAGCTACCAACTCAGTATTTGCCTGCCACAAAGAAGAAAGGGGAAAAGCACCTCCAACCTCTAGACCATCCATAGGCCTTTAGCTTCTAATACCAGAGCCCAGCAGTATTCCTCGCTGCTGGCTTGCAGGATGTGTTCTGCTTTCTCATTTTTTGACTTCTCTGTCCCCACAGGAAGTTCCACTGGTAACTAAGCTTAAGCTAGTTAGCGAAGCTCCTTTTATAGCCAGTGGAGAGGCATACTCTTTGAGGGCATATCATCCCATTTATCTTCGCCACTGAAATATCTTTCCTTCTTGCTGTTCAGTGGAACAGACTGATCTCATTTAGGAATTCTATTTCTTACTCCACCGACTTCTTGCTTAAAATACTCAGCTCTGTGTGAAAACTCACTGTCTTCACTCCCCACCACCCATGGTGGGGATACTTTTACTCCCTTTCACATTTTGCTGTTTGCACCTTCTGCCCATAAAATTCAACTTTTTAATAGTCCTTTTCTCAGTAAAAAGAAGAGATTTAATGCTTTCTGGAAATGCCTTCATACACAGTATTCCATAAAGAAAAGAAATTGCTTTAAGTCTTTACCCAGGCTTTTTACTAAAAATGATCTTTCATTTTCACCTAATCAAATGATTCATTTTCTATCTTCTCAAAGTTATGCAGTGAAACAAGAAAAGCCAAAGCTATTCTTAAGTCATTATTGTGCAGACTGCATGTACTTATTCGTAGTTACTGCTTGAAAGTCTCAGTAAATAAAATGTATATGGACAATCATCTCCATGAAAAAAATGTATTAATCCCACACTGTTATTCTTTGAGATACATCCCACATACATTCCATGACCTTTCTCATTATTTGAGGTTTCTTACCCGGCTGAGCTCTCAGTTGGTGAAATAACTCTTGGCTATGTTAACTCTATGGTGTTGGGACAGCTGGGTACTTCTGTTGGACCATCCTCAAAAGGATTATTTTCCTATGCCTTCGAAAGGACACATGTGCCGGAAAGCTGAACATAGCTTCCTAACTTCAGCTAGTGTGCAACAGGTAACCATTTCTTCCTAGATTAAATCTAAGTCCAATTTTTATCATCCAATAGGTATTTTGGTGGACCTAGATAACTGAACTGGAGGGGGGATTTACAGGTGGGAAGCCAGGCAATATAGTTATTGGCCCAGTGGTACAAAAGATGAGACAGGCGGGAGTGCAGTAGCAACTTTATAACTTAAAAATTTATCGAGAGCGATGGCTCATTGACATTATAGATGAACAACAGGACTGGGGAAATAGTATTAATTTTCATTCTGTGTTTGGGGTGCTTTATTTGCATGTGCACAGTATTGTGTTGTGTATGAAAGGACTTTGTTCATTGGCGCTGCCCATACATATTTCCTTTACTTCTTTCAAGAAACACTTATTTCACGTTACATTTTCTTTAACAAAAAGCGTTTTGAGCCTAGTCTGTCATGTTGCCTCAAGAACTAAAAGTGGTCAATGCTAACCTTTTAATTAAAGCTGTTTTCTTGTAATGACTGAAAGCTAGTGACAGGTTTAAGCTATACTGGCTAAAATTCAAGCTAAAAAGTATTCGGTGGTCTTCCTTTAAACTCTGGTGTAAAGTAACTCTAATCACTACATTATTTAATTCCACGCCAAAACCATAGAGCCTGTTTTATTATTTTAAACAGAGCTCCTCTGCCCTTCTAATGAGGACTGTCCTACCCCTTCAGCCTCAGCTTCACTCCACAAGCCACCACCCACCGCCCCGCTGCCGAACCCTCCTGCCTAGCACCAGCCGCCACGGGCCTGGTCCCTCTTGGCTCCCAGCCCTCCTTCCCAAGTCAGGAATGTGTGTTCTCCACAGCGCAAGCCTTACTAAGGTGCCCCTGCCCCAGCACCGCCGGATTTTGAGGGACACTCCCGTCGCATTCGCCCGTCCGCTCTCCGGGGTTCAACCCCTTCGGCCTTCCCCTCAGGGTCTCGCCCTCCGGGGCGCACCCCCCTGGCCTGCACCGGCACCGGCACCCGCGGCCACCACACCGCGCTGCACGTCCAACCAGGCGGCAGCCCGGGGGCAGCGGCTCTTCCCCACCGCCGGGCGCCGCTTGTGTTTACCCGCTCCTCCCGGTAACGGCTGCCGCCGGGCCCTGTCCCCATAGCAACGCCGGCGGCCTCGGCCGCGGCCCGAGCGGCGATGGCGGGGTCCGGCGCGGCTCACCCGGGGCAAGGTATGGGGGCGAGCGGTGAGGGACGCCCACCCGCCGGGCTCCTTGCGTGCCTCGGGGGCTCCACACAGCCGCCGGGCTCCAGGATCCCTCCCGCCTCCTACAGCAGCCCTGACCCCAGCCTCTGCCCCAGGCCCGCCGCGGAGCGCGGGCGGGACGGCGCCGTGCCGGGCGCGCCGCGTTCTCCTCAGGGACGAGGCCTCCCCTCAGGGACGAGGCCTCCCCGTGCTCGTCTCACTGCGGTGGCCCTCGGCCTCCCTAGGCTTGACGGGCGGGTCCGACACTCGCCTTTTTCGTCCGTTTAAAGAAGGGGTCGGGGGGGGGGGGGGGATCGTTGCTGGGGGTTGTATGTGTGTGTCTGCCTGTCTGCCTGCCTGCCTGCACATAGGGTTTTTAAGAGTGGGGTTAACTTCACAAGGAGAACCCGAGAGCCTTTTGTGGCAGCCACGACAGAGGCCTTCTGCGGTCAGTTCCTTGAGTTTCTAATAGCGCCAGGAATTAATTAAGATGACAAAAAACCTTTGTTTTCACCTGATTTCCCTATTTCCTTAAAACTTGCGAGTTGTCTTCTTCAATTCCCCCTTCCCCACTTCAGGGATTTAAATGAGTTAAAAGAATCTAATCATTCCTAGATAAGTTTATTTCAAATTATAGCAGCCACAGCATATTGCATTTATCATTTGAGAGCTCAGTTTGGTGATTCTGTGTTTCTTTGCTAAGGTGTACCCCTTTGATACTAGTTGAGACCATGGGAGCGGCGTTGGCAAGAGCAGCTCAGTGGACTGCTGCTGGTTCTGGAACCGACACACTTGAAATCACCCCTTTGAACGAATCTCTTTTAAATCAAATTATTAAGTTTGTGGAGGACTTCAGCACTAGGCATCCTCAGGAAGCAGCGTTTGTCTTCAGAGAGCCCCTTGAGTGGAAAACGCAATTGGGCTGTTCAGTATTTGAAGAGGGTTATGAGATCGAGTAAGTCTGAATTAGTCTGGTTTGAAATACTGAAGGTGAACTACGAAGCAAAACTGTGCTCATTTAGCATAAAGAAAGCCTTAGTGTATTTGGGAGGCTGAAATGGGTGGGGTTTTTACTGATATAGATTGAAAATTTTCATTTAAAATTTGTAGGGGTTTTTGAGAGTTTGAGACTATTCTGTATCTTGGTTGTGATACAGACCTGTTTAGTTAGTGATTTATACAATTTGCACTGTCTGTTCCTAAGACTTTTTACAACATGTGTCTAACAGTGATTAACCCTGTGATTTCCGTTAGTGTTAGGAGTGGCTCCTGTGTGGTGGGTTCACCTTGGCTGGCCGCCAGGTGCCCACCAAAGCCACTCTATCACTCCCCCTCCTCAGCTGGACAGGAGAGAAAAATACAATGACAAGCTCATGAGTCGAGATAAGAACAGGGAGATCACTCACCTATTACTGTCATGGGCAAAGCAGACTCAACTCACAGAAATTAATTTATTGCCAACCAAAAGTCAGAGTAGGATAATAAGAAATAAAAACAAATCTTAAAACACCTTCCCCTCACCCCTCCCTTCTTCCTGAGCTCAACTTCACACCTGATTTTCCTTACCTCTTCACCCCCAAGCAGCACAGGGGAACGGAGCGTGAGAGTTGCGGTCAGTTTATTTCACTGTTGTCTCTGATTCTCCTTCCTCCTCACAGTCATCCCCTGCTCCATGGTGGGGTTCCACCCACAGGAGACAGTCCTCCGTGACCTTCTCCAATGTGAGTCCTTTCCACAGGCTGCAGTTCTTCATGAACTGCTCTAGCATCGGTCCTTTCCATGGGGTGCAGTCCTTCAGGAACAGACTGCTGCAGCATGGGTCCCCCATGGGGTCACAAGTCCTGCCAGAAAACCTGCTCCAGTGTGGGCTCTTCTCCACGGGTTACACATCCTGCCAGGAGCCTGCTCCAGTGCAGGCTTCCCAGGGGTTCTCAGCCTTCTTTGGGCACATCCACCTGCTGATTTTCAGTGAATAAATGGGTTTACCTTGGAAGTTTTCTGAAATACAGTTTAAATAAATTGTATATGCTTTATCATGTGAAGCTTGAATAACATTCAAGATTCTTCTCTAAAATTACTCTTTATTAAAGTTCTTATTTTAAAAAGATATAATTTAATTTTTCTAGTGGAGCAACTGTTCAATCTGAAGCCAAAGGTAAAGATGGCCAGCCATTGCTTCTCCTCATGGCATCAACTCTCAGAGTTCGCAGTTTTGACCAGCTGTCCCGTTTGCTACAAATTGCTATGGAAAAAAAGCTAAAGGAAGCACAGGCATGCCTTGAAGGTTTCATTTCCTCTTTTTTTTTTCATCTTTCCTCTCTCTTAAAAAGTATGTCTTCTTCAATTCATGTTTATGAAATGTGAAGAAAGGCATGCCTTCATTTTAAGTATATAAGAAGATGTTGATTCATGAAAGTGGCTAGAGGTGCCGATCCAGAACTTAACAAAGTTTCTATTTCTTCTTTTATTTTCAGAGAAATCAGTAACAGACAAATCTGGAATAAAGTTAAAATAAAACTGTTGAATCCCATATACAAATTCATGTATACTGAGCTATCGCAACAGACAGTAGGTTTAAATTTCTGAAAAAGAATGTCTTATTGGAGGCTAATAGCAGTTTTTCTTATGTTTGTAGTTTAATCCTCCTTTAAAATGTTAAATCCTCAGAAAATAGCCAAAGAAAAACTTACATGCTTAAGACATTCTTAGCTGCACAAGGTTCAGAGTGAGCACTTCCAGGTCCTTCTCACAATGGCTTTTTAGAATACAGGTACAAGTACTTCTACTGTGTCATATTCAAGTCCTAGATTTTCAAACTGACAAGAAGACCCTTAATATGCTAAACTGGATATCCTCCTCTCATTGGAGGTAGAAGAGTTCACTAATATTCTTTGATAATATTAGTAGAAATTGCATCTGCAATACTAAAATATAAATGCTTATACTGGATCAAACTTCAGATCCGTGTAATCCAGGGTCCTGTCACTGACAGTGATCAACCATGAATAATAGGGAATAATAATATGGACAGGATATCATGCAGAGGCGTTCACAGATGCATGGGACTTCATTTGCAGGAGCAGAGCAAAATGTTTTTGTAAAACCCATTGACATCCAGTTATGTCATTGTTTACCAAAAAGAACAGCTGGCATAGCTGAAGAAGTAATGGAGCCATTGGGAATGCTGCTAGAAAATGTGAAAGATATTTTTTGACAGTAAATCATACTTCCAAAATGATCAATTTTCAGTGTGTTAAACCCATTGATTTTCTGTTTTGGTGATCAGCCAAGCATATTTTCTGGAAAGGGGTCTGTTGATAAAGGGAGGTATTTAATATTCACCTCTTGGTTGAATGAATCTTAATCTTTGTTGTGAAAAGCAATTTTGTTTGCTATGAAAAATTTCTTTTTATTCTTAATGTTTTCGTTATTTTTTAAAATGCATTTCAAATTACAAGAGGTATATGAAAGAATACAACGTAAAGTAATATTTGATGAATAACTATGCACATTATTAAATTCTTATTGTAAATTAATAGCATCAGAATTATTCAGCAATTGAGATAAAAAGTGTTTGTCTTGCCTAATCATTTTTAACATAGTATCACATTATATGATTCTGTTTCATGTTTACAGCTAACAGAGATCCTATAATGAAAATTCTTGGCCCTGAATGTGGGACCGTTGAAGGAGAAGATATGTCCATGTTGCATTTACTTGAAAAAGTGAAAAAAGATGATGACCCTGAAACAGAGATGAAAATGAAAATCTGTCTTCTTCTTCATCAGCTGGATTTGCAACTGCTTAGTAGTTCTTTGAAACACATTTCACAGTGAGTGCATTTCAAGTGGAAGCTAAGCATGTCAGCCAGTGGTTGTTTTTTTTTTTATTGTTAAATCAGATTGGTTTCAACCCACAACATGTGCTTTTGGTGTGACATGAAGAAATTTATTAAAATAACTTTCACTGTTCACTAAAAAAAACATTTTTTTTTTCTAAAGATTTTGTTGTAGGTGTGGGTATGCAAGTGTGTGCCTGCGAGTGTGGGTTTTTTTATTGCATATGTTTTGCATTTTGGTAGCAAATTGAAGTCATTTGTACAAACAACAAAGTTGCAGTTAAATATTTTCAAAGAAATGTTTGTTTCTTCATGAAAGCATATTAAGTATTACATTGAGTCTGTTTCGTAGTTGTAACTAAGCATAACTTCATATTAGCTATAGAGCTAAAATTTCACTAAACTACAATGACAATGGAAGATGACCCATTTCCAGATTTTTGTTGCTACTATTAAGACTCAATGTAGAAGAAAAAAATTATGTAATATTCTCCTTTCATTTCTCTGAGTACATCCTTTTGATGAATACATTTTAGAACATTTTCTGTTAATTGCAGAGACGTAAGACTTAATCCAGCTGCTATAAATAACGAAGTGAATCTTCTCAAGAATTTCTCTGGGAAAGGAGAAGATACAGTACTGGAATCATTGGAATATACATCAGGTCCACATCTGATCATATCTCATGTTTATATATACCCTTATCAATTAATTAATTAATTATCTTTATTAATTAATTTTCATAATAAACTTAAAGTGTTTATTTGTACTTTAAATTTAATGCTGTTCTTCAGCCTTTACTTACAGTAATAATCTCCAATTATATGAATATCTTCAGGGGAAGTAGAGGAAGTGAACTGAGTCCCTGATCCTGAAAAGTGCTAAGCACAGTTGCAGTTCTTGGTTGGATTGGGCCACAGGTCACAGAGCTTTGAATGATTAATTCCTAATAGTATGAATTCGTAAGAGTAAGATATTGTTTTGGGAATTTGATTTGTATACATGTTATATTAATCATCAAGCATAACTATTAAAAAATACTTTTAAACTGGATAAAAACACTAATGCTAATTCATTACAGATTACATGTTCTGTAATGGATGCCGAGCTCCTCCCTGGAGACAAGTGCATGGAGAAATTTGTTATTTAGTCATCAAACCACATGACACTGATCCTTTGTATATCACTTGCAGCACAGCAGGAGTGTTTTTAAATGGAGTAAGTAATAATAAAGGATATCATGGAGTAATGAATGTTTTTATGTGCTAAAATAAAAAATCAATGAGGTTTAGGGTAGTGGTATTGAGGCTGTAAGACCTGCAGAGCTAGTTTATTGGTACAGAAGGAGAAGACACAGTAATAAATGTGTGCTATTTTTCCTATATGTTTTGAGTGCTTTTTCTATAAGTTTTATACTAGGAGTGTGTTCTGCACTCTTTGCTAGCAGTGTTTGTTTAAACATGCCCTAACAGTCCTTCCCACTATTCCTATTCCAGGGTACTGTGGGACTAGATGCCTTTCCAGTGCCTCATTGCTCTTGATCTGAGGTGTAATATTGTATGTGGCTAATATAGCTTGCTTTTGTCTTTTTATCAATGATAAGGAGTTCTTTCTTTTTTCAGTGGAAGCTTCTTGGAAATTATGTATCTCTCTTCTTCTACTTTTCATTTTGGTTACCTCTTTCCCTACAGATAGGTTTTATTTAGGCATAATAGTCCTTATGTGTGTTGAGCAGTGACCAGAGCTCTTACATTCATTTTGAAGAGACACTGATGTTCATCAGGCGTAACTCCACAAATTGATTTCCTGAGAGTTAAAAAATCCAGGGAAATTTTGACTTAGCATGTTTTCAATGGATGAAGCTCATAAAGCTTAGGCTAGTCAGGTCGTATTATTTTCTGATCCTTTTAGACATCTGCCATACTGCACTGGAAGCTCATATTTACTTGGTTGTTTGCCATAAGTCATAAATTCTTTTCAGTAGAACTATACACAGTACAATTAACTGGTAGTAAGTACTTGCAGAATTCTGTGTAAGATCTTGATTATCTGTTGGGATCCATGGAGGTGATCCATGCATCTTTACAAAGCATTATTGAAGTTTGGTGGACTCTGCTGAGCATGAGACTTCTGTACCTAATTCATTACAGTATGACCTCTGTGCTCTTTAGCACTCTTTTATAATGCAGATTAAAATACCTGTGTAAGGCAATACTATTATAATTTTAAATTTATTCTTTTTTTAAGGGTCAGCAAAAGGGTAAAGATGACATTGACTATGAAAGAAAAAGTGATGTATATAAAGATATTGTCACATTTTTAAGCGAGAGATCACCTAGATTTGTAGAAAATATGGCTAAACAGGTATGTATTTACTGATTCTGGGTGTATATTCTACTTTGTACAAACATACATCGTATATTGGTAAGAATTACATTATAAATGTGGCTGAACATTTATGTTCTTCATCAAAGATAAATCTGTGATTAAAAGAAGAATTTTAAAGACTCTGAAATGCATTTATTATTTTTCTTTGGGTTTGTTTCAGTTTCTACTAAATATGTTCCTTTTGTAAATACCAAATAATACACTATTTCACGTATTGTTCTGTCATACCTTATGAGGTTTGATCCAACATGTGAGGTCAGTTTCTAATTTTGCATAAAAAGTTTTGCTCATCTTCGGGTGTTTGCTCCATCTTCTTTATGGAGCACTGGAAATACTAAAGCAGGAAAATATGATCTCCTTACGGAAAAGGTCAAGTTTTTATGACTATTTTTCTGTGATCAAAACCACTTACATTTTAATCTTCATTCTTTGTAACCCAAATATAAATAATAGCCCAACATTTTTACAAGAACTACCTGATCTAAGTATCAGAGCTGAGTTTAGCATCCAGCTTACACACTATGTGTTGCTTCAGCCACTGTAACATGCAAGTGTTTTGGATTTTATTTAGAACTCTATATTAGCTAGAATCACACAGTGCCACTACAATTTTAGTTGTTTCATCATTCCTGATAAAAACTTTTTTTCAAATTTCTGATGTGGTTATAACAGATTAATAACTTGGTGGTAAAAATCATTACAGGCTAAAACCTGTTGAAAGTTTTATTGTGGTTATTTATATGCAATTTTAATTATTGCAAGAAGGAAGTAATTAACAGGGAAATTTTCTTATTCTTTAGTTTTGATTTTCTAGGATGTAGGGCTGATATTTATTTTTCTTGAGATACAGATATTTGACAGTTCTGAAAGAACAGAGCATTTCAAGTTGTACACATAAATACAGTAGCTTATATTAACAGTAATGGAATTAAATTTGTAAGTTGTTCTGTTTGAAAGTGCAATAAGTTCCAAAATGTGTTTTATTTATCCCATAGGCAAGTATTTTTTTAATGTTATATCTACATATTGGTATTGGTTTATATTTCATAAATGTGACAATATATGAATGTTTTCAGACATAATTGCTGGTTTAATGTATTTTCAAAGTGATTTGGCTTCATTTGATGGTCATGAAAGGTAAAATATGGTAATATTGTAATAATTTTTTACAGTTCTAATCCTAAATGTTAATACAGATGAATGTTAATATCGATAATAGAGATAATATACCTTTACTGGTTTTCTGTTCTTATAGATACTGTAGCTATTCAAGAAATGTGTACACTTACTAAATAAGAGTAAATAAATAGAATTCATCCTGTTTTCCTTCAATTGTCATATAAATCACTTAGTATTCCCTGACTGTGTAAATAAGTTTATGCTGAAGAGTATAAATTATACCTTTTTAATGGTTTAGGAATATCATATCATATTGCCTTGCTGAAGAGCTGGTTTAGTACATTCTGCATTCTAAAACTAGAATTTAAACAAGTTTAATACTGTAGAGCTGCAGAGCATTTGTTTTTGAGGGAAAATCTCTACTTTAAAACTCTGAAAAGCAGAGAAAATCTGTATTTCCAAGGTTGCCTATATGAAATAAATTATGACTGGAAATAGTTTTGATTTTGTTTTCTGAGGAGAGGAGAGCTTCAAAAAGCTCATTACGTAGACATATATTGCAAAACCAATTAACTTTTAGAATATCTTCTTGGCCTTGTTTAAGCTAACATTTAGAATTGCTGTGTTGGCATATAGTGCTGTAGGAAACATAATTTTTAACACGTGCTTAGCTGGTCAAGCTACAGCATCAATTCCCCTGTGATTTGTCTAGTTTATTGTTAAAGTGTCTTGTCTAGAGTGCATTTTCAGAATGAGAGAATTAGCATGAGTTAGTTTATGATTAGACAGTTGAGTCAGCAAGCCTGGAACAGCCGATTCACATCAGGGACTAGTCAAAAACAGACCATACTGTGACAGTCTCCTTAAAACTGCCTTGAATCAGATACATAAAGGAATGTCTTCACCTATCTGGTAGTGACAGCTGCAATAATAACAATAATAATAAGTAATGATTGTATGCTGTCTTTCCTGTAAAAATTGAATATGTTCCAATAGAGAATAAGAGTTGACAAGAGTCTCTTCTGTTCTGGGTATTTTTGATCAGCCATGGTACTAGACACAGACAGCTGAAGGATTGGTAGGTGCCACTCAGCTCCATTCTTGTATGTGACTTGTTCAACAATGTTTTGTCCTGAGAGACAGAAGATGAAAAAAATGAAATGGAATGTGTTTATATTAATTCTAAACTATATCAAATTAAATTACTTGGAACTGAAGTCTAGCAGTTTATCATAGCCTATTTTCAGTTTTATGTTCATTATTTTTTTGTGGGAATTTTTTGTAAATCCTTTATGCAGGGAAATAGTTTTTACATAAATGATCCATTGAAAGCAGAATGACTGACTTTGCAATTCTAGATCTTAAAACTCATTTGGAATTAGGTTCTATAAAAGTGCTTGTGTCACAAATTATTTAACATATTAGAAATTGAACAACACCCAATTTTCAACTATGTTCAAGAAGTTCCAAGTTTAGCTAGTTCATTTATTTCAAAAACTTTAATTTGCACACAGTAACAGCTACTTTCCAGATTAACGTTTCATTCTTTTAAAGGCAATCTGATTTTATGCTTATAATCTAATTCTACCTTTAATACATACTTTTTAAGCACAGCATCCTGGAATTGTGCTTATAACTTATTGTTTTAATATGCATTATTCATATACCAATATGACTGACAAACTGTCTCCTTCTTTTATTAGGAATATAATTTTTTTAAAGAACCAACATATGAGAAGAATTATCAGCGTATGGAAGTAGTTGATGCTAAGGTCTCTGGCCAATCCCAGAACCTTTATGATCTTACCGAAAAGAATGTATGTGAGAAAGTGAAAAGTTCTGCAGCAAGAAGGAGATCCATTGACAAGAAAAAATTAGAACCATCTATGAAGTGGAAGAATACTGGGCTTTCTGCTTCCCACAGATAAGTAGTTATCTTTATAACTGATTTTTCTTGTAGATCTCTCTAAACTGTGCTAATGATTGGACTGCATGTTATAGGTTTGCATTATTATCTTAGGTTAGGAGCAATAAAACAAAATTTACTACATGTTAATTTCTAAGAGAGTACAGACTACCAAAGAGTTTTCTTCTGTCATGCAACAACTTTGATGATGGTATGTCATTTCCACAGCAAGGCAGGGAAATATCTTGCAACCATCTGCAGTACTGGTCCTCCAGGACTGTGATATTATCATATTTTTGGTGTAAAATGCCCTTTAAAGCAAGACAGAGTAGACAATCTAATCTAAAATACACTTTCTGAGGGAGGCAAAAGAGATCCAGGATGGAAAATTAAGATGACTCTTACTTATACTATCAATTTTTAATGATTTCATATTATATGAGCCACTTTTCTAGCTCTGCTTAGCAACAGTCTTCGCTAATGAGATTATCTCAAAGTTTGGACATCCAAAATTAGAGTATACATGTATTGGATATTGTTGGTTTTGTCTTTTGAAATCAGAACTCCATTCTAATTTCATGTTTCCTGATTTTGTGTAAGTGGAGGAAGAATAATATCTGAAGGAAAGGCTTTGATTACCACCCTACAAAAAAAGGCATTATCTTCTCAAGTCTGCCAGTTTGACATCTTGCAAGAAACTTTTTAAGAGATTTTGGATGTGACCTACAGTCATCAGTTAAAAAAATGTGGTTTTCCAGGGACAAGATCTTACCTTTTTCCACATAGAGTCTAGATGTAGTAAAATTGGCTGTAATCATGAGTAGTATTCTCTTTTATTGTTGTGACTGTGATAGTATGACCAGCCCAGGCTCGACATTTTGTTTTCACAACTTTGTAAATTAGGGACAAAAAAGCACCAGAGATTATGCCCAGCTAGGCCTTGGAGTCTTCTTCGGAATATGAGGAAAGCAAAGTGTATTATATTCAGCATGATCAAATCTCTGGAACAGCTCAAGTGTGTGTAAGAACTAGGTAGACTAGAACTCTTCTGCCTGGAAAAAAGTTGACTGGGGGACAATAAGACAGATAACAAAAAATCATTAATGGAGATGGTAAATAGGGAACAGATAGTTACTGTCTGTTCTAATACAAGAATAAAGGGCGTCAAATGAAAATGAGGCAGTGAGACCAGTTCAGAACAAAGGGAGAGTTTTCTTCATACAACACATGGCTAAGCTCTCAAATTCTATGCCACAGCATGGGAGAGGCCATTTGTTTTTGTGAGTTCACATTCACAGAAGAAAAATTAGTCCAAAACTATTAATGCAAGGACAATCAAGAGTTCCCTGAATCACAATTTGCTGAAGAATATTCTGGAAAAAATAATTTTCATGTTCTTCCATTATTCTTCTACTGTTACCTAGATAGCTGCTATTGGTCATGATTGGAAATGGTATCCTAGGATAAATGGACCTGTGGTCTGTCTGCATATACTCATTCTTTGTTCTTGTATCACATACAGGTCAGCATAATATAATTTTTCTAATATTTCACTATTTTATTAAAGCAAAATTAGTCAGTTAAGACAGAGCATACTTTCTTTTTAATGATGTTTATTGTGTAGGATCATAAGCTCATATGTACTGACATATGTGTCCAACCATAGCTTTTTGCTTCTATGTATATATATACATAATAATTTTTTTTCAATAAAAACAAATATTTTAGTGACAAGGCTGCAAAAAAAGATACTGAAGAAGGGAGAAGTAGTACTGTGTCTCTGAAAATCAAAAAGAAAGCCAGTGGCATTTCTTCTGAATCTGTTAAAATACGAGCTTCGAAATGGTATGGGTTACTTATTTTTCTTCCTTCAATTTTTTTTATTTTCATTTTCTGTATCTACAGTAACTATCACCATACTTAGTATTTGGTATCATCAATTATATTTTTCTAATTCTGTTATCAGGCAGTGTTGTCATACCTGTTTAAAATGTGCTTGTTCATACTAGATTATAACTGTTTAAAATGGGTGATGCTGTTTATTTGTTTTTAGTAAAACATCAGGCAGGTTTGAAGACATTAGTGAAAGTTCGTCAGAGACTGAGGAAGATGAAGAACAGCCTGTACGTCATCAGGAAGGAAACACCGATTTGCCATCAGAATACTGGGGAATTCAGAAACTTGCAAAATATTTAAAGGTAAATAAGAAGTGTTGATAAATTTTATTAAAAAAAAAAACAAACTACTCTTTACCTTCTACATCTGAGGACACCAGACCAGCTCCTCATCCTTTCCACCTTCCATATATTTTAGAATAGCCCTGCTATGTAGTATGTTCAAATCCTGGAACTGTGGACTTTCCTATCACACACCCGTTTCTCCTGCATTTTTTTTATCTGCTATTTTTGGCTTACATAGACCCTTAGATTAAACCATCTGTTCAGTGTTATTTAAAACTTAAGATGGTATAATTTCTTTATTAATTATTGGGTTTCTGGTTTGCTTTTTGGGTGAAACTTTCCAAGATATTTCTTTATGTGGATAATAACTTTCAAGAGTTTTTATTAAAACTGAATACTTGCCTAAAGTCTTTCATCAACTATGATTAATGCATGACTGAAGTAATTCTAACGTGGTCTTGTGTCTGGATAGATGCTGTTAGTGGACAAGAAAATGTATGATAAACAGGCATCCTCTAAAACGAAAAAAGGTTTTTTTACACAGACTTGTTGAAAATCTTTTGGAACCTATAAATATAGATGTTTAGAATTCTGTGTATGTCTGAAACACGTAAAAAAACCAACAACCCTGTACTATTCTGGAAAATTCTAAAACTAATTATGTTTTTCCCTCAGGAGAAATTCCTTTACAAGTTTGTACTGGAATTTATGTACTGTAAGTTACTAATAAAAGCGCTGGTTTATTTGGTTTTTTGAGTACAGCTACAGAGTATACACATCCGACTGATAAAATGATGGTGCTGGCGTTTGGTACAGCAGAAATATTTGTGAGGAATAAGAAAAGCTTTGGCTCCTTCCAGTCCTTTAACCATTGTAGAAGAGTAACTCGGTCTTTTAAACAGTGTTCAGTGCACTCCTACTGCTTGTTCTCAGTTCACGTAACATTCAGCATGTAACTTGCTCAGGCTATCCACTAATGCTGAACACGCAATATATACTTTTTGCATTGATACAGTTGTTTCTATTTGCATGTAATTACATTCAAGGTGGTGTTTTCAAATCTTTCAGTCTACTAATAGCTTCCTTCTGTCTGTCTTACGGACCATCTCTTTGTACTTTTCTGAGAGCTCAGAGAAATAAACATGCTATTAGTAAAGACCCAAGGTCCTCCTGGAGAGGATACTTGAAATTCATTACTGGTGATGAACTCCCAGAAGTCTTTTCATTGGCCCATGGACCACCCTCTTTACTGACAAGGCTCTTCTCTCCTGGTTACATAATTCTGAAACTCCCTTTCCTCTCTAGATCCTTCATATAATCATGTTTAGATTTTAGTATTGGACTTGATTCAATACTGAAACGTATCTACACTTGCATGAAAACATTCTGAATGAAAAGTGAGAATGGCAAATAGGAAAATATATTTTTCATGCTCCTCTTTTAGAAATGAGTCTATTTTGTTCCAGTTGTCAACAAGCAAAATTACTTCATGGCTTAGAACTAGAAAAAGAAAGGGGAGCATTTTTGATCAAATTGTGAGTACCTGTTAAGAAGTGTTTATAATACAAAATTCCATAATATGAAAAAGGTTTGTTATGAAAATTCAAATGTATACTTGTTTATGTATTCATGAACACCCAAGTCTTCCAATAGTTCTTTAAATATTAAAAGAGTACTTTAAGATGTACTTAAAATAGTTCTTTGTTGATTCTTAGCTACGTAAAGCAAGAAATCCCTAGTGTCAGATAAAGCTGAAAAGAGATGCCTCAGTGGCATTTCAACCACAGACAGTGGTTGAAATGTTTTATTGATGGAGTGCTACTTTAGCTTGCACATGGAATTCATTTTAATTCAAGTATAAATACTGCACTTCTGGCCAGACTTAGGAGATTTTTTGGCATTCTTGTTGTTCATGTAGGCAAGTGTTCATGACACATGCAACAGAAGAGAAAATAAATTTATGACTACGATATTTAAGTATCTACAAGCATATTTATATAGAAGCACAAATTTCAGAGAGCTTGTGTGTCTTCAAAGGTACTATACATGGTTTGCACGTCTTAAAAATATAATAAAATGCCTTAAGTAATAGATGTTTGAGATACCAAGTTAGAAAATACAATAATTTGTAGATGCAACCATGTTTTTTACGTCTGCTAAAGTAAATGTGAATCATAATTCAGCAAGACTCTGTAAAAGATCAATTTGCAAACACAAAACTTCCATAAAACCTAAAAGATACCTAGGTTTTATACTAATGTTACATTACCATTAAAACTTAAAAAGGCGGTTGCTTCCTATATAAAGCAAACTTGCTAGATCCTGTGAATTTTGCCTGTAGGCTATGTAATTTTATACCTCTTCATGGAAAGAAAATTCCAGTGCAGGGGAAATGCCCCTCTGACTTTTTGCCCTTCTCCATTCCCTGTCCTTTCTGGGAAAGAGCAGCCATGTTGGAATTGCTCCACTGGGAAGCAGCTGCTTCTGTGGTCTGGCTCCTTGTCCTACCTTCAAGCTTCCCAGGGCTGTGAAGCAGAAGATTGAACATGTGTGCTCTTGCCATGTCTCCCCATTGACTTAAGAATGGGCAGCGAAGATAGATCAGTGAGCTTGGTGATGGTGTTGTCTTAGGCTTTGGGGCTAGAGTAGATAACATTGGAATGAAGTGTTCTGTTGATGTTTGTAACGGTGAGATTCACTCAGGAGAGCCTGCTTCAGATTTCACACTATTTATTAAAGTAGTGCTTCTAAAGTATTGGATTTCTAGAGGAAGGACTACATTTTACATGTGAAAAAAATTAGGAATTGGGTGAAGGGGTCACATTTTACAATGATCTTTTTACTAGAAATGGGGAATATCAGGTAGAAGTGCAGAGCTGTGGCAGAGCTTTGGCTGTTCACTGAAAAAAGAAAGGAGAAAAAAAAAGGTGAGAGCTGGGCACAATGCTTTGTGCTGCCTGCTGTTGAGCACTGATTATTGCCAGTTTTAAGATAAAATTGAGATGTTGAGAGGTGAATTGGGGCTGGTGACTGTGCCAGGAATAACTCCAATCTCCAGAATAAGTCTTTAATCCCTTAAGCCCTTGTGCTGCTTGGTTTTGGTTCCCTGTAAGGGTGTGATTTATATGTACACCTATGCCAGGGTGAGTTTTGGATAGAGTTCTGCAGGACCATGTCAGTTACAGAATTCTTCCTTCAGCTTCTTATCTGGAAAGTCATTCTAATTTTGGCTATATTTCAGGGATACACTAGTGAAACCAGTCAAATCTCACACTTCATGTGAAATATCCACTAATTTCATATCTGTTTTGAATTACTCCAATTCAAACGACTTCATTCTCAGAACAGCATTGTGTTTCTTTTCTACTTTGGAATCATAGGTGGATAAACCTGCTGTATCTCCCCAGGTGTTTGCATCTTGTGTCCCGTCCAGGAGCTGGGGAAAGGCTGTGGCACTGCACAGGAGCTAGGGAGGATGTGCCCTGATTATGGCCTTGAACACCAGCTCCCAGGTGTCCATGTGCCCTGGTGCTGCATAGCAGTTGATGGCTGGGAAGGGAGGACGTCTGTCCTATGACTCAGTGAAATCTCATTTACTGGACAAGGAAAAGGTTGAAAGAACTGTAGGATACACTGGGTATTGAGGTCTGCTCCACAGCTGCATTTTGGCAGGAACTTTGGAAGACTGCTACATTTAAGCAACATTCCTGTAGCTGGCAGGAGGCCTCTCTGTATTGGGCTTATATTAGAAAAAGATGGCAAACAGACCAGGGAGGCAGGAATGTACAGGAATATTCCTTCTGGTCTTTGCCTCCTTCTTTTCTTTCTCTCCAACCCCTCTAAAAGTCCTCACTTATTTCTAGGCAATTGGGTC
The DNA here is from genome assembly GCF_964188355.1 of Buteo buteo. Lineage (NCBI taxonomy): Eukaryota > Metazoa > Chordata > Aves > Accipitriformes > Accipitridae > Buteo > Buteo buteo. Next base: position 18,339,282 of record NC_134172.1, read on the forward strand.
AAGGAAATGAAACTCTGAAGAGACCAAAGCTATGGGTCTAGTTCTTACAGTGCACGTATTGCAGTGAGTATTGGCTGGGCAAGACCTACTGCCCATCACTGCTGCTTCCCCTTTGCAGTGTGAGCAGAGCTGAGCCAGGAGGATGTAGTGTGATTGCTGCACCGCAGACAGTTTACTTCCTCTTCTCAGGAAGCTCAAATTTGTCAGTTAGGGAAATACAACTATGTATTGGCTTGCAGGAAGGAATAGTGGATCCCCAGCTAAGCTCTTTGTACATGGAAGGCACTAGCATTCTTGGGGAAGAAAGGTACAGGTTAGAAGTGCAGAAAGTCAGACAGTGAAATGATGCAGGGAGGCTCTGCCAGGAGCTAAGATGCAGGATCTGAAATGAGAGGTTCATGTAAATATTGTTGATAAACAGTATGGGATAGTTTTATTACCCGGAAAGAGACAGGAAGATGTCTGGAGGTTGGAATTTAGGGGCTTGGGGCAAGCCAGGGTGCAGGAAATCCATGTATGCATGAAGGGTAGGAATGTGGCCAAGGAAGATTCAACCTATTACAGAAACAGGGAGCCTATTTCAGAACATTTGAGGACTAAATCTTAAATGGCAGTTGCATGTGTGGGGGGAGTTCTTTTGTACTCTGTGTGCAAGGTTTACAATGTGACATTTCTCTACTTGGAGGGGAAGAAGGAGACAGTCAACAACTGCTTGCACACTTCCCTGCTATGCATTAATGTAAAGTCAGTCACAGTTCATCTCTAAGGTGAGACTTGTCATATCTGAGGTCTAAGGTTTTAGATATCTGAAAAATAGATGTCTTCCTCTTAAAGAGGAAGGTGGAAAACATCCAGCCTTTCAAAATAAATTATTACTTTCTTGTGCAAATGAAAATTGTGTAGCAGTCTCAGCCCTCCTGTGGTTTAACAGGTGGTGTATACAGCAACTCTTTTATATGAACCAATTATAAATTTATGGCACTTGCAAAGATATTGATGTGGCTTGTAGATTTTTCTCAAAATTTGTATGAAATAGAGGATAGACGCAGTATTTTTTAACTGCATAATGGAAAAGTATAGCTTTCTTAAGTTATAATGGTATTGGAAATGTTCCAAATTATTAAAATGACACTAGTACTCACTATAAAATTTAAATCGGCTTCATAAACTATGCATGGATTAAGAAATTGATTGTATTTTGGGACTAGCAGAAAAGTAATTGTTTTATTCTAAAATGCAGAACCTCAAAAGAGACATGAACATATTAGCCTAAGGAATAAAATGGGTCTTCAAAGACTAATTCATTAAAAGTGAAACTACACAAAAAGTAATTTTAAATTTTGTAAGACATGAAAAAATAGTATTAGTATTACAGTGTACCCCCTAAAGTACAAATTGTTTATTTACTTATTTTACACATTGTAATACTGCTCAAAAGATTAGTGGTAGTCATAGAAAAAGTCTAAAATCTCTGGTATGTACAGATATTCCTGACCAACAAACTGCACAGAGAACTGCAAATACAAATTATGAGGAACTAACTCTCTACTTCTTGAGTCTGCTTCCATTTTTCCAGGAAGAGTTACCAGTGGATAGAACTTTACAAATATGATTGGATACTTAGATGATTAACATAGAAGTTATGAATTTGGTCAGATACATAACGAAGTTAGAAATCATTTTTTGTGCAAAATTATCAAAGAAATTTTATCTGTAATCTTGAAATCTGGCCCTAGTTGTGGAATAGATGCAGATATTAGAATCTAATAGGAGTAAAAGTATCTTATCTGTTTAGGAAATATATTGCACATTATATTATTTTTTCCACAATTTGTGGATAAGAGTTAACTGGTTTTTCTTTAAAATATCACATTAGCAAGACTTGCATGAGATTATATTTTGGCTATTAAATACAAAATAAGCATAGATATGTGCATATAAAATATTTTTGTATATAAAATAATTTTGCCATGGTGTAATGCATCTTTTCAGGACTGATCAACTTTGCAGATAATTTACCTGACCTTATTAGCAGAATGTCTAACAATAAATCTTTTATCTTCCCTTATGAAAGTATATGGTGGAATAATATGAAGGTAGTTATTCAACTGAACTGAAAGACCAAGATGAAAAATAAATTTTGCTGTAGCTTGACTAAGTGGTAGACTGTTATTTTTCAGAAAATACCAAATGTATGAGACATAATCATGTGCCACCTGCTAGTGTTTCTAGGCACATGTTTGGCTAACCTGTCAGCCTTGGCAAACCTGTCAGCCTTCATATCACTCTCTTCTCCACTGTTCACGAATATCTTTTGTTCCTATCTTCCAGTATTAGCCAAGATTTTTTTTTAAATTTCAGTAAAGAATGTGATTACTGAAAAAAAATGGAATAAAAATATGGTAAAACTGCATTTTATAGTTAAGATATGTATTTTTTAACAACCTAGCCGGTGCTGATCATGAAAAAGAAATCTTTTTATGATAAATTTACTGGGTAGGAAATATTGGCAAATGGTGAACTCTCAAATTATTATTATAATTGGCAACTCTGAAGCACTTGCATAGCTCTCTCCTCAAAATACAGTACAAACAATCATTCCTCATCACAAGAGACATATAAAATTCATAACAGCCAGTTGATTTTTGACCATTAACACCAACTCTGATGAATTTCTGGGTAGTGGAAGTTTAATTAACGTTCTGAGGGTCACCTGTTTCTAAGAGTTTCATACCTGATGATAAAAGACAAGATAGAACTAAAGAAAATAAAAGCAAAAAAAGTAGAATTCAACAAAAAATGAGAAAGAAGAGATGGTATGTCAAAAATTAAGGGCTGAGGAAAAGAATGTAATATAACTGAAGTTTGATTCTCCTCTTTCTGCAGGATTTTATTCTATTGAAAAGCAGGTAATTAAACTAATGAGCTACTGTTTTGACACCTTAACTACTGTACCTCTAAAATAATTATAAATTGCCACAGCTGTCTCAGTCTGACTTAAGCCTTTATAATCATGAAATAGATAATAAAATTGTTGGCTTTCCTAAAGGATTAGAACATGATTGTGTCTGAAAGCTACCAAGAGTTTTAAGAAGTGAGAACAGTGTTCTTCATCGGTTTTAAGTGTTCCACATTGGATCTAGGCTCAATTTAATCACAGCTTACTATACACAGTTATTTCAGAAGCATGCCTGTGCTTCAGCCATGTCTTAATCTATAATTGTTTTTCCTATGATCTCACTAAGTTCAGTTTTTAAGTTTGCTTATTTCTCCAGAGAACGTTTGTCCTTAGTTTTTCATAAACTACTGGTATCATTTTATTTTTCTTGCAAAATCTTATTTGGCTGGTTTCAAATGGCACTGTCTTTTCTGTCTGCTCAGTGCTTATGAAGCTTCAACAGTGTGTCAACTCTCCAGTAGCCTGTTACAGGCACAGGTCCTTCCTAGTTCAACCTCATTAAATTTTCTCCACAGATTCACTTCCACTGGTTTCCCAAAGGAGTTGGATCCATAAAAATAAAATAGCTGTAATAACATTAAGGCTTTTATTCTCTTTGTGAGCCAAGTGCTAGGAAAATCAAAATTAGGCAGGTCTGACACTGTCACACAAGGTCAGTAGTACGTCTGTATTATGGGCAGCCTATGTCACATCTCCAAGTCTGTAGTCAGGATTTACAAATATCAGTGTTAAATTAAAAAACAGTAGTGCTGTTTGTTTAGTTGGGTTTTTTTTATTTAATCCTAGACCCTCTTATCTTTCTCATTCAATCCTTATTTCCTGCTGATTTCGGCATGTTCTTTTTAAGAATGTAAATGCTTTATTTTCTGCAGATGAAGTGGCCAAAGAGTGGCCAAAGGCAGGGAGGGGGCTGCATCCTTGTTCTAGCACCAAGACATAAAAGTCAAGACCTAGATTGGGATTCTTCTCACTCAGCTCTAAATGTAAACAGTAGGTGTTTGTAGCTGAGCTGGGCATTCAAGGCTACCTTTATGATCAGTGGAAAAAATATGCACTTTAAGGATATGATTCATCTGATATTTTAAGCATCTAATTCAGAGTGAGATGGATCATGTTTTCAACTTCATTGTTGACTTGCTCTCAATTAACAGCAATGTAGGATGGCTATAGATGACTCGATCTTAATTATCAGTAATGTAGGATGGCTGTAGATGAGTGAATTTAGACAGATGACTCCCATCCCCACAGTCTTGCGCATTTGAAATTGTCAGTGAGTGTAATGTGAAGTAGTCTTTTGAAGGCCTACTCTTAATCTAGATTCTTTATGTATTTGGAAATAGGGGCTTGCATACTTTCTGGCCATTTTTCCTTAGAGTACTTAGTAAGGTTTAGCCTTTTTGGTAACAACCTTAGAAACTAATTGTCAGTCCTCAGTTAATGGGAGAGTTAATTGATGGGCATCTGCTAGATACCTATGCTCTAACTTTGGCCTAGCCAGCTTGGTGACTGTGCTTGAGCTTTGTTTACATAGACAATATGCATGTGATCAGGATCCTATAGATTTATTTTGGCTCTAGTTCTACTGGCTTTGCACAGCTTTTTACTTTCTTATCACCATATGCTGCACTGTCTTTGGAGCTCTTCAGGGAGTGGGCTGCAAAGTATCCTCACATTTTTATGATGGTTCTTCTGACACTGAGTTGGTGAACAAAGAGAGAGGCTGTCTGGATTCTGGAGAAAAGCAGGAGTAAATAAACACCTGGAAGGAATTTGCAAGAATTAGCTGACCAAAAAACCAGCAACATCCGATTTTGTGACATCTGACTGAGATTGATGTTGTCTGAGCAATCAGAAAAGCAAAGGAAAAAAATCCAGTAATTTCTACACAGATGCAAAGGACCTTATCTGCCTTCTGGTCACTAAAACATACATATTTCTTCGAGGAATCATATGAATCTAAGTTACTCACTGTTCTGAGAAACAGCATTTTTGTTGTCTTTAGCCAAGAATCACTTTTAAGTTTATATCTTGGCCTTATGGGTTACTTTGGTCTATATTAGCCCAACTAGCTGTTCTCACCTATCTGTATTGGCACATAATGCATCTGAGAGCTTGTTTGTTTGCTCTTCTTGCAAAACAAATTTAGCCATATGTAGCAGTTTTCCCGAAAGAACATTTTCTGTTCAGTTGGTACCTTTTAGCTAGTTGGTATCTTTTAGGAGGGTATCTTTATGGGATGGGAGGGATTTGGGAGGGAAGCATAGCTCAAGGACACCATGAGCCCTCAATGTTCACTGCTCATGTCAAAGAGACACTTTGAAGGCTGTTGAAGGATGACTGTAGGGTAAGTTTGTCTCAAGAGCTTGTGATTCATGTAGCATCACATATGACTTCAGCCAGAGACTGAAGGCAGAACGGGAGGAAAGAAGGCAGATAAAGGCTGCCATCAGGTAGAAGCCTATATAAAAAAATGTTTGCAGGTATCTGGGCTCAAATATTTAAATTTAAGGAGATAGCCCACTTGCAACATGACAATATAGGACTGCAGCAGTTTTAGGTTGAATAAAGTTAGTCCTGAATGCCAAGGCCTGATTCTGTTAAACTTGATAAAAGCGCTCTTTGCTGGCCTTGCAGAGGTTTTCAAGTCTGCAGCCAGCTTTGTTCAGGACACAGAGTATGCAGATACCTGTATAAAATCAATCATCTCATGATGAAATGTCTGAATATAACTCTCTGGTCAGCCTGCAAGAGCTGAAGGCATTGTATTGTTTGTATAGGCACTATAGTCTCATGAGAGTATAGGGTATTCAGGCTTACCAACAACACAGGTATCCTACCAGCACTGATGTCCTCTCTGCTTGAAGAAGACACAAATGCCAAAGACATGGGTGCGGTGCACACACTTGCTGTATCCTATCTTAGCGTCCATGATGATCCTCCAGGCTCTGAGTTACTACAGAGAGGCTTGTCTTTTTATACACATAGTTACTATCCCTTTAGAGCAGGCAGCAAGATGGAATACAAATATCTTCTTTAACCTCACAATTGAACATGTTTTGTCAAGCTGTGAGTGGTATTGGCCATGTTTCTGATGCTCATCAGGCAGGCTGAGTATATGTATGATGACATTGCACACTGCTATTACAGTTACTGTGGCAATGGAGTTCCCACCCCAGAATGATTCGTTACTTGCTAGTAGACGTTAGCATGACCGTTTCTAGAGGGAGTTGTCTGACCTTTTGGCCACAGATGGAGGCATGCAGAAAGCTTTGCATTTCAATACCAGAAAGCATTGGATGGAACAACTCTCCCATTGTGTGTGACTTACCAAGTGTGTAAGTCTCTGTTTTCCAGAGCAACCTCTTCTGAAAGCAAGGAGAGGGCAGGACAGTGACTGAGATTCAGCATGTCATGATCCAAACAAACGAGTGAGCAATATTCCTTCAGTTAGGGCTGAAGAAATGTGTGGCCTGTCACTTTCAAGAACATGAACCTATCATCAAGGATGCTGAGGTAAATCACCTGTTCAGGGACTCCATCTGTGTTAGTGATAGTGGCAGCTGAAGGCAGTGTACTGCTGAAGAGATAAGAGGGTACCAAGGAGGGTGGCTTCTCTTACAGAGAATGGTGAAAGATCATGGTTTGTGCATTAAGTACAGCAATTTTCATATGCTAAAAGGGCCTGTCATGGTGGGCAGAGGAAGTCTAGGATCGTTGCTGAAGCTGAGTTCATTCATGCTGGAATGTCATTGGGAGACTGTGGTGTGAATTGGAGACAGTCTAAGACTTTGTAAATACAGTTACCTCGAGACACTTTACCAGATGAGCTGAGGTCTGAACTCCGGTACAGCTATCAAAGGTACTACAGGTGGCCTGTGGTAACTAAAACCTAAGCCAGAGCTAAAACTCATTCTTGAATGGTGACATTTTGCAGTAACAGTAGTTTCTGATGGATCAATTAGATTAAATCCCAAATAACGTCTGTTGCAGTGATCTGATCTAGAAATCACGGTGGGATCATGGGTTTGTTGTGCACATTACAATCTTTTTATTTTTCTCTCCAAATTTGTCTAGCGTTGAAAAGTGTGCTCCATTGTCTTTACAAAATTCTTCAGATGCAACTGGGGAACAAATACACTCCTAAACTGAAAATTTCACAAATGAGAGGAAGATAAACTTGCACTGTTAAGATATTATATATTACCTTGGCCAGGTTTTCTGTGTTTTTTGGGTCAGCATTTCACTTCTCTCCAAGTTTGAGGTTTGAGAAGTTACTGGGAAAATCATTCCACTACTCCTAGTCCAATGAAGTAAAAGTTCATGTGTTTGCACATGGACTCCATTGAGTCTTACCTCCTCTACAGTAGAATCCAATTACTATGAATCAGAAAAGGAAAGCTAACAGAATGGATACATGTCTTGGGAGCGTTTTCAAGAGGGAATGAACAGGTGCCTAACAAAACCTTCTGGTTCACTCAGAAAATAATAGACTTACTCTCTTGTTTGGAAACTAATTTCTTTTCAGTTTCATAAAATATGGTGACAATTTAAACTCCCTGTGTCTGGGTCATAACATATATGTCACTTCTGCCACTGTCAAGGGTCAGGGTCAACGTATTAATGTGAACAGTTTGGATTTTGTGATTTTGTGATGCCTGTGATTTTCCACTGACTTTACTTATATTAATCTGTATGGTTTACATACTGCCAGGCTGTAGCCAAAGAATGCCAGAAGATTCAGGAAGTGGGGCAGGGAATTATTCCATAACTCAGTTATACTTGTCCATAACTCATCTCTTAACAAGTTGCAGCTTGTATGTTTTATAAACTAAAATGAAAAATTGGAACTAGTATTTAAACTAAAACAAAACTCAGAGTGTTTAGAGGTTCACTAGCATAGGAAAATTGCCTTGCTGAAGTATATTATACTGCAATACTCAGTCTTTCATTAAGCTTTATCGAATTTTATTTAAATTTTGAAGTATTTTCCAGCAGAAAATTACAAAATGGTCTGTGATTTGAGAGAGTCAAGTTCAACAGAAAATCAAAAATCACAAAGGTATAAATGAAGAATTCTGTTTCATGCTTTACTACTTTTTTGACTTTCTTGTTTTATAAAAATGGCAATATTTTAATAATATTTTTGGCTGGGATTCCACTTAAACAATGTTTTTGTTCTAGGAGTTTTTTCATTCCGTTAATGAATTTTAATTAAATAATTTCTGGTATAACAGTAAAGGTTTCTATAATTTGACCTACTTTCCTTTGGATATCACATAAAGCTATTTGTTCGTTCAGTATTTTCTAAAAATATATTGACTTGGTAGGTTCAGTCTGAATTTCGTCAAGTATATTGTAATTGCCATTCAGATTGTATATACTCATAATCAAAAGTAGGGTATTATTATACATAAGAATGACAAAACCGCCCACAAACAACAATTTTCTTTCCTGTTATTCAGTCACAGGCTTACTATCACAGACATGCACATTAAGGTATCTATGCAGGACTTACTTAATACAGTAAATAAAATGAACTTTTACTATGGCAAAATGAATTTCAGCCATAGGTCTAAACAGGAAAAAAAAAATCCTTGACATTGCCATGGAAGGTAAAACAGTATTTCATTTTCTGGTTGCATTCAGTTATATTCAGTCTAAATCCAAATTGAAATTAAATAAATTAATAAAAACCCCTCCAAATAGGTACCATATTTATAGAGAAGTTTGTGAGCCAAAAGCTGTATAATTTTCATTTTATTTCATCTTGCTTTCTCTCAGGAAACTGAATTGCACTATAAATTGATTGTAATGTTTATATTTTTCCATGCATGTATGTGCATTCTACTACAAATTGGGCAACACATTTGGAATCATCTTCTTTATAGCCTTGTTAGTACTTTTATTACTTGTACTCCAATAATGCCTTTAGGTTTCAGTTGAAAGTGGGGAACAAAGATACTGGAAAAGGCATCTGGCCAGTAGCAGGCAGGAATTTTGTCAAAGGACTCAAAGACCACTGGTATCCTGAGTCCAGGTATGGTGCCTTTCTCATAAAACTGTCCTTTCTCTAGTGTCAGTTGTGACAGTTCTAAACTTTGATACAGGTCTTTGCTGTAGGAAGACCAAAGTGGCATAATAATGCCACATACTATGTCAGAGGGTTCAAGCAAAAGGAATGGGGTAATTCATGCTATAAAGTGGACTGTACCAGGTTAGATACTCCATGGGTCACCTGTACAGCTCCTGCACAATCATCTCAGCTATCTGAAAAGCTAAGGTTTCTGCCTGCTGGCAGATCATCTGCAAAAACTTTAATGGTGTTTACCCTTTCCAGAGATTACTCTAGAGGAAATTTTATATCTTTCTTTCCTAGCCTACTGAACTGAGATCATAGTTTCAAAATTTAAAGCTTTGTATTGACTAGGAAGAGTTTTAATTAGGATGGAACAGGTGATATTGAAATCTTAAGCCTGTATATTTTATTATCTATTGTATGTATCTGTGATCTTATTATCTGTTATGGATCAATCCTCCTTTTTTAGTGAAGAGAAGGGTAATGCATGATAAGGGTAATCTAATAAAAAACATTTAATATTTACAAAATTTCACTAAAAATAAGTAATAGAAAATAGGGCTAGAGCAGAATGCAGGAGGTCATTTACTCCATCTGCTTGTCTCCAAAACAACATCAATTCTTTCTGTGTCTTCTGGACAAATATTTCTGTAACTTTTCTTTCCTGTGGTGGAGATTTCATAACTGCTGTAAGCAACATATTCCAAAATTCAAATATTCTTACCGTTAAATTTTTTCTAATACCTAGCATAAAGCAGCCTTGATGCCATTTAACCCCGTTATTTCTTGTCTTACGAACAATGGACCTGGAGAACCGATGACTGTCTTTGTAGCTGTTCTTCAAACCACTTTCTTATTCTCTTCATCTCTAAACCACTCCAGTTCCTTCTGTTTTTCTGTGTAGATCATACTTTTGAGATATTTTGCTGTCCTCCACTGGTCTTCATCAAGTTGGTCAGGATCTTTTTTGAAGTATGATACCTAGAGTGAATGTAGTAATTAAACTGTGGTTTTATCAGTGCCAGACTGAAGAAGGATGATTTCTTGTATCTCACAGGTTACAATTCTGTTCATAAGTCTCTCTGTAAAGTTTGCTTTTTTGTCTGATGACACTGTGATATTGACAGGTAATATTGACGTTGTTTTCCATTGTTAACACCAGCTTTTTTTCTGCAGTTCTGCAAACTAATCATGGTCTTTGGTATCAGCCAATTCTCTCAGTACCATAGAGTGGATTCCATTAAGATCAGCTAGTATGAAAACATCTAAGTTCTCTAAGTACTTACTGACTAGTTATGTCCTTAGCATAAGCAGAGTGTTTACTGCATCATCATTGGCATTAGTACATATTACTAGAACACAGTAAAGACTAATGCATAAAAAAGACCCATTAATGCTTTTAGCTTTCTTGGTTTAATTTGTTGAAAACTTGCTATCGACTAACAGGTTTTTTTCCTCTTGATTATTACGGAAATATCAAACAAAGTGATGGTTTCAACTTGTGTGTCTCTTGGTAGTTGTATTTTGGTTTGTGGCCTTATATGCTTGTGTTATTCTTTTATTTTCACTCTTAGTTATTTGATCTTGTCCTCACTCTCTATCCTTCCTAAGCTTCAGCCAACTGAAGAGCTCTTGATATTGCCTGATTAATGTCTCTCTACACTTCCCATTCTTCATCCTCAATGAGATTTTTGCTTTTGTACTCATTATGTAATTTTTTTAAAGGCACTAATGACTCTTCTGAGCTTCCTCTTTCCTTCTTTCCCATTACATCATGCCTTCTGGTTTCCTGAATTTACAAAACAACAATGGATTAATTTCTGGCCTCCTATGATCTTTTATTTAATTGCTATTTGATACACTGCCATTTAAAAACATTGTTGTACCTGTGCAATATCCTGGGCAACGAGCCTTTGCACTGCCCTGACTTATGTTGGGAATCGATTTCAGCTGCTTTAGGAGGTAATGGCTGCAAAATAAGCACAAAGCCATCTTTCACAGTTCTTTTCACTGTAAAATTCATTTAACAAACTTACAGAGAAGAAATTGAAATGCTTAAGAATATTATAATATGTCCCTATAGCTAATTTTGATTTTTTCCTCCTACTGGAACTCTCTTGTGGCTTAAGAAGCCCTAGGATGGCCTTAAATACTAATTTTACCAAATACTAGCACCAGTAACTAAGTGGGTAGCTACTTTCTACCACTGCTGTTGTTGAGAAGCCACCATAACCTGAAATTATGGAATCATAAAATGGTTTGGGTTGGAGGGGACCTTTAAAGATCATCTAGTTCAACTGCCCTGTCATGGGCCAGGACATCTTTCACTAGATCTTTGAGCAGTGTGTGTTGGGCATGCTGTATTTGAATGTGTTTCTGCCAGAAGGTGTCAGAAGGTACTTGAATGCTTCAGAAGCAGTATCCAGCATTCCCTGAGATCATAAGGAAGAATTTCTGAAGGCCCAAGGATTTCTAAATGGAGAAAGATAGGATGCTAAGGAAGTCAGTGAAAAGGGGGCCTGGATGCAGCCAAAAGTTTATGCATCTTCCATCTTTCTGTGCATTCAGAATGAACTAACTGATGCATGTAGTCATATTTGGAGAAACATTGCCAAATAAGGATGTTTCTAATATAGTGGTGACTAAACCTGTGAGATTGGACTCACACATGCCAAATTTATATACAATCTTATCGTCATCTAAAACAGCTGCCTTTGTGTACATACCATACATTAAAAGTTTTAACTAGATTAATCTGTTCATTATTGTATTATAAAGGTGGCCTGTTAAACACCTCAAAAATAAAAAACGAAAGAAAGAGAGGCTTTGCTACACATTATAGTTCTGTAATTCTCAGTTGTGAGCTCAGAGTATCATAATAGAGACATTACACATACATTGCACAGAATATGTTTTACTGATAGTGTAGCAGTGATAGTGTTTTATTTTCATTTAATTTGTGGATATATGTGTTATACCACTATATAGGAAGAGAGGCACATATTAAACTAAATCTGTGTTTAATTTCAAGCCTTAAAATTGATTGTTGATCTGCCAGTAGAGTTTATTTTGCATCCAACATATCAGTTGTCAAATGGTATAACAACATGATGCAGATTTTATGTCAACTTAATGAAGAGGTAACTATTTCCATGCATGTTAAAATCTATGCTATAAGTACTGCAAGACTTACTGTAATGATAACTTCAAGAAACAAAAAATAATTGTTGAAACCATGAGTAATATTTCTTATTTTGTAGAACTGATGCTTCAGCACATACGAAAAATATTTTATTGTGGTTTTACTTTAAAAACGCTTAAAGTGGTGCATTTTTGAAACTGAAAAAATAAAATGCATATATATATTTTATATACAGTTCTATTTTGTATTTAATGTAAAAGAATTAAATGTTGTTTATTTTTTAAAAACCTGGTCCATACTAGATGTCACGTGCCAACCATTATACATGTAAGGTAAGTGAATTACGAATGACTATGTTATATATAAATGTAGTTTCACTGTAGGAGAAGCACTCCTCAAAAGAAGTGACATCGCTTGTCAGGTTAGTGATATACTTCTTATATGTAAAATAATAAAAAGAAGTTTTCTCTTTAAACACCTGTTGCAAAATTTTTATAATACAAAGCAAAGTAAATCTCAAAGTCTAAGCTATATGAAAAGACCACAAACTTCATAAAAAGACAGCTGTTAGTCCTTTTGAGCTACAGAATATTCTGTATAGTTTTGTAATCATATCTTTTTTTAAAAAAAAATCATTTAGAGTTTGATATGTGTGGATAAACTGATTTCTCTAGGAAAACATTTGAGAAATTGTTGTAGTATATTATTCCCTAGGACATATTTTCAAAATAGATCAAAACATGTTCTTAAAGCAAGACATGTTTCATTTTCTTCTGAAGTCAAGATGATAACGAAGATTAAAGAAAGATAACATAAAAAAAAAGTAGGAATCTTCCTTTAGGACACTATATGTTACAGATGTTAAAAAATTACCTTTATATTTAAGCAGTTTTCTGTAGGGAAATTCTGTGGATATCTATTGTTACAAGAAATTTAAGTAAAAATTATCTATGAAGTACCATTGACATACATACCTTTTATTGATTAGCAGAAGTCTTTATTGATTAGCTGAAGTCTTTTGTCTGATTTAAGTTAACGATCTGAAACTTTATGAAGTATTTTTCTCACATTCCTTTTGGATGTATTTTCTGACTTGCAGTTCTCTACTACATTTATGGTATCTGTTGAAAAGCATGTTAAATTTAAAGACTTTTTTACTGTATTTGTCTTACTCTTTCTGTTTACATTTAAGAACTATGCTGCAGAAGTTCTGCTTTTTTTAGACCTACTTGTTTCATATTAGCAAACATTACTTAGTTTTTCAATATTCTGTATTTCAGTATGATGTGCACAATTTAGCAAAATATCTTACTCTGGAAAGGGTTGGTTCAAAGTCCTTTACAGTTTCAAAACTGTCAGTTGAAAGAGATGGGCTTGGGCGGCACAGTTCAGATCTGGATGGGAGCCAAAGCTTCCCTGGAATTGAGGCATGTGGGAGGTGGATACTGTGGTTTGATTTACTAGGTGCTCCAAGTTGTAACTTCCATGTTAGCACCAGTTGGTACTGCTCATGCACTCCAGCTTCTGTTGCAGCTACATGGTAGCTCAACCCTTCTAATTTCTGTGCAGCTGGGTTCATCCCTGATTTGATTAATAGTAAATCTATATTCACTGGTTCAAAAGAATCCATTGTTATCATATGATTTAAATTCCTGCATACCATAGGGTGTATTCTTTGATCTTTTTCTTGCTTTTAGTCTAGCAGCTGTGACTGAAATAGAGCTTATCTTTTAGAAAAACATCCAGTCTTGACTGAAAAATTTCCACTGCTGGAAAACTTATCATCACTCTAAGTAATTTCTTCCAAAGGATAATTAACCACACAATGGCAAACTTGCACTTTACTCCTCATCTAAATTTTAGTACATTAACTTCAAATCATTAAATCTCTGTGCTAGACTGTAGAGTTCTCTGTGATCACGTTCCTATTCCTCACAGATTTATTTATTCAGTATGAATAAATCATACCTTAATTTACTTCTTAATAAACTAAATAGTGCTTCTCATGTCTGTCTTAATGCAACCACTTTCCAGTCTTACAATCATTTTTATTTCTCTTCTCTGAATCATCTCCATATTTTCACTTTCCTTCTAGAACTGTAAAAAAGGAAATTAGACACAGAATTTCGGTAGTAGTTGCATGCGTGCCTAAAAAGAGATAATACCTATGTTCCTATCCAGTACTTTTAATTATACATCCCCAAATTCATTCTTTTAATCAAATGTTACAGTGTAATCTCAAATTCATATTCAACATCTCAAGTCTTTTTATATGCTCTGGTTTCCAGGATAGAACTCCTATATTGAGCTATGTCCTATTTTCATTATTTGTAAGTGTATGACCTTAAATTTAGACATAAAAGAAACTGTATTGGGTAGATCAAAAGACAATGTATCCCAATTATCTGACTGCAACAGGACTGGAGACATGATTGGGATGGAAGTTTCCTGTGGTTGAAGTTCATCTTTTGCACTCCAGATGCCCTGACCTCTGATTTCCACAAATGTGGGAAACCTGACTACATAACTTATAGTAGTGTGAAACTCTCTTCCTGTTCTACCAAGCAGAAGAAACCTGGGACCACAAGTGAATGCCAGGACTAAGTAAGAACAGGGCAAACACACAGCTTTCTAATACTCTCCAAGCCGCCACTTGTTTTTAGCTCAGGGAGTTGAAAAGTGAATGAGATATATATGGTTTTACTGACCTTCAATGAAAACTTCTAACTTTCACAGAATCCTTTCACAGCTAGTTCCACTAGTCTGTTACCTTATTTGAAGAATCAACTCCCTTTATTTATTTTTAACGTGAATCCTATTATATCTCATTACTAAAAGATATTATATCTGTATTAAAAGAGACATTGGACAGTCAATCCCTATCTATTGTGCTCAGTGCCATCCCTAACATTGTAGATGTTTACCATATCCCTTCAGGCATCCCTCTTCTAGACTGAAAAAACCTTGAATTATCTTTGCTCCTCTTTTCTGAAAGCTTTCTAGTGCTATAGGAACCTTCCTGAAGAAGAGGCTGCAGATCTGCATGAAGTTTTTAAGGTGTATGTGAATCATGGATTTATACTGCGGTATAGTGACATTCTCTGTTCACTATTTTTTCCAAATAAGTCCTAATATTCCATTTGTTTTTTGATTGCCATCTACCCTAACCTCAAGATATAATTCCTGATTTTTAATGGTCAGCTGAAAAACCATAATTTCATCTATGGAGTTAGGATTGTTTTCTCTGATGTGCATCACTTCTCATTTTCTCATTTGCTGTTTTATTGCCCTCTTAGTCTTAGTAAGTTCTTAGCAGTTTGTCACAACTGGCCCTCAATCATAATATCATCAACAAACTTTGTCACATAACTAGTCCTTCCATATTTCAGGGTGTTTATGAGTATGTTGAATTGCATCATTTCAACACAGATCCGTGGAACTCCACTAAATCACATCCCTTTATTGAACTATTTGCTCCTATCCTCAGTTTCCTATCCTTTAGTCATTCTTTTCAATCCATGCAATGACCTTTCCTCTCATAATATAGTGGCTTAGTTTCTTTAAAAGCAATCAGGGAGGGACTTTGTCAAAATCCGTATGGAGTACAGTTAGACATATCAACTAGATCACCATTGCTGCAAGCTTGGTAAGTGTTGTAAGGTAGGACTTCTCTTAACAGATCCATGGTGACTCTAAGCATATGATATTGGTGCAAGAATATCATATTTAGACAGATGCCTGCTAATTCTGTTCCTTATTGTGAAATATGTTCATCTGATTCGTGTCAATATAAACAATGCTAGGGCCGCATAATAAAATGTGACCCTCACTGCCTATGTAATCTTTAACCATTTTGTCGATCCTTGTATAACCGCAGGCTGGGAGGAGACAGATGATATGTATAGTTCGTTCTTTTTTTGCCATCCCAAAACCGGTTTTGTTGTTAACTATCCTGGAGGAGAACTGAGGCATTTGGATGTGTGTTTGGCCTCAGGGATTGCAGTGCTTGGGATCTTGATGGGCCATTTGTTGTATGTATTTGTTGAGGGGGAGGTGTCTGTTGTGTACTTGTTCGGGTTCTGGTGATCACAGCTGGTGCTGTGCAAGGTGTCGGCTGTTACACAGGATGTCTGCTGTCTGGCGCGTACAGTGGGGAGCCTGGTCAGAGATAAGTTTCTAAGCACCCACACAACCAGGAGATGGAGAAGAACATGCCTAGTATGAATATGTAACGAACGTTAAACTATAAAAGAAGCTGTCTTGTTTTTCACGGCGCGCGTTGTGGTAGAGCAGAAGCTCCCCACGTGCCCAGCGCTGTTTGCTTGCCTTTATTCATTTAATAAATTGTTAACTTTGTTTGGAATCCTGTTTGAGACTAAATTCATTTATAACATTATTACAGTCTACCAATTTGTCCAGCACAGATATTTGGCTAAAAGGCCTTGGATAACCCTTGAACTCTTCTCAAGTTGATGTCACATTTGTTGTTTCCCAGGACATTGGTAACAGGGCAGTTTAAAGCAAGAGGATACATGCCACTTCTCCTGAATCAACTATTTTACCCTGTTTCCTTTATAACTCAGTTGAATACTATCTAATAATGGCAAATTGTTATTGTTCACCATGTGAGGGGTCTTTTTATAAAAACTTTCTACAGTGGCTTCAGTTTCAGGAAAATCCTCTGAAATGTCCACAATGGAAGATTCCCATTGGAATCTCATCAGTTTGTTCCAGAGTGAATACCAATGGAAGGAATGCAGATAGCTTTTCTGAAATGTCTGTATCTTAACTGTATGTTCTTTTGCTATCTGCAAACACTCATACAAAACTCACAATACTTGACTGCCTAATTTACTAGTCCATTCACATCAAGCCATACTAGTCATTTGTCACCTGTGCTGTTCACTCTCACTTCAATCTTTATGCCATTTGCAGACTATCAATAATTCAATTTCTTACTATGTCTGTTATTTAACACCATAACATCAAAATAATCTAACATGTTTTTTCTTTAGTAGTAGTTTTACTAGTACTAGTAGAAGAGATTTTATATATTAAATGCACTTTACACATTTGTTAATTATTTGCTTTATTTTAGGGAGGTAATCCAACAGCTACTGTAATTGCATTGTGTTCAATGAGAGATTTCAATCTGGCTCAAGAAACTTGTCAGCTGGCCATCAGAGACATTGGATGTCTTGAAGTGTTAATTAATTTACTTGATACAGAAGAAATTAAATGTCAGGTAAGTAGCTTTGTTGAATAGAGCAATGAATACACCTTTTCTATTAGACTTATTTTTTCAATTTGCAAAGTTATATAGTATAAAGAAAATTTGATTTCTTTCTCATTTCTGTATTTTCTCAATTTCAAGGGTTTTTTAGAAAATCAATTTATTTGACTTTCAGTTTCCTTCTTTTCTTCTGATTCAATATAAAAGATAAAATGCATTAGGTAACCCAGCATTTTAAATAATTTGTCTGTTTATGTATACTTAAATAATGTTTCACTTATGTTATCTTCTATTATTTAGATTGGTTCATTAAAAATCTTGAAGGAAATTAGTCAAAATACACTGATCAGACATGCAATTGCAGATCTTGGGGGCTTACAGATCATGGTGAAAATACTGGACTCTCCAGATAAAGATCTAAAATGTTTGGCAGCTGAAACAATTGCTAATGTTGCTAAATTTAAACAAGCACGAAGGACAGTAAGGCAGCATGGAGGTATCAAGAGATTGGTAAGCAGACATTAAAACTTGTACCCTTGTTATATGCATATTTTTGTACAAAAAATACATTATGTGTTTTATACATGATTCTTGTAGAGATTACCATCATTAAAAAGCAGTATAATATCAAACTTCCCTATAGATAATTGAAAAAATTGGTCTTTTAGGTGGGGCTCTTGGAATGTATTTCAGTGGAACCAACCAGTCTAACACCATACCAATCAAAAGATACTGAAATAGCACGCTGTGGGGCTTTGGCACTCTGGAGCTGCAGCAAAAGCACCAAAAATAAAGCAGCAATCCGTAAAGCTGGTGGCATTCCATTATTAGCTAGATGGCTCAATTCTTCACATGCAAACATCTTAACCCCAGTAGTGGGGACACTACAAGAATGTGCCTCAGAGGTAAGTAAACACATACAGCTAAGTTATTTCTAATCATTAAAACAGTTTGCTACTAAAAGGAAGCATTATGTTTGACTGTCACTTCAACCAATACAGTTACCCCATCAGGAAGTAGATGCTTTCTGTGGTCAAAGTGTTTTTGAGAAAGTCACAGCTTGTAATGAAGTAAAGACCATATATTTTTTATTTAAAATGCTGGGAGTAGTCTTTGAAAGAAGATATATAGAAATGAAATCCTTAACCAGTTTCAAATTTTTCTAATTTTTTTCATCCTGCTTGACAAATTTGGCAACTTAAGATGCTATATTCTGGTTAATCAGGACATTTAAATTCTACAAAGCTAACCTGCAGGTGTGGCCAAGAAGATCCAATGCAGTGCCGGGCAGTGTGGTTTACAATGTTCTTGTGAATTGGGTAAGACAGTGTCTGATTGATTGCAAACAGAAGAAAGGAATATATGTGATTTTTCTACAGAGTTCCTTGGCAGGTTTCACAATTTTGAGTGTATTTACTCAATTGTGAGTATATTTACTTTTTTACAGTTTTTAAATTTGAATACAAGTATTTTTTACCATTGCCATATGAGTGGTTATTTCTCCATTTGTGGAATCATATTTGAAATTAAGGTGCATTACACTTAAGGTCAAAAATATACATAAGTTCTCTTGCTTGGTGAATTTGAGACATGGAAGACATGATTTTTCAAAAGATTTTACATTATAAGACACTTTGTATTTTCAAACTTAGCTTCTTGAACTACACAAGTTTATGCATGCTCTACGAGACAGTAACCCAGCAGATTTTAGCTTCAGTAAGTCTATATTGAGAAGGTGAAGTTTTTGAGGGTTTTTTATCTGGCCAAATTTGGAAATAACGCTAAATGCATCTCTTACACAGATGTTTCCCCTCTCTCAAATAATGGTCCCCTGTTACAATGCCTGTGGGTTAAAATTTGGAAGAAAAACTCACTAAAAAATTTTAATTCTAAGAACATTTTTCTAACCTTGTTCTAGGAATAGATCTGTTGTTTTGGCTGCTGGCTCTCGATGAAGTAAATGGGTACTTCTTGATCCCATTCTGAAGCATCTTTTTTTTCCTTGGCTCTGAGCAGGGAGTCTGGACACCTTTCAGAATATTCTGAATTCTGTTTAAGCCAGGTGGCTACAAAAAAGGCATTGCAGCACCTGGTTTTACAGGTGATTTCAAGAGCACTGCAGAGAATTTATGTGTTTGATTAACTTTGAGAACATCAATAGTATTTTCAAGGCAATGCAGATGACTTGTGCTTAAAATAAAGTACAAGGCTTCTCAATATCAAAGCCTAGAATTGTAGCACTGTATTATTATTGTGACTAGTGTTATTAACTGTTAATATACAGGATTTAAAAGGTACAGTTTATCTTTTTTAGCCAAGTTACAGACTTGCAATAAGGACAGAAGGAATGATTGAGAACCTTGTGAAAAATCTGAGTAGTGAGCATGAGGAGCTTCAGATGCATTGTGCAAGTGCCATATTTAAGGTAATTGTATTATTATGATCAGTAGAACGGAGCCAGGATTAGCCCTTTGTTTTCACGTGGTTGTCAGTTTTAATATTTCTTAGTTTTACTATTTCTCTAATGTGTAAGAAATTACTTTATAAAAATGGTCTTTGGATGGTCTTTGGATAATTCTTAGGAGAATATTTTGGCTGCATATTTAATATTGTAATTAAGTTCCTACTTGCTCTTCTTGTGTGCAAGCCCTAAATAGCACAGGCAACCAATGGAGAGAGGCAGGACATACCGTGCAAAGAGCTGCTCTTGGTTTTTATGTTTGTTTCCCACAAGGTCGACAATGTGACAGTATAAGCACTGCTGCATACACAGTAACAGTTTACTGTCAAACTATCTTGGTGAGTTGATAGCATATTCAGATACTTTAATAAAATATTTATGTTTTCTTCTGTATTAGCTTTTACTAGTTACAAAATAATACACCTGGCTTTTGAAAACATCATTTTACATATTTAACATAATACATATATTTAATTTTTTTGTATAGTGTGCGGAAGATAAAGAAACACGTGACCTGGTTAGACAGCATGGAGGTCTACAACCACTGTCTGTTCTGCTTGGTAACTCTGAAAACAAACAACTTCTAGCAGCTGTGACAGGAGCAATCTGGAAATGTGCAATCAGTGGAGAAAATGTGTCAAAGTAACAATTTAATTTTGCAAACATTTATTACATTATCATGTTTTGATTTTATGGGCCTCTATTGTTTTCAAAATTGTTATGTCATGATTCTTCAAAACCACACTTTATAATCAGTTGGGCTTTCAACTTAAGTTTTATAGTACTTAAAAAATTGCCACCTGACCTTATCAGGGTACAGTGGAGACAGTGTTAAGTTCCTAGAATCTTAAGAGTCAATGGGGACAATTGGTGCCTCTAAAGAATAGTTAAGATATAGGACACTGAGTCAGGAGGTGTACTAGCACATACTAAACGTTTGACACGTGGGTGTATCTGATGTCCCCGCTCCTCTCTGTAGCTTACAAATCGGAATCACTGCTGCGTGGCAGAGAGAGTAGTTAGCACACTTAGCTTTAACATTTTATGTCAGGAGAAGCAGAGAGCAAATTATCTCATTCTAGGGTAAATATCCAATACATGTTAGGTCACCTACTTTGGAAGTATACTGGAATCTAGGATACTTAGCCTAGATGCTTCTCTCCTTGACTACAGAAGGGTCTCAGAAAAGTAGCTTAGTCTGGACACCCAGCTTCTATATGAGTGGAATTAACTGATGAGAGTCCTACCATAGGTACCTATAACCTCTCAGTATCAGGGCCCTGAGTGATTATCTGAGAATGTGACAACAGGAGTTATCACCCTCCAACTTTCATGGAACAGCTTAATGATTGAGAATACTCGATTACCTCATCTAAAATTAATTTATCAGATTGATGCACCTTACCTCAAAAAAAAGCCTGCTCCACTGGAGTATCTGCTAGGTTTCCTGCTGAAGTTGTGCTGCTCTGTACAGAGGAATGTAAGATTCATAGGCTCGAAAGAGTATCAGTAAGAGCTAACCTCTTCTTGCAGTCCTAATTTTAGTGTACCTTGCTGGACAAGCAGATGCAATAGATAACTGCTGGATAAAAATCAGAAAGAATTCCAGTAATAAGGGTTTGCAGTCTGGCTTTTTACTGTCCTAAATGAGTTCCCAAACTGTTAGTATACAGAGCCATGGTCTTTACGTACTCTACTGCTGCCCTACTGCTTTTTGCATTCTTGATTGCACAGTAAACTGGCTTTTCAGAAGGGTATGTCCTTCTTTTCTGTGGGCTTTGGGTATCTGCACAGAGGCATCCTGGTTCTGGATCAATCAGTGATGAGATGGACTGAATGGCTCTCTCTATACTAGTAAAATAAACAGGGCCAAACCTTTCAGAGTTCAGGCACTATGTTATGATTAGCCATACTGTTTAACTGCTAGCACAGTCCCTTACACAGTTTGGCCTGTGCCAGCAAGCACTCTCCCAGACAATGCCCAGACACTCCTTGGGAACAGCACAGGCAACAGATTGTTTCCATTAGGCAGAATGGGTGAGGCCACCCTGAATTGTGAGGATAAGAGATTTTAGGCCATATGGATGCTATGTTGTGCTTCTTGTCCTTAGGGCTAGAGAATGAGCCCTCGCCTGTTTTATTTATTAGTATAGCTGTAGCCAATAATTCTGTCCAAATGCAAACAGATTTTTGCTGGGCTACTCACGTATCTTTGGCAAGTGCTTGATGCTCCACGAAGGTTACTAGCCAGGCACAGCTCCAGGCTTGAGCTGAATTAATGTATTATGTAGTGCTGAGTCTGAAGCAGTAAGCCCTATCCAAACTCAAGATGGGGGGGCACTACAGAGCAGGGAGGGAGGATAATATGAAAACACATAAGTAGATCTGGAGGGATGAGCTTAAGTCTGGCATGAAGCTAGAACTAACAAACCCTGCTGGTTCCTGCAGGGCCACTTAATTATCTTTGAACTACTCCACAGTATTTCCTATACCTGAAGTACATTGCTGAGATGTTGTGCTGACTCAGCAATGAGCTGATACAGGTGCCTGGGCCTGACTAGCTCAGATTCCAGTTTGCGTGCAAGCAGCTGTACTGCTTCTAGACACAAGATGGCCCGAGCCAACAGCTCTGTCAGAGTGTAGCCTGCCCATTGCAGAGCCAGCTCGTATTGTTCCATGTGTGAAGCAGTTGATATGCAACACAGATAAAGTAGCCAGAGAAAATCAGGGTTGTTTTTTAAATTGTTTGCTTACTTTATAGCTCATTTTTCATGCTGTTGATGTTTTCTCTTGAAAAGAAATTATAGGGATACTTCCAAATTACAGTGAACAAAGAGAGGAAGATGCCTCTTTAAGCAAAGGCTTGAATGATGAAATAGGAGAGTTTCTCATTTCTCAGTCACTTTAATTGTTATACTGATAAACCAGATTGGAAAGATTAACTTTTACTGAAACAGTTCTAGTTCTGTCATCGAAATCTCAAAAAGTCTTATTCCTTCGTATGAAAGGAAAGCCACGTGTACAACTGATTCCTGGAAAATACAGAGTATTTGTAACTCAAGTAGACATTTCCAGAAGCTAGGGGCCTTGGGGGAAGCACAAATGAGAACTCTACCCTCAGAGAAATTCTCTCTTTAGGGGAGGAACTATGTGTAATTACACAAAGGTATAAATCATTCGATAATATACAGGTTAGATCTAGCTTGATATACCATGTGGAATTGTCAAGGTGTATTATTGAAAATGTATGAAAGGAAGATACAGTATTTGTTAAGTGTTAAGACTCCTCTTAAGTTCTGAACAAAACAAACTTAGAAGATGACCGCAGTACTGAGGAATAAAGTCCTATTCTGAAAGATGAACTTCAGAGGTTTAGCATGCATCTGTTTGTAGGATAGGACCTCCAGGATTTTTAAAAACATATTTTTGATTTTCAGTACCAGAAGTGCTATGAAGAATGAGGGAAGTATTAATATGGCAGTCAACTCAAATTTCTGTCAACTTACTTC
The DNA here is from genome assembly GCF_964188355.1 of Buteo buteo. Classification (NCBI taxonomy): domain Eukaryota; kingdom Metazoa; phylum Chordata; class Aves; order Accipitriformes; family Accipitridae; genus Buteo; species Buteo buteo. The sequence continues at coordinate 18,362,662 of NC_134172.1, forward strand.
TTAATTTCAAAATGGAATCTAACATAGTACAATAGAAGTATACTAGAACTATAGGTGTGACCTTAGGAAAATGCACGTATTAGGCCTGAACTAAGTATAGAAGTAATCAGGGCAAACTCTCTAAAGGCTAAGATTTAGTGAAAAGTAAGGGTGATCCTTTGGTCCAGAGAGTTGGAGGAGAGCCTGATACACTACTACTTTAGCTATTGTTAACATGGCAGGAAAAAGTACTGGAAGTTAGGATGCCACAGTACTTGCCAGTCTTCCAGTATGTTTTCAGCTATTTATATATGTTGCATCCACATGTCAAGTTTTAAAAAACCCTCAAACTACCCTGGAGATTCTTAGATAGCTAAATTAGAGAAATGTATTTAAAAAGGTAGAATAAGAAATTATGCTGTATGTCACACTTTCAAGAACTGATCAGAATGGTTTACCTATATTGTGATTTCTTCAACAAGGTAATTTACACACAGAAATTAAACATTGTAATTCAATTAGAATGATACTTTAATTATAAACTTAAACTTATAACAGTAACATACTAAAAATAACAACTTTGGTTTTATTGCTGTCTTTCAGATTTCGGGAATATAAAACCATAGAAGCTTTGGTAGGACTGCTTAGTGATCAGCCTGAAGAAGTCCTTGTAAATATTGTCGGAGCACTGGGAGAATGTTGCCAAGAGCAAATAAATCGAACTATTATCCGTAAATGTGGTGGCATTCCACCTCTGGTGAAGTTACTTACTGGCACTGATCAGGCACTGCTTGTGAATGTCACCAAAGCAGTGGGAGCTTGTGCAACAGAACCTGAAAATATGACGTAAGCTTTTCATATTCATAGTATTTTAAATATTGAAAAAAAATGTTTAGTAATTCTGGCACAAATATAGCCAATTCTAATCTGACTTAAAATGATATTTTACTTTTTGTTTTCCACAGGGCTGTGTGGGTTAGTTACATCCAACTGTAAAATGTACTATATATATATATAAAAAAAAAATCATTAAGGAAATATATAGAATGTAAAGCCTTTGCATTTTGGGGAAAATCAGATAAACTGTTAGAAAATAGATTTTTATTAAAATTCAAAGTTACAGAGCACCATTTTTAAGTGCTGTATGCTAGGTACCTGTTTTGCCTTCTCCTTTTACATCTGTTCTCAGATCCTAAATAATAGCCTGAATTAGAGAAAGTAATTCTAAAAGTAAATGTGCACATTTACAGTCATGAAAAATAATTTGAAAATTTTTAAAGTAGGGTATTATTTGTATTTTATCTGTTTTGTCCCTCTCCATCATTCATTTTATTAACTCAGCTTTTTTGGGACCCTTTTCTCCCTTTTTACTCCTTTGCAAAACCAAAGGAGACAACTGTCTTTTTACTGAGAGATTTGCTGCTCTCTTTGGTTTTGTGATGTAGATTTGTACGGCTTACAAAGATCCTTGAGTTTTATGATTAAGTGTTCCAGTTAAATGTTGAGGTCGGCATTTACTGTGCTTACTGTTCTCTTACAGGGATATTTACCTCAACATTCTCAGCATATTTCCCTCCTTATGTATAAGGAAGGTCAGAAAGAGAGTTTTATTAAGCTCCTCCTGTTCTGATTTGCATAATTCACTTGATATTCATATAGCAGTGCAGGGAATTATTTTCCTGAATAGGGCTTTTGTTTTCATGCTTTGGCTGTCACCCAGTGGCAAAAGGCTAGATGGTACACAACTGTAAACATGGGTTGTATGAACAGTTAGCCATGTAGCATAAAAGTATAAATAAATGAAATCGCTTTCATGACATATCACACTAAAAATCAGCCTTTAGAGTAATGTATTAACCTAACAGAATTAACACTGTAAATCAACTGAGAAATTTAAATGCCAACAAATATAAATTGATATTTATAAAACCTCAGACATACTCCAGTACTCAGGACTGTCACTTGTAGTATCCAGTATGGATAGCTTCATACTGGAACGTGGTCAGTACAAGCATGAAAAATAACACAAGTTGCTGCTAAAATTGTGATAGAACAAAGTCCATCTTTTTTTTAAGGAGGAGAGAGTACAGGTTGTTTGGGACAAAATGCGAAGAGTGGACAAAGGAATCAAATGTCAAATTTGGTTCATATGAAAATATTCTCTCTTGAAGGTTCTCAACTTTTAAAATATTTTCAAAAATATTTTAAAACATTAACAAGTAAGCAAGATCTTAGATCAAGAGTAGAATATACTTTTTACTACTACTACAAAAAAAGTTACACAGAAATGATTATTATTATTATCATCATCATCATCAAGACTGTGACGTGTACCTGATGTACTATGCTAGTTAGTGTCGTGGTTTAACCCCAGCCAGCAACTAAGCACCACGCAGCTGCTCACTCGCTCCCCCACCCCGCCCAGTGGGATGGGGGAGAAACTCAGGAAAAGAAATAAAACCTGTGGGTTGAGATAAGAACAGTTTAATAGAACAGAAAAGAAGAAACTAATAACGATAACACTAATCAAATGACAACATCAATAATGAAAGGATTGGAATGTACAAATGATGCGCAGTGCAATTGCTCACCACCCGCCGACCAACACCCAGCCAGTCCCCGTGTGGCGCTCCCCCCCACCCCCACTCCCCCCAGTTTATACACTAGATGTGATGTCCCATGGTATGGAATACCCCGTTAGCCAGTTTGGGTCAGGTGCCCTGGCCGTGTCCTGTGCCAACTTCTTGTGCCCCTCCAGCTTTCTCGCTGGCTGGGCATGAGAAGCTGAAAAATCCTTGACTTTAGACTAAACACTACTTAGCCACAACTGAAAACATCAGTGTTATCAACATTCTTCACATACTGAACTCAAAACATAGCACCTACCAGCTACTAGGAAGACAATTAACTCTATCCCAGCTGAAACCAGGACAGTTAGACTTGTAGTACTAGAAGAGATAATGCTGCTGTCTTTTCCCAAGGCATGATTCATCCTGGTGTGGATAAGTTTGATACCAATCCAGCAAAATATTTAAAAACGATGCTTAGTTGAAACATTGACACCAATGCAACTATTCACATGTTTAAGTGATTTGCTTGGTTGAGCGCCCAGGCTCTCACAGTGTTAAGAGCACTTAAGAGCACCCTCCCCACCCCAAAAAAGGGACATCCATTCCTCTCCCTTTTCCTCCTCTCAGACCAGTACAGCAAGAATTGAAATTGTAGCTCCTCATCCAAACTGCTGCCCTTCTTTTGGGGAAGATTAAGTCACCAAAGACATGAAGGATACATTGTCTGTAGTATCACTTTGTTCCATTTAAAGAATTTGGGACCAGAACAAAAAGTAGCCTTTTAGAAACTACTGTGGAGTTCATTCTCTTTCTGTATCTTAACAAGGATGTGGAGATATGCTAAGGTTGTCTTGTAGAAAGAAGCAAAGCAAAGCCACTTGTAGCCTTTGAGTATATATAGGTGATGAGAACTTCCTATTGCAGGTTGATACTTAGCTGGTTTTGGTCTTCCTGGTTCATCTGGCTGGATCCCTATTACATGCCCTATTTCATAATCACTTATTCCTTAGAATGGCTTCACAGGTTCTAGGAGATCAGTTGTTCTCTACCATTAGCTTTTCTCCTGACAAATTTGGCTGGCAGGCAAATTTGAGTCTTGTTTTCTTTGTCATCTGGTAAGAGTTACGTTTAAAGAGTTACAGTTTTTAGTTTGGCACTATAGAAACTCTGAAAACTATGATGATTTTTCTGGATTCTGCTATCATTGACTTTCATATGTACTAGAAACGCAGAACAAAGCAGGAAAATTTAAAGGGAGTATCAAGCCCTCATAAAGATTGAGAATTTTCAGATATATTCTTACATTTCATTAGCTGCATGTGTGTTTAACAAAGGGTGGCTTAGAGACTAAATATTCAGTTGAGCAGTCTTCTATTTTGAACGTGGTTGTACTTGCAGCAGTATGTATGTGGAAACCATACAGACCAAAAGAGGAGCTCATGTAGTTTCTGTGAATGATTCAAAGGTATGTAGTGATGAGGATGCTCATATAAGGAATAAAATATTATTATGGATTATAAAAAACTGTTCTATGAAGCAGTGCAGTTAACTTCTGAGGGAAATATTGTACATTTATCGCATGTTCCATGGAGGAAGCCTGCACTGACAAAGAGAGACTAGTAGATCGGCATAGGTAAATCTACAGCTTCTATATGTCTTTTATATATTTTATCTCCACCATGTTTCTTAGTTGACACTTTAACTTCTACAACTACTGAGTGGAAGATACAATAGTGTTACTTTTCTGCACCAAGCCTTTACTTTAAGGCAACTTCAAGCAATCAAGTGATTCTTATTGACTCTGTTGAGCTATGTAAAATAAAGAACAGCAGCCAGCTTCTCTCACAGCAAAAAATAAGTCGGCTTATCTTAAAAAAAAGCATAACTATTTGACTGAACTTCCTTACTATTATGTGGACAGCATGAAGTTGTTCTCCATACTCAGTCTGCTGCACAGCCAGTGACAGAGATGCTGCTGTACATCTTTTATGTATATTTGTGTTTCTGAGGAACTTTTTACAAGTTATTCTTTTTTCTCTTATTAAAAACAGAGGACTAGTGCTTATTCTTTAACTGCCACTAGATTTTCATTTGCCCTTTTCATTTGAAAACCCATAGACTTCATCTCTAGCATTCAAAACCGAGGGTTTAGAATCTTATAAACTAAAATGTACAATTATTTTAGCCAAACAGATGCAGTTTGAGTCATTGGTATATAATACTATTTATCAAAGCAGTCCACAGCAACTAGTGAAAGTTTTAAGAAACATGCTACATTGTGGTTTCAAGAAAGACGAGATTACATTCTGCCAGAATTAAACCCTGTAATCTTACCAGTGAGCACAATACAGAGTCAGTATAACTTTGTTTATTTACATTTGTATTTGTGGTCTAAATTGGCAGGCAATTAAACTAGAGTCCTCAAAAGTTCTGGCAAATAACACTGTAACAGAGAAAGATGATAGATATAACAAACAGATGTCTAGGCTATGTGTGTATGTGTGTTTAAGCAATTCATGTTGAAGTTTCTACTGGAAACGTTCAATATTAAGTTTGAATTTGAATTTGAAAAAGAAGTACTATTTCAGATTAACAGCTTTGCTAGTTTCAGATATGTATTAAAAAAAGCAAAGTAAATGTCTAGAATTGTGACCCACACCTTGCACAGACATATCATGATATTCAGTGATGTCCTGATATCAAGGTTCTTAAATGAAATAATGTGAAAGGTCTTTATTAAACAACTGTTGGCTTTACACAGACAACAGAAGTCATTAAAAAAAATTATCTTGTTAAATTATCTGCACTGGTCAAATAGCAAATAACAATTCACTGTAACCTAGACATTCCAGCAATCTCTGGGTGGGTTTAACTGCATTAAAATTATTTGCCCATAAGACATATTCTATATACACCATACATCAGCTGTTACGAGTGGAAACCAGGAAGATGATTTGCTCATACACCTTGCAGTTGTCTTTTTCTAGGAGTGATGTCAGCTGCATACCCCTTCACCTCTGCTTTAATCATATCTGGCCAGCACAGGAGTGCGTGATAGGAGTGCCTCTTCACTCCAGCTATTTCTAACTGCCAATACAACTACTCCTGGTTATTTTGAGGAGCAGAATAATCTACACCTTGTTCTAAATTGTATCAGTGATCAAATAAGAACAGTCTACAACAAGGCACAGAGCTTTGAATCAGAAGAGGTGGCCACTGGCCATGTTGGTACAGGTCTATTGTGAGATGCCTCTGCTGTGTTAAGGTATAGAGCCACAATAGTTGAGAATCTGGGATCTTGCTTCTGAACTCTGCATATATATATATATTGTTATGTACTTATAGAGAAGCAGCAGACAGCAATTACCTATAATAAAGTTTAGATTTCTACTTTGGGTGACTTTCATGCCTGTTAAGATTTTGACTGTTAATAGTGTTCTGTACATTAGATACATTACATACATGCAGATCAGCTATTCTATAAAGCAGTTAAATATTAGAACTTCAAAATAGTAAATATTAAGATTTTTTATATCAACTAAGTATCATATTATTTCAGCTTTTATGAGATTCCTTTCAGCTTTCAAAGAAAATGTTCTTAGTAAAAGACCTGTCCTTTAACAGTCCTGTGAATTGTTGCTTAATTCAGATTTAACTGTAGTTTAATTTTATCATCATAATGTCAACAAATTATTATAAAATATATCATTTAAGTGACCGTAACCACAGAGTGACTAATGTACTAGCTATGGATGAATACAGAATTGAATGCCAACCAAAGTAAATTTTAAGGTATGTTTGCTTGTATTTATTGTGGTAAGTAGCTTTATTACAGCATCCTGCTAATAATGTTATAATAAATTTGGGGAAGAAAATTAGATACAAAAGCAAATCAGAATATTGTTTAGCATTAAGCCATCAGAGCTGAAATTTTCAAGATTACAGGTTATTTTCTCATCTCTCTCTGTTTATTTGTAAAGAAACCTAAATGTGTATTTTTGTTGACTTTAAAAAAGAATTTTCACACAGAAAGGAAACTAATGTCTAAGCACTTTTATAGAGGAAACATTTTTCAGGGCCATTTATTTTAGTGTTCCCTTTGCTTTTATAGCAGATATGCTCGTTTAACACCCAGTTTCTTCATCTGCTACTTTGTGCAGAGAAACCATAGAAAGATAAAAAAATTGAACTATTTAGCAATGCTTTCTTAATTGGCAAATATATGTTCTCAGCAAGATGAAAATAAAAGGACTTGTGCTTGTATGGTGATTACACAACAATAATTCTTCCAGTATGAGAATTTAAGAGCATCGCTCTTGTATGTAGAGTTCTTTTCATTTGAGTTAATCTAGTGTAACTGAGAGAAAGCAGTAATCAGTGACGAACAATGTCATTTTGAGATTTGTTTGTTTAGTCCATACTGGGTTTTAGTTCGATTTTATAGATGTTGAATGGATGGAGGACTACGCTTTCAGATATTCTGAGCTGTTCTGTTGGTCTTTCTGGTCTTCAAGCAAAAGGCAAAACTCTTCTTTAGCAAATGAACCATAGAGTAAGGCTAGTTTACCTTGAAAAGCTGAAGAGAAGACAAGAAAACTGAAAAGAAAATGAAAGTAAACTTTAAATTGAAAAGGAAGCTTTCAAAAAAATAGAAAGGAAAGATAAATCAGCCTAGAGATTGTTTTTTTTAAGTGTGGTGGAAAAAATCTGAGCTCAATGTTTGGCTTCTATCTCTCGATTTTTATATACTGGTTGGAGCTGGGTCATTTATATTTAGCCCCTCTTGGGAGGAAGTACCTCATGTTGGTAAATGGTCAGTACTCTGCTTGACTAGAAGAAAGATTCATGGGTTCTTTTTTAATTAATTCCAATATAGGAAAAAATTCCTTGTGCTTTCTGAAGTGACAGGAAAGTAATATTAAAATTGCTTAAAAGTGTTTGGGCTTTGGAGGGATTTAAAAGCTTGTTTTGAAGCTTTTACTTAAGTCATTCTTACTATATGAACATATATATGTAATTGTGTAGTCCATGATAATGCTGTTTTATTTTGTTGTGTTAAGACTTTTGAATTTGTCCTTTGAATAGTGATTTTCTTGCAGTTGATTTGGAGCTGAGTATGTAAAACAAGCTGTATTAAAATTAGCAGAACATAAAAAACTTATAGTGTCTCAGCTTAACCATAGCTTTGTGCAAAAACTATTATTTTGAAAAACATAGTTGTTTAACCAGTTTGCATAAAAGCATTATGAATAAAATCCTTGGTTATTTTATACAGAGTTCCTGTCCTTAATTTTTTTTCTGCTTGAAATGATGATAGGATTACATACAAAGCTGATTTTATAATTAGTTGAAAAATTTCCTGTCAAACCTGTATATAGTGAACACAAATGAGATGTTTTATCTGATGTTTTTAAGCACAATCTGTATTTAAATTTCTCTCGTATTTACAATTAAGGATATAGACTGATTTATACAATTGAATTACTTTTGAGGTTAGATAATGAAGGTGTACTTGCTTTTCTTTATCTTCAGCTCATCTGCTTTGGGTTTAACATATCTTTTTGAAAAAAGGCATATTTGTAAAGGCTATTAAGTTTTGTTTGACCTTCCTTTCCGTTTAAGGTATTCACTGGGCCCTAATTTGAAATTATGATCCCCAAGCCTGATTGATATGTAAACATAACACAGATGGTGTCGAGATGATTCTGATGATAATTCATTTTTCAGCTAGTCATGAAGATACTTTGATTACAGTGTGTTTAAGTAATTATAGCATAGTGTTCAGTGTTAGTCTTGTCAGTAAGGAACACATGGGAAACAAGTTACACGTTATTCGTACCCAACAAAGGATGCTCTGTGGTGTGACCATTTTAATTTCTAATGCTAGATTAGAAACATAGTATTTTAAAATATGTCACAGAGTAAGGTAAATACATTAAGCATAGACTGAATAAAAAGTTAAGTACATAGTTTGGGGCATAAATATTTGTTTTGGAAAGTATTTGTTGCTATATGAAAGAAGCCACTATGCTTGAATTCAGATTTCACTTTGCATGCAGATCGTTAAAAAGTCACATGCTTGTTTTCACGTTTATATGAGTTCTGGTTATAGTGTAGTTTACTTTATCTTCTATAAGCATTTTGAATGACAGTGCTGAGAAAAAAATAAACAATATTAATGAGATTTAGTTAGAAAACATATTCTGTCTTTACATGATTTGTTCATACCCATCTGCTATAGTAAGCAATGTTTACTGAATATGTTGATGGCAATTAGCTGACAATAAAACACAAGCAGTTACATAAAGCAAAACAGTATGTTAAAGAAAATTATACCAATATTTCTTAAAGCAGTGTTCCAAAAAACCTGATAAAATTTAACATTGCCTAATCCATAATTAATTATCTCTTTTTTTGGTCTGTTTCTGCAATAGGATAATTGACCGTCTAGATGGAGTTCGTTTGTTATGGTCATTGTTGAAAAATCCTAATCCAGATGTTCAAGCAAGTGCAGCTTGGGCTATTTGTCCTTGCATTGAAAATGCTAAGGTAAGAGAGGATTTAAAGTAATAGTTTTGTTATATGTATACTCACATATAATTTTTATATTTGGATGATTTCCAGCAATACTATGCTGTTTGCTACTTACACTCTCTATATTTCACTCTGTTAACTGCTTAAAAAAATTGATGTATTCACTTTTCAAAAGTGAATAGTCCTCCATCTAGCACTCATTATAGCATTCTGTTTTGCCTTTACAGTGCTTACTCTATTTGGAAAATAGATTTTAATAACTTATCAGGACCTAAACTTACTGTTCCGAAATAAAGCATGCTGAAAATCTGACAATGCTGAAAACAGAAAGCTTCTACTCACAAGCTATGAATAGCACAGGTAGTTGTAGTTGTTCTCCACTATGAGGTACTTCAGCCATGTTCTCAAGAGACCATCATTTGGTTTCAGAGCATATTTCAGACTCAGTGCCAAGGTAATCCTTAGATTTTCTGCTCAGACTGCCAACAAAAAGTGCCAGTTGTGAATAGCGGTTGTTGTGCAGGTCAGTTGTGCACAGAAGACCGAGCTATTCATTTGTTTCATATAAGTTTCCAAATAGAGATAAAATGGTGAGTATAAGCTGTAAGTCATCTTCAGTGAATTTTTACCACTGACCTGTGGTAAAATAAATGGGGAAGGTTTTGTTTCCCATTAGAAGTTTCCTAGAATACTAAGTAGACTTTTCTCCTTAATCCTTGTAATCTTGTACAGCAATATCTTGCATTTCTACTACCTCCATATGTAATGCAGCTTTTGCATCTTCTCTCTACTATACCACGAAAATATATCCTTCTACATATCATTTGAGATCCTGACTATGTAAAGAATGGAAATTCCTTCAAAGTGCTAGATATCTTGAGCAGGCAGTGTTTCCTATTTGAGATTGAGCACTGTATGTTTGCTATTAATTTATATAGATGGATGAATGTAGATACAGATACATGGATGAAAGTGTTGTGAGAACATTTGTTCTTGATTTTTATAACTTAAGCATTTTCTATTTCTTCACAATGATTTCTACAATCGCAGCTTGCTTGCTGTTTTTCAGACATGCTGGTTATTCTGAATTGTCTGTCTTTTTTTTTTTAATCTATACTCTAGTATAATGAAATTTTTTGTTACCTAATGGTGGGGTATATACATGTCTCCTCTGTCAAGATATGACTATACCTGTGTCTCTCTTGAACAATATTGCTATAACTGAAAGTTAAAATATTACTTTATCTCAGTACTGAGGTAGTACTTATTATGTGTAAGACTCTGCGACCTGTAGTGCCAGAGCAGAACTGTACATTGCTAGACCTTCCACTAAAAGCACTTTTTCAGAAACTAAGGGGATAGAGGACAGCTACTGAAATTACAGACTACATGGATTTTTTTCTTGTTTTTTTCCCCAGGATATTTGATGAGTGTAAGCTATGTACATCCTTAGTGTAGCTATCCTCCTTTCATCTCTCTTGGCTGCCTGCCCAAATGCTAATCTGTGACCCCACAAAGAGTTCTTTGTGTGAGACTGAGGCAGAGCGGCACACTGAAACAAACCTACCAATAATACCCTTTCCTCTGACACTGAATGGAAAGAAATATGTATAAAGCAGCAATTATAGCCACGCTGTGGAAGTGCAGTAACTATTTCTACCTAAACAAAATACTGATTATTTTATTCAAAGTTAATAATATTCAACAATTTACATGATCTTCCAAGAAGCACAGTTTCGTTTATGCATGCTTGATTCAAAAGCAGTAGTAAGTATATAACTTTAAAAGGATTATGTGCATTCAGGCTTTTCCAAAGCTGTGCTTGGGACTGCAAACCATGTTTCAAATAGCTGTGATCTTAGAATCTGGATTTGTTTTCTTTTTGTGTTCTTTTGTGGAAGCTGTAGTGGTTCTCTTTCATAGTGTGGAGGTTCATAGATGAAATAGAACTTGTTAATAGTATCAGAAACAGATCTTTATAACAATGTAGCGCAGCATCCATTTTTTCTGCACAGACATTTTGTGTGCATCCAACTTAAAGGCTATTTTCTATGATATGTATAAAATCTTAGAAGCTAATCTATCATACTGATAGGGCTGTTATTATCATAGTATGTGAGTACATGATTATCTCTCATGCACTTACTCTCACCATAATCTGTTTAAGATTCAAAAGTCTACCATTCCTGTTTTACCATTAGGGGAATAAGAGTCACAAAAGGCCAAGCCTTGTTTTCTTGAGATGTTTAGGTGCTACCCAGTTTTGAGCTTTTGGGTCTAACTAGTTTGCCTGCTATTAGATGGGAAGTTAATTGCAAAGGGAGCAGAATCCAAGTTCTTGTAACCCTAGATGATATATCTTGACAGTTGCATTATGGTACCTGGTTCAGAGTACTTCCCATAGAATCGAATTGTATCAGTATGATATAGCGAAGTGATATTGTCTGTTACAGCAATATGATATAGGTCGGTGATACTTGATCCAGGACAGATCTAAGGCTTTTAAAATAGAGGATATAAATTGTACACTGTAGTACATAAACTATTACAGCTCTGACAGATGTAATACTGGTTTGGTATCAGTCATCACTTTGGTATTCTGGCATTAGTTCTAAATATTTTTAGCCTTAAGAATTTCTTGTAGAGTGAAGATCTTACAGGTAGGCTGGCAGTGATATGATTTGGGTGGTAGAACTCTCCTGAGAAAATTTGCACAGAAGCTGTGAGTGCTACTTGTGAGTCTTAGACAAATATCTCATGATTTTGCATAAATTAGTTCATACATTTCTTTAAAATACAAGACTTAGAGACAAGAATGTCATTTATTCAAAGGAATTATCTTAATAGAAGCAGATTCTTATTAGTTAGTTCCTTACTTCCAGAAGGAAAGTTACTACTGCAGTCACATTGGTAATGGCAAAGTGTAATTTCACTGTCCAAGAAACACAAATGATTATGAAAAATGGCTAAGAAAAGTCTACTCAACTCTGTTGATGTTGGAACAGCAATATTTGGTTATGATGCTTCTTTGAAAAATGGTATTTATAATGTTCTCCCAACATACATTGGCCCAAACAGAAAAATTTAGAGAAACTCTACAAAGATGTTATTTGGGCTATTATAAAATTCATCCAAAGGCCTTGTGCCATAAGAGGAACACTGCCAGCTTGAGTTTGTATGAAAATACCTATTTCGTCACAGAGTAACCTTTAAACAGAATGTCTTGAAATAAATAAAAAGAAGAAAAGAAAAGAAAAAGTTGTAGAGGTTATTTTTCATCCTCATATTTAGTAGAGTTTTAGGTGCAAACAAGAGAAGGAATGGTAATGTCAGTCATCATCTTTTGCTCTGTCCTTTGTCTGTGCTTGCGTATCAGCTTTCAACTTTCAAAGTTTCAGTTTTAGCCTTTACAACTGTAAAGGCTTTCTTAAAGAACTTCAGGAAGCCAGCTACATATAAAGTCTGTCAAAGTAATTTAAGTAGACAGTCTGAGACTGTGGGGTTGAGACAAGAGAGGGAGAAAGTTATTCTGTTTTCTTATAATGTACTTGTAAAATGACATCTCACACTTTGATAAAGCATGATTTCCACCCCCACCAAGTTATTGCCTCCCTTTCAGCTCTGCAGTGGAATTTCATGGGTGTGATGAAGGATGATCAGCCATCTAAAGTTGTCTGTGTATTTCCTACATACAGGAAAAGAGAATCTCCATGCTGACACAAAAAAACCCAAATCAAAACTAAACCAGGTTTAAGAGGGAAGGGAAGGGTCATGAGATCAGTATGTGTGAAGGTCAAGTAGCCTTCACTCTTGCAAAAGTATTATATACTGAGGAAGTGACTTCTACTGGAGCCAGCAGTCTGGAGTTAACCTGTGGGTGGAAAATATGCTGCTGATGACCCATGCTGTTTAGGATTCTTACATAGATTTTGCTTGTTATGGAAATTTTAATGTAACCATATGTATAAAACCACAGAGAACATTTCTTTACTAAAAGTAACAAAGAAATGTAGTTGAACTTGGAAATTCTTCTGATATTTAACAAATAGTAAAATTATTTGCTGTTTTAAATGAATTAAGATGGTTTGTTTACCTGTTTTCCTAATTTTAAGCTGTAGTGTGTAAAGATCAGTCATGCCCCATAATGCACACTGTTGTTCATTTGTTTTATATTTTAAAATTTTACTTAAGTAGTACCAATACATTTTTGTTTATGTACCATTCTTTTGTTAAGCCTATAATGTCAAAATTCCCTACTTGAGTATGTACAGCATTTTCCAGTTTCTTTGTTTTCCTTGCTATGCTTCTTGCAATTCTATACAGAAACCTTGGCAGTTCAGACTTAGTGCTTTTACTGCTCTCTTTCCATTTTCCTATTTGTTTTCTCTAGACACTATCATTTTTAACATCAGTCAGTCATATCTACTTCTCTAGATTTCATCTCATTTTTATGCAGCTTTTAATCCCTGATATCTGGATGTAGACTTTCCAAATTTTTAAGAGTTTGTTACGAAGTAAACTTCAAAAGAATACTAAAAGAGAGACAAAAAGGAATTTTTGGCTTGCCCCTCAGGCCTTCCAGAACAGCAGGGTCCTTGGAGATTTAGGAAGCCCAGGAAGCCAGAACTGACTTGGTGAATCCATAGCTGGCTGCCATGCTTGACAGGGTATATGCAGCACTAGCCTGTCCAATGATTTTGACACAGGTTGCCTAGAAGTTTAGTGAACCTACTATCAGGAGTTGTTTGGGCCTCCTCTAGACATGTTACACTACCCTCCAGATCCTGAATGAACTGACATAATTTGCCCTGAGGTCCTTAACGTCTGCAAATATAGGAGACCAGTTCCTGTAATAGACGTAACCTGAAAGCTGGGAAGCAAAGGGAAACTAAGAGCCTAACGCATATCTCCCTCTTTGGGGAGCCTCAGGTCCTAAGTTCCATGCAAAACAGCTGCCTGAGAGCTTGGAGACCATAAGAAGCCAAAAAGCTTAGGAGCTCCTGGAGACCTGGCTTTCCAGCTGTTTGGCAGTCCATCAGGCAAGAAGTCAGGGATTCTGTGAAAACCAGAAGCCAAGCAGCCTGGCAGGCTACTCACCAGCCATCTGGCTGACAAGAGAAAAGATGAAGAGGCACGTTGGTAATTTAGCCTGCCTTTCTGCCTGGTTTCTGTCAAAACTTTTCAAGAAGTCATTGTATTCTTATGGAAGGTTTTGGTTCCATTCCATTAGCATTTTCTGATGGAATACTGTTCCACTGGAAAATATTTGACCAGGTTTCCTTGTAACTTGGTTTATAATAGCTACACATGCTAGTCAACAGCTTGTCATGTAGCTTCTGTACTTTTAAATTAGACTTGCTAATTGGATTTTAAAAATCTATGAGGAGTTTAAACACCTCAAGTTTTTTCTTCTTCATCTCTTAGTTTTTCCTTCTTGTCCATCTCACTTTTTTCCTGTCTTTACCCTCTCACTTGCCCTGTGGGACTTCCATAGATTTTAAGGCAAGAAAAGGGCATGGAGATCATTGTGTCTCATTTACTGCATAATATGAACCAGAAAATTTCAAGCAATCATTTTATCTAGTGCAGAAGCTTTTGATTGAACTATAACATATTTTATACTTCATGCCTGTTGTTCTGATTCTCAGTGGTCTGTAATGGTAAGTGGTACAATATGATATGATTGCCTTCTCATATACCACTCTAATTTATGGAACTATGCCAGAGCTGCACAGACAAACAATAATTGTTATAACAGTTTATTAGTTTGTGTTGTCACTGCATTGGTTGTTTACCTAGACTGTCCTCAGAACATTCCAATATTGCTGTCTTGCATCTCTACAATATTAAACTACATATTAGTGATGACTATCTCATAAACATATTAATAATTATAAGAAGTTTGCTTAGGCACTTATTTGGATTCAATTCAATCCAAACCCAATGGAAACAATGTTTAGTTTTTCCAGTTATTCAATGTTATCTTTTTTTCATACTTCCATTATTAAAATGCTTTTCAAAATAATCTAAAGCAAATCATGACATTTTCTCTATTGTGGCCTCAAAGGACTTTGATATTAGTAGTTTCACTGCTTCTGTGAAAAAAAATTAGGATTTTGGCATTTACCCAGGACTGAACTTCAGTGATAGTTGTGAGGAGGAAGAGGAAGAGTACGTGTAGTCTGCCAGACTGAAAAGTAAGGAAAACAATATACAAAAGGACTACTAGAAGTTGCATGAGTGACTGTAGACTTTTTTTTTCCCCCACCATCTTTTAGAGAACATGCATGGCATGCTTTCTTGGGCTGTACGCTTAGCTAATGGACTTTGCTTTTGTTTCTTGAAACTATCAACAGCAATATACTTGCCAAGTCTTTAACTGTGCGATGATCAAATCCCTGAAGAGCCAGGAGTAAGGAATTCTGCTCTTCCAGGATCCATATTAAAGCTACTCTGCTTTGCTGCTCTGGCTTTAGCTGCTTCGGTGAGGTGAAGAGGACAGGAGAATCCACATTGATTGTCTGCTGTTGTTTTCCCAACACATTGCATTTTCCCAACACAGAAGAAAAGTTGTGAGATGTACTGAAGTAGTCTCATCTTACAAGATGTTTCTTCATCTGTTCTGCTACAGTGGAAGCCTCCACAGCTGTACAGACAGGAATAAAATTAGCCTTTAAATATAAATTGATTAATGTTACCATTGAACTGTTTAATAAGAAAAATTAATAGAAACTTCATTACATAAATTGTGTCTCCCTTTTTCACTGAATAGCTATAATACAGAAATTTATCTGTTCCATTTCTTTATTTAGAATTTTAAATTGGGTTGTGCATTAGGATGATAAGTTATTCAGTTGGCAATAGGGGATGGAAATGGACAGCTTCCTTCATTAAAGAAAAGGTAGTTTAAAGATGACTCTTGATAACTAAGGTTTATTTGCACAGCTATACCATCACTTTTTTGGAGCAAAAGCAATTCAATTTGACAAATTAGCTTTGACACCTTAAGCTTTTAAGATGTTCTAAGAGTGAAATACTACTTGTTTTTAGTGGAGAAACTTTTATCTTTCAAGTGGAGTATTTTTAAAGATAAACACAATGTGTTTTTGTAATACGGTGTTTAGCTTTAAATCTTTCAAATAAAGAAACCAGTATTCATTTTGGAAGAAATAAGAAAGGAATTCAGTTACAAAAGAATTCAGTAGTTCTTTTACAAGAACTGTATGTCTCAACTTAAGGCTGATGAACTTTACTTATTGACAATAACCACAAAAACCCATATAATAGAATGACAAGAGAACTCAAAAATCCCAAATGTTCTCCTTGTATAAATACTGCAGAGATCAAGTGATTTTTCCAAATCTGTCTTTCTGCAAATATCGTAATGCTTTCTGCTCCTAATTAAAAAAAATGTGTAAAGCTGGTCTATCTCTCAGTATTTCTGCTCTTGGCAGAAGCCAATGTAGAAATAAGTGAAGAGGGAAAGTTAACTGAATTTTGTTAAAAAAGTCATGCAGTTCAACAAGATGAAAACATATGATTAAAGAGTAGCAGGATGAGGCTTTTATTAGCACAGCAGGTAACTTTGCTGGCCTCAGCATCTGTGCCAGGTGGGCTTATTTTACTACTTGAGATTGCAAACTCCTCCCTTTGAATCCAATTTTTAAATAGTATTTATCATACTTTCTGAGGCCAAAAACTTTGCTGCCAGCTAGTTAGAAGATGTGGTCATGTGAAGTCATGAGAAATCCTCTTATCTCTTCCCATCTTGTTCAGCCACTTAAAACGTAGTTTAACAATCCATATTTTTTCATATCTGTCACCTCAGGTTAAATATTACCATAAAAGTTATAATAATGATGAAGATTTAAAATGAAGATATTTCCTGTTAATACAGTGAAACATTCTTGCTCCCCTCCCCCCCAGTTTTTTTTAACATTTTTATTGCTTCTTTAAATGTCTTTGTTCAGCTCAGGAAATATTATTGGTAAAACAAAAGCATTCAACCTATCATTAACACATATGCTCAGATGTATACAATAAAATTATCTTTTTTGTTGCTTATCAGTATTTTTATCTATAAAGACTGTTTCTTAGGCTTTATTCTTACCATACCCTTTTTTTTTCCTGCCTAACTTGAACTGAGTAGCCTTGTTAGGACAACTAAGAAGTAAGGTTTTGTCACAATTGATAAGGGGGGAAGTAAATTACCTAAATTCTCTTAATGCATTTTTCTTTTCTTTCAAGTTGTTTTTTGTATAGCTGTAGCCTAAGATGTTCTCTAAGCTTTTCAAAATACTTGAAGTTTGTTGAATAACCTCATATGTAACATTAAAGAAAGTAAATGTAGTTTAATGGCTCTATTAATAGATTAGAGTTTTCTAAAGTATAAATGTAGTCTTGGGCTGGAAAAGGAACACTCTCCATTTCAAGTTCAATATCAAAATCATGTTATTACCCAATAGTAAACTACCCAGACTATGAAACAATGCCATTTATATATCTGCAGTGAGGTTTAAGGACTACAGGTATATACAAAAGCTTAACACACACTAATAGCTGGAAATGACAAACCCTTTGGGTTAAGTCACACAAAAAAAGTTGTGTGTTGATTAATTTAGAAGGTAGAATTTAAAGATTGTATTTTTTTCAATGTGAAGAAAGACTTCTAACAACATGTTATATATGATTTTTCTTCTCTTATGTTACAAAAATAAGTGTAGATGAGAATGCCTGAGAGTATTTGGAAACTAAAATCACAGAAATTACTTTAGACTTTATAGTACGAACAGCTATCTCATCATTAATACAAGTATACTCAAAGAACATAGATTCAAAAGAATTAAATCCAGACTTCCACAATCACAGGCACAACTTCATACAATTTCTTCTTTAAATATCTTTAAAGTAGGGCAATTCTATATAATAAATACACATCTTTCAGAAAAAAAAAAAAAGAGTAGAAATTTACTGTACAAAGCAAGTATGTGGTTTTGCTAAATGATACCAAAACGATTGCATTTATTGTTTAAATTTCTTCGGGGAAAAAAAAAAGATCTTTTACGTAACATAATGGATTTTAAAGCTCTCATTTCAGTCCTTTCTGCTCATTGTTCTTCAAATTTCTTGCTGCTTTGCTTTTCTCTTTGTCTTGCACAGACCACCAGACTACACCCACAATCACATTTGGGAAACTTTCCTGACATGTGGTTTCTGCAGTTTCCCTCTGCTTTTCATCACTGGTAGAAGGTTCTGTCCTTGTGTTTAGCTGGTTTCACAGACGATTATTGAAACTCTTTTCTTTTACTTACTGCTGGATTGTTTATATATTATTCCATCAGTTTAATTGGACCGTATTCCTTTACAAAATGTGGAAAGTATAAGCTTGTCAGAAGAGAAATTTAACAAGTAGGGTTGTAATCACCTGGAAAGAAAAAATTTACAGGTAGGAAAATATAAGATGTATGAGTGGTTCATTAGGATGGGATACAGATTATGTTATTTCTTCATGAAACATCTTTCAAGAACATGAATAATAATACACAGATATCTGAATCATGCAGAAAAGCAGAATCATTTTCCTGTATAGCAGGGCCCCTTTCAAATCTTAGACACTTTACTGTAGAGTTTACCTGTTGAACAGAAGCCTTTCTCACTTGTGAGCTGATATTTAGACACAAGGTAATGCACACTTCTGTAGTAACTTTAAAGGAATTGAAGTAAATGTAAAATATATCATTTTCTTTCCTTCTTCTGTGTCTGGTCACTTAGCTTTCTAGCCCTCTAATACGTATAGATAAGAAATTTCTGTGTAGAAATCTTTCTCTGTAACCCATTATCTACCACCTTTGGTCAAATTTTAAGATTTCAAGACAGACATGAAAACTGATACTGAGAAATATTGTTTTTATCCATGTGATTGTCTGTAGATACATTTACAGTGTGGTATGCATACACTAACAATGACAGAGAAATGTTTATGCTAGCAAGTCCATGGGAAACGCGCTGTAAGCCCACCTCCCTTTACATGCAGCTCACATGGTAATAGAAGTGGCAGACCACTGCCCACCCTTCTCTGTTTCTCTCAGCTGCTTTTCTGAGTCACAAACCTGTCTTGTCCTTCTGCATAAACATTTAGATCCTCTTTTAATTTCTGTAAAGACCTCTGTTATTTCTTCATTCTGGGTTTTTTAGGACTTCAGCACGAAGTTTGCTCTTGGATACTACCCTTTTTCCACATGTTGTGGCTTCTGGTTTTGACCCTCACACTATATAGCTTTAACCTCTCCTTTCCAGTCTCAAGAATTGCACTGCCTGTTCTGGACAATGTTTTGTTCCTGATGGGCCTACCCGCTGCTTTTGCTTTCTGTGAGAGGGAAACATCAGTTAAGAGTTCTGTTTGGCATTTAGACCCAGAACTAAAAAGGATGAACTGCACAGCATTTTCTGGAATTTTTTATTTACCAAGTCCATGAGCAATTTGGTGGATTTTTTTCAGCAAAGCTAACACAATACAATTGGACCCTACTTTGTTCATAAATCAGCCCCCCAAAAGAAATAAATATAATCAAAACCATTCTTGGTCTCAGGGTCACTCCCTAGCCCCAGGAAAGTTCATACTATCCATGTTTGCACTTTCATGAAGTTGTAAGACCTTTCAGCCCAAAAGGGTTTCAGGAGAGTGTCTCGTTATTTTTATTCAAAATTCTCACCTGTTGAAGGAAGCAAGTGAAAGTAATTCCACCTGCCGACCTTTCTTTCCATCTCTGCACATTTACTATCACTGAGGTGCACAAGCTAAAATTTCTTGTGCAAAGTTACTGCTAACCATTTGCCCAGTCGCTTTTACTCTCAAGTGTAATAACAGTTTGACACCAGGCCATCCAATGCCACCTGCAGATGTGCCACCATGATGTCACCAAGAATCTCCTCTGACCTATTTTCAATTCCTATTTTCAGTACCTTTTGTGAAGTGTACGATTTGGGCACTAATGGCATACTTTTAGTAAATAGTTCTGTAAAAATAAGATGACCATCAAAAAATACCTGAAGTTCTTGCCCACAGTGGTTTCTGATCTATATCTATTTCATAGTCAATAGTCATGTGCTTTTCTTAAGTCTTATGTTTCTACAGAAATCCTTAAGTTAGCCATAATTAAGTCATTCATTAGTTTCTGTATTCGTTGGACAAAGAATTTTAAGAGAACCAGTCATCTTTCCAGATCCACATCTGAAAGGTTGAAAATCTAACAGAAAATGTTGGACTGGATTATAGATTGCATAAAGAAGTCCTGATAAAACACAAATATCTATGCTTAGTATAGAGGTCTACTCAACTGAAGTAACTGACGGGCCCATTAAAGTAGAAAAGGTGATTTCTTCAGATTACATTGCAACACGTGATATCCTCAGGTCAGGCACTTGGAGTTCCATCCTCCCCTTTGTTAATTATTATGTTTACAGTGAAGTTCCTGAAAATGCTGTTGCATTTTGCAGTGTTGTCTTTCAGGCTCTGAATAACTAGGCATCCATTCAAAGAAGTAGACATGTTTCTATTCTGGCATTATTTCTGTCCACGAGGAAACTGAAAAGAGATTGTCTAAAATAATGTAATCTTACATGGTGGAACATCTTACCAAAGAAAGAGATACGTTTATTTTCAAGCATCTCAGTTTAACTGAGTGCAATGAATCTTGGTGTACAGCATTGGTCGGTGACTATGTAACTTAAACAGTTAAGAATTTGTGCTTAAACAAAACTTAGATTTATACCCTGTGTGCTTTTTAGGGTACATGAAGTACTGTATGCTGCATGTCACTTTATCAGATACTGTCAGTTCCTCTTTGCTTGAGGCAACCAAATGAATTCCATACCCAGTAGTTCAGTCTCACCGTGCCAAAACTGCTGGTTTCCTCTGTTTTACACATTGACATGTAAACATGTCTTTGATAATTTGAGTTGACTGATAAACACAAGAGTGTGAGAACAGGCAATGCTGTGTCAGACCAAAGGTTCACTGACACTATTCTGTTTCTTATACTAGCCCACAAGGGATGCCTAAGGACAGGTAGAACAGGGCAAATTTGTAGCTGTGGTTCCCCTCCCCAGAATGCTCTCCCACCTTCAAGAAATCTGTGGCTCAGGGACTTTCTCAATCAGAAGGAATACTTTTGTATTGAATAACCCTTAATGTTTTTTGTTGTGTTTTTTTTTTCTTCTGTGAATTTGTCTAGTTAATTTCTAACATGTAAACTTCTAACAGCCACTGCAATCCTGCTCCAAGGGCTTCAACATCTTAACTATGCTTTGTTTGAAAATAACCTTGCTTTATTCTGAACATGCTACCTGCTAATTTCATCTGATGCTCCCAGGTTTTCTCCTAGAAGAGAGATCCCTGTGTGCCCTTTCCTTTCTACTCAAGATTCTATACACCTCTACCATACCGCTTCTCATTTTTCTCTTTTATAGCCTTAAGTGTCCTAGTTGGTTAGTCATTCCTTCTACAGAGCAGTTCCCTACCTTTGATTATTGTTGTCATCTTTCTCTAAACCTTTCCTAATTTTACTATAACTTTTTCAAGATGGAAAAGATGGACCAGATCTGCTTACTGTATTCAAGATCAAGGCACACTGTTTAGTTTTCTACTTCTTTTCTAAGAGCATATTTAATTTTTCCAGAATTGTGTTTGAGTCCTTTAGTCACATTTTGCATTGATTGTTCATACTCTGAGGTGCATCATGGTTCTCCCACAGTTGCTGTCATGACTTGTATAACCTCCTCTCTCAAGTATTCCTGAATACTCATTTGCATTGGTACAAGAAAATAGTATTACCACTCCTTTGTCTTAGCTGTCAGACTTAATGTAGGAAATAGAAGATGCTATGAGAGCCTAACCAGGGGTGTCTTCTGTTGGTTTAGATGCCCTAAGGTATGTGAGGCACCCACTTGGCAAATATGATACAGCACATAAGGAGGACTTACACCCTTCTGGAGTGACAGCTTGAGGACATAAAGAATACTCTGTGGTATCTAAAGTGACACTAGGTACCTTTATTTAGGCATTGAATTTATGCCTAGGTGGTGATGTGTAAAACAGTCTAACTCTTATATGTCAATCAAGAGAGCTCTGAGTTCCAAATTAGCCATATTTCTTGGTGAAGGCAACACAGCAATAGCTGCAGTTTTGAAGAATTATGTCATGGCAATCTTTTTTTTTTAACATTTGCATATAAATACTGATTGAATATTTTAAAATAATATTTCTTTTGATTCTCATTTAGGATGCTGGGGAAATGGTTCGATCCTTTGTTGGTGGCTTGGAACTGATAGTCAATTTGCTGAAATCAAAGAATAAAGAAGTTTTAGCAAGTGTATGTGCAGCAATTACAAATATAGCTAAAGATGAAGAAAATTTAGCTGTTATAACAGATCATGGAGTCGTCCCTCTGTTGTCCAAACTAGCAAACACAGTAAGTGACTTCTAAACATACTATACTAAGTATCCGAGTTTCTTATGTCAGACTGCATTATACCCAACGTAGAATCCTTCCTCTATGAGATATATGTTGGACATGAAAACACTCTGTGCCTGGTACTAAAATTGCTTTGGAAGATGAGCTTCATTTTGATAGTCACTGTTGCTGAATATGGCTTTTGAGAGATGCAGCTGCTGTATGAAAAAAGCACAAAGGATTGAGAGAGCAATAAATCTGAACCATGCAGAGAATCTCAATGATGGGGCTATATGTTACATTTTAATGCTAATTTTATCTAATTTCTGGCCAGTCTAAAATCACCTTTGAAATAATACAAAAATTCACAGCACTTTGTACAAAGAGAATAATAAAGGACTACTAGCTCCATGCCTTACAGCTCTCTCCAGTTTTTAATTGTACTGCAGTTAAATTGGGATGCCTTAAAGATGTTTGAGAATACAATTCTGCTTTCCTATGAAATTTTTATTGTATTATGTTGTCTTTAATTTATTATGTTTTTACCTTCTTCAGAACAATGACAAATTAAGACGTCACTTAGCAGAAGCCGTTTCCAACTGTTGCATGTGGGGGAGCAATAGAGTTACCTTTGGAGAGACCAAGGCTGTAGCTCCTTTAGTACGTTACTTGAAGTCAAATGATCCATCAGTTCATAGAGCTACAGCTCAGGCTTTATATCAGCTTTCAGAGGATCCCAACAACTGTATCACCATGCATGAAAATGGAGTGGTGAAGGTGAGGTGGAAGGTTTTTCTTATCTGGAGTTCAAATTATTGAAGGGGTTTGGCATGGTCGAAAGAAGAGATGTTTCATTTGAAATAGTTCTTGAATACTGCTGTGGACCTCAAATTTTCTGAATTTTATCCTAAAAATGTTTGCTTAAGTAGTGCATTAGGAACAGTATTTCAGTACTAGAGATATTACAGCTAGGTGGTTGTTAGGAATGGAAATATAATGTGGACATTCACCACTCGACTACTTGACTTGACTCTCACCTAGGCTGGTAGTGATGTCACATCAGCATTTTGTCATTTTCAAGTGACTTTTGCGAAAGAAGTTGGGTTATCTTAATGGATAGTTGCCTAGTATAGCAGAAAGTCACCTAGGAACTGCATGGAACTGGATTTGGGGACATATTAAGATAGAATAATACAAACACTTAGTTTACCTGGAGCTGTTTCAGTGAATTCTGCATTTACTTATAAAAATTCTTATTTTAGGAGTTAAGTATGAGCACATTCTGAAAAGACCTTACTCTAGAAAGAATTTTTCTCTCAAAAAGATTTTTTTAGCAAAGTTTTATCTCACTAGTTGAAGCCAGTATAGTTATTCCTTTGGCACAGGAGAGATAAGGCTTATGGTGTTAGAGATGGAGATTGGAGGAGCTCTCAATTTTCATAAATTTCCTGAAAGATTCACTGTTTGCAGACTTTTCATTTTACTTCATGTTCAGGTAAATGTATTGAAAGTAAGAGTTGGCTTATGATGTAATGTTACTGTTAATATTGAATTTATGCCTGCACTAATGTTTGTGCACTTTATTGTAAGCAGTTTCAATTCTGGCACAGTCTAATGGTCCTGCATTATCATACATATATCTGTAGTTGGCTATATCTGTAGTTGGGTTAAAAAGATCCATTGGTCAAAAATGTTTGACGACTCAGTTTAAATACCAGTACTTGAACTGACTGAGATCTAAGCTGCCCTTTCAGTGCTGGAAAATAATGTTTTCCCATCACAGTTGCATTATACTGGCTGCCCAGCACAGGCGAATATATACTGTACTACAGCTCAATTTGAAACTAGTGTCTGATGACTTTCTAATGTTGCTTATCTTTCCATTCAACTGACACAACCCATTTTCTGCCCTCCTGTTATCTGTTGTTTTCATTCATTTTATTATGCAGGTTTTAGGTTTTATAAGTTGTAGCACACTGATCGTACTGTATAAAGCCGATTCTGATGATATACTTTTGTAATAATTCCATCTCAGTCTAGGTTAATCTTCATTTTTCAGTCCCAGTTAAAATATTTAGACTAATTAAAAACATTTATTTGCACTTGCAGATAGATAGGAATGTACAGGTGCTAATTTTTTTTATTATTCACATTATTCTGGAATGACTATAATATGTTAAGGGAGAGAAAAGACAACTGATAAAAGGAAGAGCGAAACTACAGAATAAATCAACTTGTGTTATGTTTGTTGCATCTAAACTTTTTTCGAGGGTGCACTTCTTTTCTTGTGTACAAGAAACTTGTATTTTTGTAATGCAATGGACAAGTGTTTGAAAGTGGGTTTGTATGTGGGTCCATCACGTATGAGAGGATATGTGACCAATTCTCATTGCGTGTGCCAGCACACACATGTATTTGTATCATATAAGCAGATATGCATTAGTAATATGACAGGAAGCAGCTGCATTTGGTCTGTGTTGAGACTAACAGCCAGGGTAGCAGTTCTGCTGAAAAGGACCTGGAGAGTAGGTTCAGCAAGCTGAACATGAGGCAATAGGGTGCCCTGGGAGTGATGAAGGCTAACAGGATCCTGGGCTGTGTTAGCGGGAGCACAGCCAGTAGGTCGGGGGGACGACTTAGCACTTACTAAATCACATCAGGAGTACTATGTTCAGTTTGGGCTCCAAGTCCAGTGGATGGCCACAAAGCTGGTTGGGGACTGAAGCCCATGACTTGTGAGGGAACTGAGCTTGTCTAGCTTTGAGAAAGAAGGCCTTTGGGCAGCGGTGTCTAATAGCAGCCTGCCAGTGTCTAAGAGAAATTTATCAAGGCGACAAAGGCAGGCTCTTTACTGCAGCACATGGTAGGAGGACAAGAGACAACGGTCATAAATTGAATCTGATGTGTTCCATCTAGACATAAGGAAAAAAATTCTACTGTGAGGGTAATGAAATCTGGGGAACAGTTCCCCAGAGAGGCTGTGGAATCTCCATCGAAAGGAATTTAGACCTGACTTGATAAAGCCTTGACAAAGCCATCAGCAACTGGTCTGAATTCCATGTTGACCCTGCTTTGACTAGGAGGTTGGACTAGATGACCTCCTGAGATACCTTCCAACCAAAATGATTCTGTGATTCGGATCATCTGATTTATGTCAGATGGAAAATAATGAAAATAATAGAAAATATGGAAAATAATAATTGATCTTTGCAAACCACTTTTGCACTATCTTTTGATAATTAAGCAGTATTCTCCAGCTTCTCAATGGACTTTATTGAGCCATACTCATGGCATATTCAATTAGGGAAAACAGCCATAGATGTGATAATCAGCTTTCCCTTTCAGTATCCAGAAACAGTCACCCTGTCTAATGTGGCAGAAACCTTCTTCACTATACTTAGTCAGATGGGTATCTCAAAAGAAATACTGTCAGAGGAACAGATTTAGTCACTCTGTTGTTTAGATACTTAGGGAGATGTGTAAGATAAAGTGTCTGAATTACACTCTGTATCATTCAGAAATGAAATATTCATTCCATGAACAGAAATTTCACTTGAATTTTAGGTCAGGGCTACAAATGTATGGGACTGAGAGATGCAGTGGTATCCCACATATCTTGAAGTATTTCAAAATTCCATGAGGTTTGACTAATCCTCCTCTGTAGTTCACAAGATCTCAGTTTTTTGGGGGAAAGCAGTCTGACTGCAAACTAAACTTGTTCTGTAATGAATCTTTAAAATGCAGTCAAACGTGATCAAGAATTAAGACATTAAAGAGCATTAAGATAAAAACATCTGTAACTGCACATTGCCATGAAGGACCTGGAATAATTCTTCATACCTGCTAAGTATCACAATATGCAAAAGTCTTGGGAAGGATTTTGGAAGTGGTGCAGAATATTGGTGATATCACCTCTAATCTTAAAAGGCTGCACTGTTGATTCATGCCATAAGCTGTTCAGTTTGGTAGACTGGAATCTCTTCATAGCCAGGAGGTGACTGTGAACCAGATACATAGCCAGGAAAAAAAACCATTATGATTCCTTACTGCTTATTTTTCTTACTGGCAGTAAAAAATGAAACATCCTTGGAAGACAGTAATTTACCTGAAGGAGTAGTTCTTGCTAGTCCCCCCAAAAGCAAATATAATGGAAGTTTGGCACAGTGTGTTTTCGGATAAACTAAATCAAACTAGTCAAATGGTTGATATCATCCATACCAAAGACTATCAGCCAATGCACAGTCAAATGTACTGAACAAGTGTAAATCTTTAAGAAGACATCTGTCTAGCTCTTCAAGTAAGCTGTCTTCTGTTCAGTGTCCTACTGAAGTCAGTGTATATAGTGTAGAATCTGAAGTCCTAGAGTCACCCAGCAAATGTGTAACAATGAGGTGTAACAATTTACAATTGTAAATTGAGCCTTGAAAACAAGTTTGATACTTCTATAAGATATTAATTATTTTAAGAAATCAATCCAGCTGAAGAAATTCTTTAAACACATCCTGTAATTAGTGCTAAGAGCTACAAATAGGTAGGTAAACATGGAATTATCTTATTCAACACCTGCAAATATTTCATTTTTCTGTGTGCTTGTTTTCAATTTCATTCAAGTAAACATTCATGGAAGTGCTTAATTACAAATGCTGCAAACATTTAATCTGGAGAATATGAAAGTAATTCTATCTGAACAAATAAAAACATTCTTCACAAATAATATTTCTGTATTTTTAATTATCCAGATATTTTAAAATAGCATTTTTTCTAACATAGTAAGTATAAATGGAGCTGTTATTAAAGCTTCATTCCTTTAAGTCTTTAAGAAATCCTTAACACAAGGCAAACTGATAAAATGGGTAAGTCTAAAAAGTAGGACCCTGGAGCAGTTCCCAGCTCTTATGGCCAAGTGCATAGCCTGGCCACATACTGATTGCACATTAGGACTAAACCTGGATGCATACATTCTGGTCTGTGTCAAAAAAAAAAATGCAGATGTAGAACTCTAACCACAATATGTATGAACAATTGGGCATCAGGACTGCAGGGCATATTGCAAAATGCATTTGCCTTTCAACTAGGATATAGCCAGGGAGAATGCAATACTAGTGTATGTGTTGAAGTTAACATGGCTCAGAGATCCATGTTAATAAACCATGAAAAACTTGTTCTCCCTAGGCCATAAAGTGACAAAACTGCCGTGAGAGGTCATGAGAGCTAGCTCGCTCGAGCTACCTTGAGCCTTCTTAACTGTCTAGCTTTGGTAGCATGGAGCTCAGTGTCAGATGATTTGCCTTATTCTAGTACTATGACTGCAGTATAGGCGTACCCATTTTTTAAAAAGTGTGTAGTTTGTTTTTCCCCCTACTTTTCAGGGAATGGAATTCTCCCACCCACAAGGACGATACGTATGGTCATCTAGAGTTTCTAACCCTAAATAAAGCCTGGTTTAATTAGCAATTATCCTGCTGTGATGTTTCCAACCACTTTCTAATGCTAATATATTGTGTTATACCTAGAATGGCAAAGCAGCAAAGCAAAGTAAAGCAACAGATAGGCCTTTTTGGAGGATATATCAGACCAGTGAGACATAGTGCTTCCTATCCAGTGAGGATGCCCATATAATAAGTGAAGCATGGTGGACAGTCTGAGAAAATATGTTCTGTTGGACCTATGACAGTTTCTCCAGATGTGCTAGTCCAAGTGCTTTTGTTCTATATTGCCAGAGCTGAGCAGATCATGAAGCAAATCAACATGCACACCATGACAGCTCAGGGCACAGCTGGCCAATCCACCAACACTTATGAGCTTGACTTCTATGCTGGCACTGTTGGAATTACCATCAAGAATCAATTACTGGAGTTTCAGAAAGTCTAGAGAGGCATTCCCAGGCGGCAAGGAGAGTGGGTGGAGGAGATTTAGTTGCTCAAATGCAAGAGTCAGTAGAGTGCTGAATCTTGCCTGGTCTATTCAGTAGGTCTGCCCAGCACAGGTGAGACAGAAGTTGCAGCACTGTGTCTATGCTATTGGGTATCTTTGCACCGTACTTCCCAGTGATGACAGAATGTCCTGGTGTTTTCATTCTTCTAGCCTCTCCAGTGAATAGCTGACTGAAAGCATACTTTGTATTTATGTAGAGGTCGTTATGTACAGATTTTTCCAGGACCAATCATATTTTTGCTTCTGGAAAATTTGTCTGGGTTCCTTTGATGTGTTTTCATCCTTTTACCAGATATCTGGTGTTTCAGTAATCATGCCGAGTTGGATTAATGTCACAGCTGCTGTAGTTCTGACTAGGTTGCGATACATGCATAATCCCAGGTGTTCTTCAGCACATGTTCATGTGCTGTATTCACATGCACAGAAAGTCTGATGCTTCAGGGAAACATTTGCTCTGCGTGAATGACACAGTTGCTGAGTGCTTGAACAGTTGGTCAGAGACTCTCTCAAAGCATCAGACTTTCTGACCATTCACTATGCAATGTGTATATACACGTTTCTGCCCAGGAAACCAGGAATAAAAATATATAGGGAAAGTAATTTCAGCCAGATTCTCATATTTCACATTTTGCAACTGCTGCAAACAGTATTTGCTAATCACAAAACAACAGGTATATGCACACAGTTGTGAGAGAAAACCAGTGTTCCAAGTTTTCACCTATTTGTTACTGCACTGAAAAAGTGTTCAGTTTTCTCAAGCAAGGCTATGTGACAAAAAGGTTGGGAAATACTGGTGTATGTCAGCTGCCATGTGAAATTCTGAGTAAACCAACAGGGTGATTTTGGAGGAAGTTTAGAAAGGCAGTTTATGAAGTTTTTCTTTTATATTCAGTTCCACACTCAATATTCTTGTGACTGGGAATGGAACAATGGTTATGACCTGTGACAGATGAATCAATGCTTTCTTTCTACCAAACACCAGAAAATATTTCCTCTTTCTGAAGTAAAAATTCATGGCTGGGCTGGAAAAGAGATTTGTATTTTCAAAGACCCAGTAATGACATGTGGGACACTAGAAAGCAGGAGAAATTTTTAGATGTCAGAATAAGGAACAGGCATCAACCTGAATTCAGGATTGGAGATAGCTGTCCACAAACCAAGGGAGAAGAGAAATCCAGTGGGGGATTGGCAGTTTATAGCCAAGATAAGCAGGAGTACCAGGCAACGTTCTTCACACTTGGAGTCTGTCACAATTAGAGGGAAGAGAAATAGGAAAAGTCACAGACAACTGGAAGTGTCCAGCCATTACCACATTCTTCATGGAAACAGCAGAAAATCTCCCTTAAGATATAGCTGTTGCAAAGGAACAAAGATGTCTATATACTTGACTGCTGCTAAAACCTTAGAACAGTCAAGCTTGTTCATGAAAAGATCTCCAACTGTCTACTAAAGAGTACACGTTTTTTAATAGGGATGCTCTTTTAAGATGGATTGTGGAAAGACTGTTCTACAAGGCACAGGCAGATGAGGAAAGTGCAACTACTTTAGTAGTAAAAAGATGAGTCTAAACATGTTTTAAAGGAAGAATTCAAGTCATCTGAAGATCCTGAAAGAACATTTATATCATTGTCCTAGAGACCATGTCACCATGTCAAATTAATACAATGCTTCTCTGTGTTACAGTCACACTTATTCTTGGTTATGTTGGCAAGCTGTAGATTGGGATATGCTTCTGAAGTGAGTGAGTGAGGATGGTGGTGTGTATAGGCACTTATGAAACTGTTCATAATATACCTTCTAAAAGACTTCAGATATTTGGAAAGATTCAAAGTATATACAAGTGAAAAACATGTAACTGATTATTCCTGGTCATTCTCACTTTGCAAATGAAGAAAGATAAAAAGTAATCTATTGTGAAAGTTAACTTCTGCTATTGTGGAATTTCTGAGATTGTAAGTGATGTAAAGGATTTGGTTTTGTGGAATATCATTGTTATTTCTGTGTAAGGAAGGCCTAGGAATTTTAAATGGCCTCATCACCTGCAGGGCTGAGGCCAGTCTTTTAGGCTAATGAGACCTCTGAGGAGATTATTAAAGTAATGAAAAAAAAATAAGAACAAGGGAAAATAAGCACCCAAAATAGGCTGTGGAAGAACAAAATTCATCAAAGTCATAATTCACTTTAACTTTAAATGTTTACATTGTGGATGTGCCCATCTGAAATAGTCACCCAAATTCTTATGATAGTCAAGGAAGAAGAATAGATTCTTTACTGCATTTCATCTCTCCTCATTTTGACATGTATGCAAAGATAAGGCACCTCAGTCTCTACTGGCAGTATTTTCTGGTCTCCTTTGGCTATAATGGCAGTGCAGGTTTAAAGTTCAGATCTGCACATCTACACAGTAGGTATCTGTGTTTAATGGGTTGAATCCCATCCCAAGGCAGTGGAGAGCTTGTTTAAATGAATATGCAGTCCAGTTCATTATTAGACAGGAATGACAGAATTCTGAACAATAATACAATAAGAAAGAGCTATTAAAAACAATTAATTTATTCTTTTCCTAGAAAAATACAGATGAGATGCATTTATATGCTATGATGGTGATGAAACACTATCTGCTCAGCAGTAACTGAAGCACACTTTCAACATGATCTAATAAAGCCAGATGTTTTAAATTAGTGGATCTAACTAACTTGAATCCAGGGATTTTGAAAGATCTTTGGAGTATTAAGGATGGATTCCTTTCATCTAACTTTGACCACTTTTAGGTATGAAGTTTAAAGTAGTCTAAACTAAGACACTTTCTGTAGTCAATGGAAAGAAAGAGAGGCACCTGCAGAGTTGTCCTAGCTGAAGACAGATGCCCAAGATATCTGG
Organism: Buteo buteo; assembly: GCF_964188355.1. Lineage (NCBI taxonomy): Eukaryota > Metazoa > Chordata > Aves > Accipitriformes > Accipitridae > Buteo > Buteo buteo. Next base: position 18,394,010 of record NC_134172.1, read on the forward strand.
AAGGAATAGACTCATGAAAGTGCCTAGTTTTTGACATGGAGTATGGAAAGGACCTAGGTGACTAGCTCAGACTAAACAGCTAGCTTTCAGACAGCTGAATTTAAATTAATATCCTCCTGAATGTTGATTTTCAACAAGCTTGTGGTACAGGGGAAGTTGCAGGACTGGAAGAAAGGTAATGTGCCAATATTTAAAAAGCCTAAATAAGATTATAGTCCAGTAACCTGGACACTATTCTCATTTTAAATAATCATAGGTACATACATTATAGTACTAGAAGGAATCGTTTTAACGATCTAGTCTGACTAGCCTCACTCATAGAAACCAGAGATATTGCTTCAATTTATTTCTGTTTGAAATAAAGTATATCTTTTAGAAAAACACTGACTCTTTACTTAAAAAATTCCAGCAATGGAAAATCCACTAGAGCCATCATAACTTGTTCCAGTAGTTAAATACCTTCCCCATAAAAACATTTGCACCTTATTTGTAGCTTAAGGTTTGTCTAGCTTTATCTTATGCTACGTTTCTTATGCTTTATCTTATTACATGTATGATACTGTTGCTTGGTAAACTGAAAAGCTTTACATAACTTCTCACATACAGTCTTATTGAGTAAGATCAAATTATCTGTCACACTGTTATCTTTTTAATTAGCTAAGCAAGTGTAATCTCTGATGGAATTTCTATCTTCTTAATTCTTTCATTATATTTGTGTGGCAGTTCTGAATTTTTTATTTTTGAACTTCCTTTTTGGACTGAATTTCAACATAATTCAGAACAGAATTCAGTATTTCAGTAATATCTTATGAATACTTAAAACAGGTAAAATAACTTCCCTGTTTCTATGTAAGCTCTGTTTGAACATCAGAGATTTTCATTACTCTGTTTGGCCACAGTATTGCCCTCAAAGTTCATATTTGGCCAATTGTCTACTTTGATTTCCATGTCTTTTGGAAACTGTTCCCCAGGTTAGGCCTTTGCATGCTGTAATGTTGGCCTTCATGCATAGGAGTAAAAATTAGGTAATATTGTTAATGTAGATCACCAGTGAATTTAGACCTTATGATATAAGTTGATTTGTTTTTTTCAGGAGATTAAATCAGATTTTAGTTGTCAGTACACTTTATAAATGTCAGATGAGTTAGCTCTCATTTTTGTAAGAATAATTCACAATTTAAAAGCAGCCACAGAATGTATTCAAGCATTTTATTGTTTTAGAGAGGAAAATTTTAAGAGACCAACACACTGACTCTTCTTGTAATGCCTTTAAAACAAAATATTGCCTTTCCACAATGGAAGACTCCAGGTTTGGCAAAGATAAGACTCATTAGAAAACTGAAGGAGTTCACTGGCTGAGAAAGTGGTAAATACTTTTGAATTATGTAGACACAAATGGATTAAGGCCTGTGAAAAGAATACCAGTGGCTTTGATTGTGAAGTATGAAGCTAAAAAACGCCTGTTCTGCTTGCCAATGAGATTCAACATTTGCAAGTACCTAATCAGATAGTACATAAATATTCTAAAACATTTAGGGAAATCTTCCCCGTGAGGTAATTTCCAGTATGTCATATGAGGATCTCTTGATGTTTTGACTTAAAGTTTGTGCTTGAATTCTGAACTAATTAAATAATAAATGGTAAATATTCATTTTTCTATTTATTAATTTATTTCTGTGTACTGTGATGATGCTTAAAGCCATTGATCACACATAAGTAGTTCACTTTGCTAGGGAGTGATGTATACCTACATAAGAAAAAGATGACCCCAGAAAACTTTCAAATTTAAATGTAGCACGAAACAAGGTGGAGGTGAACAAACAGATAGGAATGGAGTGGTAGAAAAAATGTATAAAAATATTTGTATTGGTCATATGTGATAGTTCAAGCAAACCAAGATACAATTACTGCTAATTCATAGCTGCAACTCAATTATCATAAGTAAAACAAAAATACCAAACACTGACTGTTAAGCTTTTTGTGAAAACCGAGGACCACTGGGTAGTAGCCAGTCACCCAGACTTTAAGGCACTTATACTGTCTGGGAACTGTAACTGGTGCTGTTGGCAGTTTTTGCATGTGTGTGTCTGTGCTGAAGGCTACACGAAGTCAGAGTAAATTAGCCTCTGTTGAGCTCTACATTATTCTGAGCTACTTTTATTATCCAAACAAGTTTATTTAAAGATACTGTGACTGTGCTGCACTATGAACAAGTCCATTTTCTCCTCTTATTCCATTGTACATACAGAATAATTATTTTGGGGCTAGACAAACCATTAACTTAATGATTACAGTACCTGTCTGAAATGCAGAAGATCAGACTTTCCATTCATGCTCTGACATTTTTTAATATTGAAAGTGTTTGTCTAACCTACAAGTGCAGAGAACTGATCTTTAGCCTTACTCTGTGGTCTGTTTTATTGAATTATTTGCACAACATGGAAGTGCTCTGTTTACTTACTATTACAAAATATTAATAGATGCCTTCTAGAATATCAGTTGTTGTAGCTTATAGGAACTTCATCAGGGATGCTGAAAACCCAATTTCAAGTGCTTGGAACAATAAGGCAGGCAAAGCAGAGACTCGTGCTCCTAAGAATGGGACTTGATTTGTATGTTCATACATCTGTATTTATTTAATTAATCCATCAGATTTGTTCCTGTCTTCTCATCAGACTATAACCTCAAGAGATGCATGAGGTTTTTTTCAGTTTGGGTTTTTTGGGTTGGGTTTGGGGTTTTTTTGGCAAAGAAGGTGTAACAGCTATAATGTATTTTCTGAATTCTGTGATGAATTAATAAGAGGTATTTGTGCTTTTTAAGTTCTGTTCTTAGTAGTAGAAAGGTTAATCACATGTAGGCTCTTCCATTCCCTTGTAATAATCTACGATATAAAAACAGTTGGTTTAACCATGATTTATGGAAGTTATTGTGAAATGTAGATTTAATATTTGGAGAATTCTTTTTTACTTTGTTATAATGACTGTATTAAAAAATACATTTTGTGTATTTTATTGTGCAGAGTTTCCAGAATATTGGTCGTTGTTTGCTAAAGTCATAAATCTATACAAGAAGTTTTGGCTAACCATTTTATGTGAAAAGACTTCCATAAGACCATCTTTGTGAAATAAACAGATATGAATTACAAAATATGGAAGGCAATTACTAGTAATTTCTACCGAAAACATTCTAAAAACAACTTTTTGCCACAAACCATATATATAAAGTTTAGAAAGTAAAACACAAAAGCCCTGGCACCTACTTCTTTAGGACTACTTGGATATGGGGTTGATTGGTTTTTGTGGGGGGCCTTTGGTGAGAACATTGAATACAGAATATAGAGTTTTATGCTATGAAGCAAGGTTTAAGATCTTTATAAATCAATCTAAAATATTTGATATAATGTCTACACAATAATATTATTGGGGTAGAAGAGTATGTATTTGCATATTTACATATTTGTATTTTTATTTTAAGTTTAGAAGAACCCGCTTTCTAACTGTCATGGTTGGCTCTATTCAGGCTCCAAAGTTCAGGCTGGAGATACAACGTGTTTGGCACATACTCCAAGCTGATGCCTGTTGCTTCTTATAAATCAGTTGTTACAGTTCTTGGATGTCAAGAAAGAGGGCACTAGATGGCAAAATTTCTGCATGTCTGTTGTCTACAGAAAGTATGCGCAATCGCTTCACCCACAAATCTATTGATCACATCACACTTTAAAATTTCGGATATAAGAGGTTCCATAAACTAAGTCCAATACTGCCATATTTTGTTTCATTTCAGAAGGATTAATGAAATTTTTCAAAGTTGCACCACTGCAATTTCTACTGTGTTAGCAACTGCCAGGTGTGAACATTTTCCTTACAGTTTCAGCTCCAGGAAACAGAAACCAGTAAGCCTTTACCTTCCTAAGCAAAATTTCACCATTCATAAAGTAGGGGTGCTTTCATGAAAAACATTTTGCTTTTGCACCATTGCCAAAGGTAGTGAAGTTTGTCTTCGGTGTAGATTAAGCCTCAGACTTTAGATTATTTCTCAAAATTTCATGTTACTAAAGTTTATGATATGTAGCAAGTGTTCTGTTAAAATCTGGCTGATGCCGGATGGGAAAAAACAGCAGCCTAAGGGAGATCAGCTTATCTTTGCCCAAACTCTGTGCTTCAGGAGACCTCTAATTTAGTAAACGTTTGGATAACAAACCTAGAGGCTGGCATAAAGCTCCTCTTGGCACATTTTAAGCATCTTTTAGTCTTATAAAAAGAAGCTTGTCCCACTAAGCTGTAGGTTTGTTAGAGCTGTTTAACAGTAGCTGTGCCCTGCAGCTCTTTTAGTGATAAATGAGCCGCTTCAAATAAGTGCAACTGCAGCCAACTGTGCAGAAGGAATCATTAAAAAAAAAAATTAAATAGACATTTTTGAAGCTTAAAAATGCACAAACAAAGTATGTTAAACCAAAATATATGCTGCTCCTTTTAATGGAAAAGATTGCTACTGGCTCAGTCTGCCAGCTTCAGTAGGTGTGCCAAAAAGCCAAGGAATCTGGCAGAGGCCATAGATAGCAGTTCCATCTTTCATCTATATTTCTTTTCTGTATTTATCTTGCTTTAGAAAATGCAGAGAATGTCTTTTCCTTCCGACTTGGCACTATTTCCAAACCACAGAAATACACAGAGCAGCTTCTTGCAATTGTTTAGCTCACTGCACCAGTCTTATCCTTGTGACTATGGAAATGTTTCTTTCTAATTTGGCAACAGTAAGAAAGAATAATATTAAAATATTTTTATGTTTATGGAATAATATTTTAGCTAAATTGTCAGATATTAAAATTAGTTTTCTTAATTGAGAGATACTGGGCTTAATGCACGAGGGCAGAATGCCAGGTAATTATTTTTGGCATTCAGGTGATCAAAAATAGTTTCCTTGTATGTAAGGAGCTATTCAAAGGAGCTTAACATAAGAAATAACAAGAACAATATACATATATATACACATATATGCATACATGTACATATATATACGTATGTGTAAATAGAGGCTGAATTGTCACTCAGGAGTCCTTAGTGTACTGAATTATGCATTCATTGTTGTAATCTATGAAAACTTTTTCTCTTCTTCCTTCTTCTTCAATCACTTGGTTCAAATTGGCTTCAAGCCCTAGTCATTGTAATCTCTTTCATGTCGCCATTTCAAAGAGCACTCTGCGATATCTTTAAAGTAATATGGCACATCTTATTGCTGTCACTTTCAAGGCAAAGATGCTAAGGAGGGGTCCATTTGCAATGGGTAGATTATGGGATGGGCTTTAGTGTTAATGTTCCTGGTCAGTGTTCTGTACTTTGGCATAAAGTCTAAAGTCCTGACAAGGCTGCCAGGCAGCGTGAGGCTGATGAGAATTCTGGCCTGACTTGAGTGAGAGCAGGGTCAGGTGATGAATCGCTGATGCAGTTATGATTATATAACAATCAGTTGTATGTAAAAGCTAAAATGTATCTTCTCCTAGACTATGAGTGAAAGTCCATACAATTTCATTTTATCGGAAATTTTGTTTTACTTAATTTTGCATTTACCTCCAAGGATGATAATTGGCTGTATTTACCAGCTGCTAATCAGTGCAGGATTTCTTGCCACAGTTTATGATAATTTTTAATCTCTGGAAGTTTTGAAGAAAAAAATTAATGTTAAAATAAGAGAATATTAGCCAATAATGCTATTTAATTACCAAAGGAGTCTGATATGCTGCAAATTATATGTTACCTTTGGATCTGGGGAAACTGGAAAGCTAGATAGAAAGTGACTTTAGGTTGTATCTAGTCTAGTCATTGCATTTGTGTTGAAGATAAAGATAAAAATAAAAAAACTCTCCATGACATAGGATTGAGAAAGCAGGCACTCATAAAGGTGCTTCCATGCTGCCATACAGATATGACAGTTGCAAATACTGGACTCAGACTAAGATACATAATTTAGAGCTCTGTGGCAATATAGAAAGGTTAAAAATCTCTAGAAGGTATTTAGAACACCTAAAATCAGAATTGCCCTCTGGAGGTCTTGTCTTTCACCAGTTCTTGCCTACTGTCTACCTTGGCCACAGATATGTGGGATGAATCCAGATTTATTTGCTCTTTTTAATCTCTGTACATTGCATCTGTGCAATCTGCACAAATCCAACAGTCATTAGACTGGATGAACTTCTTTGCAGAATTCCAAAGAGAGAGAATTGCTGGACTGCAGAGGCATTATAGGCTAATTCAGTGTGTATATATATCTAAAGAAGGTCTGTCATACTTCTGATCTGGACATTCACTGTATAGAGAATATTTTTTTAGTCTTTTGCTTCTCAAAGCATTTTGTCTTCTCATCGGTCGTATAGTCTATTCACGTGCAATAATCCTGTTGCTATTTGGAAGTGTTGAATTGACCATGCTTGGATTTTAAGAGAGCATTCAACAGCACCCTTCACCAAAAACTCTTAAAGAAGTTAAACTGCTATGCGATGAGAAGGCAAAGTCCTAGAAAGGATAAATAATTGGTTAAAAATGAGGAATCAAAGTGTAGGAATTAGGATCAAGTTTTGCAGCCAAGGGATCTTGCCATTCAGTATTTCATAAATGATAGTGAGAAGGGTGGTGAATGGTGGGGTTGCAAACTTTGCTGACAATAAAGTTCTTCATGGCACTTGAGATGAGAGCCAATTGCAAACTGCAATTCACAACGCTGAGCCTTGGAGGCCAAATCTCCTGTGCCAGTACCTCAAAGCTCAGTGCAAAGTTTTTACCTTTCATGAAATCTTTGGATTTACTACACTGGACAGTGTTGCACACTACACGTGCAGCAGATGTAAAGAGACTGCCAGTAACTATCTGTTAGAACTGAAAAGATGTCCATATATTTTGGCAAGGCAATAAAGTCCTCACAAACAATTTGGACAGAAAAATTTTCAGTGTAACATACAGCTTGGGACACCCTGAAGCCCTGACTTTGATCTTGGGCTTGCTTCTGATTGATCAGGCTCTTTCTGTTAATCTTTCTGTTCTTCTTATAATCCAAGAATTCTCATAAAATTTTCAGTTAAATGTAGGAGTTAAATATCTTTAAATGTGTGTTGACTTCCTGGGGAGTGGGGGGAGAAACCGATACTCTGTTTAATTCTTCAGCATCAGAAATGCATACAAGGGAACTGTATTTTGAGAAACCACTCTTTGATAAATGCCAATATTCTGCGTAAAGATGCTCCTGTACAGGAAAGGATATTAAGTTCCTTAATTTTATCAGGATTCAAGCACGTGATGGACTGTTTTCATTAAAAAGTAGCCTCTCTGAGTTGGGAACTGATGAAAAAGAGAGTACATTCCCCATATAGGAGTAGTGCTTTGTCTTACACCAGCTTCCACATATTGTTACAATTAGGTGGCAGTGTGCCCCAAGTATACTCTCCCAAGAATGTCCAATATGCTGTTAATAATGTTCTTGAGCTTGCATTAATGTTGTAAAATAATATTTTGGGCAGCTAGTTAACCAACCTTTCCAACCATTTCATCCTACCTGAGATACAAAGTAACCACCATACCAACTTTAGAGTATTAATCATGATTCTTTTTACCTTTTGCAGTGGTAGCATTCAGCTAGAAGGCCTACATGATTTTTTTCTTTCTATATTAAAGCATAGAGTTGCATGGTTTTAGGAAATTATTTTTCACATCTTCCCCCGCATGCTTTAACCAGCTTTAGCAGAGCTTTTATACATGTGCTACAACCTCCACTTGCCCAAGCACAACTATAACTTTCTTTTTATAAAACTAAAATAGCCCAAGCAAATGAATAAGCCAAAAACATCCCCAAAACTTGAAGCTTGGAATTAAAGTTGAGCAATTTTACTTAGTAAAGAAGTTGAGGAACAGTCTTTTGCTCTAATCAGAGGAAAGTTTTAAATTTAACTTCTATTAGTTAATTTTTCATTCCCTACTTCATAGTTACATCCTTAGAGAGGGAAGGAAGCAGATCAAGGCCTCTAGTATTTCCTGGCTGACATACACAAGTCAGGCAGGCAGGTATTATTGCTTGCTTGCACGCTACACAGTGTCTTTAAAACTCTTTGATCTCACAAAGCTTCCAAAATCCAGCAGCCACTCAAGCAGTTTGTGGCCAGAGTGAGTCCTTGAGCGGTCCTGGGGAGATGTTTTCCTTCTTTTTAAAAAATATCTAACTCCACTCTAGAGAACTGTGTGCAAATCACAAATACTTCAGTTGAACATGACCTGAATGGAATGCTAATTCAAGCCACCCCTTATGTTTTAATCACCAAAAAACCAAAGCACTTATCTGTCACAATAAGCGTGTATGGTAATGTTTTTCCACAACACAGACTTCAGGAAAGCACACAAATTTCCAGCACTAGTAAATATATTTTATGACCACTGTGTCAGACTCTGTTCTTAAAGAAATGCTCAAGTGACTCAGAAATTTGGGTTGATTATAGGAAGTTGACTCCTCAGTATAAAAGAATTTATTCCTTATGTTTTTCTCTAATAACAAAAAAAAAAGCAGTTTGACAATCTGGAAAAGTAACTGCCACTCTGTGTTCATCATTGCTTTCATTTTTTTGTGATATCATACATCTAATTCTCTGATGTCATACATTTAAACCTACAGATATGAATGAATACGTGGACTATACAGACCTTTGCCCATGAACAGCCCCAGCTCATTTCTTGCTTCATCACATTTAGAGTTTCATATTTGTATAAATAAAGCTGAGCTGTGTTCATACTATCTATACATTTTTAATGCTGTGTTCTGATTGAGCATTTTCTAGTTCATTTACTAGTCTAAAAGCAGACTATAAGTTGAACAATACCACTCATCTTCCAGTTTATGTAAATGTATGCAGTGTTGCCACCCACACATCTAAAACCATGAGATTATAGATCAGTCTTCTTGCATGCCACAAAAAAAACAGCTTTAAAATACCCTGGCTCATTATTTGAAATAAATGCTGTTGTGTGGACCTACAGTGAGAACATCCTGCTTTTATCCCCAGACTTTGATATGTAAGGTTTACTAGCAAAAGCACCCCACTGGTTTTGATTATAATGATCATATATAGACAGAGAGACAGACACAGACCATTGGACCTAAAGCTATATTAACTTTGGAGATCAAAATCAGTACTTGGAATTGAATACAGAAGAGAGTTTTAAGTCAGTTCATGCATACCAGTAGACCTAACATACTTTTAAAATACTAGTACAGTCAAATTTTGTACCCTGTTCTCAGGATAAACATTGCAAAATTTGTCACTAGTCTGGAAACTGGTGTCTCTTTGCTGCAGTTCAATGTTGTCTTCAAAGACACACTAGTTATAGTGCATTTCAGGAATATCAGACAAACCAGAGAAAAAAACACGCACCATGTTTTCAGGGTATTGCTGAGAAGTCAGGCTGAACCCTTCAGTATCTGAGGGTTAATGGACAGCTTAAACTTCCTTTTTTTCCTCTGACTTGCTGCTGATAGTTTATTTGCAACTGTGCCTTCTTAACTTTTGTATAATCTTCATGTGACTGCTAGAGATAGACAATATGATAGTATTCATATTGATAGTAATGTTAAATTTGCAAAACTAAAACTGAATTAGCGATTCTTTCTCAATTTTCTATACTACTTCCTCAGTAATATTTGGGAAGGAAAGGCAATGTAAAAGTCATACTCCTGTAAAATGAAAAAGAGAGCAAAGTGTGAAAAAGCAGGTAAGTATGGAAAAGGAGCAGGAAATACAAAGAAGAAAGATTGGTCAGACTGGCAGCAATATGATGGAAGGATTGTCACCAACATGTTACTGAGCCAAACTAAATTATGAAAGGAAAGGAACATCCATGACATAAGTTTACTGTTTTGAATGTCCATTACATGTAGTAAGTAAGCAGGCTCCTGTTTTAATCTTAATAAAATTAATTTCCAGTGAATTGAAAAAAGCTTTTTTAAAATATCGCTCTATTGAGATTACAAAAAAGTTCTTTATTCTCTCTATCCCACCAAAAGCCTTTTATATGTTAATCTTCTTTTGAAAACTACAATGAAATAAAAATAAAATAGAGAAAGTGGTTCAAATAAAAATGTGCTGTAAGACCCTGGGCTTCATCACTTCTGGATTATCAGATCTGCCTATTGCTTTTTGTGGGATGAATTTCATATCCCATAAGACTCTTTGTACATTGGAATGTTCATGATGATTGAATTCTTTCTTAATATTGCACCAAACATCTTACAGCTGAATGTAGATTCCAACTGTCTGCCTTTAAGGACTCCAATTGGTTACATATAATCGTACCTTTTAAACAAAGATTTTTTATCTTTTTTATTACTAGTTTTATTTAGCGACATTACCTTTGCATGGTATGTTTATATTTAGTTAGATTTACATCTGAAATTGTTGGAAATATCCTTCTGAAGTCCTATAAGTAACAACTTGTGATGGGAAGACCTTTAAACTTAGTGTAAAGTGGCCTGCAAGTTTACAGTTTTTAAACTATTTTACATTTCACCATTTAGCATTTTGTTCACTTTCTCCTTATCACTGATATTCAGAGTTCTCTGCCCATTTATTATGTTTTTGCACAGAAGGAGGGCATCCATCTCTAAATAATTATATGATGATAAGAAATAGATAATTAATACAGATGAGATGGAGAGAGAGCTATAGAGTTTATTAATGTTTTGTAGATATATAAAAACTTGCAAGTATGTATGTGTGCTTAAAGTTTGTACCATATTATAATTCCCTTTAGGCATTCAAGTTGTATGTATTTCTCCAAAGTAATGCAATGCAACATTTAACCTTACTGGAGAGTATGAGAACTATATTCTTATTTTGTGTTTTATTAGTGTGTGCTCAAGAGGATTTCTTTTCAAGAGTACTGTACCCATTGTAGTAGGCGCAATTCAGACGTGTTGGAGAAATACGGTCCTTGTCCCAAATACCTTTCACTTTAGTTGTAATACAGGAGGTGGCTAAAACAAATTGACAAAAAGGGACAGATAGCAGGTAGGAAAAAGAAAAAAAATGAAGCTGTATCCAGAAGGATTTTAAACTTCAGATCTATCATGGTGTAAAATCAGTTGAAGTTCACTAAAGCTGTGTATTCTAAAGAAATAGTAAACATCTCATGGTAAGGTACCAGTAATCATACATTCAGAATACTTCACTGAATCTGTCAAGCCCTGCTCTTCTTTCTCCCTTATTTCCCAGCATTTTGTGAGATTCAGCTTACCAACAGCTGTTTTGTCACAGGCAGTCACACAGGAAAAAATTACAACTTGCCAAGGACAAGTCACCTGTCCTAAGTCCTGAGATTAGGTGAGATATTTAATATCTGGAAGTGCACCACAAACTGCAGACAAGTTTGTTCTCATCCTAACATGCGCTGCACCTGTTTGCAGACAGTGCACAGTTTTGCCTGTACTCTTTCACTGGTTTTCTGAGGGAGGAAGGGAAAGATGAGAAAGAAGAGACAGGTCCTGGCCAGCCTGCTGACCACCACCATATTCAGGTATACCTTAGACCAAGCTGCATCCTTTGGACCTCCTCATACCGCCAGCCATGCTTGAGTGATTCCAAAAGGTCGTTATCCTTTTTCCATGGCTGCCAGAATGTACATGTGTTTCATGGGAGAGAGAAGGGGCAAGACAGAAAGAAGAGAGGAAAGGAAAAGAAGCCAGGTGCAATCTTCCTAGGATTTCTCCCACCTGAGCCAGAAAGCTTCAATTCCCACCTCTTTACATTCAAAGTGAGTGAACTAGGCTACACCAGGGATTGCTCTGACTTTAGTCCCAGAGAGGAGACACCTTACACAAGAAGGAATCAACACAGTGGGTGTCCGCCCTGCCCATCTTTTGCCTTTACTGGAATTTCTTCATACTGGGTTTTGTACGTCTGCTAGCTCGGAGTGTTCCCTGATACGTGTGACTTTACATCTGAAATCTATTCTCTTTGTGCCACCTGAGAAAAACACAATTAACAGAAAACACCCCAGAACTTACACGAGCATCTTCTTCTTAGGAAGCTGTGCATCGTACATGTTGTCTTACCCTTTCACTCACCTGAAAGAGGAAATCAGGAAATTGGCCTGAATTTTAGTTTAGAAACAGTGACTTAGCTTAACCTTCATTACGCTTTGATTGTGGAGTATGTTTTATTATTTATAATTTAATTTTATGAGAAGTATTTTCATAGGAATATGTGTAACATAACACTCAAACTAGGTGCTTTAATATTTTCCAGTGCGCAATATGGTGTTGAAAGTTAGAAAATGCTGGCTGGATCTAGACTGATACTTTCTTGGATAAGCTTCTACCATATGCTTTTATTTAAAGTATTTTTTCTTTTAGGTTAGATTTATAAAAAGCATGTGAAAAATGTCTTTTTTGGAAAAGAAGTGTTACGCAATTAGAAAATCACAGTGCTAGAAATTTAGCATCCTTTAGGAAATGTTGCATGTAAAAGAAGTCAGATACTAAATCTAAATTTAAAAAAAAAAATGGCAAGTCCTACCACCAACTGGAAATGCTATGTCAATCTACAAGATGTTGTGTTGAAGTAAATGTCTTTAGTTCCAGGAATTTTAAGCTCTATGTGAACTCTGACTAGCTTCCCAGTGTAGATATGAATCTTGTTGAAGGAGTTTGTCCATATTTCCTTCTCATTAGAAAAAAATCAAATAAAATTTGTTTTACAGGGCAGAAAACCTAAAGAAGCCAGGAAAAAAGGGACATTAAATATTTTTAATAGTTATTCTTTATTCATTACTTGCTTTCATGTTCACAGGACTCCAGAGTATTGAATAGGCTGATCTTTTATCTGTTTTGTTTGAGCAAGGGAACCTCTTTCCAGAAGCATTGTTCTAACCTTTCCACTGTTTTGGAAAACTTGTTGTAGACACATCATGTGACTAACACCTTATTTAGAGACTAATACATGCAAACCTGTATTCTTTCTGAAAACATCACATCCTATGTTCCCTGCTTCCTGCCTCTGAGTCTGCAAGCTGCAATGACTGTGACTAAAGGAAAGTGAGTGCTTACAAAGTATTGTAACCAGTACATGGAGCATCACTACCATCTGAGATTTTGTCAGATTCAGGGTTTGTTGGTACAAAACTTGTCTACCCTTTTTCTGCTTTCAAGTCCCCTTGTGCTACTTCTTTTGTAGAAGTGAAAAATTCTAGAAAGACATCTTCATAGAAAAGAGAATTACTAGCCCATTTTTATTACTGTCTTACTCATCCAGGGATCCATACCCAGTTTGAAATGGCACTTTTACAAGTTCTTATGTTGACGCTTGTGTTATCTTGTTTGAAATAATACATTTTCCATTGGTTATTTTGTGATGGTAAATATACTATGTGGAAGGAAGCTGTGCTTTTCAGGCAGTTGAAGGTGGCATCATTCATGATGCATGACTAGGCAAGCAAATATTATGGCTTACCCCCTTACCTCTTAGTATGACCCTGAGGAGCAAAAGACTTTCTGTTTTTGTTACACCTTTGGTATGCCAGAGAGCGTAAGACCCAACAATAAGAGTTTGCAAAGCGTGTCTTCAGAGCAACTATTCCTCCTCCCAGTCTGAGGCACTACAGACTGGTCAGCCTCACATTGGTCTCTGGGGAAATTACAGAGGGAGTCCTCTTGGAACACATTTCTGGGCACAAGAAGGAGAAGATGATTTGGAACAGTCAACTTAGATTTACCAACGTAAACGTGATTGCCCTCTATGTGCCTACGTTTGTAGGTGAGAGGAGAGCAGTGGATGTCGTGGACCTTGGCTTCAGCAAGGTTTTCAACTCTGTTTCCCACAGCATGCTTCTGTCCAAGTTAACGATGTATTATAGTCTAGATGTGTGAGCAACCAAGCGGATTAAAACTGGTTGGATGATCCAGCTCAGAGGGTAGTAGTTAATGGGTTGTGCTCTACCCGGAGGCCTGTGACAAGGGGAGTGCCAAAGGGCGCTCTCTGTTGGGACCTGTCCCGTTTGATGTGTTTGTCAGTGACCTGGGGAAGGCAATGGACTGCTTACTCATACAGTTTGCAATGACACCAAATCGCCATTTGGGGCAAGGGGGACGGTTCGATACAGTCAGGGGAAGGGCTGCCATTCAGAGATAGCTAGGCAGGCCTGGGCTAGGCCAACAGGAACTTGATGAAATTCAGCAAGGACAAATGCAAAGTCCTGCACCTGAGAAGGACTTGCACTTGCACTTCCCTTGCAGTGATCCAGGCTAGGGATTGACTGGCTGAGGAGCAGTTTTACTGAAAAGAGTATGGAGATTTTGGTAGACAGCAAGCAGAACATTAGCCAGCAACGTGCCCTGACAGCAAAGACGACACAATACTGGGCTGCATGAGCAGGAGCACAGCCAGTAGATTGAGGGAAGTGATTGTTCCCCTTAGTACTCATTAGAACACACCTTGAATACTGCACCCAGCTTTGGCCTCCGGTATGGAAAAGACATGGATAAACCATCATAGGTTCAGCAGAGGACCACCAGGATGGTCAAGAGCTGGAGCACTTGCCCTGTGAGGAGAAACTAAGGAAACTGGGCTTTTTCAGCCTAGAGAAGAGAGAGCTTCAAGCAGGCTCAATAGCAGCCTTCCAGTACCTACAAGGAGGTCAGTCATCAAAGAGATAGAGCTAGGCTTTTCACAGTGATGCATGGCAAAAGGATGAGAGACAACAGGTGTAAACTGAAGCAAGAGTAACTGAATGCAGCGAAAACCTTTTTCACTACGAGGACAGTCAAACACTGCAATAGGTTGCCCAGAGAGGTTGTGCCATCTCCATCCTTGGAGGTTTTCAGGATCAGCCTGGATAAAAACCTGAGCAATCTTGTCTAACCTCGTAGCTGACTCTCCTTCGAGTATGACATTGGACTAGAGACCTCTTGAGATCCCCTCCATTCTGAATTATTCTATGAGTGTGCAATCCTAATATAGTATCACAATTCTGTGCTATTTTAAAGCTGGGATAGTAATAGCAAAATCTTAATTGTTCTGAATATTTAAATGATTTGGCTGTGCAATGCTTTTGCTTTTGGAACCCAGAAATGCTACATATGCTCTGTACGTTCTCCAAACAGCTTGTATTTGTGCTTATTTGCTAGTATGACGTGCTAACTGTGCAAAAAATTTTGGACTCTCGCCTTAGAATATAGATACCTGCCAACAGAAAATGAAGGCTACATAGTGCAGCAAAAGCTTTCTCTATGGAAAGTGCTTCTTATGTGCCAGAAAGAAGCATTTATACCACATGCTTTTTTACTGCTTCTCACATCTGTTAACATTTACATGTGTCAGAAAACAATACCTGAACAGTAAAGGGAAGGGATACATGAAGTTCAAGGGCATTGCATTAAGAAAAAGGACATGTTGTATTGCACTGGTGCATTGGAATAAAAAAAGATTTCTTGAACTTGTTAAATTTATCTAATATGTGGGTATAGTCTGTGTATACTATCTATGAATACATTTCTATACCTGAATTGGATCATCCAAATTGCCAGTAAATTGAACTGAACGCATGAAAGGATCAAGGACTGGCAGTCACGAAGTAAAAGAATGATAACTTTCTTGGTATATACAAAAAGAATAAAATTTTATTTCATTTAAGGCAGGATTTATATCAAAATCTTCAAAGTGAGATTCCTAAACATGGAATTACCTCCTTATATTGAGATATTTTGCATTTTCGATAACCTTCTCTTCAGCTGTCTTTATGTTAGCACAAAAGGAGTAAGTTAACTGATAAATGTTGCTGTATATCCCTAGTCCTCAGAGGCAGCTACTGTATTGGAGGGTGTTTCCAAGAATATTTCTTTGAAATCGTATTGTGAAAATCCTATGTACTACAGTGTAGTACAGGATTTTGTATGACGTGGCAGTCCTTACAGATGTTACCACTGGCAAGTGATTTAGAAGAACAACAAATTAGAGAGCAACTGATCCTTGATCCCCTGAACTCGGAAAAAAAATCAGTATTTGATACCTTTATGAAAATTGCTGTTTGCATTGGTTGCATTAGTACCACTAATTCTTTAGGCATCTATTTGGGTACTTTGAACCAGTGTCGTGTAGTATGCTGTTCTTTGATACCTAACCCTGATTTTCCAAAATGCACCTGCAACAAAGAGCACAGACCCTCCCCTACAGCCATTGTCATTGCTTAATATTGAGCTCTCCATGGAAAGTGGCAGAAAAATACCTATTTTCCTAAGCCTTCTGAGCCTAGGAAGAAGCGGTGGCTAAAAGAAGAAATAAATAGCCTTGAATTGAGTCCTACCTAACATGTAGTCATAATAAAGGCAAAGGTCTATTTTTGCTTTTTGCTATATTTCTACTAGATAATATATCTCCAAAACATTATTTTTGTGATGAACTTCTGCTTTTATGCATTGATAACAAGTCTTATGCTGAAATTATTATGAAAATTTGAGTTCCACGCTCACCACACTGAAAAAGCCTTGCATTAGATCTGTGAAGATGCAGTGGATAATCACATAAGGCATATAGTTTCCTTGCCCCCAAATTTGAAACTTATGGCTTTCCCAAAACCGCCATATGAACGGTATGTGCGTGCATATTTTGGGGTTTGAGTCAGGGATATGAAGGATCCATACCAGTTTTCCTCTGTAAGCTATGCAAGAAAGTTGTGAGGCAACCGAAGAAACACTTTATAGTTTAAGCTGATGAGAAATCAGCTGGTGGAAAATAGCAAGGAAAGATCTTCATCCAGAAATGTTTCCTAAGAAAAAAAAGAAGTAAGCGTCTGATAAGACTTGCATTCTGGCCTTTGTGCTTTGTAGAGCAGCTTTATCATTACACAGAGACGTGCTCCTTGGTCTTGCTTCCAGCTAACTCAGTGGTGAAACTTCCACTGACTTCTCTGGTTGCTGACTCCAGCCCAGCTTTTGCATGCAAATAAAGTATAAGAACATAAAGCTTTCTTATATCGTTTCTTCTCATGTCATTTTAACTCTGGCATATCCTTTCAGGAGAGTTCATACTTTAAGAATTCTTATCTAGCTACTTGTACATAGACATCTGATTACAGTAGTGGAAATCATAGGAAGAAGAATTGCTAGAAAAGTTTACCATTGATGCTTAATTTACATAATACTCTTTCTGACATAATTTAGGTCTATCACAGGCACTCTTGCAAGTTACATGTAGGGGTCAAAGGGTGAAAGGTGACTGGCAAGATGCTTGTTTTGTACATTTGGCTAACACAAATACTTCCTCAAGTATAAAATGCTTTGATCTCTCTAAGCAAATGCCATATGTGTGCAGCTGTGGCCCATGCCTCACGATTGCTGGAAGGTTAGAAAAAGGTAGCATATGAATTTGATGTCTGCATTCAATTTATGCTTTTATATTTAGCAGTTCATAATTTTGTGTAATATTTTAGCTGTATGAAAAATATGCACCGGAGTTGAGTGATAACAGATTTCTCTGTGGTTTGACTCGACATTGTTTGGGTGAACACAGAATCCTAAGTATTGCAGACTGAAAATACAGGTTTTAATTAGAGCTGTCTGAGCTTCAAAATACCTGAACGCACATTAAGCTTGGCAGATTTTCAGAAATCTGAGCATTGCGTGGAGCTGATTTAAGCTAAGCAAGGGTCTTCTGTTTTCCAGCATATATTGCATTTGCAGTTGCATCACTGACTTGCAACACACTGAAGAAGTGAGATCCAAAACCATCATTAATGGTTTTCTGATATGTAAAAATGTTTTTCATCAAGGCCTGTCTTATGTCATACTTGTGTTGAACAGTACCTTACTCCAAGGGAATTTCCACTGAAAAAACTGAATGACTTCCAGAGTAAAGGATCTACTCCACATGACTGAAAAGCTGAATCAGCCCCAAAAGTTTGGTGCCTTTCTTGAGCTTTTGTTTTTTACTTTTACATGCAAATGTTTAAGACTGATATGCCCAGATCTGTATCCCTCAAGCAGTTTAACAGGAGTGGTTTGCTCTGACAATAAAGAAACCTACTGCAGTCAATGGGACACAAGGGTCCATTCACATGGATCCAGTTTCATGATCAAGGCCAAAAAAAAAAAAGCATGGCTTTGTTTATTAAAAATCTTGAGCATGTACAAATATACTAGTATACCTTGGGGGGAACACCATGGTTTCAAATAAAGCATATGCAATTACTACGTACAAGAAAAAAATCCAAGTCACAACCAATAGACAGGCATGTTACAATAAACAGAAAATCAGACATGAAAATACCAGTTCACAGGTACAAATATGATAAAATATAAAGCATTGTGCTCTATGCGTATGTTAATACATGTATGTATACAAAAGTATACATATATACATATACATACATATATAATACAGTATTGTTAATATGATTTTTAGTATTTTATTTATTATGTGTGTGTATAAATTCATGCAATTGTTCTGGATATGATTTGAATATTATTTAAATAATAGCACACTTACTTGTTTTTCTTATGCAGTTTCTCTTTTGTATTTTTGCTAGCTCCTACTGGCTATGGTAGGCTCTACAGATGAAACTCTGCAGGAGGCAGCAGCTGGTTGCATAGCAAACATTCGCAGATTGGCTCTAGCAACAGAAAAAGCAAAGTATGGCTGATGCTTTAGCAGCTTTTACCAACAAACTTGTTCTGCAATACAGCTACATTTAAATACATGATTACTCCTTCTAACATCTGTATTTCACAGCAGAGCTCATTTATATGAGGATAATTCAATAACAAAAATAAATCTGTGGAAAATTATGTTTGTTTTTACTTTATTGGTTTGTCATGCCTAGGTTTTATAAAACACACCTAGTTTTGTGTGTCTTTTAGTATTACATCTTTCAAAAGACTATCAGTTAAGATATGTCAAAGGCATTTTCTACAATTAATATGCTTGCATTTGAAATTCATTGTAGATCTAAATGGTTTTGCTTATCTGTGACATTACAGTAAATTTTCCTTCACTCTGTGTGTGGTTGTACAGTGATTTATGAATGTCTTGAACAATTCCCTTCGTGCTAAACTTGTCCAATCATCTTGTCATTATGTTTTTGCCTGTTTGATCACTTGCAATTCACAGGAGAGGACAAAATGCAGATACATCAATCTCACATCTGGTATTACATAAGGACTGCAAAGAGCTGTAGCAGTAGACATCACTCCAAATTTCCTGTTTCTACCAACATCAAACAAGATAGTGCTTAATTTTATAAGTAGCTGGTGAAATGTGTTTTAATTAACATGTGTTTAACTCAAAATTTACCAGCTGTAAATAAAAAGCAGGGTATCATATTTACGTTTACACATAATCTTATTGTGGGTTTTTTCATTTTTAAACTGAGGACAACATTGTATTGATGCAGTTATTTTTCTGCATAAAATTATGTTCAGAATTAGAGCTGCCTTCAAAAAAGCACGTAAATTATTATTGATATTATAGATTACAGACCCGCTGTATGTCCCATGCTCGACAAATAATACTAAGGCATTTCCTTCAGAGCAGTAATGTCTTAATTACAAGCACAAACTGCTGACAAAACTGAAAAAACCCAAATGTTTAAATAACTTGTGTTTGTCAAGTGCTCACTTCTGAAAGATTTTTTTTACTTCCCGTAATAATTAACAATTTTCTTGTTTTGGAAGCAGTTTGTAATGCTGTAAAATATGCCATTTTACAAAATAATGTAAAATAATTTTGTCATTATTTTTCCTCTAACTAGCATGGCTACACAAGGCAACTAGTTTTACTGCTGACAGAAGCTTCTAAGGAAAACAAAATGCAAATCCAACTTTTTCTTTGTGTTTTCTCTGAAGCAGACATGAAGGCTCATTTAACATTTCATTTTAGAAGACTGATGCAATTCTGAAAAAGGAGGATTGCATTGGGCCCTTAGGGAAGGTGTAGAGAGTATTTTAAAGGAAACCAACTACAGACAGGTGCTGACAGTGTGGAGATGAAAATATTAATCCAAGTAGTATTTTTTGATCAATGCAAACACCAACATAGTCATGGGGTTCTCACAAGTTCCATCAGCAACCAGTGACCAAGCAAATGCTATTTTAGGTATTTTCCAGCTTTGCCCCATAGTATGTTTGCCCTGGTATGTTATTTTGAATAATTTTATCCATGTTATTATACTGATGTCACAGCTGTAGTAGCATCATATGCTTCATCACTGTACCCAAAAATACTTCTAAAATAAATGCTAATTGCCAAATTCATTTGGAAGAGGAAAGGCTTGATTTTATTTTTATCTTTTCTGTGAGAGAAGCTGTAGATGCAAATAGTTTATCACAAATAGTTTGCTTATGAATAATACATAAAATGGTGGCTTATTTTTCTAACTGTTGAGGGCAAAAAAACTCCCTGACAATAACTGTTGTCCTTAACATGACCTCTCAAGGCACTCTTGACCGTTCAGCATGGATTTCAAATGGAATAAGTTCTAAAGTGAACTTAATTTTATGATACAGGTGTCAGGGCAATAAATGTCACGTTCCTGACAATTAAATGGCCTCAGCTTGCTGCTCTCACTCACACTGGTAGCCCTTATGGTTGGAGTAGTTCATCTGAAGTCTTTATTTTAAGACCTCAGACAGTTAATCACAGACTTAAGCTGACTTATTTGTGCTGTTTTCTTTTCCTTTACCATGCCTGCAGTTTTTAAGTTCTGTACAAGGAGAAGAAATGTTGAAATCGATACAGGTCACCACACAGGCAAAGGATCAGTATTAAAAAAAAAACCCACATCTTTTTTGGCCAAAACTGGTGGATTCCATGTAATTAATATAAAGAGATTTAGTTGTTGGAAAATGAATAAATGAATGTGATCCCTGGCCTCTCTGAGTGGTGCAGTACAGCGTGTACATTTGAAAAGCTTCCACTTTCTCCGCAGAGCTGCGTTGAGTTTCACAGCACTGCAGCCCTCTGAAAAGGCATCCTTACAAAGCTGGGTCCCGCTTGCTGCTCACACAGCCCTCCTGGCAGCGCCTGACAGACTATTCAAGCCCTGGCACCAACTCGAGCAGCCGCAGCCCCCCGGGCCCAGCATTCCCACTCCGTATAACCGGGCACCAGCCAGCTCCCGCTCCCCGGCTCCTGTGCCTGGAAGGGAAATGCCTTCACTCCTTGCTCTTTCCACCAGCTGCGACTTGTCCACATAAACCTGTAGCCTCTTAGGAAATATGGTTATACCGTCCCGGGAGCTCAATATTATACTCGGCGCAGAGCGATTTGATGTACAAATTCAATATAGAGTCTTGTTTTAGTTGCAAAAATGAAGTGACTTAAAAAGGGGGGGTTGGCCTCTCCTGTTCATTTGCTGTCGTCTGCTCCCTCCTTGTTTTCTCTATGCAATTCCTGTATTTTCACAGTCTTGTAATATGGGGCGGGGGTGGGGGCAGTTTATTTACATTGATGTTACCGTCAGCAGGGAGTATCCATCACTTTTCACGGTTTCGGGAGCCAGCTCCCGGCTCTGCACAGAGCACTGTGCTCCAACTGGCAGCCATCAAGCCAGGCCTGCTCTTCACCGGCTGCTCATTTTCAGCTTCGTTCCTCATTTTCATTAAAATGTCAGAAAATGTAGAGGCCAAGTAAGAGGAGTTGTCACGAGAAAGTGTTGGTTTGAGTATGGAAATACTATAGTTGATGAGAAAAAAAGCAAGAGAAGAAATCTTTCACCTTTATGCAATTATTTCTGGAACATTAAAGGCCCACCACATCTTTCAGTCTACGCATCTGTCAGCAGCAAGATAGCTTTTCTTCTGCCACTCCATGACTTTATGATTTATTGCTTGGTGACAGATAACAATTATCAATAATTTAATTGTCCCAGGATGTTCAAACTACACATTTGAATCTGGGATTTATGTTCATTTCCTCTAATGAATGCTAATGACAAGTACATGTGCTCTGACACATGATATTGTCTCCAAGTTGTTAGGGAAATATAAACTTCACGGCCTGGGTGCAATGAATCTGCAATATATTAGGGGCTTTGTTATTCTGCTCCATCACCGAAACTTTCTTTTGGCAAGTAAATGAGCTTGAGATTCACAAGGCTGTCTTGAGATTTGACTCACTAATTTGCTTTAGGCTAACTGACCGCTCTATGTGAAAGCACGGTACCTCTTTTATTCCACATCTTCTAAAATGAATCGAATGAGCTGTTGACGCCAGGGGTCAGATGTGAATCATCCCAGGAGGCTGAACTAGATAATATGTTAGTTTAAGAATTTCATCTCATAATAAATTAAATGGTTGTTCCTTGCACATTTCCACCAAAATAATCTTTGTTTTACACATAACAGCAGGATGACTGCAATGGAAACATGTAATGTGTTTCTTCAGCAGTAGTATTCAAGTTTCCCTGAAGGCTGCTTGCAGAGCTTATTTCCAGAGTCAGAAGCTGACTGCCCCTCAACTGTAAATTGTGGTTTGTCTCTTCTTTAGCCACTTAAACTTTGCCACACACTGCTCAGGATCCATAACAACATAAGGAAGCAATGCTGCATCTTGGCCACTTCTCAACTGAGACAACCTAATCTTCTGCTGTTCAGTGACCTGGCATGGGCCAGGACTAGCATGTCTGCAGCCGTAGCCGTTGCAGCGGGAAGTTGCTTTGCACCGTTTCTGAAGGAATTTATTTTACCAATTATTGTTCCCTCCCCTGCTTAAACAGAGACGTTCCTCAATGCTCAGTATCTTGCTGCTTTGGCTATGGAAGCCAGCCAAAAGTCACCCATTTTCATGAATCTTTTCCTTGAGTGCAATTTTACATTGTAATGTGTGCTTTTCATCCTCTTGCCTAGTTATCAGTTCAGCAATACTCACGACTTGCTGGGAAGGATTTCCATGGACAGCATCACCATGGCTTGTGTTTATCCTCTCAATTTGTTTCTGTGTTATCTGCCAGACACCTTTCAGTTGGCAAGTTCCTCTCTCTTTTTCAGTTGTTGTCATTGGCAAGTTATGTGTTTTATCCTAGTCTACACAGAGCACGGTAGCCTTCAGCTGCTCGAGCTTTCTTTTAGAACAACTGTAATCAATTCTACTTTGAACACAAATGTTTTCTTTCTCAAAGGCTCATAAACCCACATAAGGAAGCTTTGACTTTGGGTAGCATGTAATATGATGTGGCCTAATCCTTCACTTTTGCAGTTCTCCAATGGCATAAAATCATCTTCACTAATTTCATGTGTTTTCTTCCATCATTTGGGAATCCTGATGTGGTGACAAGATAGTAGTTGGCCAGTCAAAACTTTTGCTTGTTGTCACTTTACGTGTGTAGTGGAGAAGGACCAGAAGAATGACATTATACTAATTCTGAACCATGAAACAATAGGTTATAAATCAGCAGTTTGCAGTCAACTCCCCATTGCACCAGGATCCTGTTTGCTTTTAAAGCTTCTGCCTGGAAGCTTTCGGGGGGCAAAATTGTTCATTACAATCTTGGTGGTATGGCTTTGTTCAGTCAGGCTGTGACACATCCCACTTTTCCAAGGGGCTTGGTGAATGCAGGAGAGCAATGCAGAGCACCTGTGGTCTGGTGGGCACGTCTGGCAGCAGAATTTTGCTCCAATGGCTGAGCCTTGAACTGCGCCTTCTAATACCCAGATTAAACAGCTAGGGATTTGTGTACTGCTTCTGAAAAAAAAAAAAGGCTTTAATAAAAATGGTAATTAAAAAGTTACAGATGCTGATAAAATTAAAAACATATGATATGGAATTGAAATGATTTAGTGTTGAAAAATGTTGGTTGATTCAGTAGTAGTTAAATTTCCAAATAACTTGTCTTGAACAAGCAAATAGTTTTAAGTATTTGGCTATGTGTCTTTTTTTAAAAAAAGTGAACACAGATCATGTTGCTGGTTCCCTCTACCACAGATTGGTAAAGGCTGTGCTATAAAATTAGTGCAGTAAACCACTCGTCTTTCCAGTTGCTGCATTCTCTTCTCCAATTGAAAGCCTTTTGGGGCCTCCTTGGCTCTTCAGCGGAAAGCACCAAGTGCAGTTCTGTTGCTCTAATGAAAAAATAACAACAACGTCTGGGAAGCCATAGAATGATGCAATAACCGTGCTGCTCTGCTTCCTTTAATGTGATGAAGCTTGCATATTTGCCTGGCCCCAATGTTTTACTCCTGCCAGTATTGTGCTGTAAAGAGACTTGGCAGAACACGTTCAAAGGCTGTTCGTGGTTTTTCACTCACCATTAAACCTTCCAATGACGGAAGGGTGGGGGAACCCATATTGAGACAAACAGACACTCAAAAAGTAAAAAAAAGAGGAGAAGGAGTCTGGTGGTAGATGGTCAGCAGTTTAGTAAGCCTTGGTTATGGGAGTGGGGTTGATTAGGGCCAAGCTGAGACCCACTGGAGGACAATACCATGTATTAAACCAGTGGGTCTTCTCTGCCCACTTTCCAGGGGGGCAATTAGCCCAAAGGAAAAACGGCTTCCAATGTTCTGAGAGAAGAGAGCAGTGTCGCTTCACTCTGATAACCAAAGTCACACCGTCCTTGATAACTGCGCTCGGTCACAATTGGTGCAGTAGTGCAGAGGCTCTAGGATTGCTACTTTTTGGGCTGTGTTTGTTCTGTATATGGAAAATTTGTGTCCCCGTGGCTGCCAGTCTTGCTCTGCAGACCTTCACTGACTTCACTTATGGCTGACTTTCTTTTGTAATTACACCGTTTGGAAAACAGACTACCTAGACCTTACCTAGTCCTGCGTGAGGTTAGGCAGGAAAATATTTGAAGTGGAGCTGGAGCAACTCTTGGAGACAAATACTGCATGTGCACTTGCAGATGAGGGGCAAAATATGTTCAGAAGCAGAAATTATGGTCAGATTGATGCCTCCTTCCATCCCGTTCCACAACTGTCTGTGGTGGCGTGTCATGTAAAAGGAAAAATATTTGGAAAAGCGGACATCTGTGGGCCAGCCTTGGTATGCTTCCCAGAATGTAATGACTAGGTGAATGTTTTTCAGTGCAGCAACTAAGGAATATAGGTGACTGCCAAGCATCGGGTCTGATGTGGCGTGAAGAGGTACAAAACAAAAAGAGGAGTGATTTCTCTGAAGAAACTGAGGCCTAATTCTTTCCAAACTCAGCATTAAAAAGAAAACCAAACCAAACCAAAACCAAAACAGAATTCTTTTCAGGCCCCCCCCCCCACGTTGCTTTTCAGATTTTTGCCTACCTTTAAGATACTTCCATTGTGCGGACATGTTTGTTTTCACCAGTCTTAGGGCTCTACAAGTACCAGTATAGACTCATTATTGTCGACATTTCTAAATCAACACAGTTACTGAGATCTATGTTATGATTTTAGTTCCACTGGCAATTACTGATATCTAATTACCACTTAATCTGTTCTGAACTTTGTAGGAATGTGTAACAGAAACCACTTTAACTTTTGCTAGAACTGAATTTGAATCATGTGTCTCCTCTCCTACATGACTGCCACATCCACACTCACCATCCCAAGGAACTGAAATATATTTCAGCTTTAAGAGGAAAATACTCAGAACTCTACCATGTACATTCTTGCTCTGGGAGATGGGAAATGCAGGCTCAAGTGCCCCATAGCACCCTCAGGCACTCTGCAAGCCTCAGAGAGTCTCCATCAGAGAAAGCCAATGTGGGAGAGGACACGTGTGGCCTGGGAACAGCTATTCCATATCATGGACAACCATTACAACTACGACAAAATGCAGCTGTGATGCTGGGGCCTCAGCAAGTGCTGGCCCAAAACACTCAACTCCAGAAGCAGCCTTAGGGATGTGAAGCATCTCTTTGCAACCTCAAGTAAGTGTGTATGTCCCTGAGAGGGCTGAGATCAAGCACAGAGCTTCTCCATGGGATTTTCAAGTGCCACCGACCCCACTGGAGATCTGTTAGCATCCTCCAGCAGCAGGCAGGGGCCTGGTAAGCAGCCTGGGCTGAGGGTTTCCACTGTGCATGTGGCGGGGTGTGCACTGGATGCAAAGAGGCATATATTTTCATAGCAAATCTAAGTGGCAATTTAGAAAAGCTGACCTAGCCAAAGAAAACCCTGGAAAACCCTGCAGAATGAAACAATAAAACTGTCTAAGAATTTAATCCAATGAGAAAGTTAGTAATTGTCAGAAGTCTACCAGATTTACATTTCTAAAATGAAACAGGATGACAAAGTAACAAGATTGTGCTTCTATAATCAACTAGTAGCAGTTCTACAAAGTAACAACGCAGAGGGAATTCGGATCCAAAAAGTGGCTGCCACCTTCAGGTACCCATTCAAGGTTTTAGTAAGGTTGGTGGAAAAATAGGTGAAATCTCACTTTGCTCGGGCAGGTAGCATTTTGCATTGGCCAGTAGCAAGTGTGTTGTGGGCAAACATGTCTTTAATAACTGCAAACAAAATGATGGCAAAACAGCCGAGTGAGAGCCAAAGAGGGCTGCAGGCTGCCGCTGGAAAGCTCCCAACGGCTGAGGATGTGCTGCAAATCCAGCCTGCTTTGACCAGGAACAGCAGGGCAGCTCTGGGCGATAAGCAACAGCACGAAAATCCAAACATGGATTGTAGGATATCGCTCCCGCCCAAGGAAAAGTTAAGGGGAGGGATGGGGCAATCACTACCAGTGATTCCCACGTGTGCAGCTGGTGTGCAGGTACCCAATGTGCTCCAGCCCTGGGAGCAGCGGGGCAGCATGGCTGTGCTCAGGCACTCTGTTTCTCACCTTGCTCTTTGCTGTGGGGCCCACGCGAGTGCAGCTGCATCCTCAGCTCGGGGAGAGGTGCTCTCAGTTACATCGCTGTGTGGAAGGAAGTGAGGTGGAAAGAAAGGTTTATTAAGGAAAGACTTGATTAAGAAGCAAAGAAAGGTGATTTACTTTCTTAGCTTGATAAACACGGATTTGGGGGTGCTGCATGGCAGAATGGGAACCCAGGCTGCTGGGATCCAAAGCTAGCCCCTTTTTTGGGGGATCATTTCAGCCAACAAGGGGCATGAAACAGTGCTGCTTCTACTCAGGAAAAGGACATGTGCCCTGTACACCCTATACAACCCTCATGCTGCTCCCCTTTCCATAAAGACTCAAAAGTACATGGCACTCTGCTATGAGAAAGGAGCTTCAAAAAGCCTTACAGAAATTTTCCTTCAGTGGGGATCCCAACACGATCTGTGAGTCAAATGCCCTCCTTGTGTCACGGCATTTGCTGAATTTCAAGGGGATGCATCTCAGGAGGGCATCCCTCTGGCCTGTCCAGACCCCACTACAGCAAGACCTTGAGTTTGCCAGCCCTGACAAGCAGCTGAGCCACGGGGGAAGCAAGAGGACTTGAAGAATGAAAATGTGCATTTAGCTGCACAAGCTGTCTTGCCTCCAGCTCAGACTATTTCCTTCTGTCTCAGTCTGATAACTGTGCAGTCTCCCAAAACCTTCTCAGATGGCTGCTGTCCTGCAGATCCCAACAGAAGCAGGGTGAAAGAAAGCTTACAAAAGGCTTGATATCTCTCTGAGCAGTCTCAGACTCTGGTAGATTAGCAAT
Organism: Buteo buteo; assembly: GCF_964188355.1. Taxonomy (NCBI): domain Eukaryota; kingdom Metazoa; phylum Chordata; class Aves; order Accipitriformes; family Accipitridae; genus Buteo; species Buteo buteo. The sequence continues at coordinate 18,421,591 of NC_134172.1, forward strand.
GCAAACAAACGAAGGCTTCTTGGAACTAGCCAGAGACTTTTGGCAAACCCATGTGTTTGTGACTGCTACCTTCACTGGAGACGATTGACACGACTGTGTCCTTTCCAGGCATTTTGAGCATTTCTGCATTATCAGCCACCTGGTCCAGGGCTGCGGAGTCCATCCAAGTGAGGACTGAGGCATGAGGACTGCTTGAAGCAGCTCCACGGGTAAGAACCTTAAAAAGCTGGATCTTTTGTGTAAGAAATCATATTCCTTGGCCGGTTCATAAATGTTCATTGCAAACTATCTAGTGCTGCTGCCAGACAGAATTACCTTAACTGGGACCTTATGGCTCAATCCATGGAGAGTCTCCCACATAAACACAGGCAGGAATCAACGTGTCTTTTTTTTGGAGAGAGCACTCCAAATGGACCCAGGCACCTCAGTCACAGCCTTTTACAGGACAGCAGCGGTGACAACATTGAAAAAGGTCTCACAGTTGAGTTCTCTGAACAACAGGAGGCCCAGCAGCTATTGAGGGTGTCCTCCTCAAGGGCTTCTTCAGTAAAACCAGCAGTGTGTCACTTATGCACTGCAAAAGGCCGTCTGTTCCTCCCCAGATATCTGCATCCCAACCAATGGAGGCAAGTCTTATAGGCCACTGAAGGAGGATCAACAAATGTTGAGAAGGAGATCGATTTTCAACTCCAATAGTTTGTAGCCAGGTGGTTTTAGCCCTGTTATTGTCTGGAGAAAGGTGAACAGCAAAACCCTCTACTAGGGTTTAGCTGCTCCTGAAGTCCCCTCTTGATTTGAGATCCTTGGCTTCATAATCCCAGGGCTGGATCCACAAACCCTGAACTAGATCCTGTAAATGGCCTGGCAGTTCATGGCTTGCTGGGCACATATTTTCACGCTGATTCACCCATCTGGAATAGGACACTACTACCTCAGCTGTCCTTGGGGAGAGTCTCAGCAAAAAAGTAGAAGTCTCCTCTCTATGTGTAACTGTTGCTTGACTCACTCCACCCAGGACCTGACGGGGTGACAGCTTTCCTAAGAAGACCAAATGTTTGAGCCAACCACCTGGTGATACTTGGTGATTTGAGGTTAGCAGTCAGTGAACAGGTCGGTTGGGGAGGTCTGGGCTTTCACTGCTGCCCTGGGCAGTCCTAAGTCCTGTTCACTTTCCTTCTGGTTGGAGAATCTAGTTTATGGGCAAGGTGCCCGGCTCCTCATCAGGAAAAGCCTGCCAGCGTCAGTGAGGTACCGCTGCAGGTGCTGCGTGGTCAAGCTGCTCACCACGTCCACGCATTTCTTTCCTTACTGAACTGGTGAAGAGGAAACATAGGCAAGCAAGGGATGCCCTGGTTCAGCCTTTTAGAGAAGGTAAAGTCCAATAGGGCTTAGCTGACCTCTGCCGCACCCTGGGAAGCGCCCACTTTCAGACACCTGGAAAGCCTTGCTCTGCAGAGAGGTCCATAACCCTGGCTGATGCCACCATGACTCTGGTGCGGGTGGAGAGCCTTTTTCCAGGAGGGGCCAAGCCACTGTCTGGGCAGAGCACGTGTTTAGACTATTGCTCTGAAAAGAGGCAGGAGCACTTCACGACAGTGCCGTAAGTACCATTACGGGCACTGCCAGGATGGGGCAGGCACGGCAGCAAGATCTGCCCCAGCCCTGCGGGGGCACATCTCACACCAGGGGAGCACAGGGGAGCAGGCTGTGACCCTGCTTTGTGCTTGCGCTTACTCCCAGTATTTACCCTGCCAGCTGAAGCAGGTAACTTTATACTGTTTGGCTACTTTGTGGAAACACTGGGAGGTGACCGGCACCTGAATTTGTTGACAGCTGTGAAGGAAACAATTTAATTATGCAAATCTGAAACTGATTCTGTCCTTACGCCCTGGGGCACGTCCCTGCTGATGGCAGCTGCAGTCCTCCCCTGGGCATCTGAGGGCAGCTTCTGTCCCAATCCAGCAAACACTTATTGGATGCTTAATATTACCCAAATGCAAAGCCAATGGGATAGCCAGCGGGATAGCCAACATTTATGCGTACAATCAAATGTACAATTTGGGTCTGAGCACTTTGTCATATTCTTGGCCTGTGTTTAAAAAGAAAAGAAGATGAAAACCCACAAATCGTATTTAAGCTAGCAGAATGATTTATTAAGAAAAAACACTGACGGATTTTTGAAGTACTGAAAGGATTGAAATAGTCTGAATAGAATAAAAATTGACACAAATTTTTACCACAATGCAAAAGGAACTTGAACTATTCTAATAAGAGTTTGCTTTAATGTCCGTGCATGTCTTCACATCCTGCTTTTGGCAATGGCCAGAAAAGAACTACCGAAATACTGTGAGAAAAGCTGTTCTCATGTTATTTCTGGCCCTGCTGTAATGCATGAAATCAGGACATCTCATGAGAGAGACTGATATTCAAGATTTTCAGTCTATTTTTCAGACAAAAAAGTCTGAATATATATCTAAACTTCTGGGTTTAGTCATGGCTAGATCTCAAAGCAACAAGAAAAGTATCCCTGAGGTCACAAGTCAAATAGTCACAATATGGAAGATAATAGTTATATTCAAATAACTTGGAGAAAAAAAACCTGCAAAGCCAATATTCACTTAACATGCTAAGGTGGATGGCTCCTCATTCTCAAAATAACGCTTAATGCCGTTGGGGGATTTCTGAAGCTTATTCATAGGGTGGATGGGGGTGATGATTAAACCTAAAGAGCTTGAAGACACCAGCAAGTGTCATAGGACTGGTATCGTTTATGTGTGTGGCTCTACTCTGTCTAAAAATCATTTCTGATAAACACCTTCAGGATCCAAAGAAACGAGAGCTCTATGAACTATATGGTTTCTGGTGCCCCTGCCAACTCCGAATAAATACGCTGTGTGTGTAGCCAAGGTCTTGGAGAATTATTTCCTGAAAACTACTTTAGAACCAGAAGGAATTAATGAAGATGTGCCAGCTATTTCCTTTGCTGGCTTGCATGCCTCAGCCTCACCAATAATAAATAGTAACGGTTTGTACATGAGTTATGCTGCTACACCTCATGTTTTGCACCCTGCAGAACCCATTTATTCTGTACACAAGCAGGAAAGGACAGACAGAGTATGAGTTTGTTGCCTCTCCTTGGGTATTGACATTGGAGGCTGGCAATAGATATCAAAGCCAAACTGCATTTTGAGTCTTTGGCTTTAGCCTCTGCTAAAATAGCATTTGTGTATTTTAAAGCTATTTACAGAGGTTTAACTTCAATTCTACTAAAAAGGAGATAATAGAGCTATCAGCACTGGTTAAACAGATTAATATGATTGGCCTGACTTTTTAATCTGCTTGAATAAACATATTTATTATTACTGGAAAACTTTAAGAAAACTTCTAAATCATTAGAGATTTATAAATTATCAATTATGTAAGAGCTAAAGCAACTAGGGAGATGTTTTTATATGACTGCAAGCAATAAGGAAGGAGATTTTCAAACTCAGGCCAAAAACATTAATCGCAAGTCATCTTTAGAAAAATCATTCTGCAACCTTATTTTATGCTCAGATTTTCTCAGGCTTCCTCGGCGGGAAACCAACCCACTACTGCGTGACTCCCGAGCAGAGATGGAGAGAGCGGGATCTTGTGTGTCCTGGAGGGAGCTCTCCCCGGGCAGCTCCGAGTGCCCAACCCCGTACAGTTTTTATAGAAACTGGCATTAACTTTGGGGTTTTCCTTCAAGACACAAAATCCCCTCAATTACATCTGTGTTGCCAAGGCAACACTCTCTGACCCTGCCTGTCCTCTCCAGGACCCGACATCTACCGGAGGAGCTTCTAGACAGAAAATCATCAAAACCCTGACTCAACCGCACAAGGTTTTACTCCGTGCAAGCAGCCAAGAGGCTGAGGATATTTTGGAGTTTTTTTATGCAATAACTGGAGGGCCATCAAACTGAAGCATGTTATGACTACTTCTCCCTGTTTAAAATCCTAAAAGTCAGCCTGAATCTTGTATCCTCTCTGTCTTGTCTCCGGAAAATGCCTCAGATTTGGGGTTGAAAGTGAATACGCTCTGGGCTGACGTGTTGGGAGCTGCTACCCCGCGCAGAGCTTTGTCAGTACAAAGGAAAGAGGAAACGTTTCTGCTGGTATTATTAACATGTCAGTAGCACTGATAGATTCCAACTGAGATCAAGCCCTCTTGTATTAGCCGTGTGCCAAAAGCAGAGTAGGAAGCAGAGAAAGGGGAGGAAGCGTTATTATTCCCATGTTACAGCTGCAGAAGAGAGGCACGGGGATTGTGAAATCCTCGAGGTCACACAAAACCGCGTGCGGCTCAAGTGGGGAATGGAGTCAGCCCCTCGCAGCTGCCCCTTCCATCCCCTCAGCCCATGCGCATCTCCCCACCTTGCCGGGTTGGCTCACATTTTCGGCTATTTGGGGATGCTTCAGAGTTGGGGCTGGTAGAGTAAGTCCCAGGGGACGGGTCCCAGGCAGATGCCACATGAACTGCAGTGTCCCTGCGCATTACTGCACTGCTTTCGCTCACACACACACCCACATCCTCTTCTCTCCCTGCCCAGAAAAGACAGACTTGAGCAAAAATTCCTCATGGTTTGAACCATTCTTCAGATAATTATTTAAAATTAAGGATTCGTCTCTATATCTGTAATACTGAAGAATATTGGTGGTAAAAATACCTGACTTTATGCTTTCCAGTGGAGCTAGATGGGAAAAGAGGAATAAATAGTAGGGAATTCAGTGTGCGGTGTTTATTTTTGCACAGGTGGCTGAAGAAAAATTAGAATTATAATTATTGTTATTAACTGTTCAACATTTATCCTTAACTTTTCAAAGCAGTGATTTCTGCAATGTGACCTGCAACCATTAATGTTAAATCCAAACAAATCCACGTTCATTTTTCAAAAGCAGAGCAGATATCAGCCATCTGAGATACTACATTCGATGGAACTGAATCGTTCCCTGGCTGGTAAAGGCACTGAAGATGTGAATTTCCTCAGAGAATATTAAATACAGAGTTTAAAACTTCATTAAAAGCAACATGGTTATGAAAAGAATAAAATATATATAGCATAGTGAAATTACCAATTTTTATTATATTGATACATTACACACAGAAATTGAGAAAAATTGGCCTCTTTTGGGATGTTTCAACTCCTGTTTGTACAGAAACAAGGGCTCGTGTAAGGCTTGAATCTCTGGCTTTGTATTCCCTGCGGTTAAGAGAAACCGAGCAGCAGAGGAGGGATGGTGCAGACTGGAGCAACCCACACAGCTTGACTTGGCAGAAGGCAGAGAACTGAAGAAACCAGGTGGGCCATAAGAGCCACGAGTGGGGTCTTCTGTGGGGCACACACAGATCCCACCTGGGTCCTATGAGCACAAAATGGAGAACAGCTCACACACTTTAATGAAGCTTGATAACCAAGAGGCCTGATCTTGAGCCACTAACTCTGTCCCAGACCAAACTGCAGAGCTTCTCCTGCTAACCTTGTCTGCCCCCAATTAACAACGTTACACACATTGTCAATCCCAGGAAAAGCATCTGGCCCCTTTCTGGAGCCCTTTTGCCCTTGTGGCTGGTGACAGAGCCCCGACAGAGCTTGAGTTAAGGGGCACTGGGAAAACGCAGCTCCTGTGAACACCATGGCCCTCCTCCTCCTCCTCCCCTTGTCCACTGCATGCAGGAGCTGAAGCGCAGCAGAGGCCCTATGGAAGGTGCTTTGTTTGACGTGGCCCAGGGGATGGAAATCTAAAAAATGCAATAAAAAATGGAGGTGGAACAGAGCAGCGAGAGAAAATAAAGCCCCTGAGCACCAGTCAGGAGCTTGTTTTTCAGACTCTTTGGCAGGGAGGTTCACATGGAAGCAGAAAGAACTAAGATCTAGTCCTTGGTTGGAGATCTTGTTATGGTTTTGTTTATTAATTCTTAGGATAAAACACATCAAAAAGATGCAGAACAGAACTGGGTCCTCCACCCTCCTAGAATAAGCAACAGCTATGGGTTGGTTGGGTTGGGGTTTTTTTTTTGATCTGTGGTTTGTCTGGGGCTTTTGCTGCCACTAACCCCAGTGATTTTTCCAGAGTTTGAGGGTATCACAGGGATGCCACCCCACAGGGCCCCCTGCTTCTTTACAGAAACAGGGGACAGCACTGCCTGTTGCAGCTCTCAGAGACCTCTCCCCCTCCCCATGTTTGCTAGCCCAGCTTCCTGCCTCCAGAGCGGCCTCGGTCCCCCCACGCCTGACCCTGACCACCGTGTGTAAGGCTGGGTTCAAGGCACAGCTTCATGGTTCACCTCTTCCTGCAGCTGAAGGTCCCTGGCCACTTCGCCTTGCCATGCCATAACCCAGGCTCTGGGTTTTATCACTGAGCTGAGCTAGAAGTCAGATGACAAAATATTATGTGTCGTAGAACATGAGTCTGCTCTACAACCCAGCCCGTGCACTCTGTCTACTCTTTTATAAACACAAATAGCATGCAACCCTTCCTGTTTTGTGGAAGACAAGAACTGGACCTTCACACAAGGTTATCTCCCACATTTGTACAGAGTCTGGTGTGGTTCTTGGGTTTGGCTTTCTCATTAGGCTGTCTGGTCCACTCTTCCGCAGCATTCAGTGGCCTGCAGACAGCAGACCAGCTCCCTTAAAGGACACCTTTCCTGGATGTGAAAGGTAAGGTAACAGCTGAGTTACGCTGAGTGCTACACTGGAGCTCAGTCTATAATTTTGTCTCAGTCTAGTCTTGCTGGACCTGGAAGTGAAACTAGGGTTTGATTAATGGTCACATCTGCCAGGCTTCAGGATATCCTCTTGACAACCTCCTCATTTCCCCTTCTTGCTGTTGTTACCCACCTTGCTCCCCACAGTCTTTGGCCCTGCGGTTTGTCAGTGTTACCTGCTGCAGCACCACCAGCACCACCAGCCGCAGCACCACCAGCAAAGCTGCTATAGGGACAGTCACACATGATGTTGGTGGGTTTGCTTCCTGCATACAGGTTTCCATTTCAACACACCGTCCTACCAATTCTTCCAAACCAAATACCCATAAAGAGAAGAAGTAAGCAGGTATTTTATCTTTCAGGTGCTCCTTCACTGCTGCTGAGAAACCTTCCAAAGCTTATTTCTCCACAGCTCTTTGCATGCAAAAAGGCCTGTAATTAGGTGGCAACTTCAGAGCCTATCTTTGCTTTCTAGTAGGCCGGCACAATTATCTCCTCCCTTCGATGTCATATGCTCAGTACAATGACCATGCTGCTCCCAAGGATGGAGCACTGAGCCCCCCTTGCTCTAAGCCAGGGGCTATTCTAGGCATTGGTCCTGCGAAAGGTTCAAAGGGGACAGTTTTTCTTCCTTCCATAGGATTATATTTAACAAAACTCCATGTCACGAGACTTAATTTCACCCCTACTTTATTTCACTCCAGTGCTTTGGGGGCTGCCAGACCGAGCAGGAAGAGCCCCTGCTAACGCTGCAGCTCTGCCAGCTCTGGCTGCCCACGGTAGAAGAGCAAACCCCTTGAGGCACCATTTCAGACAACTTGGTTCAGCAGATTCATCCTTGTCTATGTGTGCCTCGGAGACTTTGCTCGGCGCTGACCCAGCTGCTGCCACGGGTGGCAACAGGTCTCTGCAGCTATTCTCCCTGCGAGTGTGGCTATTTTGCAGTGTAGATAACACCTCATTTTGCAAAATCCTAAACAATTTCTCACCTACCCGACTTCTCAGGCCCTTCGACATACATGGCCATAGTTATTTAGCCACCCAGCATGCCATAGTGCAGAGTGTACCAGGGATGTGAGGAAATTCTTTGAATTTCAAACATATATGTTTACTGTGAAGGAATCCGCAGCTGGAGGGGGGAGCTGTGAGAATGCAACGCCAAGGAAATGTTTGCTGAAAGCATTTAAAAAATAACCAGAGCACGAAGCAAGGGACAAAACCAACATTTTGCTGGGAGTGCAAAGCAGAAACGAGGACTGTACTTAGGAGCGTAGATGGGACTCTACCAAATGGGTTTTGGATTGCCCCCTGCCCCTGGCTGGGGAAGGAGGAGCGGGCAGGGAAGAGCTCCAGCCTGCCCCGGCAGTGCCAGCTGGGCTCTGCGGGGCGGCCGCCCACCGCAGGCAGCCGGGCTGGGGCTGCAGCCTCTCTGCTGGCTGGAGCGGAGCTGACACTGGGGAGCTCCATCGCTTGCAGCCTCAGGAGCAAATTCTCCTCTCAGCCTGACAGCATGGTTGATTTTTTCCTGGCTCCTCCAGTGAGACAGATTAGGCCCCAGAGCACCACTTTCGGGCTCTTTCTGCACGATATCCCTTGGAAAGGTGCCTTGCTGCCACTTTCTGGCATGCCAGCCTGGCCTACCACTGTCTGAGGCTGGGCACGCGGGCACGGATTGGGAGAACGGTGTTTCAAAGACTGGCAAGGAGCTTCTTGCAGCTCCAGCCTTGCAGGTGCCCGAACTCCCCCTGCACCCCGGGCCCCCACCCCGCTGCGGGATGCATGGGAGCTCTGGTGTTCCCATCAGTTGGCGCTGCACCGTCCTCAGGGGAGCCGGCTGCGGACCACGGTATGCGGCCAGCAGCTATTGACTTATTTTTCCGTGCACGGCCGGGTAAGTAACCTTAATTAAAAACATGAAGCCCACAGTTTGTATCACATTCGCAATGTTAAACAAGCTCTGGAAATAGAAACCCTGTTTTCATTTAAGCTTTTCAACTGTGATCTAAGTAATAAAATATGGAGGGGGCGGGCGTGTGTGAGATTTACATGTGATGATTTGGGAGATCTCGCTGGTTTAGAGGCTTGTAAGGCGCCGCGGTGCCAACTGCTCCTGCCGCTGCCTCACCGCGCTTGGCAGCGCCTGCCCCGCACAGACTTTTGGTTTTTTCCAGAGCCGCTTTCCAAATGCTGATTTCTGCCCTCGGCTCTTGTTGCTGTGATTTATTCTGGGTGTGGGTGTGGGATCTGCCAGGCCCTCAGCAACCTGTTGCCCTGGCTGCCCGTGCCCTGCCTGGCTCTGGGCAAGCAGGCAGGCGGGCAATGCACACCCCCACCGCTCCTGGGGACCACGGATGTCCTTGAGGACAGCCACGTCCCCTGCAAGTGCAGACAGTGATCCCCTGAGCCCGTGCCCAAGCAGCACCATCATCAGGAGACATGAGGGAGGATTATCCTTGCCTTCCCGGTTCCTCCTGAGCCACCATGCAGGGAATGAGCATCCATCCCACCATGGTGGGCAGGTAGGAGGGGATGCTCTTCTGTGGGCACCTGCTCTACAGAGCAGGTAGTACCCTGCCAGTGCATGGGCTGACCCTGCAGGCTCCAGAGGCTGCCTCAGGCTGCAGGGCCCACAGAAACCTGCTGTGCCCCATCCGTGCTTCCCCTCCGGAGCTGCGGGCCAGAGCCTGTGCCTGCCCTGCCAGAAGGGTCACCCCTGCTGTGCCAGAGGGGCTGGGAGAGGGGAATGGCAAGACAACAGGGCAAATACTTGTATGAGGCTGCGAACGGTTGAGATCACCTTCCCATTCCTCCGGAGTGAGCAGGAGCCCTCAGGAGCTTGTTTTTGATCAAGCCTGTCACTTTCTCAGTCTGCCTTTGCTATAAGGTAACAACACTTCCCAGGTCATAAACAGTTCAGCTGGGCATGGCAGTGATTGGAGCTGCGTGTTCTGCAGCAAGCCCCGGCTAAGCGTGTTAGCACAGACTAACCGGAGGCACTCGTCCCACTGTGTCCCCGTATGCCCCCCTTGCCCCCCAAGCTCTTTCTGAATGCTCTGGCCAGGGCGTGTGCTGTGGGGGAGCCTCGAACAAGGCTTTGCCCAAAGGCCCGTGGAAGCGTGGGGTGCACGGGCTGCGCAGAAGTGCTCCCCCGGTCATTTACACCCGTTTCTGTCCTTTGTTTTCTCGGCCGGGGACTGGTAGCAAGTTGTTGGTGGGTTTTTTTCCCACCCTGGGGATAGCAATTTTTCTCCCTCAACGATGGGGCGTCTTCAGCGCATTGCCCTTCCCCAACCTCCCTCCTGGTTCCCTTCGGCAACCGGAGAAATTACAGTCGGGTGGGTGATCCCCGACGCCAGGGTGCCCCTCTTCCAGGGAGCGTGCGGCTGTGTGACGTCGCAGAGAGCGCCCGTGACGTCACGCGCCCGTGACGGAAGGGTGCAGGGAGGGGTGCAGGTCGCAGAAAGCACCCCGCGGCGGGGCAGAAACGGCGCGGCAGAGCCCGGGAGGGGGGACGCGGCGAGCGGGCGGGGGTGCCCGGGGGCAGGAGCCGCCGCCGTGCCCCGCCGCGAACCGGAGCGGCCGCGCCCGCAGCAGGTACCTGCCCCCGCCGCGGCTCCGGGGCCGGCAAGGCGGCAGCCCCCCGACCGCCTGTCCCCGCCGGTCCAGCGCCGAGGGCCGCGGGGAGCCGCGCACCCCCTCCGCGGTGGCCTCTCCGGCCCGGGAGGGCGGGAGGGGACGAGGCCAGGGCGTCGGAGAGGGGAAGGGATAAAGCCGGTAGCGGCTGTGCAGACGCAGGTCCTTTGGGGTCACGCTTGCGGGGACAAGGACGGGGACAAGGAGCCCGCGGGGAAGCGAGGTGCCGTGGGGGTACGGGGGGGTGGGGTGCGCGGACGGGGGGGTCCGCGCCGCGCACGTCCCGCCGGGCCCGCGGGCGCAGACGGCTGCTCCCCGTTCACCCGCGGCGGTCACATAACGTCTGAATTACATCCTTGTAAATATTGACTGTGGCCATCTTCTTCGTTTCTGCGCACAGTAACCGAAATGTTAAGCCCGGCGGAGCCGGGGCCGGGCTGCTGCGCCGCAGGGCGGCGGGGGGTGCGGAGCGGCGGGGCAGGGGGAGCCGGGGAGGCCGGGGCACATCCGCGGGGGCGCGCCGGCCGCGCCGGGGATGCTAAAGGGAGCGGGCTGTCTCCCGGCTTGGACTGCGGTCTAATTTATAATTCTTGGCCGGGGGTGGGGGACGGGACGGGGCGACGACACACAAGAGGAGACGGAGAAGGGGGGGGGGGGGTAGATGTTTCCTGGTCCGGATTCATTAAACGCCGGCGTTAATGAGCGGCGCGAGGCTGCGGCTGCCGGCACTGCCGCCGCCGCGCCGGCAGTGCCCCGCGCCCGCCCGACGGGGGTCTCTCCCGCGGGCAGCGTGACCCCAGCCGGTGTCTTCAGCCTCCTTCCCCGGGGCACCCACCCCCCCGCCCCGTGCACACCGGGGACTGCCCAGCCGTGCACCGGCTGCCCCTCGCCGGGCTCCTACCGCCCCTCCCGCACCGCCCCCCGACGCCGCGCTGCCCGGGCGGGGCCCGTGCCCTTGCTGGGGTCCCCTCGCCGGTGGTGCCCACCCCCACTCCGCGCCCCGGGGATGGGGATCGGCGGTCCCGACGGTGTGAGTGGCTGCGGGGCGGCTGTGCCTCCGGGCGCCGGCTCTGCGCATTTGGTGGTCGTTAAAAACAATTCGTTTCCCTCCCCGTTTGGGGAGGGGGAAATCATTCCAGGGGAGGGGAGGGGAAGGGAAAGGGGAAAAAGAAGGAGAGAGAGAGGGAGCGCGCAAGCGAGGGAGAAACACCAAGCCCAACAGAAAACCCGCGCTCCGAACTATTGCGACACGGAGCGAGGAGCGCGGCGGAGGCTGGCGGCGAGGTGCCGAGACGTGGGAGCGGGCCGGGCCGAGGGGGCCGTGGGAGCGGGCCGGGCCGCGGGAGCGGACCGGGGTTGGCGGCGGGGGGGTGGGGGGGGCCGTGGGAGCGGGCCGGGCCGTGGGAGGGGCGGGCTGCCCCCTCCCCCCCCCCGTGGGTGGGCAGGCGGCGCCCGGTGCCTCCGCGCTGCCCCCCCCGCCGGTCGCGCCGGGCGGGTCTCGGCGGTTCGGCGCGGCTGCCCGGTGACCGCTGCCGCCTCCCCGCAGCGCAGAGCGAGCCCCCGCACCTCGGAGCCGGCGGCCAGCCCGACGGCGGCCCCCAGCCCCCCACCATGAACACCATCGTCTTCAGCAAGCTCAGCGGCCAGGTGCTTTTCGAGGAGGACGCCAAGGAGCGGGAGCGGAGCGGCCGGCCCTACGTGGGGGTGGTGGAGGGGCCGCACCACGCCGAGGTGCTGCTCCCCGACAGCCCGTCCATCAAGGAGAGCCTCAGCCTGCGCAACCGGCGGACGGGGTATGCCGTGCGCTCGTCGCCGCGCCGCGCAGCGGCTCCGCGGGGCGGCCCTGCGTGCCGCTGCCGGCGCTCCCGGCCGCCGCGTAGCCGGTTTGGGGTTGCGAGACGGGTTTCTGGACGGGTCCTCCCCCACGCCCCCGGGGCCGTACTCTCGGGGACCCTCATTCCACAGCTACGGTGGGAAATTCCGGCGATAGGTGATGCAGAGGCGTCCGATTGGGCTGGAATGTGCCAGACAGAGCGCTCCTGTCCTGCGGTGTGTTTGACCTCCCCCTCTCTGCCTCCAAACAAAAACAACCTGGGGCTCGTCCGGTTTGGTCGGGCGCTTCGTGTAATTAAAGCCCCCCGAAACAGAGGCGCAAGGCGGAACGCGTGAAACCTGGGGGACGGGGCGGCCGCGGGGCCGACCCCCGCCGGCGGTGCCGGGGCAGCCGGTTCGCGGCCGGGGCTGAGGCGGGCGGACACTTGCGCGGCCCCCAGCGCTTGTTCCGCCGTCCCCGCTGGTTTGCAGCGCGCTGGGCGAACGGACGGGAAGGAGCTGCGTTGTCGGTGCGTTCCCTGGGATAGGACTTAAAAAGGACTAGCGCGATGCCAGTCAAGGGCTGGGCAGGGTGATGTTAGGATCGGGTTTGCTAGGAAGGCAGCTGCGGCTGAGCCATCTGCGGCTGATTTTTTTTTTTTTTTTTTGTGCTGGAACAGGTGAAATAGGAGGTGATGAGAGGACGTGTTAGCTCCGGCGCGTTGTCAGCCGTAGCTCGAAGGGTTGAACCAGCGAGCGCGGACCAGACATTTCGGGTCAGCTTTACAAAGTAAAGACTTAGGAGCAGAGTCAGGAGGCACCGAAACCGAGAAATCCCGAGGAGCTGTTTTTACTGCCGAATTTCCACCTTAACGATTGCATCAGCTCGTACTTTTAACGGCGGTGCTGGGTGGTAGGACTCAGGTTAGGTTTCATCGAAATGTTGCTAGCAGACGATCGCGCCGGAGCTGGGTTGCCGAGGGAGCCCTGGACGAGGCAGCGCCCGCGGCCGCTCAGCCCGGCACGGCACGGCGCGGCTCGGCCTGGGCTCGGCTCGGCAGGGCTCGGCACGGCGCTGCTCGGCTCGGCTCGGCTGGGCTGGGTTGGGCTCGGCTCGGCTGAGCTCGGCTGGGCTGGGTTGGGCTCGGCTCGGCTCGGCTGGGCTCGGCTCGGCTCGGCTCGTTTCGGCCCGGCCCGGCTCGGCTCGGCACGCCGCAGCTCGGCGCCGTGGCGCCCCCTGCCGCCGCCGCCCGGAGCCTCCGCGCCGCCCCGCTGCCTGCCGGGCGCGCCGCCGGCCCCAGCCCGCCTCTGGGTTTTCCTTCTGGTTCCCCCCGCTTTGCTCACTCGCTTTTTATTTTCGACCGGTTTTTAACAAAGAAACACCTTTTCCTTCTTTTAGTTTTTTGTTTTCTAGCGGGGCCTGACTTTCACTCCCCCCCCGGTTTAACCTTTTTTTCCCCGGCGGGCGCGGGGCTTCGGGGGCTGCCGGCGGCGTTGGGCAGCGGCACGCCGGCTCCCCCGGGAGCACTCCTCGCTGCCGGCTCCGGGCGGGGAAACGACCCGGGAGGTGCTCGATGCCGCGGGTGTCCCTGACTATGAGTGGCAAATAAACGGGGGCGGGGGGTCAGGGGCGGCTGGCCCCGGGGGCCGCCCGCCCCGCAGCCCTCTTCTCCCGCGGGCGCCGCGCTGGGGTGGGCGGCCGGGGCCGTGCGAGGCCGGCCCTGGCCTCTCTGTAAACGCACCGACCACACGCCTGGCAGATGCCGAGCACCGGCAGCATCGGGACACTCAGGGGCCGCACCGGCGGAGCCCCCGCCCCGCTGGAGCCCCCGCAGCATCCCCGCGGCCAGCGCCCGGCGCCCCGAGCCGGCCCCTCTGGGTCCGCTCCCGCGGACCCTCCACCGGGAGTCCGGGGGAGCTGCGGCCACCGCCTCCTCCTGAGCAGCCGGCCCGGGGCGAGGGTCGCGGCCGTGGGAAGACCCCGGGCACCCCGCGAGGACGGGGTCCGGCTCCCCCCGGCCAGGGCCAGACCCGGGCAGGGAGCACCCCGGGGCTGGGGCAGCCCCCCCCCCGGGCCGGGTCCCCCCTGGGGCAGGCCGCGCATCCCCGCACGCCTCCCGCACCCGCGGCGGCGGGGAGGTCGGCGCCGTGCCCGGCGCCGTGCCCGGCGCCGTGCCCGGGGCCGTGCCCGGGGCGGGGGGGGCCGGGCAGGTGCCCGCCGCCCCCCTCAGCGCCCCTTCTCCGCGGCAGGGCGCGGCAGAGCGGCGGGAAGGTGCGGCACAAGCGGCAGGCGCTGCAGGACATGGCGCGGCCGCTCAAGCAGTGGCTCTACAAGCACCGCGACAACCCCTACCCCACCAAGACCGAGAAGATTCTGCTGGCCCTCGGCTCCCAGATGACCCTGGTGCAGGTAAGAGAACCCCTTACCCCCACCGCCCGCGGCTGCTCTGGGGCGTTTCATGGGCGGGAGGGACAGGGGCAGCACCAGCCAAAGCCCCTCTGTGAGCTGAGCAAGGGGCAGGGCCGGGCGTCGGGGGAGGCATCGGTGCAGCCAGCGAGGCCGGGGCTCCTCCGCGCATCCTTCCCTCTGCCGTCCCCAGGGCTCCCCCTCCAGCAGGACTGTATCCCCCAAACACATCTGGGCCATCCCGGCTGGGGAGGCGCTGAAGGCAATCGGCAAAAGTGTGTGTGCTCTCCCTCCGAGGAAAAGGTGCCCTCATCCTTTCATCTCGTTCATAAATAGAGTGGAAATATTTTTGCTTAGTCTTTAAACACCTTCAGGTTAAAAAAAAAATAATCGGTAATGGGAGATTTCAGCACAGAAGAGGAATTGTAGAGGAAATTGTAGGGAGCCACTCTTTTCCCTTTTGACAATGGGCGAGAATGGAAACGGTTGCATTGTTCTGATAATAACCATCACCTGTTGCACAGACCTTAGTGTTACCACACACGCTGTGTGCGCCGGCTCAGCATGCAGGGACTGTGCTTCTCAGTCTTGCCGGAATTATCATTATAGTGTAATTAGACATAGGGAGTAATTGTTTTGCTCTCAGGTAAAACTCCCCTGAAATGACTGGCAGCTGTGTTGCAGTAAGAGGTATAAAGTTGGCTGCGAACGTTTATAAATCTTATTGCTTTGTTCTCTTTGCCATCTGGCACTCTATTGAAATATGTGGTTAAATGCTATCAGTTGCTGAGTGATGCTATCTCAGGTCTGGATGCTGCAAAGATTTATGCATTGTGAATAATCCAATTTCCTTACTGCAAGCTACTGCTAGGTGCATAAAATGAAACACATGTGTTTGCAGGATTGGGTCCTCAGCGCTCTGCCTAACACATTATGCGTCACTTTGCAAAGGACATGAAGATATCAAAATAACATGAAGTATTAGAAAAAGGAGGTGGTAATTCAGCATTATTATTTTGAGTGCTCCTTCAAAAAAGCCTGTGCTGTGAACTTCGATCCTAGTAATGGCGAAATGGGAAACTTCTACGCTTTAGTACCTTGCTGTGAAACTTGCACTAGAACAAACACGAAAGCTTTGACAAAAATAATATTAATGTCTCAGAAAATGCCAGTTATAACTGGAAGATACAGTTAAAACAACTTCTCTTGCTTTTAAAAAATATACATGAAAGGTTTGCTCAGACTTTTAAGAATATGATTACATAAACACTATCCATTCAATGCCATAATTCAATAGGAGTAGCTTATTGGACTGTGGCTTTTAGAATATTCCTGTATTTTTACATGAGGTTTAAAACGTACATCCAGAATACATATTGGGAGACTTTCACAATAATGACATCTTCAGGAGTTCTTCTGTTCTTTTATAAATGCCTCGGAATGAACAGACAAGGGGGAAAAAACCGGTGGTTTTTTGCAGTATTTCTCTCGTGGCAGCTTTGATAAATCCTGATAGGGATATGCTGTGTTAGCCTCTATAAAAGCATCAGGTGAGCCATGGCCACTACTCCACAGAGTTTTACGATCTACGTAAGGTGTAGAATTAAATTAAAAAGAAACACGGAGGGCTACATTTATCTGTTAGTGACTCTAGTGGATTTACGCTGAAGCTGAATTTGACCAGCCTCATTTCTATGAACTGTAATGTTTGAAAGAGCTGTGCAAACCAGCACATCTATCTTCATTTACAGAAGCACACCATCAAAAAGAAACCCCAGATGTTTCTTCCATCATTTGGGTGCAGTGCTCTTTTTATCCAGGAATACGATAGCATCTGTACGAGAGGTAAATACATCTGTGTGGCACCAGCAGTAATTCCTGAGCCTGGAAGAACAAAACAACACACACCCCACATCTATTTTTCGGATGCCCAGGAAGAACAAGACCGTAATCCAGATCAAAATTCTTGTTCTCTGAGAATGAGAGAGAAGGCGCCAGGCTGTGATCTCAGTCACGCCAGGTACATCTGAAATAGCTTCCCCGAAGGCTGTGCTCTTTCAGCTGAGTGCTGTAACCAAGGGCAGGCTCGGGACTGGGCTTCGGTGTCTGTTGGAAAACTTTGCTTCTGTCCCAGGAGGGGCACTTTGCAAAAGCATCAGCCAGGGTCTCCTGTGATTGCTTTTCTAATCTAGTAACACCAGACGTCGTCGGAGAACCAGGAATCGGCGTATGATGTTTTCTCCGGCTTACACGCCTTCACGTTTGCTGACCTTTCTCATATTTCCTACTCTTCTTCCGTTTCTCGGTGCTGTGCCGTGGTGTTTGCTCTGGGTGGGAGCGGATACTTGCCCCCACAGCTTTCCACTCCTGTGGAGGCTGTTGTCTGCTGACAGCTGCTACCTCTTCCCAGCATCCCTCGTGTGCTGACGCCTTGTTGTTGGAAGCCCTAGGGAAGGCAAAAGATACTGTTGAAAATCCCTTTGAGTTTCCGCCACAGTGCTGTTTAGGGAATGAATGGTTGGGGTTTTTTGTTTTTCACCTGACTGCCGACCTTGGAAAAGGTCTTCAGCAGCTGCCTGGAAGATGATGTTGGTCACAGTAATACTGATAATACAGCTGTAACTCTTCTCCACATGCTTTTCTTTCATCTAATGAACCTTATTCCAGTATGTATATGATATATACATACTATCTAGCCACAGGAGCTTTTGCAGGACTGCAGCACAGATAAAACCGAACCTTCTGTGAGACAAGGAGGTGAAGATCCAGCCCTGTTTTCTACTGTTACTATTAGGACAGTATCTGCATGTCAAATCTTCCACAACTTTGTTTTCATTAGCTTTGCTATCACCCAGTTGGCTGGTTTTAAATTAATTTATTCTGCCTCACTAATATTTTGGCTTAACCCCCTGTTCCCGGGTGCAGTGGGACAGCAAGGGGGCTGTTCCAGCTGCATGTCCGACAGCACTGCAGAAGGAAAGTCAAACTCTTTCAAGGAGGTAGGATTTCGCAGGAGTCATAAATCATCTTGTTTCTTAATAAGTAATAGTAAAACCTGGGGCAAATTCTGGGCTGACTTATTCCTGAGCAGGCCAACAAGATCTTTGGGAGTCCTCAAGGCAAATGTTACTACAGCTTTTAGTGGAACAGTCCAAAGTCTTCTACTTCCCCAACTGCCAAAGCAGGAAACAAAAAAAGCAATATAGTTTGAAAAGGCATTTTATGTTTTACTCCAATTAGATTCCAATTCAGAATCCAATAATTTGTCCTATTAATATGCTACATTTTCATTTGTATTATTACCACAATGCTTGATTTATTTTATTTAAATTTTGGGTTAGATGTTCTTGTGAAATAAAAAAGAAAAATGGCTGTATATTCCTTCCAGAAAGAAACATGAATGGCCATATTGTTGAGGAGAAGTTTTTTGCAATACTAGGATTATTATACTGGTCATGTGCTGCTACGGATTTAATAGTATTCAGATTCATAAAGGCATATCTGGATTACTGGAGGAGGATAATCACTTGATTTCTGTTCCTTTTCTGAAACTTTGGCTACTCTTAAGCAGTGAAGCAGAACAAATTACAATAAAATTGAAGAGTCTCTTCAGAAGTAAAGCCAGAGGGTCAATATTTCATGATGCCGATATAAGTACCTGATGCTCTTTGGGAATGACTGAGCTGCTGTAAAATATGAATGCTGGAAAGCACATCTATTATCGTTCTCCTTGGATTTTGTCGTTTTACTTCTTGAAGGACTACATGATTGTTACTTTCCAAGAATAGTGAGTTTCATCATGTGTTTTTGCAAGATACTTAATTCTTTGGGAGGTTTCTGAGACACAGATTTTCCCACTGGCTTGTATGGAAATCATTGTTTTGGGGTTTTTTTATTATTTTTGGAGGTCACAGTAGTGTAACTTGGGACCATGGTAAAGGATGGATGGCTTTTGGCAGCTTTGGTTGTTTCTTTTTGTAATAGCTTAAGTAAGTGTGGTGCAAACAGGCGCTTGTAGTGGGTGGGACCTACAGCGGTAGGCATGCAACTTTTTAAAGACCACATGGATACACAAGGTAACATTAGGGGTGGCTGAAATTAGTGACAAAACTGTCCTTGGCGTTAAGGGAGTCAGGAACAGCCTGTAATAGCTCAGGCGGTGGCCGGAGTTGAGGGTGAGCGTGTTGTCTGGTACAGCCTGTGGCCGTGCAGCCTCTTCCAGTCCACAATCCTGGAGGTTGTCCAAGACTGAAGAGTGGGAGAGACATTGAATCTCTCGATGTCTTAGCGATCAGGGTTTCCCAGCAGCATATACCAGTGCCCAAGAGCAGGAAAGCACCCAGAGATACCACACCATAGATCTAGCCTAAAAATCTCTTAAGTGGATTTGCCTAACTTTCCTTCAGCTTAATGGGCCTCATTGTAATTGCATTTTGGATACGAGTTTCTGGAGTGAGTTTGCTGCTTTGTGCTTTAGCAGAAAGCTTCTTTTGTAAATGCTGGCTTCAGGTTCTTTCATAATGATCAAATACTACTATTTCCTCCTCTCATAGCAGAAGACTTAAAATATGACTCATCTTTTCATATTGATATGCAGAAGTAAAGTGTTGGTATGGGGAGAATGAGCCCAAAATAAACCTCGAGTACCATGCAAAAATCACTCCTGCTAAATTTAATTGCTTTTTTGTATGAGTCACACTAATACTACCCTATCTTTCTTTTCTGTACATGCCACTTCACTGATGAAATATTTCAGTATGTAATGAAATGGAGCATAATGAAATCTTTCTCGTGAGAGGTTGGAAAGCTGTCAGTTTTGTAAGATGCTGCAGTAACTGCTGTAATGCTCAGTGGGACCCTGGATTGACCCATCTCTATCGTTACATACTTGATCTCAGAGTTATACTAAATCATGCAGCAGCCAGGTGACTGCTGCTTCAGCTGAGCAGTCTGGAGTGAGTTTGTTAATGGCATTAGAAAGTGGATGGATTCCAGCCCAACCTTTCTGGTTTACTATAATGATTGCTGTGTCAATATGATGGATATAAACAAGTAGCCTTGGAAGAGAATAAAAATTACTTATTCTTCTCTGCCAGCCACAGTTTTGGTCTTCTAACCTGTCATAGTAAACTACATAGTTCATAAAGGTATGTGTTTGGCCTCTGAGCGCTGATCCAGGGCTCACTGTATTTTCGGTGGAAGCCTGTTTCATGTAAACGTGATTTTAAGTAAAATCAAAATGACAGTCTTAAGGTGCCACAGCTAAGTTCTGGGTGTGACTCTGAACTGAAGTTTTGTTTTTCCTTTAAGCAGATAGTATTTATTTTTCTCATAATCACCCTAGAAGAGATTATCGATCCAGAATAATTAGCCAAATACTTCTGTGCGATTTATACAACCTTAGCTACAATAGACAGATGAGAAAACTAGGGCCAAAATCCAACACTGAGGTCTACGGTTTGGCTTTCTTGTAGGTGGGGTAGCATGTATTGATAAAATGTGTGTTAACTTGCTTTGCAGGTTGACATAAATTAAATGCTATGCTCGTTCCCAGGTCAGAATATGACTGCAGTAGTCTCCAGCTTCCTCTGTGTGCACTTTCACAACACAAAGATGTGAGTGGGGCTATAGACTCCCGACATTCTTTACATTCTCCTTTGCAAGTAATGCTACTCTGCCTCCTTCTTGCAGAGGTCATGTCAAAATACACTTATTCCTGCAAGGAGTAAATAGCATTTTTAAGACCTGATTTATCATTAAACAAATAGTGTTAGAGTGTAGGTAGCTTGCCTCTGTTCTTGCTTGTAGTAAGGTTATGGAAAGGTCACTCTGTCAGTATCACTATTTCCTATTTTATGTATTTTTAAGTTACAGTAGAATCAAGGCCAGCATTTTCTCAGGTATGCTTTCATGCAAAGTCACGGCAAGTGCACGCATCCCATTTGGTGGTTCGATTAGCACTGCTGGCACAGAAGACCATACCATGCTCTTTTGCTCCTTTGGTGCCTAAAGCACTGTGAAATCCATGTGTTTGAGCCTGACTTTGTGGTGATCCTGTATGCTAGAAGGATAGTAATGTGTATTCATTTTGCAATGTCAAACTCTAGAAAATGCTCTGTAGCTGAGAAGGAAGACAAGCCAGTCTCTTGTTCAGTAGTCACCTTGTGAGGAATCTGCATCTTCACTGGTTTTTAGGGTTTCCACAACAGAAGGAGTTCATAAAAGCTGCTGCTCTGTAGAGCAAATGGTTGATTTCTGCAGTGACTCAAAGTACGTTGTATTCTGTGTAAGACTTTCCTGATACCCACTACCTGTCAGACTTAGAGTACTGATAAAGCACGAGGCAGAATGTGGGCTTTTACATAACAAAGTTCAGAATGGGTTTTTCTGTTCAACAGCCTTATTGTAGCCTACATAAATGTCAAAGGCAAATTGAAGGTTAATATTGAAAGTTCAGGGCATTACCTTTAAAATAAAAAGAGAAAGATGAATATAAAATGAGTATTTAGGGACACCTTAATTAAAACCTTGTTAGTAATGAGGGTTTGCTAACACTTGTGAAGGGTGGGAAGCCTGAACCTGCCTTCTTGTCTGAGGTTCCTGCTCTGCTCAGTGATAGTTTCATGGACTTCTGTTCATGTTTCCTTTGTTTGCCATTTTCTTAGGGCATACGTAAAACTCACAAAACCTCTATGGGTTAGATTTGTTTATTTGCATCATTTCAAGGGAAACTAATACATTCATTTGTATGCAGGTGTCAAACTGGTTTGCCAATGCAAGACGTCGCCTGAAGAATACTGTCAGGCAACCAGATCTTAGCTGGGCTTTACGAATAAAACTGTATAACAAATATGTTCAAGGAAATGCTGAACGACTCAGCGTGAGCAGCGATGACTCATGCTCTGAAGGTTTGTTGACGCTCTTTTCATCAGTTTTAAACCAATTAAAATATATTCAGAAAGTATCAGATACCCTAAGTTAGCTCTGATTTCTCACAAGACGCCCTCAGTGCATTCACCTTTACGTTTTATGAATTAGGTGCCATTTTTGGCTCCCAAGTACTGAGCAGCCTTGCAAAGCAGGATTGTGTAGGTTAATCAGGGTGACAGTCTGTTTGCATGTTATTTGCCTGCTTCATATAGCATTGTTACTAGAAAGATGATTGTTAGTTCATTTGATTCTACAAGCCTATTCTTTTAATCTGCATTAAAATAAAAAATTGATTACGTTTGTTGGTTTAAGGAAATGAGAAATCTCTTGACTGTTAATTTCCTTGATGGAAGGGCTATAGCAATATCACAACATTAACAAGAGAATCTGATTAACTTCAGTGGGGCTTATTATATGGTAAACTGAATTTAAAAGGTGCACTGAAATTCTCTTTCCTATCCAAATTAACAAATGCAGGACTTTTTAAAATAGCACCCTATATTTTTTAATAGAACGTTTGTATTAATTATGCCTGTGGGTACTTTTTTTAGTTGGTTATGACATGGAGATACATCAACAGGAACAAATGCTACAGAACATTGTCAGAAATCTGTATGTGAATTTTTAGAAGAATATGTTTCAATTTGTACTGAGTTTCAATTCTCTTTGTTCCAGTTTCAGTTTGTACTCACATTTCTTTGGTATGCACTTCCCTTTAAAAGATTGGTTGCAGGACAATTTAAAAAGTACAGTTTAAGCAAATATGCTTAAATATGCTGTAGTATTCAGGAGAACCAAATTTCAAGTTATGATAGTAAGAATTCTGCTTATTCACACAGATTTTTAAATGCTTATCATTGGTTTAAGGCACTTCTCAGTTTTTTCTACCTACATTGTGCTGCTCATGAGCAAATTAGACCCAGAGACTGTTTTCTACAGTTAATTAATTTGGAATAGCTGGAACATCTGAGAACCCTGGGAACGACTGTGAGCAATGTGTGAACAGAAGAAAATGAAAATCATTGTCTAATGCTGAAGTCTAAGGTTATTGTCTAGTTTTAGTTTTATTTATAGCAATTTAAAACATGTAGAGAAAGCCTCTTGTTAAATATTAGATATTCGATGTATTACTGTATCTGTGTTCTTTTGTTTTCAGATGGAGAAAATCCTCCAAGAAACCATATGAATGAAGGGGGATATAACAAACCAGTTCATCACACTGTGATTAAAACTGAAAGTTCAGTAATAAAAACAGGAGTGAGACCAGAAACAAGTGCCAATGAGGATTACGTGTCACCCCCCAAATACAAAAGCAGCTTATTGAATCGTTACCTAAATGACTCATTGAGACATGTCATGGCTACTAATGCAGCTATGATGGAAAAAACAAGGCAAAGGAATCACTCTGGTTCATTTAGTTCCAATGAATTTGAGGAAGAATTGGTGTCTCCGTCATCATCAGAGACAGAAGGCAATTTTGTCTACCGGACAGGTAAGGGATTCTTCTTGCATCATTTCTAATACAGCCAGCTTTGGTGTATGGCGTCACCTGGAATGAGTCACCTGGTCGTGCCTTTTATGAAAGTGGATAACTCCTGTCCACCCTCCTGTATGAGAGTAGATCACTCCTGTCCATCCTGTCGTATGAGAGTGGATAACTCCTGTCCACACTTTCATTCACTGGAGAAGTTCTACCTGCAGTATTGAAGTTAAATGCTGTTATTGACTACTAATGAAGCTGGTTTGCTTTTTGAATGGAGCTATGGGGCTGATTTTTGAAATGAGGCTTACAGGCCATTTTGTCAGCACTAAGACAAGCCTAAAGAAGGAGAAAACTCTTGAGCATTCTGTTAGAATAAAGGAGGACTAAAGTACTCCATGGCCCCAGCTGGGAGGAACAGGAAAGCTCTGAAATTTCAAGGTGGCTGTTTGTGCCACTTACATGAGCCATATGCCTCCCAGTGGAGTGCACATGAACACCTTCTCCTGTTGTACAGCATCTTTTCTGTCCTCAGAGTGCCTTCTCTGGTGCGTGGCCCTTCGGTGCTCATGCATCTCTTAGGAATACATGGATTAGTTTAGACCAATTTCTGCATCACTCTCCAGACAGAGTACACTGAGCTAAGGGGCCACAGACTTGGCCACTGAATATCTTGGCTTAATGTTTTTTTGAAGGGTCACACAAAATTTGTTATTTTAATCTTGTCAATAAAAACATAAAAGCATGATTTATATCATCCGCCGTGTTACCAGTCGGGAGGCGGCACATGGGACTGCCTGGTTCATGCCAGTAAATTGCTGTGAATCAGGGCAAGATCAGGATTTGCTCAGGTCCCCGTGGAGCAGGGAGTGCTGGAAGGCTCCTCTTGTGAAGCTTGTTCTGTATTTCTTTGGGGACGTAAGGCAAAGACTGTCCCCTTATCTTTGAAAAAAAATGAAGTTTTGCATCCCAAGTTCTGGAGGTCTCTGCCAACGTGTCAGGGTTTCCAACCATCGCAGCAGCCCTTCGCGTTGTCCCGGGGCCTTTCTCAGAGGGTTATTCTGCCAGGGACCACCCTGTGTGTGGGCAGCATCGCTTTTGGGATGGATGAATATTGATGAAAAATACTGGAGGGCTTTGCACTAAAGTTAGTATAGATTCAAGTGTTGTACTTGGTTCCCCTTGGCTTCCCTGGCAGACAGGTTCGGGTGCCCCTCGCCTTTGCAACCTCTCAAGTTTACAGCCTTTGCCCTCTCTTTCCTGGCACATTTCATGTGATTTTTTTTGTCCCTGTGGAGGGGCCACAAGGGTTGCAGGAGGCTCAATGCTCTGGTGGGGGTAGGAGGATGCTGGAGCATGTAGGTTGTCAGAGGATGTCTGAGAGGGGAGTGGGGTCCCTGCAGAGGAACGGGATCTTGAGGGGAGCAAGAACAGTGCATACACAAATAAGTTTCAAAATTAACTCTCTCTGTTCATTTAGCTTTTTTTTTTTTCAATATATCAAATGCATTTGGTCTGCGTTATGGGCATATTCTCTGCCAAGTTTTATTTTTAAGTGAAATGTTACTCAAGAACAGATTCAGCAGCTCAGATACGTAACCTTCTGGTTTTCTGTACTTTTATACCATAACTTAAAAATGGACACAATGACTTTTTAAAAATTGTAATAAATTTGCTACTGGATTGAGTTCTTCTTGCCAAGTTTCAAGCTGCACTGAAAAATATGGTCTTTAATGAGAAGGCTGAGACAGGCACACTGTAACTGTGTGAGTTCACAAGCTGGGCTGGAATGACTAAAAACCAGTATATTTGGCCTTAAAGTTCATAACTGACATTCCTGGAACTCCTCTTGAGATCGTATTTAAGTCAGTTCTTAAATATCTTTGTTAACGTTTTGAAGTGCTATGGCCTTTGATACATACCAGCAACTCTGAAGATACAGTTTTATTCTTTTTACACTTCCAAAGCAGACAAGCAGACAAGCAGTAGCCTGCTGATAGAAAGAAAAAGATCATGTGCACACACTATATTATTAGGTTTATTCTTCCTACATATGTGTGCACATTCAGGAAATAATAGGTACAAATAGGCTTTTTTCAGCTACAAGATTACAGTCCCCTTAATGTTTTTCTGATGATGTTGTAGTGTGCAGGAATTGAGCCCTTCACAAACAAAGCAGATATTTTCAAGTTATCACCCATTCATGAAATTTATTTACAAATAGATGAAATTATCCAAATGATTGTTAGATAGGAAGAGATAAATAAGGATGTTTTATTTTTTTATGTCTTTTCTCTGTAATTTGAATACCTGGGATGGCAGTTCTCAGTGCAATCATGTAGGAGACCTGGATCTGTGTTCTCAAAAATAGGTGCAATCCATTTTGGTTAAGCAGAATAACAGGGTATGGCTGACTGTACTGCTCATACCTTCCTGAAAGCAGCAAGTGTCTTTTTAAGTGAGATATCACCACTTAAAAGGAGCTCCCCGCTGCGATTTTTTGTTACGTGAAACAGCTGATTTTTAACACAAAGGGGTTGAAGCAGAATTGTCAAGTCCCTACTAGATGTTTTAGTTTATGAAAACATTTTGAGTAGTGTTTCAAAAAGCACAGAGTGAAACCTGATTGACACTTTATTTTTGAGAAATGTTTGGCAAAGTTGCTCTGCTCCTAAGAGCAGGCAGTCATTGGTGTTGAAGCAAATTATTGTGCTTCCCTGGAAAAGCAACTTTTCATAGCAGATCATGAGTAGAAAGCTTACTCACCGTGTCTGGTTCACGTTACGGGCCGGACCCTGATTTCAGGTACATCAGTGTGTCCGGAGCGACTTCGCTCGACCGGTGCCTGGGGTCAGCGTGGCCACGTGCGTCTCAACAGCCCGTGCCAAATTAACAGGATACGAGTGCAGTGTCCAATGACAAAACCAAGAAATTGCAGTTTAAGGTTTATAAGGAAAACGGGTTGTACAGTTTCCCATTTCAGTCATTAACATGCTTATAAACACGGGACCATATGCTACTCCAGCTTCGTGCAACTGGGAAATCCCGTGTAAAGATCAAGGACAGGCTATATAACTGACTGTCAGGAGAGCGGCCTCCCTTTGTACCTCTGCACCACTATTGCGAGCTCGTGGGAAGCGGCTGCAGTGCTGGGGCAGGAGCAGCACGCACCGAGCCGGGTCCCTTGCCGCCTCTCCCGGCCTCTCCGTCCCGCTCCGGCTGCGGGAGCCGGGGAGCTGAGGCGGGAGGCGGCGCGGGCGGCTGGCCCTGGGGAGAGCGGAGCGGCTGGGAAAGACCGCGGCCGTACTCGGATGTGTCGCATATGTAAGCGGTTCTGTCGTAAGCTGATACGCTTATGTATAGAACTTGACATAGGCGAATGTGTTCACTTAAGGCAGAAAATTTCAGTTCGGATTAATCCTAGGGCAGGTATAATATATAAATATACATAATTGGTCAAATAAGTGTCTTAAACTGACCACTGGAAGGCTTTGCTCAGTGTTTTTGTTTAGTTAAAAATCCACGTTGGAGAACAAGTTTTCATTAACTCCTTGGCATGCTATCATTCACAGCAGGTTCGCTCTGTGACAGGAATAACTAAAACCAGACTTGCCTATCTGTATTTGTTGTACAAACGCACGCAGAAACAACGGTCTGACTGCAACAAGCACTCCAGAAATCTGTAAGGAAAAGATCTAATAATGTTTATAGTGAGGCTGGACGTAAATCTAAAGTGGCAACGTCAGTCTTTGGTTTACGGATCACTAAAACACTGACTTTTTCTGTAATCACGCCACAGTGCTCTGCAAGTGCCCTATCAGTCACCTGAGGGAATGAAATATTCTACATCATTATAGCACGAGGAAATGAAAAATCCCAACTTTCTGGGATATCGCTGTCTGGTGAGCTGCATTTGGTGAATGAAAGCAAAAATTAAAATGAGAGAAAGAGAGATGAAATGGCAGGACAGGGAGTTTTCTAACTTTTTTCTGTAGGCAGATTTTCATTGATTGCACTTTATATGTTACTTAGCACAGTAGAAAAGCCAGAAGAAATAAAAATAGTGAGGAAACTAAAGACTTGCAGGCCTGGAAAGGAGGGTGGCTTTTAAAAAAACTCATGAATGACTGGTTGATTTTTGAAGATGTTTGATCTCTATTTTTAGACATTTATACTCAGGAGTGTGCTCTGTTTCTGATGTTTTCATTACTACTGCCTTTTTCTTTCCTCTCGCCTTCCTTTCTTTCTTTAATTTGGACCCTGCAAAGTTTGTGATTTATAAAGCATGATCCTAGGTCGTTTATTGCAGCACACTGAGCACCTCTGATGAGACCCTCAGCACACTGCAGGATCAGGCCCACATTCTTACAGAGCACTTAAATGTAAGGGTATAGCCATGCACATAAGTACTATAGAGAGACACACGCAAGCTGCAGAATAGTGCTGTGATTTTGTGTGGTCCTTGCCAACTTTTCCTCACAATTTAACATTTTTAGAAATTAACATGTAATTTAAAAATGAGCTATAAAATTTAAAAGCATAATATGAACACAATGGAACCTGTTTTCAGAAACAACTCGAGGGACCCGCAAAAACCTCTAGTACCAGTGACTTTTGCAAGTTTGATCTAAACGGTGCTGGAGACCGTGGGGATACTTTAAAATAAATGGTAACTTGGGAGAGCTGAAGGAGGTCCCTGTTGCAGATCCTAATGTCATCCAGAAGTGAAATGGAAAAGGGGAATGTCAAGTACAGTATTAAATGCACACAGCAGCATAACTGCAATTTGAAGGTTACACAGCTAAGATCATATTTCTGCAGGAATTTTATTATTACATGACCTGATTCGTCAACACTGAAATAGCATGGAATTGAGAACTGAGGAGAGGATTGCGTTTAATTTGCTGTTCTGTTGTTTTTTCTAAAGAAAGATTAAAAGGAAACGGCTTTACTACAGGGACAGTGTCAAGTTTAATATACCAGATGTGATGGCCCGAACTTGAGAATTTTAAAGATCCTGCCCGCTCCCTGCTAGTTAAGTTGGTTGTTCACTTTTCGCATTTCTTTCAGTTTGAACAGCAAAAATCAAATAAGCTGGTTTTTAATTCCCTTTAGTTTCTCAGTTTCTTAGTATTTGAGCTGTGAGGGGAATGGGCCAGGATCATTTCCACATGACCCTGGAAAACAATCCTTCATCAAAACTGTGGAAAGGTAGCAGTTTCAACCACTCTCAGGTGGGGGAACGGAGGAAGAAAGTGCTGGGTGGGCTGGGAGCATCGACGGGCGCTGCGGGCAGAGCACCCTCCCAAAAGCCTGGGCACCCAGGGGCTGCCAGCGGGCAGGGGGGAGCTTTGCCTGGAGCCAGCCGCACCAGGAGGGGAAGCGGCACCCCTGGCAGTGTTAGCTTTTCTGAGCCGTTTCTCTCCACTCCCTGCTTTTAATGGTCAGTTTTGTGGGAGAAGAAAGTACTCGTTTTCTCACAGGTGCTGGGTGCAAACACTGTGCATCCTTGTTTTATCTGTTTGTTTTCAGATGTAAATGGCTATGAATGGTTTTGGTTTTTTTTTTTTAAACCCAAAATATTAAAGGTTCTGGAGATTGGGCTATGTGCGGGTCAGATGTGCTTCTAATAGCAGCATGTTTGTGGATCTAATTCAGGTATAATTGCTGTGGAGACCCCACGGAGCAGAGGAGGTGCGTGTGTACCTCTGCTGGTTTTGCTTCTGTTGATGTCATGGCAAATTTTCTGCGTACTTCAGTAAAAACTAGCTTGAGCCAGTTGTTTGGCCGCAGAGGATTTTCTTCAAGTCAGCTTGCTTCAGGGCAGCACGTCTCGGGACTCCTGACAGCTTTATCATCACAGAGAATGAGATGTTCTTGCATGAATGATTTGAAATGGAAAAGATGACACCATCTGACCAAAAAATCAGAGAGACCAAAAAAATCAGGGGATCAGCCATGTTTCCATGGCCACAGGTTGCTGCTGCCTATGCCGGTACAGCAGCTCGCCTCTGCTTCTCTGAGACCATTAAAATTTCCCCAATGCAAATATTCACAGCAGCGGCCAAAAAAGCAGCAGACCCCTGTGCTTGCCCAAGACCTCTCTCAGACACAGCAGGAAAAATGTATGGTGCTGTCACCGATCGCTAACAACTATATATTTTAATACTCCTCTTTAGAGTTAGCCAATGCTCCAGGCCTCAGCAAGGGCTGTTCCCTGGCAAGCCTCGGGCCTCATTCATTTAGCTAAGGTGTGTGTTCAAAGAGAGAGAAATATTTATCCCTATTTTCCCATTGTTCAAAATGTCTTTAGAATTATGCTTGGTCTTAAAACCTGGGGCCAGCCCAAATGTGAATGTTTCAGGAAATTATGTGCATGGAAAAGCACATGATCATAAATCAGACTGTTTTCCAGTTCTAGCTGTAGACTGCATGGCTAGTAATGAATATAATAGGGAAATTAGTAAGAAAATTAGCAGTTAATTTAAGGAGTATTTAAAGAGTGTGTGAAACTACAGCTTGGGAAAACCGATTTAATGAAATGGATGTGATTCCTTCTCCCTTCCACTGCCTGAGCAGATTTTCCCTGGTAGCCAAATTTCTGTGCAGATGTCTTACAGCAGAAACGCCAGGCTTCCATACTGCCTTGCAGCGCATTGGCTGGCGTGGCTTTTGCATCGATTCAGGGGATCCTCAGCCTTGCAAACACCGGCCGGCTGCAGCCACCGCCACTGCAAGCGGTTGCATGCACTGCACAAGGAAGCACTACTCAAATGAGAAGGGCAGAGGGGAGTTTGTGGCAGAGATAACGAGACGAAGTAACAGGGAAATGCACCAGCTTGAGCAGAGCAGCAGAAAGCCCTGGGCTCTGCAGCCCTGGTGCAGCAGCCAGGGACAGAGCGGTGCAGCATCGGGCAAGAGCGCAGGTTTGCATCCCGTGGGTCGTCCTCATAGCCTGGCCGCCCTGCGCTGCACTGATGTGCATGCAGAGAGATCCTGCCCCTGAAGGAGAGTATGTCTGCTCTCTCCCCTACCCGGGAAACCTGGCAGCAAAATGTGATTATCAGCTGTTTGTGCCAAAGAGGGGACGTAGACCAATGAATGTGAAAAATATGGCACGATTTTAAACATGAGAGAGAGAAAAAGAGGAACAAACACAAGAGCGTTTGCAAAGGCAGAAACACAGAGATGCGTGCTGTCACCCCATCAGGAGTGGCTTTTAAAATCACACACTTTATATATCACTGATTGGAAAGTGCTTTTGAGTGCAAAGACAAGGCTGGAGGCAGATCACCCTGGTGCTGCATTGGGAGCAAGACTTGAGCAGGCTCTGATGCCAAAATGTGCCCGTTCTGCTCCTCGGGGCTCACGTGAGTCTGCAGCTGGCTCTGCCTCTGCACCGAGACATCTGCCCGTGGCACCTGCATGGAGAAGTAAGAGAAATTACAGGGACAAAAACGTTCCTTGTTGCCCAGTGAATTACTGTTACATATGAAATCTATCATGTCCTTCGCGAGTAACCCCTGTCTTCGGTGACACTTATTAACACGCTAATCTATGTGCAGTGCAGCAAAGTGTGACCAGGAGTGGATGGGGCGCAGGAGAGTCAGGCACAGGCAGGATGGGGTAGTAGCAGGAGGGGGATGAGGGCTGGACTTTTCACATTCTGGGGCAGTAAATTTGAAGGAATGGCGAGCCCATAAAAGTTTCACTTCTTTCTGGAAAAACGTCTGAATTGAAACTTCATACCTGGCGTGGGGTTCCTGCATGTCCCAGCCTCCTTCTGCTGCTGGGGAGAAATAACGCGACTTTGGGTAACGTCCGGGTGGATTCTGCTTGTAGTGCGGACTGTCCCCTGTGCAGTGTTACAGTGCTGCTGTTCATGTTGCTGTAGTTAAGGCTGTATCTGTGTTTCCATTAGAACCCTTTTAATCCGCAAATTTATGACCCAGCTGTAAAAATTCAATCCAGACTGAAACTTGGCATGGGCAGTGTTCGTTCTCCCATCTGTGGAAGGGATTTAAGCAGGTACATCCCAGTAATAACCATCCGAGTTAGGCTTGTAAATTTGGAGCATGACGACTGCTGAATAAAACGGTGAGCTTCTCAGTAGTCCTGGAGTTTGAAATATTTTATGCCCATAGTGAGACTGGTGAAAAGCAGCTTGTTTGTATTCAGTCATATAGCTGTAAATAAAGTAAATGTTTTGGGGTTTTCTGCATTTGCTTACATGCACAAGCAAGTGCATTTTCCTTACCATGGCAATATTTTGATGTCAGTGGCAAAAATGCTTGAAACTCTTGCAGGGTCTTGCTCCTAAGCAGGGTTGGATCACTCCCAGGTAGTGTAAGAAGTTGTGTTCGTGCTGGTGCAAACGGTAGAATTTATCTATCAATTGTAATAGAAAAAAATAGGGAAATAAAAAGACCAGATTGTTTTCTTTTGAGTTGGATTTTTGATTGGACTCTTGTTAAAATATCTTCAAAGCTGATTCAGTATTGAACAGCAAAATTAGTTTTATTCACCATCACTTCCTCCCATTCTAATTTTCTTTTCTAAAAAGCTGCACACTGAACGTGCCTGACCAGATAGACTGGTAATCTTATCTGATCCAGCAAATCCTATTTCCCTTGCAGGTTTGTGGTTTTTGAATGTCATTCTGTAACTTAAAAAAACTCCTTTATGTGTTTAACTGAAATTTTTTAGGTCATTTGTCCATAATGTGAATACCAGAAACCTAATGATGAAAGCAGTTTAGTGAGAGCAGACTTCTGATCTTCCATGTGTATTCATAGAGGAGCTTTCAGGAGGGTTTTGGCACAACTTGAGAAGTGGATTGAAAGGGGAACCTGGAATCTCTATGTGGACCAACATTAGGCTGTGGATGGGTTTATACCTGGCCACTTGGAAAACTTCTTGATTGTATTCGGAAAATGTGGGGAACCTATGTGTATTGTTTGTGTATGAGATTTTTGCCATCCTGATGGAAGGAGTGCTCATAAAAACACCTGTTCTGGAAAAATGTCCCTTCATCTGTAAAGTTCAACTTCTAATTTCTAATTATCCAGAAACAGAGAAGCAGAGTTGGATTCTGTTTTATTTAATCCACTTCAAACTTAAAAAATTGGGTATGAGATACAAGGGGTAGATGTGGAAATTATCAGTGATTACTAAAGTCCATTTGAGGTCTTTTATGCTTTGTGGCATTAAATTGGCATCAGGTAGCCACTTTAGTTCTGTTAAAGGAGAAATATGTCCTAACAGTCAAAGCACAGAGAAGGCTTGTATAATATAAGGGAGTTTTATGTGAAGTACAAAAAAAAAGAGCAGGAGTTTAAAGCAGGAAAGTAAGTTGGAGAAGTAAACTGCATTGTAGAAAATTTGGAAAAAGTAAAAGCAATTCAAACAGAAAGAGATCAGATAAACAGCTAGAGATGGAACAGCTGAAAAGAAACACACAAAAATAGGTAAAGCGAAATTCCAACAAGCCATGAAATGTGTTTTCCTTAATTTTTCACAGTGGCCTTGAAACCTGATGTTAGAGACTCTATCTCTGTTCTTTCACTGATGGCCAGGAGTTGAGGTTATGATGACCAGATCGTTTGGTATGGCACTGACATTTCAAGTTAAAAGGGATTGCCAAGACTCTCAGTTATGACACTAAAATATACCGCTATTTCTAGGGCCAATTTTCAGTCCCTCCCTCATGCCTCCACATTGATTTAGGCAACAGATGCATGAAGAGCAAAGCAACATTCAAAATAATCCCTTAGCTGAAGCTGGGGGAAGGCTGGCTAGTGGGCTGTAGCCAAAATTCCTTAAATGTTACAATGTTTTACATTTCTAAATGTAAAAACTTTCTTTCCAATGTGAGGTACCAGCCAAATGTCTTAGTTACGGTATCTCAGAGTAAAAACTGGCATATGGCCTTGTGGTCATTTGTGGGTATTGACAGATTTACACCGTCAAAGATCAAGTTAAATGTTGTCGGTTTCTCCATCTCCCCTTTACTTTGTCAGGCTTTTTTTCTCTCAGTTACTATTTGTCAACTTAAATCCAGTTTGCTGGAAAAATGAAGGCTCTTCACGACCTGGCTCTTCAGGAGCGAATTGCCTCAAATTCTTTCTGCTAGCCAAGGTATTTTGTAATGCATTGCAAAACAGCAGCAGGATTGCTCTCCTTGCACTAGATGTACTTTGTGGGCTAGACACTGTGGGCAGTTTTAATGATATCTTGGTGTGCTGGAGCATTTGTCTCGGCCGCTGACTTCAGGAAGGCTTTCATCCCAGGTCCCTGCTCTTCTAATTCCTCTTCCCACCCCAAGGAGCGGGGCCTGGCTTTGCCACGTTGTGAGCTAAGCTGTGGGGAGCCCGGAACGGCGGCTGCTTGGGGAGCAGGTCCTGGAGCTGGTGTGCAAATTACACAGTCTGCTCCCAACTGTTTGTGACAGCTTTGCACGGGAGGGGTGGTGGATTGCCCATTACACGGACACAGTAAAATTCATTGTCCTGCTTTTCTCCCTCTCGTGTTGTTTAGCTGGTGTAGCTGTTGGTTACTGCATCGCTAATTCATTTCCCCTGGATCATCTTCAAATGGAAACTTCCTCCAGAAGGCAGCGGCCCTTGTTCCTGTATCAGGGAAAGCTCTGGGTGGCCGTAGCTCTGTTTGTGCCGGCAGCGAAAGCAGTGCCAGTAAGAACCCAGTGCAGCCCATGAGACTATTGTCAGCTGGGGGAGCATGGGTGCTGGGTAGAGCCTGGGGCCCTGCCCTGTCCACAGTATGAGAATTGCAATTGTTATGGGCTTCCTAATTATTGAATCTCTGTAGTTTAGAGTCTGGATGTTTAGAGATGCTTCTTGAAGTAGGGAGAACCCAAAAAAGCTGTCCTGCTCTGGCCAGCTCCAGAGACTGTAGTGGTGTTTGTAAACCATACAAGCTTTCATTGCTCTATTATGATGATGATACCTGTGGAATTCAAGCCTGCTGCCTTGCCGTTTTGCTGTGCTTACTCCTTCGGCTCAGAGCTGTGCAGTAGTTCACCATGGCAGTGAACTTTGCAAAGATAGAGGAAAACAGGCTCCCAACGGTATTATCCACAAATGACATCTCCTTTTCAAATCCCATACCTCACTGAGGTGCTTACTCCAGCTTGCCCAGCAAAGCCCAAAATCCTCTTCATGGAGGTCAGCAGAGAAGATGAGGCTAACCTGCAGGTGTTGATCCCGGTGATCCTTTGTTTTATGCAAAAGCCTTTTTTTTGCTGGCTAAACCAAAGTAAAGAAAAATTCTTGTTTAAACATTTTAAACGAATAAAAATGGCAGGCGTCTTTATAAGCCTGTTCTCCTTTTAGTACTGTCTCCCAGCATTTCTGCTGCTGTTTTCACTCCTCATCTAATGAGACTGTGAGCGATAATAATTTCTCCTGGCTACAAGTGCACATAAGCATTAATTTGTGTTTGTTACATTTGCTGTGGATCTATATAGGGGAAAAGTCATTAATATTTCTCAGTCCTCTATACCTCATTCAACTCACTTACAGACTCACATCCCTGATGCTCTGCCCTCATATTTCAAAAGGGGCTAATAATTACATCTGATGTCCAACTCAAAGTGCCTTTAGCTTCACCTGATAATTGATGGACAGGCACTCAGATATGTTTTAAAACCAAGCCTTTGGAAGTGCTTTACGTTGGGCAAAGCAAAAATCCAGTGTGCCAATATCTGGTCTGGTTTTGAGCGTTTTGGCCTCAAAGCACGCAACATGGTTTGACACACAATGTTCATGTGTTTGCAAAGCTTTCCAAACTTCATTTGGTGAAATCCAGCTGCTTTCAGTGGGATCTTTGCTCACAGATCAAAGACTGTGACCCCCAGAGAATGTAAGTGCTCATATTTGGGTACTGCTCTTCCTTCATTCCTTGCACAAAATAGGAAAAATAAAGGCTGTATTCAGCACCATGGTACTGCTGCACTTGCTGAGGTTTGAGGAGCTCTGTCATCTCTCTGCGGGTGTCGTGGCTGCTCGGAGACACCCCTTCCCTGCCCAGAGCAGCGGCAACACCCAGCTCAATGTGAGCCCACCAAAACCCTCTCCTGCCTCATGGCCACGTCCTCTTTCCATCCCATCCCGACAGCCTCTAGCCAGCAGCTCCGTGCTCCCCACAGGACCAAAAATCCTTTAAGGGGTGGGGTGGGGGTGGGACATGGCTCTGCTGGGGCAAATTCAGCATGAGCCGCCAGCTCCTACCCACCCTTGTCCGTGGAGAGCCGGTGTCCCACCACGCAACGCCTCCTGCGTACGAAAAACCAGCCCACGGCCCCGGCTGGGAACAGGAGGTCTCGGCAAAAAGCCAGGTCTGGGTGAGCTGGGCGAAGGGCTGCAGAGGAGGGTCGGAGCAAGGTGTCGGAAGGGGACGGTGGGGGGAGGTGGGTTTGCGCTGCCCCTCGGGGTGTGAGGGACGTGCGTGCTGTGGGTTATCCGCTAACAGGGCTCACCTTCATCCTTGGCGAGCTCTACTCCATCCGAGGATTTTGCTCCCTTGGCCTCTGCATATCTTTATAGCTGGATTATGGGTTTAGGAAAGTCAAATGCCCTGAGATCACAGATACAGGGTAACTGTTTATAGAGGAGAGGAGGAGGGAGAAAATCAACAAATTCCTGTGATATATTGTATGTCATCTGTACGTGACACTCCGAGACCTTCAAATGCTTAAACTAAAGACCTAAATATAATTTAGTTAGTAAAAATATACCTTAGTTATAATAAAATGATAATAGTGGAACTTGGCAACAGAGCAGCTAATAAATACTACACTTCTGAAATGTGCCTGGGATCCAAGTACATACTCTTTTACTGTGTAGTTAAAGCATGTGGCAGGACATGCTAGACCAAGATTTTCTTTTTGTCTTTCCAGTGGAAAACTAAAGTTCTTTGTTTAAGTGAAGCCCGTTGGGAATTTTTCTAAAGTAAAACAAGGAGCTAAAGAATTCCATTCCCTTTTGCCAACTTTTTTCCTCCTTCAAGCCAACTTATCGATTAATGGGGCATTAAATATCAAATACTGCCTAGTTATATTCATACCCTTTTTTATTTAGGCTCCTTCGGTTCTTTCTCGGTGGTGCTTCAAGCACAGCTGAATTAAAAGATGAGATAGTTTATTGGGAAAATACTACCCCTTCTAAACCTTTTTTGCCTTATAAAAATAAAGGTCAGTAATCTGAAAGTGGTTAAATTTGCATACTTAACCCTGTTTCTGATTTTTTTAAAAGAAAAAAAATATCTGTACTTTAAGATCTTCTTCCTGAGCTTCATTCTTTGCCTTCCTCATTAGCTGTCTCCATTTCGGTACCCTATCGTTTTGCCAGCAGAGCAGCCAAGTGAATGCTTGACCATATTTTTGTCTGGCGCTAGTGAAACCGTGATCTGACAATAGAATACTTTTCTCTGGGTTTTCCTTCTTCCCCCAGGGAACCATACTTCAAGGGCAACCTGCTTGTCCAGCATATGAACATGTGGAAAATCCACTGCTATGCACTAATGATTTTCAGATGGGCAATTGTTGCTGAAAATCGTCCCAAGAGCAGCAGCTTCTCCATTGTAGCACCTAACCACTTTGGGATCACATTGCTCATAGCTGATCTGGAATAAACCCTTTGCATTTATGTATAGGGTGGTGACATTTGCTGCATCACACATATGTAGTAACAAAAGGAAAAGGAGGTAAAAGTTACAGCTGTGGTTCTTTTTTGGCCGTTGCAACGTGCATCAAAATCTGACACTTATTTTAGCCTGAAAGTATAAATGTAGGAAAAAGTCGAGCTATGCCAAAGATCCACGACAGCAAGGCAGAAGCACCCTAAATATTGTCCACAAATCAATTGCTTTCAAACTTTTGTTTTAAATATTTACAGGAGACTTGTCACATGCTGGGAGAGAGAAGAACAAGTTTTACATTCTAAATCATTTCTATTACTGTTCTTCTCAGAATATGCATTCTTTTTAAACAACTTTCACTTTTAATCTGTAATTAAAGCCAAAGTTTTCTTTTAATTTTAAAAGCTTGTCCTTGGACTAAAATAACATGGAACATTTTTAAACATTGATCCAAGCTGCTGTAGATACATTTTATTTAAACCACAGAGCCTGCAGTTGGATTCCTCGCTTTGCCAGATCGGCTACGAACTGTAAGTGTGGCAGTAATGACTGTGGAGTCCTGGATGCTGCACTACCAGTGAGGAGGGTTGTTTTTCTGGAGTTGTTCCTCCCTTTGGGCCCTATTCGTGAATGACTTAATCTCTGCGTATGATCAAATGTCGTGCAAGTTACTGTGCACAGACAAATCAAGGAATGCTTCTCTTCCCCGCGTTCCTTACATGGAGTTGCTGTGCTTGCCCGGCAAGCAGTTGGAGAGTGGTAAGGGTGGGAAGCAAGCAGCAGCAAAAACACACACAAAAAACCACCAGAAGCAATATAAAAAGAGTGAGACAAAGAAAACATAGAAAATTTCGAAAGATTGGGTGTGCAGGTTGGATTGGGCCGTGCATAGACAGCTCTAGCTTGCCTAGGCAGCACCAGCTGGAGGGGGGAGCTGGGCTTTCAACTGGGGGGTGTTACAGGGGCGATACATTCACCATGAAAAACAAAAGTGTTCCTTAGTATTTTCTCTGGAGCAGTGGCCATAAAGATGATTTTCAGTGCATGTTTCTATTAGCTTGTTTCGTCTTGGAAAGCAAACATTTACTGTTTTGATGGGCAGATCTCAAGAAGTTCAGGGAATCAATGCTTCTTAGTCTTTTTATCCTCTTGACCTAATTGCTTGTGTGGTGTAATTCTGTCCTTTCACAGGATGTTAAACCACTTCAGCTGAAGCCAAGTCAGAGATTTTCATCAGTTGTGATATTAATTAAATGATGCACGCCATACAAGGAACTTTCCTTGTGATGTTTTGGTATTTTCTTAGAGATCTAGAAGAATACAGCCAGTGAAGTGGTGGATAACTGTTTCCATATTTATACAGACCTTTTCCTTAGTCTTTTAAGTTTCAACAAAGTTTTCACTTATGTTAGGTGTCGTTCTCAGTTAAGAGTGCAGAAAGGACTTATGTTATCCAAGTTGTTTTTCTCATCAACAACACCCTGCGGCCACCGTATGAAATTCTGTCTATCTCTCCATGCCCTGGTGTGGGGACAGATTGCCAAACAGTGACTGATGGCAAATGGGGAATAACGTGACTCAGGCGCTGAACTCCTCCAGCTGTCAATGGGAGCTACATTTGTTTGTCCAGGACAGTGACTGGAATAGTTGTTTAGCTCTTTTTGAGACATTTTCCATCCTGACAATGGACTTAAAAGATGTACCTCGGTACAAGGTAAGTTATAGCTGGAGTATCATTTTAGCTCTAGGAGGCAAAAGATAGAAGAAAGGATGGGGACCAAAGAGAAAAAGGAAAACACACAGCCATGAAATAAATACAGGTGGGAAAATAAAGAACAGAAACTTTTGGAAGATTGTAAAGAGAGGGGAGTGCTGGGAGAGGACAAGGAAAGGGAAATGCAGAATTGAGGGTAAGAACAAAAAGGAAGAGGAAAGAGGAGAGCAATGGAGGGGAAGGAAGAGGAAAGAAAAGAGATCAAAGGAATGAAGGTAAGAAGGGAAAATACTGGGGAAGGAGATATGATGGAAATACTGGTAGGAATCTGGAGTGTAACGGGGAAGGGCTCTAGAATAAACTATAGAAGCATAGAAGATACTAGCATTTTTCGCAGTCCAAAATGAGAAGTTTGACATTTTCCTTTTCAAAGGGTTTGAGAAATGAGAGTAGATAAGCATTCAAGATATTGCCACTCTTCTTGGAAGGCACCTTTGATTCTAATTACTATGTCTTGGCATTTTTTATCGTGTTACACAGGTGAAGAGCCAATACACATCCAGAAAAGGGTATGACCTTGCTTAGAATACAAAGCAAATTAATCCAAACTGTTGCTCACAACTCAGGGAAAAAACAGAACTCTAGTTCTGGTGGCAGTGGTGGTAGTGGCAGGGGTGTCTGTGTGGGGGGTATGGTTATTATTTTCCCAGTTTCTTGGTACATCCACAGTCCCTGACTAAGCTGGACACAAAAGTATAGAAGACTTTTCATACTTTGGCTTAATCATGCCCAACCCAGACTGGCAAATCCCAGCAAGACCTGTTTTGAAAACTGTAAACTGTTTTCAAGCTACTGTAAGACAGCTTGGCCAAGTGTGAAGGCTTCTCTGACCCAGCATTCCTGGAAGTTTGAAATTCTCCCAGGTCTACTCCTTTCTGTAAATTTTTCAGATCAGATATTCTATTTGGAAATTTTTCAAGTCATCACCTGTAAGTTGCAGGCAGATAGTTGGCTGAGGGCAATGTCTTTGTGCTCCTCTGAGATGAGCGTCAGTCAGTAGTGTAGAAAGGACATCACCCGGGATGGACTGATAGTTTGATCCTGCATGGCAAATCATGAATTCCTATATAGTTCATGATATACATGAACCTAAAATATGTCATGCCGGATCAGATTATACATATGATTTTCAAGTTCAACAAAAGGTTTTGTTTCTTTTTCCCCCATCATTTTTTAAAGAAACAGGATTTATCTGAATTAAAAACATGATTGGTGATGACGAGTGGGTGGTTCTGTTTACCCTGCCACATTATATAGTACCACTTTTACTCCTTGTTTGGATAGCAGTCACAAGACCCAGATATCAAGCTGTGAAAGTATTTTTCTTGCAGCAGCCTTTCTTTTTTTGGCAGGCAGTGGCTTTGGAGATGCCTCGCATTTTGTCATGTGATTGGACTGCTGATGAGGTTTCTATGCTGCCTCATTTTCCTGGATTCCATCTGAATTAACTCTTCTTTGGGTCACGATTGTTAGCACACTTCTGAATGACTGCGGCTTTGCATCATAGTGTAATGAGCTCCTAATACTTCGTCTCTGTAAGGAAACAGCCCGTAAAGAAGGAATTTGCTGCATTTGTTCCACGTGACAGAAATCTGTTTTCTGTACCTCCAGCTGTCCACATCGAAAACACATTCCTTCTTCACAGTAATGTCCCTTCCTGAAACAAAGGAAAATGAGAGGAAATGACTAGTATATAATTGTTCCATCTAAAAACATTCAGCTTAGTCTTGTAAACACATAAACTAGTTCTTTGTAAACAAATGTCTTAATTTTCTTTAAACTGAATATTTAGATGTCAAAGATAGAGAAGCTGGATATGTCAAACATATGGTTCCTATTGCATCAGAGGCTTTCTTAATTTTGGTATTCTAATTGAAAAGACATTTCTGAAAGCATGCTAACTTTACAGAAACTAATCTATGACTCTCGGTCGGGTC
Organism: Buteo buteo; assembly: GCF_964188355.1. Classification (NCBI taxonomy): domain Eukaryota; kingdom Metazoa; phylum Chordata; class Aves; order Accipitriformes; family Accipitridae; genus Buteo; species Buteo buteo. The sequence continues at coordinate 18,461,952 of NC_134172.1, forward strand.
TAGGTTTTATTCTTCCATCTATCACCACACTCTGGAAATATTTTCCACTTTAGATGTACAGCAGTAACAATATCCCTCATGGACTTTGAATTGCCCTCAATGCTTCCAGTGCTTGACGTGGAAGCACGGTTTGGGGTAGTTGATGTTAGGGAACTGACAGGGGCTTAACGGGGAGAGAATTAGGAAGAGGTGTCAGGGAAGGAATGAGAGTAGGGACTATGATTTATTCATAAGTTTTTGCCTTATTACTGGATAATTTATAACGCAAAATGCCCTAGGCTAAGCAATATCTTTAACTGGACAAAATTTCTATCCACATCAGAGAAATACTGCAGGTGTGGTTTAAAGTATAAGCTATTTTATAAATGTCATGAAGCAACTACCTGCCTCAGATAAAGCAAAATTTCAGTTTGGCATCCAATATGTATTCAGTTTTCCTCCTACAAATAATAGGCAGCAAACTGTTAAGTTTACATCTGAATAGGTACATTTGAAATAGAAAACACATTTGCATCTCAGGCACTCCTGTTAGGTTTTCTGCTAGCGTGGGCTTCAGCTGCAGGTGTATGCTCTGCAGAGAGCTGAGTGATATATGTGTGCTTGCAGGTTGTGATGGGGTGGGATGTCTTGTGGAGCTGAGTTAGAGCCCCCTCTCCAGCAGCATCCTGAGCCCTTTGCAGCGCAGGTGCTGGGCTCTGACCTGCAGTGAGTGCACCAGATGCGCCACTGGCTTTGGTCTGAATTCTGTATAAATTCACCTTTCCCAAGCATACAGAATATTTAACAATAAATTACCTTTTTTTAATCCACTAACGTGTACAATATAAAGTCCACAAAGGTCATAGAGGTAAATTTATTTATTAAATGGAAATTCTTGGGTCCAAAAAACATTATGAATCATTGGTGTTTTAAGTTCAGGATGCAGAGCAAATTATTCCAAAAATAATGGTAGCCAAATGTCATTCCCTCCAAACGTTTGTGTAATATCTATTTATCTGTGGGCAGATGACTGCTATGTATAATCAGAGGCAGACTTTTGTCAAATTGAGACTAAGTAAACACAGCTGAACACAAGCAAGTTGGACTACAACTTTTTTGAGTTTTGCCAGCGCTGTTATGACCTTGAAAGTGAGTGTTTCTTCAGAGCAATCTGCTTTCAATATGGGAGAATTTTTAGTGTTTCAAATTAACAAGTGTTGATTGGAAATTTGTTCTGTTTAATTTTAATATATTTTTGTCCAAATAAGTGAAAAGTGTGTATTTGCTCAAAGGAGGGCATCCTTTCTGCTACTTAGAAAGGAGGAATGTTTTGTAAAGGAACATTTCTTGCACGTATCTATGAGAACCAGAACAACAGTTAGAGAAAGAGCTGTAAATTCATCTGAAGCATCATTATATAATCAGAGAAAATTTTCTACTGTTTCCTTGAAAGATAGATGCTTTTTTAAAAAAAATGTACTGTGCAAGTAAACGTAGCATTTAGGCAGTAGATCTTATACCACTACATATCTAGATACTGTTTTCATCATCCTTGAAAAAGGAGTTCTTCTGTTTATGAATTTTGCCCATTTTTCTAAAACTTAGTCTCCTACGAAACATTTTCTACAGATCCTGGTTTTCTCTGACACACAAAAAGAAATTAGTCTGATTTTATTGACAAACCGGAGTACAAATTAAACCTTAGTTTTAATATGTGAATTTTCTGCTTTTACATTACCAATCATTTGAACAGAAAACATTTTGCTCCCTTGATTTTAAAGGCCGCAGCATTTGGAGTCTCGAGGAGACTTTGGACAGAAGTCAAATAGGAGTCTTGCTCAAAAATTTGTCTTTTAGTAATTACAGCAAGTGAGTCTCATCTATTGCCAATATCTCCGTTTCAAGGCACTTCTTTTGAAAGGATATTTTTTTCATTTTAAGTGCTGTATACAAACCAGCTTATGCACCAAATTCAGGGGTAGGACACATGTGCACAGCATTGTGGCCAGGGGCAACTTTCCAAAAGTCCTTGTGCCTCGTATCCACAAGTCATACTCCCCAGTCTGCCTTTTTTGGGGGCAGCAATTACCATTTTCAAATTTCTAACAAATTCTTACGGCAACAACAGTTTAATGCCACCAGCCAAGCACACACAGCACCTTGTATTTGATGGGTTCCTACAGTATGGCTTTGACTTTGCAAGCCAAGTACCATCCCAGCAGGTGGTCTTGGATGTTTTTTGAAAGAACCACAGCAGAAGTCTCCTCTTGCTTCAGTTTTCTCTTCCCCTATCATAGTAGCAAAAGAAAAATGAGGATGCAGTTGGAAATGGGGAGAAGGTGGAAGACAAAGATGATAGAAAAGGGGACAATATGACTGAGAAGCTATTTTAATTGAGAATTGCAAACAGTGGATATGCCTGTACATTCCTATATGTTCCTATACTTTGTACAGAAATGCAGATTTCGGAAACAAAGCAGGAGACACTGCTCCCAGGCCTGGCTGAGTAATGCGGCTTCTTAACGTTAACCAAAATCATGTGGAAAAGGCCTTGATGCCAGGGTTTTTAGAAACTTTGTTGTTTCCTCTGGGCAGCTCCTCCCTGGGGACTAAGAGTACAGACAGTCACAGTGTCGGCATCCTGGTTCTTGCTTTGGGATTTCTGCTTCAGCACAAAGGCTAATGAGGCTTGTAAAAATAAAAATAAAACCAGAATGTGCCAGGTGTCATCTAAGCCCACAAAGTGGGCCTCTGGGTGTTTGGAGGGTGCAAGGCAGGTACTAATTGCAAAGCTTAGGTCCGTCAGGCAGAACTTGCCGTGAGTTATAACAGCTTGCAGCAGCCGGCTCTGTTTGAGGTGTGAAGGAAGCAGAGAGCCTTGCTGCAGATGGGGGCTAGGGGGGCTCAGCAGTCTTCAGGGTGCCTTGAGCAGCCCTCAAGATGCTCCTACCTGAGATGGTAGTTGCCTAGGAAGTGCTATCAGGAGAGTATTCTAAAAAGATATGTTTAACCTGGAGTTGGGGTCGGGTTGGTGGCGTATGCCAGCACTAGCCGACTCCTGCCTGCAGGCTGGGTGAGCCACTCTCTCAGCGGTGCTCTGAGGGGCTGGTTTTGCCAACATCTTGCTAGTTTGTTCATCCGAAGTAAAACGGTTGGTGGCAGCCAACTAGGTAGGTTGTGTGAGTGCTAAGTGTTCCCTAATGAATCCGTACCCCCAAATATGATGTTTGTCTGTGGTGCACAGTCTGTTTGCCCCACTGTCGCAAAAGGAGGGTGGGGAGGAAAGCAGGCGTTGTCCGCACGCGGGATTTGCCGCGTCTGCTTTGCAGACCCTTTGCGGGTCTCCATAAACTTCGCAAACTGTGATGTATAGGCTATCGTGCTACGGGAAGGCTTTGGCTCACGGGCAAAAGTAAAAAGTAAAAGCTCTTGCAAAATGAAAGAAAAAGCTTTTATTGTTTTAAAAGTGGAAACAGAAGTACTACTAATAATAGCAGCGAGTTAATTAGAGAACATGCCACATTTCAATTCACAGAGCTTAAAGCCTTTGTGTTGTAGCTGCCTGGCTTGCATGGCTGCTCAGAGTCCTCCTCTCGTCCTCCGTCCAAAGGCTCAAAGCCTAGAGTTGGACAGTGTTGGAGGGATCAAAGGATCTCAGTATTTTTCACCATAGTTATTCCCTAAAAAATATGCATGTTATTTATGTCTGGAACCATGGCTTCCTGTGTTGTTGCTTTTCTCTATAGAAGTGGAAATTCAGGATCTTAATTCTTAAAAGGGAGGTGAGGATGCAAGGCTATCTATACAAATATATGATTGTTGCAGGTGCTGCTTACCCTTAGGAAAGCACCTAAGCAGGTCAGGGAAGAGACATGAGCAAATTACAGAAGTGTGAGTTACTCTGAGATAAAGTTAATTTAGTTGCCCCTTGAGCAAAAAGTCCACAGTGATTTCTAACTGCATCTATGAATGCAGATATTTTCTGTATATTTATGCATAAATATGTAGCCCAGTTTCCCCTGATTGCAAACCCTGCTGGGTGAAGGGATTTTGTTTGATTTATGGTAACAGAAGGGAAGACTGGTTATTTATACATGCTGATAAAGCTTCTCAGTTGTTTTTGATCTATAGATCTTTCAAAGTACTCAAAACTGATATTTTTCGAAGCAAGTCAGTTGATTTAACCATAAATACCATATGGCTTTACCATAAATATGTATGTGTGTTTTAAGTCTCTGATAGAGCAAGCTGTTGCAGGAGAGAATTCCCTAATAGAGATCTCCTGACTTCCAGGAAAACGTCTATGAGCTAATGTAAAACAAATATGTAGTGAATATGACATTATTGCCTTCTGCACCTGTCTTACATATTTTTGAAGCACCCTATCTCTGCAACAACTTGACATTTTTAAACAAACAGTATTCACTGTATATGGGGGAAAAAGTGTTATGAGGGGCTGCTTTTGATAACACTGTCTTTGATCTTGGAGGCTGATAGCTAGCAATTCAGTTAGGTCTTAGAGGAGGCTATTGGCTTTAGCTGCTGTTAGATCATGTCCACTCTCTTGGCTTGGCCTACGCTGGTGAGGGAAATCAATGCCTTTTGGGGTGAAGTATATTTAATAGTTCTGGGTAATACATTTTTCCCCTGTGGTAATAATACATGGTGCTTCAATAATTTGTCACTTTATTAGTACAAAGACATGGATTACTTTTTATCACTTGTTATTTAAAAGATACGTGTTATCACTATGAGAATTATTACTACTATTTTGGTGTAGTTGCTATTTAGGTGTAGTTTCCAGTGGCCAGTGTAGCTTTGTCAGGTGAGAGCCGTTTGCAATGATCTCAGAGAATTGGCATCTTCACTCGGAGAAACAGCCTGGGCATATTGCCCGTGGTTCGGATACTCTTTATTTGAAAGCTAATCTGTTTGGCTTGAAATATTGTGGCTTAGCGTCCTCTACGGCTCAGCAATTGCGTCTTTGTGAACTGCTCTTCCTGGGATGAATGGCAGAGGGTTTGAATACGCCTTGTTATGCAGTGTGTCCCACAGTTAGAGGAGCCGAACGGAACAGTAATAATCTCTGCAGTGTCATGGAGTGAGTTTTACAGAGGCCCCAAAATTCATGCAGTTGTGCTATACTGAGAACTGCAAGCAGTATATCACGGTCAGGATGAGCTAGTAAGCCCTGTCTCTCCACAGCAATCTTTGCTATGATATAGGTCCATTAATGTGGCATAGCACTGCTGTCACGGCTCAGGCAGTGTGCTATGCCACGTGCATACACGATGCCTCGCTACGTGGTGCACATTTACTCAACCGTGCCTCAATGTCTCAGGCCCTGAGTGCTGAGGAGTTCAGTCCCATGTTGTTATCAGTTGACGATACTTCCCTGCTGGTTTCTTGAAAATCACTGTCTCCAAAAGCAGCAGTGTGTGTTGAATAACAAATCCTTTCACATTCAGACTCTTCAGGTTTGGGAACAGAGCCAACATTCTTGAAGAATGATTTAGTGGCCAATAAACATCTGCAAAGTCTGTAAGACTGTCAGAAGCAGTAACATTGAAAGTAAAGATCGTATCAGTAGCAATTCCCCTGTCCTGACCAGGCATTCAGTGCAAATATTTGTTCAGTCATCCTTGCTCCCATTCCCGTTATCACAGACAGTTTCACATGTTTTGCCAAAAGAGCAATTCCATCTTCTTCCACAAAGCTGTTCACATCCAAGGCCTTTGCAATGTTAAATACCGGCCTACTACTGTTTCAGGACCTCCCACACATGGTCCTTTGGAGTGCAGGAGCCTCATCTGTCTTACGCAAAGACTCCGCTGTGAAGGGCTCTTACAGCTTTCAGTTAGTGAGCATCTGCAGTGTTAAGGTTTTGCTGGTCCTTGAGGATTCAAGCTCAGTCTGGCTGATTTATTACACTGCACCTATCTCCGTGATAGTCAGGATAGTCTTTGAGCTCTTCTAAGTACGATACTCCTGCAGAGTCATTGAAATTGCACTGCGCTAGGACTCAAACCATTTGTAAATACCAGATGATGTTTGGAGAAGAAGGAGGTGTTTCTGCTTCTTCAAAACTTCTTGGCAAATGGGTACAACTTCCTGAATAATTCTGGGCACACGATTCTTCTGCTCCAAGAGCCCTTTTGCCTGGTTTGCTGCGCTGCCTCTCACTTGCTTGGTGAATAGGAAAACTGAAAACACAGCCCTTCTTGAGATACCTCCCAGTTTACTAGAATCTCTGAGGGCCTGTTCAGAAGGTGTCTGGGAATATTTAGGTTTGGGAAGAAATCCTGTAATGGAAATAATAACAGTGCAAGTTGTGGTGAGCAGGAGCACGAAGACTGCGGTAGCTTCACAAGGGAAAGCAAAGGGAGCAGAACTAAAAACTTGACTCCAAAAAAAAGATGCAATCAAACACTAAAATCATTTCTGTGCAGTTGGAGGTGAGAATAATCCATGGACAGCTATTCCCCCTGCAGTTCACTCAGCAATGTTTCTTTCTGCTGGTTATTCTGCATATGGTCAGGGAGGTGTGTGACTACAGCTTTCTGTGTAGATTCCTGTAATGCTGAATCCGTCCTGAATGCTGTCCTCAGGATGCTGAATAAAGGGGTCCCATCACATTTCTACCTAGAGGAGGAAAGAGATACTTTTCTGATGTATGTGAACTAACCCAGTTTGAAAGAATCCTCAAAACCCAGCTCACGGTCTCACTGGGTGCTCATTCCTGCTTCTCTACTGGCAAAGCACTAATGTGAACACAGCTAAGCATGTCTGAGGACAGGATGATTAATTTCATGATGGGCTGTTCTGTGCCATGTGATATGTTCCATCTGGTCCTTCACAGACTTTAATAAGGTTGTTTTCATAAGACGTCTGTAGGATTTTGCAAAAGGGGAACTGAGGCACCAAACAATTACAGTTTGAAGTCATTTTGGATACATAAGACCGTGTGGATGCTCGTGATTTCATGACTATACATTCAAAGCACAGCTCTCATTGACCTGCGAGTGCTCAGCACTGCTGAAGATGAGAGCCTGGGCTCTCGAGTCAGAGTGTAGAGGCTGGGGAACACACTGCGACATTTGTGAAAATGTTGGTTAAAACCGCTCATCCAGCCCAACACACAAACCTGTAGCAGAAGCAGAGAGACTGTCCCGTCACTAACACGGTTTACCTGGCATTGTTAAATCCATCTGACTATCTTTTATCTTCTTGTGTTCCCCTCCCACAACAGCCTAGCAGCTGCTGTGCCATGGCGCTGAGGTTGTGCAGGGAAAGGTCTCACCTACTGACCTGGAGCAGGTCCATCCCGTGCCTTTGGGGAGGTGGTGACCACAGAAAATACCACATGTGATTGTACTGCTGTATCTCGCAGTACACTTAGTGGGAAGGCAGACTGCTTAGGCATTCCCATTTTTGTGCACACATCATATAGAAGCAGATACAGGTATGTATATATATGAATATATCTGTATCTACTTACAAATAATTTTTAAAATTTCACCTGCAATCTCTTCACCTGTAGGATCTGTTGTGCAACAGTTGTCTGGGGTTACCATGAAGCTCTTTTGCAGCCTACAGCCATTTTTAGAGCTGTTTGACTGTTGGAGCCTTGTATGCGCTTATGTACTTCCTTACAAGTTGCTTGGGTTTTTATGCATGTGATCGCAGAGAGCACAATAAGTTTGGGACATAACTTAGGTACCTGGGGTTTAGTAGTTGGACATGAGTATTGTGCACATCCCAGTACCCCTGGATGGAGTGGATGGAAGTAGCTATGTTTAAAAAGGTCATATTTTTCAGTCTCTTCTTTATCTTACAGGCAAGTGAAAGAAACAGTGAATTTCCTCTCCCTGACAGACTTACCCATTCTTTACTCCATGCTGCTGGCTAAACACACCCTGGAAATCAGTTCTGGCATTCACTTAGAAGTTCCTCCACTTGCCTGAAAATACAGCACCTTGTAATTTAAATTGCCTTTGTGCAGCATATGCCATGTCTGAGCCCGCTTGGCTCCCAGGGGCAGGAGAGGAGCTGGCTTCTGCAAGCGGGGCCACGGGAACCAGGGGGCACGTTTCTCTGAATTCTGCAGGAGGCTTCTGAAAATATCATGTGTGCACACATTCATATCATAACGTTACACCACATATGTAGGGTCTGCTCCCAAACCCACAGCCAACTAGCATAACAAAATCAGATTTTACTGCTGTAGTGTCAGCCTAGGGTTGAAATATGGCTTTGAAACCCTCCCTTTCACCCCGCTTTTTTAATGAAAAACAATCGGGCTGGAGTGTAATAGTGCTTACCCTGGCTGCATTTGACTTTAGCTTTTTACTTTTAAAGCCTTATTTTAGGCTTTAAGAGCTCCCAATTAAACTCTTTAGATCCAGAGCGAAAGCCTGAACGTGCCTGCCTGCACAACAGCGAGATTCCTGGGTGGGAAAAGGATATTTTAATATTAAAAATAAAGAAAATTAACACAGTGGTATGTTTTGTCCCTTCATACTCCTTACTCTTCTTTCTCCTCATGAATCTTCATTTGCCATTTTCTCATTTCCTTTTTCTTTAACATCTCCCATCCCTTTCCCTTATTTCTTTTTTTCTTCCTCTTCTTTCTCCTCTTTTCTTTATTTCACACTCCCCCTTCCCTGCTGCCTAACTTGGTTTTCACTGTTAACCCGTAACAGTTTGCAACAGGAGGGCCAACTACTTCATCCTTCCAGTCAGCACAGCACGTGCTGTAAATCCCTTTTTAAATAATACCGAAAAAAAGTGAAGCCTAGGTCAGATATTTGTTTATCCATTATGAAATGCATGTGGGAGACTATCACCAAGGAATCTGACAACATTATGCTATTAATTACATGCCAACTCAATGAGAAAAGATTTTATTTCAGTCAGCTTTGCAGGAAACTTGAAAAGAAAATAATACTATATAACCATCAGTTTGTTAACAGCTTGCCTCCAACACTACACAGCCCTGACTCCCATTATAAGCTCTACAAAGTCTGGCTAAGAAAACAAGTCTCACACAGTGCCCTGTATCTCACCAAGGAGAACACACTGTCACTGGTCATGGGAAATTTAGAGCCAGCCATGACAGCCTGAACAATGAAGTGATTTACACCAGGTTTGTATCTAGTTTGCTAACTCATAAATTCTTACATGCAGGTGCGTAGCCCAAGACTGTAAGACCATTTGCACCATGCCTACTATTATGTGGGGCTTTTAGTGCACTTATTAATGCAAATGTTAATACAGACTTTCAAACTCAATTCTCTTTTATGGTTTATAAAATACACCTATCCCAGTCTCTGTGGGCATGTACACTCATTTTATAAAAATCACATGTATTAAAATGTAACTAGATGCCTACTCCCACTTCAGCAGGCTCCAGGCTGCACAGGGAAAAAAAGTCTTCAGGTTCCCAGGTATTCAGGAAAAAACTTGAGTGCTACCAGTCCCTCACAGTTAAAGCTTATATCTGATGTTTTGGTGCAAGAAGCAAATTTCAAAGAAACATTTCCCTGAAAAGGCTTGGTCAGAGGCGTGATGGCAAAGGGATATTTCCAGCATTGGCAAGACGCAACCTACGGGTCTTAATAGAAGAGATCAGGCCAGGGCTAAAGCTGTTCCTGGAAAAAAAAGCACTGGGAGAACAGGGAAAAATATTCACTGTAGCTGTCACTGTGAACATAAATTGTCATTATGCAGTTTGTTCATCTGAAAGGACGTAACAGCTGATGACAGGTCAGTTGTTGTACTTGGTGTCACTGTGAAGCCAAAAGAGTGAGGTAGCGGGGTTGTGGGGGTGACTTCATTACAAGCTGCTCCATAACCTCCTCCTGGAAGAAAGAGAGAGCAGTGGTAAATGAAAGCTTTGCTGAAAAGGAATTTTCTCTAGAGCCTGGGCCCAGAGCTTGTTCCTGCAAGTTTCTGACAGCTTTCTTCCTCCCACCCAACAAAAGGACATGGCAATAAATCTTTGTCAGTAGAAACCCGGTACCCCCCTGAGATCGGACCAGCTGTGACTGGTATCCTGCACACTCCCAGGTCACGCTGCCTCGCCACGTCTGCAGCCACAGGTCATCTGAAACTCCAGCGGGGACTTCCATCCCCCCAGCGAAAGGCGCTGCTGCACAGGCACTGCCAGCCCCGACCGGGCAGTTTCACGCAGACCTGCCCAGTCCAGGACCTGCTCTGGCAGGAGGGACAACACTGGGCGCATCCCCTGTGGAGGTGGCGCGGGGTCTGCAGGAGGTCAGCCACGGGGGCGAGTTTGGGGAACATTTCCGTAGGAGGCTCTGCGGTTTGGAGTCTCGTCCAGCGTGAGCTTTCCTGTCTGCGCTTCTCCATAATTCATCCTTAATAGGTCTGATGTCCCTGAGGAAACCTGAGAGGATGGTGCAAAAGGAAAAGGGTTTAAGAGTTTCTGTGCTGGATTGGATGAGTCCTGCCTGTGCGTAGAAAGCCTTTGCTATGTGGGCTGCTGGCTGAGCAGTATCCACGTTCTGAAACTCATTTGTCTGTTCACATCAGGCTCAAAATGGGAGTCCTGCAAGTGTCGGCATGGGAAGGGCAACTCCTGCTTCCTCCAATTCAAGCTAGAGGAGCTGAGGTTTGCTGTGCTGGGTTTTTTCAAAAGATTCTATGGTCTTTGCATCACGATTAAATGACATTTCTTGTAAGAGGAAAGGGCCTGGCCTGGTGCTTTGGGCCCTTGTGCTGCCGAGCAGCCTGGGCTGAGCCACCTTCCCTCCCCAGATGCGGGTGAAGGTTAGTGATGTTGTATGATTCGTGGTTTACTTTGGGATCCTTTGGGAGGAAAGGAGCTGTGTCAATGAGGAGGAGTACAGGGATATTAACTCCAGTTAACCCAGTTTTGTTCTTGGAGAACCGGAGAGCTGAAAGTTGTATATGCCCTGAAATTGCGGCTTGGAAAATACTAGAGTCAAGGTGTGTGTGTGTGACCTACCAAAATACCTCATCTCACCACTAATTTACTCACACATGTAAACTTCATTTTTCATTCAGCTGCCCCAATTTATTTCCTGTTCCTCCCTCTTTTTCCTCCTCTTGCTTGTTTTGAAAATGCTGGTCAACACATGTTAAGCCAGAGTCTCCAAAAGCAACAAAAGAAAGTTCAGGAGAGGCAGCGAGAGAAACAGCTGAATAACATTGCCAATTTTAAAATGAAGATAAGTTATACAGGACCTTTTATTGAACCAACAAATATTTTATAGTGTTCACCATTTGGGGCCAGCAGTTCTTTTTTTCCCTCCGTTTCGAGCTAGAATAGAAGGTGTGTAATTCATCAGGAATCTGTACATGTTTAAGTAGCTTCAAGAAATACCATGGTCATGTGGGACTGACCTACTGCGTCTTGACTTCCATATCCATTTTTTCCCCACTACATAATGTTCTGTACCCTTTCCTCTCTGTCTCATTCCCTCATTCACACGTTCTTTCCCCTGTTGGTTTCAAGCCATCTTGTCTTTGTCAGTGTTACCTGATAACACAAAGCAGGGGTTTAAGCCAGTTGCTGCAGTTCGGCTTGAGCTGTATGTAACACCAAGCAGGGGAGCAACGTGGATGCTTCTTGGTCCTACATAAGTGGTCAGTGTTTCCTTTTCTGTTCCCGGCAGGGCCTTTAGGTGAAGTCAGTTCATCACCACACACATGTGATATTCTTAGGTCAGAATTCTTAGATCCAAAGAATAAAACGTAACTGTAATTAACATTGCTTAGCACACCCCTGAAGTCATCCAAGTATATAAAAGTTATTAGTCTGGACTCGGCGAACGGTAAGGGTTTGAATTGTTCTGAAATATTCGAATGTGCCGCAAGCACCATGTAGCCAGAGAGCCTTTGTATGTTGTAAATTGGAGTAGGCATATGTGCTATGGCATTTATGTTCTGGCTTTCTTCTCTAATACTGGATACAGTATGTAAAAGGGCACTGTGTATTTCCTTAGATGTATATCTTATTGTGAATTATTTGTATATTGTTTTGACAGCAGTCAGGTGTAATGGCAATGTACTGGAGGTAAGTGATGCCATTGTCCAGTTTAAGGATGGTTTGCCTGCAAGAACGGTGGGGTATATTTTCTTTTGGTGGGCCTTTCTGATAGCAGAAGAACAAAAGAAAACATTGTAAATATAGGAGAAATCCTGGAAAATTCTGCTCTTAAATGCTTTTGAAATGGTCAAAGTATTGCCTAGGCATGTTGTCTTTGGATTTCTGAGACTCATTTCCATCTCTGCTAAAATGGGACTGCAGGCTACCTTGCAAGAGAGCTGTCAGGATCAGCCAGTGAATATTTATGAAGAAATTTTGTGGTGAAAAAAAAATAATATATGCTACATATATTATTAATAATTATGTGAGTCCTGAAAAATACCATACTGTATCACAAAGCTGGTATTGTCTGGTGACTACACTCCTGGCACTGCATGCTACAGTAAACTGTGTACTGAAAACTCGTACTAATGGAAAGGTATACAGGATTCCATTGGTAAGTGATTTATAGTGACTTCCTATTATAAACAAGAGGGAACAAATATCCCGCCTTGCTGGTTTCTTTGGGCGGATGGTGAGAGCAGAATGAGACATTCCTGGCCAGGCAAAAGCTGATTCTTTGGATGCTTGCAACTGGGAGCAGAACGAAGCACCAGAAAGTGAAGTATAAATGACAATCCCTAATTATAAATGATTGAATTTCCATTTTCATAGTGCTTAAAACTTTCCAGTTGTAGAGCAAATGACCACTATTTTAGACGATTTCCAATCTTATAACAAAAAGATGTTTCTGGTATTTAATATTAAATAGACTTACTATAGGACCTCAGTATATGCTGAAAGCCTACCAACACCCTTTCACAAGAAGCACATTGCTTTCTGAGGCAGAACAAACCACGTTCAGCAGCAGCTTCTTTTTGGGTTTCAATTAATCTTCTACTGAGCACAACTGTAGTTTGTTTAGGAAAGTTACTCGTGCTGGCCAGTGGCATTCTGTTGATAAACTTGAGCGTACACCCTATCAAATAATTCGTGGGAACAGCGTGGAATATAATAATGCATCAGCATTGGCTTTCTCTGGAGTCACTTGACACATTGATCTAAGCTTGACAAGTCTGTAGGGGTTGAAATTTGTGTGACAGCCTGCCTTCATCCAACTAGTGAGAGGACCATGCTTTTTCTGTAGAGACTGAGGCTACTCGGTGGCATTCAGTACGCTGCATGATTTTTCCATTCCTTCTGTCACCATTTCCAGAGATGTTACCCAGTCCCAGTGCCATTTTCTGTTTGCCTCGGAGAAGAAATCTAGGAACATGTTGTGCGATGGTCAAGAAACTGAACACTTTCCATACTGAGAATGCTGTTCTTCGATTATATTCATGAAACATTCTCACCAAAATGTTGCTTTTACAGGTGAAACGACTTTGCAATTGTTGTGCAGATATGTCAAATAGCAAAAGCTTTAATCATCAAAAGCGTCAATTAGTAGTAGGGCATAGAGCAGGTAGATTGCAAAAGATGAAGAAAAAGCGAAATGTTGGGCAAGATTGACTTTTTTTTATTTTAATTCAATAAAATTTTGTCATCTGTGTTCCCTCTCTTGTCAGTGAAGAGCCAGACATGGCCAGACTGGATTTCTTCCAGGCTGAGCTAAGCAGTTAAGGCTGTAGTTACACCACCAGTTTAGTCTCCAAAGGAGAGATATGGTCCTGCCATCATCCAGCTCACAGCATATCTACACGGATGATAACGCTGCCCAAAGGGAAACAGTGGGAGGAGATGGACATAGAGGAGGGCTTCGTGGTCTGGTTTTGCAGCAGCACTGAGAGATGTTGGACTGCAGTGTTAGATAAGTGGGCTGAAACCACTTCTTGGAGGACATCTCTGTTGTTTGTGAATGGAGTCTGGACAACTAGCCTAGATAAAGATATATGACTTAGATGACAGATTCATGGCAAGTGAGGTGAACCCTACTCTTCTTTTTGAGTTGGATCAAGTTGGTTTGACCAGCAAGATGTCAAGGAGAGCATGGGGACTGGTCTTCGTCTCTCTCGAGGTGGCTATCCCCATCCAAAAAATTATAGTAATATTTATTTCCTTCACTAGGGGCTGTTCAGACAGATGTGAGCTGCTTGGATGCTATGGTAGTGCAAACTGGGATATGCTGTCAGAGGTTTGGTATAGCAGAAAAAGATTTTTGGCAAGAAAAAGGAGGCCTGTGCTTTGAAATGATGGATTTTCAGACTTCATTGTACTAACATGCTTTTACAGCAGTTATTAGCAAGAGCTTTGCAAATTATCAATGATGGTTTTCTTATAACCCAGTTTCAAGTTTCTTTGACATAAATAGTTTGAAAAAACATAAGAACTGAATGGAATAAAAAAAAAGACTTGTAATTCAGGAAAAATCTTCAGCAAAGTTAAAGAATGGGTAGCTCTTTACTCCTGGATTTTATTTTTTAGCTTTGCTACTGCTTTATATACCATGGGCAAGCTGCTTTCTTTCAGAGCTGGCTAAACACCAGTAAAAAATATTTGCAAATACTCCTTCAAATAAACGCTGGAATTGGAATGTGTGTCACCATTCACACCTACTTTCCTCAGAAGTTTGTACAAGCAATTTTTTTGTTCATAGGAAATATTTTCCAATAGCAAAAGAAACTGACAGATGCTTGAGAGGTGTATTTATATCCAGGTTTGCTCTGGCAACGACATTCTCTATTACTTGCCATTTCCATTTCTATACCTACTGACCTATTCAGTCCTAAACCTTCTCTTTAAAATTGTCTCTATTAAGAAAAAAAATGAAGCAGGGCTGAAAAATTACTTGTAGCCAAGTACAGCATGAAGAAGGAGACTTTTGGTGTCATTCAGTGATCTCTGGATCAAATGGTTCTTTTTTTCCTTTGTTCCCTCTCTTCTGCATAGATTGAACTTCCGCCTCTTGAATCCCATTCAAGAATTATCTAGGAGACCTTAAGAGATACTGATTTAAGATGTGCTCTTTTGGAACAAAATGTAAACCTTGGTCACTTGTGGACATTTATTTATAAAGCTGTTTTGTGAAAGGATGGAGGCCTGCTAAATCAAATAGCTTGGCAAACATCTGACCTCTGAAATTAGAGCTGGTCTCCCTGCATTTCTTTGGTGAGACTGTGGTCTTCAGTGATCACCTCCAAGTGCTGGGAGCGCGGCTGGGCCGAGTTGTTTGACGTGGGTTGGCTGTATGAGAAAACAGGCTGCTGGTCTGTGGTGGGCAAAGTCGCTCCTAAGTGGAGAGCTACCAAGGGCTGCAATGTGCTTTGAGACCTATTCCACTAGAAGCTCTGTTTAAAGAAAAGATCAACTTTTAATTAATAATCTGATGGAAATCCAGCAATAAGGTTGATTTTTTAGTTGGGAATCTAGCCTCATAAGGACGTGCATTACTTTATGAGATCTGTGCTGCGTTTAGGGGCTTTTTGGGTCTTGTAGCCATTAGTGTTCATGCCGTTGCTCTTTCTTTTGTTTGAGTCGTTCTCCATAGGTATTGCAGTTAGGCATCAGCTTCTCACTCCTCTATAATGCGTTTCTGTGTCAGGATAGCAAGCCCACTGAATAAAGCTTATACATTTCTGCCTGGTAAATATTTCTGGCTTCTCTGCGACGTGAGGACTTAATGAATGAACAAATGTGACTCTTGATGGGAAAGTGTAGCTTATGCCTGTGATGCAATTTCATCTTTGAAGGCTGTTAACCAGGTGTGCGTGTTACTTGTAGCCTTCTCAGCCTGCTTCTGAGTTGCAGCCTGGGCAAGGGGCGCGTTAAAAACCACATACATCGTGTGTGCATGGGTGAAAGTCCTATTTTTAGTGCATACAAGAAGGCATTCACTGAAGGGCAATGAAGCTGATTTTTATTTTTAGGTTTTGCAATTCCTTACATCCTTGGGATGTTTTGAAAAACTAGCTCTATCACCCTGCAAAATGTGGGTGAACCTCCAAGACCAGCTTTATTCTCACTATTGGCAAGATAACCTTTTCCCAGACATAGGCTGGCGTGGGATGTGCCAGGCAAGGTTCTGCACCGGTTCTGCCAGTGCGGTTCTGGTGAGGCTTAGTGAGGTTCTGCCTCACCAAAGCCTATTTCTGTAAGGTCGTGTTTTGGGAACCTCCCCATAGCGTTTTTTTTTTTGACATGTGCCCTGCTCCAAGCTCGGTGTAGATTTCTCCAGACGGACGCTTGCATGAAGCTGGCCCTTTATATGTGTCCAAACAAAGATTTTATTTGGAAATCTGGTATCAGTTTCGGAATTAATCTTGCGTTATTTTTCCATATGCCTATTCCATGAACTTGATTGTTTTAAAAACTATTAAAAGAAAATAGACATCTTTTTTTTTTTCCTGTTTTCAGAAACTCTGGAGAATGGACCAAATAAGTGTGAAAGGTGAGTAAGGGGTTTCACAGTTTTCAATAATAATAATAATAATAATTTTATTATATAAATTATATATTGTAATAATATATATTATTATGATTGTCCTGACATCACATAGCTGTGTAAGCTGTATGTGTAAATATTTGTTATTGCTTGAATCTAGCGCAGCTAACAGAAAAGGAAACAGCAAAGATGAAACATACTGGAAGGAGATCAACGCAGCTATGGCCCTAACGAACCTTGCCCAGGGGAAGGATAAACTGCAGGGTACTACCAGCTGCATCATTCAGAAATCATCACATATATCAGAAGTAAAGACTGTTAAAGTGCCATTAGTTCAGCAGTTTTAAGAGATGGGTCCTTTTTCTTTTTCCTGTCAAATGGACATTTTCCTCACAGGATTGGTTTTCAGCAAAATCAGATTCACAGATATGAGGCAAATGTGGAAAATAGGCCCCCTTTAACAGTATGGTCAGTTTAAAAAAATAATGTTCTTTCTGACTCAGACGTTTTCATTGTATTAAATGAAATGTTCAATTGCTTCTATAAAAGGCATGTAAATTATAAAAAAACTGTTTTTATCAAAACATTAACTTATTTTATGTTAATCAAAGTGCGCATAAGATGTTTGCATTGCTATTACAGTAAGTGCCTTGCTTTCAAAAAATAAGCTATAACGTGGGCATAGTACAACAGTATTATGCCTCAAAATGACAATGCCATAATGCTTAAACTTTGTATATTATTCCAAGTGGGCTTAGGCAGCCTAGGGCTAAACACATTACTGCTGGAGGCCCTGGAGAGTTGTGCTTATTTGACTTGTACAAATTGACGAGTCTTAATGAAATTGTTACATCATTTTCTCTCTCTCTTTTTAATCAACAGTGTTATAAAAATTGTACAGTATGTTTTGTCAAAGTGACAATGAGGTTGTTATGCATGTTTCTTACCTGTATATGCAGTATATTAAAATACCAAAATCATTCCTTTGAAAAGTGCAATACTCTAGAACACACAAATTTAGGAAATAAGTTAATTGTTCAGATTATTTTGAACTTATACCTATGCTCCCAGCTGTGTTGCTCATTAAAGATTTCTAGTTGAGAAGGTTCTAGCCAGACTAGCTGTAAATTCAAGTTGAATGTCTATAATTTTAAAGCTTTGCTAGTGACTTACTGAAGTTTTGATGGAAGTAAAATTGATTCCTTCTTGTACAAAAATAAATCTATAGTGCCATTTATTATTTGCAATGGAGCTCAAAAAAAAGTTTCCATGGTGGAACTTATTACTTTAATGTGGTTTAAACATTTTTATTTTGTAGGTACTGCATAAATGAGGACGGTTGATTGACAGGTCACATTTCAGTGAGAAAAAGCTATAATATAAACTATCAAAGCCCGAACTAGAAACACAAATGGGAAATGAAACATTGAAAAATCTCAGCATTTAAAGTCGGAGGGTTTTAAGTAGATAATAAACCATGTATTAAACGTTATGTCTCTAAACTTGACTGCTATTGAGCGTAATAACTAGCATAAAACCAGGTTTATTTTTAAGTTTTATTGGGAGGTGTACAAGTTATTCTTAAGTCATGTAACAATAGTCTAACGAGGTTTACAGTGCTTGAATAAACAGTGGCAAAGCCAAAACCAATTTATACTGAATCAGTTACAGAAAACTGGAAAAGAGCTGATTGTTGCTAGGATTTGGATTTTTTTCCTGTGAGTATCCTGTCAGGTTTTTTCCTACTTACCCCTTTCCTTGTTTCTCTTTTCGGTGAGCCATCAATGAACAAGACAAGACTTTAGTCCTGCTCCCACTGAGTTTAATGGCAGAACTCCCACTTCATGGAAGCAGGACTGTGCTAATGATGAAACTAACTTGCAAGTAGAGGCTGTTCCAGTTGCACTAAAATAGTCAATATACATTGCAAATATCAGCCTTGGTGTGACTTCTTAGGAAACTTCTTGATGTAACATAACATGTTGTTGGGTTTATTTAGTGTACAATGAAAATGATTTGATATGAAAATATTTTGTACATATATATTTTTACTTTGTTTTCTAAATTGCTGATTTGCATTGACTTAAAGTGCCAAGCAAGAAATGTATGTCATGACTGTATGAACAGTTGAAGTATGTTTTACTGACTTGCATCATTATATGTCTAAGATTCCATGACATTAATTTTTGATACTTTACTGGATTTTGACATAATAATGTGAGTTTCTAACTAATAGCAGAGAGTTAATACTTCACTTTTGTTCATACTATTATAAGTTATTCTGGTATTAAATATTTTGTGACAATAAATTGATAGTTTTGACAAACTTTTCTGTTAGAAATATTCAGTGGTTTTGTCTGTATAAATGACAACAAAATTTGTCATGTAAAAAAGGTACTTTTGGGAACTTCTCTGGAGTAAAACTGGAGAAGACAAGCCATTGTATAAACAACTTGTTCATGGTTCTTTTTTTAAATGATCAAAGCACAAAGAATAATCTGTAAAACACATCAAGTGGGTTTTAAATTTAAGAAATACTTGGCATAATTTCTTGTTACCATTTCCTTTAATTTATTTTTTTTCTACTGCTGCTTTAGAGTTTTCTGAAAACACAAATTCTAATGAATTATGTGTGTGTCTTTTTTTAAATAACAAAAATCATGATCAGTGCTGAGCCAACAGCTAATGAAGACTCAATAATTATTTATGATATTGGAAAAACAAACATTATTACTATTGCTCTTCTTTGTTTCAACATATGTAACCATTTTAGTAAAATAAATAACTGCAAACAACATCTTACTGGTTTGAATTAAATATTCATTTATCTGTCCTTAGTCATTTGCATTTCTGGTTTCCTGTTATAGTCGGGGTTTCTCTATACAGGGATACAAGCATGTGATAGGCAAAGACAAAACAGGAATGCTAGTCTTTTGATTAATACACCTTGTGGTGCACAGTTACGTGAAGTAGTTTAGCACATCCCTGATGAAAATGACTGTTCAGCAAGTTTAGGCTAATGACTGCTAATGACAACATGGCATGTATGCTTATAGGTCCTCCACATTGGAGGAGTGCAGAGGGAAGCCATAGCTAATCACTGTCCCAAATCACTGGAGAAGGTCTATGAGCTGGGAAAGACGTTGGTCATTTAGGTTTTTTTCTGAGTACAGGCTACATTTCTTTACAGTACCATGTATGGATACACTCTGGCTGTGGAGCCTTGGTGGAGAAGGAGATGCAATTAGATCATCTAGAAGTTCAGTGCTCATAGTGATGAGAGCCCAGTGCAACTAGCCTCCTAACTTTTATGCCTCAGCAAAGTTCCTCCAGTTGCATGGGAGGGGTGATAATTAAGGTTTTGGTGGGCAATTGGCACTTTCAGGATTTATGTCCTGCTTATCTGTGATATATGTATACCTCTAACATCTGTGGCCATCAAACATGTCAGGGGACATTTGGATATTCAGTTGATATGCAAGTTCCTGAGGGAATATGTACAGCCTGACTTCTGCTGTTGGGAATGCGTAGAAACACCCACATCCTAATGATGCTGAGCTTCTTGGCATCTACTTTGTACCTGAGTCAGACATGAAGAAACCAACTCATTCTGCTCCCACCTACTCTGTCACATCATTTGCAAGAGGTGAGCACTCCCAGCCTCTTATAAAGCATTGAAAGTAAGGCAAGCTCAAATTTTGCCAGGTTGCTCAGTAGTTAGAATATACTTTGGGATCAGGACTACGGTCTCCTCTTCCAGCATGATACAACAGCTACAACCACTGGACTATAGTTCTCACTTTGTGGCCTCATGTTCTCAGTTGGTGGCCTAATGTATAAATACGTATGCCAGATGAAGCAGTTCCACCAGGGAGACTGAGAGCAAGTCCCGGGACAACACATAGGTCATTCTGAGGACATTTGATAACTTGGTGGCTTAAGTTTTAACTTGGAGTTTGGCAAAGGATGGCTGCTAGACTTGGATGCCCACGTGCAAGTGCATGAAGTAACCACTGCACTGTGGGTTAGAAGGACAAGATGAGGAAGGGAGGTTGATAGCACCTCTGTACTGTGCAAGGAAGAATGGGTTTAGCTTAGGCTAGGGGAAAGGCTATGTGGGCTTAAACCCGTTTCTTCATTATCACTTTACTCAGCTAGTTTTCCATTATGTGCCCTGCCTTTGATGAATGATGTTTTTATCCACCTAAACTATCCATCGGTGGAGCTCCACAACACCAAATGTGAGATGCTATTACAGGAAGCAGCCTTGATTATAAAAATAAGTGGGATCTCTGATAATCATGAGCTTCTGGAACTCACTGTACTCTTAATACCCAGAAAGTCCTTCTTTGTACCCCCTGCAACATCCCCAGCAGTGGGAGAGAGTGTGGGACTTGTTCTGCATGAGTCAAAAGGGGACCTGCACTGGGGAGAGGAGTTTGTGGCTGCCCTGGGGATGCTCTGGAGTACCAGGGAACTGCCTTCTCTCCCTGCTTCGCCAGTGACTGAACGCTGGTGTGAGGAATCACTCAGGGCCAGTCAGGGCTATCGGGTAGCCTGCCGGTGGGGCACACCATACCCTGCCTACCAAGGCACTGCCAAGCAGCAGGTCTGCGGCCACCAAGTTCAGGCCCTCCTTCAGGAATCCTTCCAGAGGTTTTCAGTCTCAGTGATGCCTCTGTTTCTTTTGGTCTTGAGGAAGCTCTGGGCCATATTCCCCTGCACGGCTTCCAAGGGCTGAAGGAGACAGCTGTGTGTGCTGGTAAGTCTCCGGTGTGGGGTGGAAGATGAGAATAAGTGTGACTAGTCATCCAACCTCCCAAAGCTACAACAGAGCTCCTATAAACTGAGCTCCACCATGGCTATACAAGTCTTATTCATAATTTCCGCATTCAACAGAGCACTGAGGACCTCAGAGCAGCCCTGGCAGAGCCAGGATCCCCATACTGCCGGGAGAGAAAAGCAGTTACAACAGCAAAGCTTGTCACTGCTGCTTGGGCTGGCTACTGCCTCAGATGCCCACGTGCTATGTGGCAAAGGGGAGGGTGCAGCTGTCTTCCATCGTGGCTGACTTTCTCACACATACCAAGGTTTTTTGCTGTGAAATCTCACATTCTGCTATGATGCCTTCAACTCAAGTTGTGCTTCCACTCAGTCCTTAGTGTGACTACACTTTCTTAAACCCTGGCCTGTTACTTGCAGGAAAATGGACCCTGGACTTGGCACTGACTGAGGGCACAGGCTGAGGGCACCAGACCCCCCAGTACTCCACAAGCAGCTCTGACGTCCAGGGGGCACCAATTCAGTGGTCACAATGACAGCTTCAAGCATGACAGACCCCTGTTCCAGTCCTCTGTTACTATGAACAATCTGTGAGACCCTTGGCGAATCAGAAAGAACCTCAAAGGGATCCAGGCTCCTAACTTAACAAATCCAAGCATTTCTGAAGGTCTGAGGGCCAAGGCATGTTTCCATGGCCAAGTGCAGACAGTTGCATGCCTGCTCTGAGCCAGCTGGACAGAAACATGGCCTAGTTCAGAAACTGGGTAGCCAAGTCTGGCATAAAGCCTAAGCTGCTACATCAAGGTCCCCAGCAGAGCATGGACTGGACTCAGCACAGTGCAACTATGTCTGTGCAGCTTTTGGACCATTGCTTATTCTATGCCTTCACTTGTCCACAGCAATGTCCTCAAATTTCTCTGTGCTTTGGTGCAGCATTTCAAAGAGGACAATAATACTGCTCTGCATGGGCTGAGCTGTTGTGTGTAGAAGGACACTGATCGCTGGGGGTTGCTCTGGTGAAATACCTACCTAGCCTAGTTAGCTATGGCAGGAAAGCAAGATGAAGCATGACGCAAAGGGCTGAATTGCCTGAGAGCACTGCTTTGACACATTGCAATGGAGGTTACAGGAATCTAGCCTGGATGTGAATTCATGTTGTACAAGCTGGTTTGCCAGCGTCTGGGTGTGCTCAATCCCCATTAGCAGCAGAATTGAGACCTAAACACACAGCTTTCACAGTGCTGGGTTGCTGAGCCAGTGTTTAGTTTTGGGCCCCATCTTGAAACTCCTCTTATTTAACAAGGAGGGAGGAGGCTGGCTAAAATACAAGTACCTTGTGAAAAAAAGAAGAAGAAAAAAAAGAAGTGGAAAAGAGACATGAATGCCTAATGCAACAGAAAAAAAAAAATCCCAAACCTCCTTAATGTTGCTGTTATGTCAGCTTGGGTTATTGGCAGTGGAAGTGGTTATTGGCAGCGGAAGTTAGACCTGGCTCAAGGCTAATATAACTCACGCACCTGACTTTTTAAAAGGAGCTGAGATCTGGTTTCTTTATGGATGGGCTTTTTTTCATTTGTGGTGTTGGTCCCTTCTTCAGATTTCCTTAACTTTCCTTTCAGCCTGTTTTGGACTTGATTCTCCTTCTATCTTTCTTCCTGCCTGAAAAGTCTCCTGTTACATGCAGACAGCAATGGGATCCTTCAGGCAAAAGCTCATTCTTCTGGCTTTGCAGTTTCTAGGGCCATATAGGTGAAGGATGTATAATTCAACAAGCTGGTGTTCAAGTGACAAAGTCTGGTATCTCCCTTCTCCCAGCCCAGGGCCAGTGAACATATGAAGTCTCAGGAGCGTGCAATAGAGGCTCTTCAACCAACAAGCTCCACCATCTATCACTTCACTCCTAACTACTACTGCTTTTGGCTATCTTAACTCCCCAAAGGACTGTCAATTTAACCATAACTACCTAAGAACTGCCAAGTCTCTTTTTATGAGCTGCTGTTGAGAGTTTAGCTATTTAAGGCTGATTTTAAACAATTTTTATTGGTACTTCGTGGCATGTGCCTGATTTACAGTGCTGTAAATAACCACAAATTAGGGACATTTCTTTCTTTACGGTAAAGGCACATTATCTTAAGCATAAGAAAGATAGTTTGTTGATGAAGAACTGGAGTCCAGGCCCTTTTCTGCCACAGGCTTCCTGTGTGAGCCCAGGCAAGCCTTGTCCCAGCTTTGGTCCATGCAGAGGAGCTGACTCTCTCCCCTGGAGATGCTCTAAGCACTGGGGAATGTGGGATGAGAATCCCATCTATAAGATGTCCCTCACTGCTCACCCGGCTGCTATGACGCTCTGAAGGTAGGAGAGAGCGGTACTGTTTTGTAAGTAAGTGGCACACTCAGTCTGATGCACTTAAGGAACTGTAGGTATCTGATGTCAAGCGTAATTTAAAATCGCATCTCGGGCACATGTCCCAGAGCAGGCATCACCTTCTGCAGTACTTCCATCTCTTCACTGACTATAGCAGGAGAATGAGCTACTAACTGAGACCAGAGGCCCAAACCTGACTCAGCTAATGTCAGGGAAGACAAACCAAACTCTTGAGAAACAAGACATTGGGTCCCACACCATGAAGAGAATCAGGCCACCACTACCTACCTTCCTTTGCAACATCAGCTGAGGAGCACACTGAAGCACCTGGAAAACTTCATCCTAGGAAGGGGGAAATGTGTCTTTCCAGCTTAAAAATTACTTCCTGCAGTCCAGGAATTTGTGGATGTAGAAGTTCAGGTGTAAGATAAGATGTTTCACCTAGGACCATCCCTGTGACTTGGGGATGTTCAGCAAAGCTGTCCCATCTTCCTCGTATTAACTGGTGTGAGGATGAGAATCTTCACTCTAAGGGGTTTTAAGCTTCTTTTTCGCAACCTTTTAAGAAATTGTCAGCCAGACCTTAAAACTGTGGAATGTGCTCATCACATTCAGAAGAAATCCAGAAGTCACGCAGCAAAAGACAAACCTGCCCTGGGCTGGCAAGTCAGGAGAGGACAGCAGACTCACAGACACCACGCTGGGGGCTTCAGTGCCTTCATGGTACGGCACAGATGGGTTCTGCTTCAGCAGTAAATTTCCCATTCACGTTTGCTGTCTTCATACACAGAGAAAAATGAAGCCAGCCTTCTACTCACAGGGAGGAGTGAGGGTGTATAACTGGAATACATGGCTAAATGCTTTGGGCAGCAGTTAAAATATGACTCTAACTTTGGGGATCTTGTGAAATGGCCACAAAATATGTGGCCAGATTTTAAAATGTTCCAAGTAGTCAGTGGCAGCCAGTGTAGTTGTGAAAAGTGGTCAGCAGCATTTCAGCTAGACCTTTGCAAATTAAATGCCATGTCAGCAAAATTGAAATATTTTGTGGAACAGGACAACTGTGTTTAATTTCTTTGGTTTTCTTTTAAGAAAGCTTGGAGATGATCAAACCCCCCAATTTCTTCTTTTTTTCTTAAATGAAGAAGTCTAGTTTTCCAGATTATTTTTTTTCTTGAAATATAAGATAATTATAGTAAAAAAGGTTGAAATCAAAACCAAAATAGAAATCATTGAAACTTATCAAAATATTGAGGTTACTGAATTATGTTTATTGACTTTTTTAAAATGTTCTTTTGGCTATTCATATTCATTTGTTTATATATTTACACTTTCAAACCCATTTTAAAACAAGGAAGTTTTAACATCTCAAAAATTTCCACAGGATGGAAAAATACACCCCCCAGAGTTGCATGGAAGAATTTTTAATGCTCAGTGGTTTGAAAATGAGAGCAGTTTTGCATGGTGATCTGTTGGTATAAAAGTCTATATATCTCAGTACTTCGTTCTGAGAGTACTAGTTTTTATGCTGAATCATTTCAGCATGCACAATGCTGCTTTTGCTGTAGGTCACCTTTGTATCAGTGTCACATTGTCTTCAAAAAAGTAGAATGTAAGGGAAACTGTGAGACTTTTGCTGCTGTCTGGGATGATGAAAAGAATTTGCATTCAGCCAGAAAATGAAGACTGAGCATAGCATTTGCTAGTACTCCTCATCCTTGGAGAGCAGACACCTGCTGCGGTAATGGAAGAACCTATGGGATGCTAGTTAATGCCTGCTGATTACAAAGAATAGAGAAAGCAAGAGAAAGCAGGGGTGTCAGACTGAAGATGGCGTCCCCATCACTTAAAGAGAGACTGCAACAGCAATAATAAAGGCATTTCTCAGTGAGCAGTGTAATGGCAACCAGAAAACTTAAGGTGGTCCAAGACTTGCTGCAACACTTCACTGGCAGCGAAATCACATGCAAAAAAATGTGACAAAAAAACCAAACAGCCAACAGTGTCTCTCCATGCTTCAAGATGTAGAGCAAAGAAAATCTTAGTCACTTCCAGTCCTTTAAACCCCTGACTACACTCCTGAAGCTGACGTCTGCTGAGAAGGGCGCCTGTAGGTGGGCAGCAGAAAGGTCTTCTTGAGCGCATCCTGCCCAGGCGGGCGTAACTCCATCAGGGCGTGCCCAGGGCCAAATGGGAGGAGACTCTGGCTGGAAAGTCTGGTGCTTTTGTCACTTTGAAGTGTCTAAAGTGTTATACAGTTACAAGTTACATTTACCCACCTGTCTCACCTTTTAAATAAAAGCTTTCCTTTCTGATGTTAATTCCTAGAAAACCACATTTCTGTTACTGCTATCTCAAACAAGGCTACTTGCAATAAAATATTTACTATGAAAACAACTGTATATGTTTCTCTATAAAATGCAGTCAAAATCAAACATCTTCTAAGAAGCATCAATCAGATTCCCTTTCAGGAACAAAAATACAAGAAGGTTGCAATCTTTTCGCTATTTCCTAATAGGCAGCTGAGGTGGGAACTCTATACCCAATCTATAACATGAAATATTCCCTGTATCTGTTTCACAAGGACATGTACCAGCATGAGAGTGGGGTTGGTGGAACCTGGATTTACAACTGGAAATTAAATACAGGCATGTGGAAACATTATTATGTAAACTAATACTTAGCTACTTCTTGCTGCATTCCCTCAACAGCAACAAAATGGTAGCATGGAAACCAAACGCCAAGTGTAATTTTTTAAACCTGTTCTATGAGAATAAAAAGAAAAACAGCCCCATGTAGAACCAGGAGGACTCGTTACTTTCTCGTCTGTGAAGTCTTAAATGTCACAGCCCCTGGGCCAAATTCTCCTTTCATTAAAACCAATGGAGCTTTGATACTGGTTTCCATTTGAGCATGAAAGATCCCAGAGACTCCAGTTTTCACCTCTGACTGAGAATCCTGGCAACATACTTCGATGTCTTGCGTTCAGTAGTTTGTTTTGGTGGCTCCCATTGCTCAGGTAGGAAGTACACTTCAGAGAAGCTGTAGTTCAGAGACATACTGAGCAGCGAGCCCTCGGGTGCTGGTGATTCAGCATCGCTCTAGCCTGAGGCACTGCTGCACCAACCCACACAGGAGGGCAGATCACAGGCAAAGTGCTCTAAGATGCAGCCAAATTCCCTTCATCTGTGTTTCACCCATTTCTCCAGTCCCTGCAGATCAACCAGGAAACCACCAGAACAAACACTTGAGGCTGACCTGCCCCCAGATCCTTGCCCGCACCTTCTTTGCAACAGCAGGGCAATAAGAGACATAGCTGCTCTTGATCCCATAGGGCAGGATAAGCAGCCCCATATCCGGCTGTTTGCACTGTACAAGGGTGTCCACTGCTTCTCCAAAACATGTGCCACCTATCTGCGTAAGGGACAAACTAGGCAAGTCCAGACGGTTGGCTGACATCTCGGGGAACTGCAGGAACAGCCAGTCAAGCTGTGCATAAGCATCTAGAAGACAGCAAGGTACTAAAAGTAACAGTCAGCATGGACTTCCTATAAACAAATCACATAAACCAAGTTGATTTCCTTTTGTGATAGTAGAACAAACTGTGTGTATGGAAGATTCGCAGTAGATCAGACAACTACTGGGACTCTAGTTAGGCCTTTGGCAATGTCTTACATGACATTCTCATAAATAAGCAGCAGAAATATCATGGAGCTGAAATTACCATTGAGAGTGTATAAAACAAGTTGAAAACTCAGAGAAGTTATCAGGGACTCATCGTCAAAATGGAAATATGCATCAAAGACTTCCACAGAGGTCTGTCTCAGCTGTTTGTGCTCAGTATTTTCATCAATAGCTTGGCTAAAGGAATAAAGGAGAGGTTCCCCAGCGGTGCGATATGTACTATTAGTTTTATACAACCAGTTCCTAGGGGGCATATAGCCCAGAAAAGACCTCTGGCTGCTGCTGCCAGGGTGTGCTCCCTCTGCCGTTCTTCATGGTGGTCTTGAGCAGAAAACAGAAGAGCCATTGCAATGCAGAATCTTGTTACATTTTTTGTTGTCAGCTTGGTGCTTCTTGCAAGTACACCGGAAGCCAAGGTTAGAATTCAAAATTACCTTGATACACTGGAGAAATGACCTGAAAAATAACAGAATTAATCAACTGTATTGCAAGGACCTGTGAACAAAAGTGATGAACTGCACAGAGCATGGGGAGGTAGCTAGGAGTTCTGCAGGAGAAAATGATGGCTGATCACAAGGTGAAGATGATCCAAAACCATCCTGCTATTGTGAAAAAAGAAATGACACACTGGATTGTATATTTAGGTGTTGGACTATATGATATCACTATATGCAAGTGAATGTCTTCTGCTGTGCTGAGCTCTGTTGGGACTGCACTTAAAAGAGATAGGGACCAGCTGGAGGCATCCACAGTTATCAGATTAGGAGCAAACATGATCTGGAAGGAAAAACTGCTTGATCTGGGGTTGTTAAGTGTAGAGAAGATAACGATCTGTACCATAGTACAGTTGAGTAATAATGGGTTTTAATTGCAGCAAAAGAGATGGTAGGTGAGTCACTGGGTAGAACATGTGAACAGAAGAAGGGGGATCAGATGGGGAAGCACTGGAATACATTGCCTGTGTGGGCGGTAGACTTTCCATCACTGAAGATTTTTGTAAGAACAAGTTAGAGACATATTAATCAGGAATTAAATAGGTGTAATTGATCCTACTTTGGGGCAGGATGGCCTCTCGAGGTCACCTCCCCACCCTTACTTTCCATTTCAGCAGCCTGCCTTATAAACATGGCATGGAGGTCTGTTGCTCAATAGACGGTTAAAAGAGTGAATAGCAGCTGGTTTATTCCTCTGTTTTTGGGAGGTGTGTTTACATTCCAGGCGTAAGAGTGGAGGGGAAGGACAGCGAGTTCTGCTTCCACCAGCCAGCCAACGGAGGAGACCGGGCAGCCATCCATCAGAGGCTGTTTAACTTTCCCAGCCTTTCAGAGCCTAACATAAAGGACAAAGGTGGCTCCCAGATGGAAGACAACAGACCTGAAAAACATGGAAGCTGACAGAGAGGGATGTACATTTAACATGAAAGTTAAAATTGCCAGAAGAAGAAAGCAAGGAAATTTCCAGTTAGGTGCAATGGAACAACTCCTGAAGGATCTGTAAGTGCTTTTGGACTCCATAGAAAATACTTGGGCAGAAACCTTCCAGAAGGTATGTTTGTTTTGAGCAGAATCTGGAGTTCCTGCACCGAGCTTTCTGAAGGCTGCGTTGCAGCATTAACCTATATTCCCTCTACTCAATGTCATGGGAGACTGAACGTTTTCACTGTGTTCTGGAGCCTGACACAGGCAGACAGACCACAAAGAAAAACATGGGAACAGATCCTGTAAGCTGCTTCAAATAACACTTGCTCCAGAGATTCTGGTGAATGCTGAGAAATTCTAGTTTCACAAAAGATGCCAACAGGGGAAGAAATTATTTCACAGTTTTCCTCAAGCTTCAAAAGGGGTTGCTGAACATGTTAACCAACACCCTTTTTGACAGGCTGGTTTGCGGTCAATGCCGCTAACTAACAGGAAAACAAATGCCTGTAGTCCGAGTGGGGATTCGCACTCTGTGCCACAAAGCCAAAGGAATTGCTGCCGGAGAATCCCCAGAGCTGCTCTGCGAGAGTGCACAGGCCAACAGGATGTGTAAAAAAAAAATCAAGAATGTTCCTTATGTGACAAGATGGATCATTCAGAAGGAAGGCTCTGCTGGGAATGAAAAGACTTGGTATATTGACTCAAAGGGACACTTTGAATATGTTTCTAGGTATGAGCAGCTCACTTCAGAAAGAAACTAGTGGATAGGGAAATGGGGAGGCAGGATTAGGAGGCAAAGTGAAGTCAGGCTATGTACAAAGATGGAGACTGAGCCAGAAATAGAAAGGAGGAAAGTAAATCAGAATTTAAGAGTCTTGCATACATTCATTATGATAAGATTATTTTTTTTTCCCCACGCACCGGCAATTCCATTAGCCAATGAGATACACAATCACTTTTGATGCAAAAGAGACAAGAATTTTATTACCATTGTATCAGATCCAGTGACTATAGTAAATTCAGTCCCCTTTCTTTGCCAGGTACATGATTCACAAGGTGTTCACTGCAAAGACTGACAATCCGACTGTTTGTGTGTGCCGAATGAGCTATTCTTGATGGAAAGGACTCACATAAGTGGTCAGAAATGTTCAGGAGGATGATGAAACCTGAAACGGATCCAAGTGCAGCATGATAGAAATAGGCTTTGGCTCTCAAGGTAGGAAAGAGGAATATGAAACCAGGACACACAGATACTGCTAATGGGAGCTGGTTATTAAACTAAACTACCAGTCACTGGAGGATGGAAAACAGTCAATTGTCCTAGATCTGAAAGGTCTGACCAACATGGGACATTACCTGTTAGCGACAGAACATGGATTCCTCCCTTTGCCTCCACCTGGTTCCAGAGATTAAAGAGACCCTGATTGTGATATTTCAGTGAGACTACAAGTCTAGTTCTTTATTTAGACCAACATCCATTTTCTTGTATTAAGATTCTGCTCCTTTAACAAGAGTTGCAAAAACTGACTTGTGAAAACATACTTACTTACAGAAATGGCAGAAATGTCTCATGAGATCCTCACAGGAGCAATGCATAATGCTGATACTGTTGTCTGTCTCTTGGCACCAACTTTTTATCAAATGGCTTTTGAGAGGTCTGCCTGGAGAACATGGTATTAACTCCATAGTCAGAATGAAAGAGCATGAAATGTCAAGAATCTATAACTGGTCTTTTCAGAAATTACAGTTTGGGCATATGTAATGACAAGATTTTTCTCTATTTCTTAGAATTGCTGGACCACCTATTTTTCAAATTACCAGCAAAAGCAACACAGCAGTGGATGTTCCAGCTCCTGAAAATCATTATTATTATTAATTATTTAATTACTTTCTTCGAACTACTGAATTACAGTGCAGACTTCATTCCTCAGTTAATTACAGGTCAGAATTAACTCTGCCCTTTAGACCAAGGAAAATGTAAAGCCCTAAACCACCGTAATACATTTGTCTGCAACTTTTCTCCCTCCCCCTCGCACTTCCCAATACATCTTTGCCACTTCGTAAATGAAGCTTTTCCAGGGATGAGTTGACTTTTACAGACCCTGGCTCAATATGGCACAGAATTAAATGATGACTTCTTTGTGACAATGTTTACTACTAAAGAAAAATAAGCTACTAAATAAGAATAATCTCATAGGGTTTAAGCACACTTTGATCTTGACTTACCAAGGCACTGGCTGTGCTATACATTTCCATTCAGTGGAATCTGTGTTTTATGAGGGGGGCGGGGAACGACTTTAAAGGCAAAAAAGCTATGAACATGTGGATAAGAAGATTTGTATTTTGAGTGCTGCTGAGTACTTGTGTAGACAAAAAGATGGTGCTTTTGAGATAACACTGGAGCTGCACAGAGGGCCTGAAAACATAAAAAACAACAGTGAATGGAGCCTTGAAACACGAATCCAAACCCACAACCAGCATTCATGATCCAGCTGAGAGAGGCTTTTTATTTACTTTTCCATGCCATTGAGTGCAACAATTCATTTACTCCCGATATATAAATACATACACACACGACACTAAGTAATATCCTGCTGATCTGAAATGCTCCCCAGGCCTCACACCCTCCCCACCGGCAATCCCCCTCCCAGCCAACTCCTTCCGCTCTGCAACGGTGCAGCCCTGGGTACGTAACTGAGAAATCTCTGCTTCAAACAAGGGAGAAAGCTTCATGAATCACCAAACAACACTTCTCAGGTGGGAAAAGCACATTCTTTGTTCCTCTACGTGGAATTAGAAAAATATGTGTAGAAGTAAAGCCCTGAAAGCCCCAGGAGAGCAATTGCTCTCTTTCTCTTTCTTTTTGGGTTTTGTTGAGCTTGTGAGTTTTGGGGTGGTTTAATTAAAGGTCTTTAAATTCTTTAACACTAACATTCAAATGCTTCATATTTTTACCCCAGACTCGCAGAGTTTCCGTCCTCCTCCTCTCTCTCTTGTGTCACTTTTACTCTGCAATAAAACAATTGAATCACACGCTGGTACATAAATATTGGCAGATTTTTAGGTTTGCTGTTTTTTTCACTCAGCCTATTGGGCAAACAGCCTAGAAAGGCTAAGTTATTTGCCAGAGTTTGAATTTCTGGCAAACAGTGCAGATCCAGTACAAATCTCAAATCATATTTCAGGAATGCCGTGCTTCTACCGCACCTTTCCAACTCTTCTCTCTGTGCACTAATGACTATTATGGGGAAATGCGTTCCAGAAATGTGAAAATCAATGTAGTGGGAAATGTACCAAAACCACCTTTCCACTTATACAATCTCAGTTGTCCAAGAAACACAATTAATTAGTGTTATTGAGCTGTTTAGCTCCCCAATAAAAGCTTTCTGAGTGATTATATGAAGAACCATTGGTACCGGAGACTTCATACTGAAGTAATTAATGGAAGTTGATTATATTCTGACAAGTTAAACACAGGTTTGTTTGATATTACACACACATGGAAAACACATGCGCTATTGAGCTCAGTACCTAGGAGTTTAGATTAATGGTGTTGATGAATTATGTGGAGATTATATACTTTGCAGACACATAATGGACCTGATTTTGAAAAGCAGGCTCTCATTTTGCTCCTGCAATTTTGAGGGTGTGAATAATTGCAGGTGATTTTCTAGCAGTTAGACATCTCGCTGCCTTGTTGAATTCCTTCGGGCAGAGGTCATGCCTGGTTTTGTGCGAGGCACCAGAAGGCACTGGGAGAGCGTGTGCAGACAGTGAAGAACAAACCTACACTAGTGCTGCACACTGGGACCACAGTGACCAGCAAGGACAACTGGTTTCATGCAGAGCTGTGGCAGCTGAGTTGGGACTTTCAAGAAACAGATTTTCTTCCTAAGTTCAGGGGCACGTGGTGGAATGGAGGCTCAAGAAGGTCAAGGAGGAAGCTGTCACTAGGCTTTCTTCTGCTGCCAGGCAGAGGCTGGCAGTAGACCTGACACTGAGCCCTGAGACCAGCTGCTGATGCAGTCTCTGTAGGACATTTCTCAGGTTCAGCCTAATATCTGAGCCTACCACTTGGCGTCTTTCTCTTGAGGTTCTATCTAAAGGCAACTGAATGTCACTGGGATGAGGACAGAGGTAGTAATCGATGTCAGGGCTTAAGGGTTGCAGGAGATAGCTGGGAGGTAGAAGGCCAGGTTCAAATGAGTGGCTTGATTCAGACAGGGAATGGACTCAGATTTTGGTCTTAGCTGCCCTAGTCTGCTACGTAGAGCAGCCCGCACAGAACAGTCAAGCCCAGATCTGATGCCTTCCCGTGTTGTTTACCCCCAGAAACATATAGGGGTGCCACAGCCAGTATTACAGGGTATTTACTGAGTGCTCAGAGCACCATCTGGGCATACTTCCTCAGGATTTTCCTAGGAACATACGCAGAAGGAGCTGGGCCTGCAAATACCCCAAAACCAAGCTACAAAGGCAGGATGACTGCAAGCTGCAGATAGCAACCTAGCTTTCACAGCACTCCTGGGACTGGCTTCCAGGTCTATGAGCCAGCCCAGACCTGCATAAGCATCTCCTCCTGAGAGCAGGTCCTGCTGAGTCCTGCAGGCATGATTCAGTTCAAATCTTGGAGTCAAAATGCAGATTTCCACAGGAGCCAGGCACTTAAACTCCCCCTAAAATGATGGAGATCTCATTGAAACTGCCAGTGGAGCCTGCAGAGGGATTCTGTCCCCACAAGGCACAATTTCCTTGCTGAGCTGCCTACACCTCCCCTCTACCTCAGACACCTGTGGACACCTACTGTCAGAAACACCCATTTAAGTGTCAGTCTCCAAGTGAATTCCTGCCCTTAGAGATGTGTAACAGCTACAGCACGGTGGCAGCAAGCTGTTTCCAGCACCACTGTGATCACAGCCACAGGCTGGCTGCCCTGCCCAGGCCTCTACTGCCCTGTGGCAGCAAATTGGCAGCACTGCCCAGCTCGAACCGACAAGGAGAAACAGCCCTTTGAGGACTGCTGGCTGCAGAAGCAAGGGATAATATTAACACCCGGCGCAGGCCAGGAAGGAGCAGACAGCCTTCCTCCTGGGACTAGCACACCTTCCTCAAAGTTTTGGTGTGTTCAGAGCTAGAAAGTGTTTTCAGCTCAGCCATTTGAGGTCACCCTAGCTGAGAAAAGAGTTAAAAAGATGCGTCATACTCCATATTCAGGGGTTATACCCAGCGTCTTTCTTTAGGCTATACCTTGAGGTATATTACATAGAGAGAGAAGCGGAAAGACATGCAGACCTGTTCTGGCTTGGACTTCAATGCATGTGAGGAACAAATATGAGGCACCACCTTGTGCCTATGGAGGTACAGTAGGTGGAAAGTTAAAGAGGGCCACACAGCTCTTCTCTTCTGCGCTTACACTCTCTGAATCCAGCCCTTGGCTCTCTGGCTGTGCACCATTAGATATTGACCACTACCATGGTCTACAAACAAATATAGAGCATACATCAATCATTACAAAAATGAGATCACAAATGTGAACCCCAAAAGAGGCTGTGGCCCCCTGCTAGTCAAGCTCCAGGTCCACCTGAGACGGCTTTTGTTGGCATGTACCCCAGGCAGTGAGACAAGCTCCGTGGCTGGCGCCCCACCACTGGTGGCTGCCCAGTCTTCAGTGGAGATTTTGGCATCGTCTCCACCTTGCCTGATCCTAGGCAGTCCCAGGGTATGGGCACAATGGGGTAGGCAGGGCACAGAGGGGCAGCAAGTGGTGGAGGGGAGTCACTGAGAAGTGACCACTGACAATGCCCAGAGATGTCAAAAGGCCTTGCGGTACATGGTGCCCTATGGATGCCCTGGAGAGTCCAGATGTGATGGAGGAACTGACTCCCAGAGGGCCATGGCCAAGGATAAGCTGCTCCAGCTTTGTCCCTCCACGTGGAAGTAGCAGACCAAACACAACAGCACCGACGTGGGTGCAGGACTGGTTTATCTGGCTGTATAAATACCTAACCCTTTCCTAAGACTGCTGCTGCTTTGATTGCTGACCTAGCTGCAACCCTACAAGAAAGACAGAATTAGGGCCTAATTCTGCAGCTATTTGCTGCCTCCAGGAAAGAGCAGTCATCATTGGGAAAGGGCTTTTAACTCTCCCCCCATGCTGGCTGTCTGCTGGAGGCAGTGGATAATCTGGAAAGCAAGCCCCAAATCTTGCCGTGCCGGCGGACAGGAAGCAGTCCTTTCCGAGGAAAGGGAAAGACCTGGCTTCAGCCACTGCTTCTTAATTAGCTGCTGCAGGTGGAGAGCTGTGCAAGTCCCTCACATTGCTTTTATAACTATCACATCTTTATGTGGCTGAACTGTTTTTTTCCACTGTAACTTGGCCATTTTTGGAAGAGAAATATTTTGGGTCACATTATCAATTTTCCCCCCATGGAAAGCTTATAAAAATTAATCTATAAGCAAATTGATGTGAGGAAAAAAGTTAGCAGAAATGTTTTCAAATGGACAACCTTCAAAGGATTTGAGCTCATTCCATTTGAATTACAAAGTCAGAGCTTTGGTCCAGCCACTCTTTGGTTCCCTACCTCTCTTCCCCACCCATGCGGCTTTGCATCATGCTTGAACAGGTCCCCAGTGAGTACTTTTTTCCTAATGATTGAATTTAGCATTGGCAGAAGTACCTTGATAGACTGCTCTTGAGGTTGAAGACTCCATTTGCTGTCCACAGCAGGCACAAGTGGCTGAGCTGCTTTTGTGATGGCTATGTGCTAATCTGTCTCAGACAGGCAGAGAAGGGTACTCCTTCCCCCAGACCTACACATTACTGGGACTTTCTGTTAATGGTCCCAAGATAGTTCTCAGCTAGGGCAGTGGTTTGTCTGCAGACATCAATCTAACTGGACTAGACTCAGGCCACCATGAAGATAGATACCTGACTTTGTAGTAATCTTGTTGCTTTTTAGTTAGTGCTAAAGCAAATTAGTGACACTGAGGCTAAAAGGCTGATAATAACCTACAAAAGCACAACCCTGCCTTTTCTTTAAAGTGAGATGCCAATTACACAGCTCGGCGAGCACTGAGATTGTCCACAGAGGAGTCAATGAGGACTGTAAGAGCCACCATCCCTTTGGGATAAATACAAGAAACAAGCCTTCAAGACGCTTTGTGGAACCAGAAAAAACAAAGCAGCCTCCACACAGAGAACTGTATTCCTGCATAAATAATATAAAGAAATTACCTCTACTTACAGGTGCCTCATATCTCACTGGTTATTGGGTTTACGTGTTTATGGAAAGAAGGCAGAGCAGATCAGAGAAGCCAAGGACATGGCCTAAACAAACATTAGGATTATGGCTCCAAGAACAGAGGCAGGGCAAGGGAGGAGAGAGATTTTGGCTAAGCTGATTAAAAGACAATTATAACATGAAAAAACAGCTCGTAATTCCTCCTGTGTCTGGGGACACTGCACGTTGCACATTCCTTGTAGACAGAGGACCATAGTAAAGAAGCCTGACTCTATCATCACCTTCATCTCCTAATCAACACACCCCACTGCACTCTGAATTTTGGTGAGCAACCTGGAGTGCAAAGCATTACTCTGCATGTCAGGAGCAAGAGACAGACTCTAGGAGGAGAAACTGAGGAGCTGTATGTGCACAGGCTCAAGTGAGGTAGGGTAATGGAGATGCCACCCAAAATAACCATGGTGGAAGCAAATCTGAAAGCCAAGTGGGACGCATGGGGCTCACAGGCTACATCTGACCTGCAGCTGCATGCTGCAGAACCTGCGGGCAACCAAAGTCCTTGCTCTACCTCCATCCCTCCTCCATCTCACCCTCCGTGGCACTCCTGCCTCCTCCTCTCCTTATTGCTCCTCTCCCCCTTCACCCTCAACTCCTCTTGACTCTATGATGCCAAGTGGTAGAAGGACAGAGTTGTCCCATGTCGGCCATGTGGCTGTCAATGTTACCTGCATTGCCGGTGTGGTGCTGGGAAAGGGCTTGGACAACCCTCAGCACATTTGAGCTCATTCAAGCCCCCCACCCCAGAAAAAGGTCTCCCTTGACCTACAGCCAGCAGCATGAGGCATCCTTAAAGGAGAAAGCATCAAATAAAGAAAGAAAAAGCATCCAGAAGTCTCTTGATAATGGTGGAGAGTTGACTTGTAGGTGGAGACAAAATTGCTTTTGGAGCGACAGCTACACAGTGTCTCGCCAGACTGGGAAGCCCCATAGCTGGAAGCAGAGACCTGTCTGCTCTGAACAAGGAGGATTTCCATGGAGCCAGGGAGACTCAAAGGTGTCTTGACAACCCAAAACCTGCTAACAGACGTGAGCAGCAGCAAGGAATGACAGATCTCAGAAACTGTGTTGAGAAAGCAATGAAAGGGGCAGAGGTCAGAGCAGACCTCACTCAGCCACCTGGCTGCACAAGTGGGTTAGCCAAATGACCTCAGTAAAACTATTTTCTACTCCATTTGTAACCCTCAGAGGCCAATCAGGGAGAGGAGAGATTGTCCAGTTCAAATAATGCAAAACTTGATTTCTTTGAGGGAAAACTCCCTGACAGGCTTCTTGGCTCTGCTCAGTGTCTCACCCAAGCAAGTGGCTAGGAAGAGGAATAGGAGAGGTTTCCAGCAGCCAGCCAGAGTACGCCAGCTCCATCCGTGCAACAGAGCAGCCCACGACAGACAACTGAGCGCTCCAAGTTTGCAGGAGCTGTTGAGATGTGGCGCACAGGCAGCCATCAGGCAGAAAGAGCCAGATCAGAGAATTAGCGGCAAGGGGAAAGCTGAATCCTCTGGCCTGGCTGAGGACCAGGCGAGACCTGTTCTTGGCATAATCTGGTGCAAACAAGGACTCCCAGGATAAATGGGCAGTGGAACAACTTATACACATTTAGCTGGACTTCAGCTTGCAGGGCCAGATCAGCAAAAGGAAATCAGACACCCCAAGGGCTTGGGGAATTTGCCCCACCATTTGAGTTTTTCTCTGCAGCAGCCAACGAGGAAAGGAAGCAGCTGCTAGCTAGAAAGATGGACATTAATTGCCATGAACCCTGTAAGCACAGATATGTCAAATGGAAAAGGTGACTCTAGTCTGGTCTGTGGCATTTTTGAACAATTAGAAAAAGTGATAGATTTGGTTTGTAAAACAAGAGAAGTTGGCAATAATGCAAAAACTAAAGAAAGCAGTTAAGTGCTGGTACAGTGAAAAAGTTCGCTATAAAACGTCTACTTGTTATAAGAGGAGGCTGGGCCAGAACAAAATATCACAAGAGCCTAGTAAAAAGCTTCTTTCACAGTCTGAGAGTTGCAAGGACACCACATTGTGTCAGAGAAGCCCAGAGGTACAAAAATTAGGTCCCAGGTTTTTCTTTAGATCTTCGCAGTTGAACAACAGGAGGAGGAGACTGGCTACAAATCATCTGCTGGTATCTGTGAAATACATGGAAAAAGTGGACACTGCCTCAAGGATAACCACTAATAGAGCAGACATGCTAAAAACAGCAAGGAGTAGACTGTCCAAAAGTGAACCAACTAATTGGTCTCAAATGGAGACAGTGACAGGGAAACGTGCATTCGTCCAACAGTTGGGAAAGTTGGGTTTGCAAATTGGACATCTGGAATTTGAGCTAGATTTCTGGATAGCCGAGATAGTGGATGAGCTAATAAACAGTTTGGATTTCATTATGCCTAATAGCTGAGTAAGTGCCAGGAAACCATGTCTTAGAGGCCCTGCCTGTGAAAATTCTTTATAAATATGTGGCACAGGTGAGCAAAATGATTTGTAGACAACTGGTTTGCAGAGAACAGGGAACGGCACTGTTATAAGTGACATGCCGTGGGAGCTTTCCAGCCAAAGAAACCACTTCCCAGAGACTGAAACCTGGTTTAAGACCTAAGATCTCAAAGGGATTTTAGTTGCTCAAGTGTTGGTATATTGGAAGCAGGAATCTGTTCCCCCTTGTGTGCTAGACATTTCTGATGAGGAGAAAATAAAAGCGGGGGGGGGTGGGGGGGGGGGGTGGGGGGAGGACCAGAAAGCACGACAAAGTAAACAGAGGTAGTAAATATACAAAAGAAAACTACCAGGGGAAGAAGACTGAACATAAATGCAGGGAGCTTGGTATTTGGTGCTGAGAATGGCTTACAAATCTTTGCTGCTGAGGTTCCTGGAGTTGTCCTCCCTCTTGTTGCCAAAGAGGCACAGGACCAAAATATAGGAAGGTGGCCACGGAGCAGCCACTTCACTACTTAACTGAAGCCAAGTGCAGGAGATATCCTGGGCAGCTGAGAATTTCAGGAAGGCAAGACTGAGCTCTCACAACACCTTGGGCTTCCCTGGTTGTTCAGAAGGAGTGCAGCCCCACATCCTGTTCAAGGCTGCAAGGACCACTGCAGTCTAGTTTTCCACTCTGGATCTGACAAACAGCTGTGGACCTCGATAGAAAGATCTGATTCACAGTGGCAGAATGAAGCCCTCGGTGTCCACTGAATACAGCTGCTCACCCCCTGCCATGGTGGGCACAAGCACAGCCCTGCAGAGACACAGTCAAACTGCTTTCAAACATCTCCATGTGACATGGCTGCATCCCTCATGTGGATGTCCCAGCTCACCCTGAGAGCAGTGACATGCCCTGAGGGAGCCATCTCCTCTGGCTTCTTGGTGGGGCAGTTCTGCTGCACATATCAAAAGCTGTGGCCCCTACCTGGTGGGTTTACAGATGGTCTGAGACAAGCTTACGTCTGCCAGGCTGCAATAAAACTCCAAATAAAGAGAGTGTTTCCTAATAGAAAAGCTGTTTGCTTTGGGCAGAAGGAGAGAGAAGGAGGCGTTTCTGCTGACACAATGACAGTGGAGCTGTCCAGAAGCAGCTGCTCCTCCTGGGTGTGCAGGATCAGGGAGGACTTTGTTTCCTAACAAGAGGTTTAATTCTAAGCTTGCAAGTACTGCTCAACACCAGCTAGCTTGGGTGAGCTTGCGACAGAAAACCATTGCAATGGTCACCAGAAGACAATTTAGCATCTGTGGAGTTACAAAGGCTCTTGTGACCATTCACGGTTTTCTTTTCCAGATTTTAAAATGCCTTTCATATAGGTAACAGATTCTAACAGATACTGAACTTATAGTTTAGAGACAGTATTGCTACAGCAACTTAAAGGATTTGAAAGTGTCCTGATTGAGGCAAAAGTTTCAGGTCTCTGAGATGATTTATTGTATTACTGGGGTAAAAGTTTTCACTACTGCTTGGATGGGAATAAAATCATTGTGGAATAGCAAAATGACAAGAGGGCATTGCATAATTATGTAATAATTTATTATTTAACAATAA
Source organism: Buteo buteo (assembly GCF_964188355.1). Lineage (NCBI taxonomy): Eukaryota > Metazoa > Chordata > Aves > Accipitriformes > Accipitridae > Buteo > Buteo buteo. Next base: position 18,501,965 of record NC_134172.1, read on the forward strand.
CTACTTAACATATGATTACAATAGATACCATTTTTCTTTTTGTCTAGAACGTACTCTTTAGACTACTACAATTGTAGACTCATGACATTGGTGAGAATGAAGCAAAGGTTCTTTTATGGGTTAAACGTAGCTGCTGCCTTTCAACTGGAAGGAGTTAAGTCCTTTTGTGGAACTCAACATCAGTAGCCTCCATATGAAACAAGGGCATTGCTACACATGCGTATATGGAAAGACAAGTCTCTTGTGGTCTTATTTTGTGAAACTTGGGTGTCTGAAGTAGGGACAGAATGTAACAGAAGAGCAAGAAATAAAGTATCTTGAACCAACAAGCTTGGTGAAAAGCTCAAAAAAAAAAATAATTCTTTGGCCAAGTGTCCTGCAAAAGGGACAAGGAACTATGAGCAGAATGCTGACCCCTTGCTGTTCAATTCCTCCTGTACTGAGGAGAAAAAAATTTGGATGATCACTGTGAATAAAGAGGTTAGCCTCAAAGCCACATTATTTAGTGAGCAATTTCTCTCCCTAACAGAACCTACCTACAGGTTTATGAGTTGTGACCACTCAGGTCAAAAAGGTAATACTGGGGGTTTTTTCTTAAACCTTTTGAGAGTATCATTAACATACATGAACTTTGTATGTAAGTAATCAGCAGACTTATTTATAACATTGTCTTTAAGACCCTCTTCACTTATATAACTCAATGTTATATTCCCTCAACTCAATTGATCTGCATTATAAAATCAACTGTCTGCTGATAGAACTACCACTCATTTTTTTCCCATGAAAAACAAATGTCAAACCCTGTTTTCTGTAGCACTAACAGAGGCAAGGCAGGTGAGATACACCTCTAAAATGAGGTGACATGCATGTGTGTGCTAGCAGTAACTGTGTTATCTAGAAATTCTTTCAAGCCATTGAAATTCTTTCTATAAACTCTTTTAGCCATACTTCATTTCCAGGTTCACCTCCCTTCCCCTGTAACAAACACCAAATGTCAGACTTGCTTTAAAAAACAATCAAATGCAAAGTTACATATTACCATTGCACTTCTGAGAACTATAGTTGTGTGCTATAAGATGTGGCAAGCTTGTACTAAAACAAAAGGACTCTCTCTCCATGGCATATTCATTATTCTCCCCTACCGAGTAATTGTATCACCTGCCCTCCTTTATGCTTCAACAGAGATGCAATTTCTGGCCAGAGCAACTTCAATATAGAGTCTTAGCTTCCATGGACGTGTAATCATTTACACCTGTGCAAAGTAGATGTAAACTCACTTTGCACTCACTTTACATAGGTGCAAATGACTGCACAAGGTGAGAAGCAGTGGAGAATCAAGCCCATAATGACTGCAAAGCACTTAAGCAGGGTATGATGGAGACCAACAGCGGCACATGGGATACGGCGATCAGGAGGCAAGCGAATGTCAGCAGCAGTTTGGGAGTCTATTCTCCCTCATTGTGCGAGCAGCGTCTATTATTAGCAATGGAAGTCATGCGTGTGTGCCCAGAGGCTAATAAATCAGTTGCTGTGTGAATGCCGCAGGCCTGCCTGCTCCAGCTCCTCTGGCACTGCCGTGAGGGTTAGGCTGCAGCAGGAAACCTGGGTTGCCACCCGGGTTGGAAGATGCCAGGTGGCTGTGGTTGTGAGATCAGTTTACATGGAGAATCAGGCTAAACCTAGGGGCTCTGGCTTGGTTTGGGGCATGTTTCTTCTTGTGAGTCAAACAAGTTATCCAAAAATCTGGCTCGAACGCTGCTGAAATAGTACAGGTGCTCCTAGCCCTTTTTGTTATATTGCCTCCTAAAACTGCCCGGGAGCTGAGGAGCGCAAGAGCTTTCATAGGAAACTTTACTTTTTATGAGCTGTTGGATAGGACAGAGTAGATATAGATCTAAAATGAATCTGCTGTCCTTTGTCAGAGCTCTCCAACCATAAGGGTAAAAGTAGTAATTACCACGATGGGCTATTTGGGGGAGGTTGGAGCAGAAGGGAGGGAAATTTTTTCATGCTGACTTCCTTAGCCTGAAGATTAGGGTTTATATAACAACTTTGCTTGGTAGTCTGAAAAAGACCTTCTGAAAAGTGTTCCTCTTAGTCTTACACCTGCCAGCTTTCTTCACTCTTCTTTCCCTAGCCTACTAATAGTGATGGTAAATGCATCCAGAGAAATACAGTTGCCATAAATTAGTGAAGTTTCTGTGTAGCATGACATAAAATTACTGAATCTGAAATAAAGTATGTGTGTCATTTTTCCAAGGGACTTTTAAAATGTGCCTCTGGATATATTTGAAAATATAAAATACTGCTCACAAAAAATTAAAGCAGAGAGCATACACTCATGAAGGAAAACTGCTTCATTTGTTACAGCTATCTTTTAAAGGCAAAACAGTCACAGCCTGTGCGTGGCAGGCTGGAAATCTACGTGTCCCCACTGATTTTGCTGTGTTTGCAGTACCTCGTGTGGGAGAGGGCTGGCCATCAGTGCAGAAGTGTTTTCTCATGGCTACAAAGTTCTGCAGAGCTGGCACTGAAGTCAAGCCCAACATTCATTCACATCCCATGACAGGCTAAATCTGATTCACAAGCAAGATGATGACAGCTAGGACAAGGGATCGTTTTTAGTTGTAAAACAAGCAATTTTGAGCATGTGATTGTGGCAAATAATCCAAACAGTTTCTTATTTAATGAAAGCACTTACCATTGACAGCATCAAAGATGTGGTGTCAAGGGAGGGTGGGTGAAGCCTGGTACTGACCTGTTGCGGACCCCTACAGGCTGGGAAAATGAGACTCTAGAAAGGGAGGACTGTCTCAATACTTACATTAACAATAGAGTGAAAGAAGTCTTTATTTTCAGTAACAGGCTTTGAGCAAAGGACTTTTACCCTCTATTCCTGTTTTCCTAGTAAGTTACGAAAGGTTTATTTACCCCACATCGGGTACCCCCAGTGGCTTCCTCTGTAATGGGCTTTTAGGTGTCTTTTCAGCATGAGCTACAATTAACAGAAAGAACATGTTCTCTGTAGGTAAAGCAGGAGCATAAGAGTTGTCCCGGGACCTCCTTCCCTCGAGTGACAGCAGTGCCAGGCAGCACTGCCTGAGCTGGCTTTCCAATGGGGTAGTACATGGGGCCAAAAGCGAGACCCCCCACCTTGCCCTGGTCCTGGGCTCCTTGAGCCTGCCAGCAGGATCCCACCATGCCACCTCTCCCACGGGCATTGCACATGTGCAGCCAAAATGGCAGGAGGACGGAGGGGAGCAGGCTCAGCTTCCCCATGACTGTTCTGCTGTGCTATAGGATGTGGCTGGTACCTGCCGTATGGTGCAGAGCTACCACTCGAGGGTAAAGCAGCTGCTCAGAGGGAAGCTGCAAAGAGCTGAAGTTCCTTCAGCTGCTTTTCTTGCCTCGTCTTCTTTTTTGCCTGCAGTCCCACACGTAGCATACCTCAAAGTTGCCACAAGTGCGTGGTTCTCTGTAGTATAGAAACAACTGTGAAACTTCGGTACCTGATTGTGTTGAAATGCCTGGAGACAGCTGAGATAGGATGTGGCCTAATTCACCACGCTTGACACTCATGGTAGGATCCCTCCATCATCTTCTTAGTGGCAGCTGGCCTCTGGTATCTGCTGTAGTGTCCTACCAGTCATGGTCAGTGATGTGCAGACTCTTCAGCTTCTGTGGAGGACAACAAAATACTGTGACTAGAACCTTGTAGATTTATTCATTTATCTCACAGATCTACTCAAATGCCATAAATTATAAAGGCAGGATTACAGCAGTCTGGTATCAGCAGCATTTTCTACTGCTGCTGCCATGAAACCATTTTCTTCTTCTTCTTCTACCCAGCTGCCATGAAATCCATTTGATATTTGTTGAAGGTGTATTTAAGGTACTAAAATATACTTTCTTTTAAGTGTTTGGGTATCTTTCCACTGGGACACTTATCTAGAGCTGTGGTGGATTCTTTATTACTTTATGTTTTTAAAGTCTAAAGCCAAAGAAGATTTAAATAGCTAAGTCTAGAACAGATTATCTTGAAAACAGTCCTTTATTAAGAAGAGGTAACCCTCATAATGCCCAAGTCCTCTCTTCAGTCCCCACTTATTTTTTGGTACGCCAAGGAACGTATGTTTGGACCCATCTTAGGCCAGCAGTCCTACTCTTATACATAAAACTATTTGGGACCCAGGGCTTGAGGTTCTTCTCTTCCTAAGTCCCCAGAGGATTCAGCTTGCCCTTGGAGCACATATACATCCTAGATCATGCTTTAGCAGAAAAGCATGGAAAGTCCTTTCCTTAAAATGTATCCAGCAATATGACCCCTGATGCTCCTACTTAGCCCAGTGGTTAGACACTGGGGACTAGAGGACCTGGCTTCAGTGCCGTCACTGGCTGGAGGGGATCAGACACAGTCTCCTGCAAGCATGCAGGGCTATCTAGCAGTGCTGTGTGGTCATCCTTCCGAGAGGGTTGCTCTGCTCCTTTTGCTGAAGTGGAGCAACTGTTGTGAAAGGAAGGTAGTGATGGGGGTCTGGGAAGGAAAGGTGGAGAAATGGAGGAGGGAATGGGAGCAGGAGACAGGGAGCAGCTCTGGGAGAAGGGGGCTCAGGGCCTGTCCCTGGCAGCTCCTTGCAAGGGAAGAGTGGGAAGCCCATGCACCCTTCTCCCAGCACAGTGTCCCAACCAGTGCCAGCAGTCCACTCCTTCCCTGCGGGACAACAAATACCGCAGAGAGGATGAGCCAGCTGCAGAGCACTGTGCGGTTTCTCGTGCCTGGGCTATCCGACAGCCTCTTTGGAGCTTCCCACACCGCTGGGAAGCTGCTCACTGCAACTGCCTTCTGCAGTGCAACTTCGTTACTTTATCATTCATGCGCTTGTGTACATTCCTCACATTTTAACTATGGAAGCAGACCAAATTGAGCATGTTAACCTTCCTTCCCTCCCTCCTGTCATCCAGTTTGCTTCTACAGGTGTTTTTTCCTCACTCTCAAAGGCTGCTATAGGGTGTTAACAGATCAGTCTTCAAGTGTTTCCATTTACGTTTTTTCTCCCCAGTTACAGATTTGGCAATCTATAGGGAAAGCATCCAGCATGCCCTTAAAGCACAGTATAGCAGAGAGTATTGCTTCTGTGACCAGCTCCTGTGTAAGAACAGATCTGCTTAGTCTGGAGTCATCAACACTGATTGCACCCAGCACACACAAGCTACCACATACCTTTGCTGTCTATGCCTGCAAAAATCAGGGGGTCGCTGTCTAAGATTTTGTATTGCTCTGTTGTGCCTCCTGCCCTCCTTCGCTCTGCTCTGGAGAGGCACTGAGCATGAACAAACAGCCTTTTCTTTCTCGAGGGGTTCCTTGTGTCTGTGTCCCAGTGCCACGTTTTCAGATTACAACTTCTGAAATTCCTTCATAAGCCTGAAGCTGAGCAGATCAAATGGAGACCATTAAACTCTGATGTGTCTATCAGCCAAAAGGGCACCTCTTTTTCACCAGTCTCTTCTCTGGCTTAAAATATGTTTTTACAAACGAGTGCATACAAGCACGTGTGAGTGCAAAGGCAAGTATGCAGCCTGAGACGAATCAGCACATCTGGTCCTCAGCTTGGCTGCCCCACCATCTGGTTGCACTTGCATTGCCTGGTTCTGGTCTTGCCTGTGGCTCAGGCAGGTCTGAAAACGCTGCCCTTTTTTTTAACCGAAACCACTGCTAAAGTCCAGCAATCACTGACATCCAGTGGCGGCCAAGGATAATTACAAATGTTTATTTCCTGAGAGTCTTGTTTGTTACCTGGGAAAACCAAAGTTAAGACGAAGGCTTGCTTTTGAGCTCTACAAAAGGAGGACAGGTCAATTGAAACACAACATTGCTTTTGTTAGACCGGAGAGGGCAGGTACCTGCGAACTGGTATTGAAAAGCATCTCTATGTTCCCTGCACAAAGGGGCTTTGAGTCCAACTGTGATGCTCTATAGTTTGGGAGTAGTCCCAGACAGCAAATCGAGTTCTGCCTTTTGGAAACTGCCACGAGACCAGACTTGAAGTTTCCTGCCCCAAGCAGTTTGGAGTGGGATAAGACTTGAGCAACAGTGACCCCACTATGTTGGTCTAATAAAAATGCTGTGCTGCAGGGTGAACCCTTCAGGTCCCCCCAGTAAGGCTTAAATATCAATTAAATCCTCTGGTGGGTGATCCTGCCTGAAGAAAACAACATCAAACTTCCAGTCTTGGTTTAATTCCATTCAGCACAGAAAATTAACAATTTATTGATGGTTGGAGGAAGTGGGAGGGCATTATGTACCTTCTTCATCATGGTACAAATAATACTTGTTCCTAAATCCTTGTATAGCCTTATCTTTCTTCTGTATAAAACTGTATGAGCTATGTGCAATTGCTGGAAGAGTTACCTAGTTGGGTTTTTTTGGTTTGGGGGGTGTGTGTGTCTGTTTCTATGCAGTCACTCTCTACAGTGTCTGACTGCATTTAGGGAATGCTTAGGAACAATTGTAAGGAAAAAAGGTCAGATCCCCATAGAAAGCATGGAGATAAAGTCTCTGGATGGTACAACCTGTCCTAATTACTACAGGAAATGTCACTTTATCAGTGAAAGCATAATTATGAAACTGAAGCTCTTTTCAGGATATCTTTGATATTTTTTCCCCTTTTTTGGGAGGCAGGGGGATAAAACCAAAAGAAAAAAAGTCATCTAACTTTTGTTTTTATTTCTGAAATTCCTTCAAGAGTATTGGAGCAGAAGGTGAATTTTGACAAGCATAAAATACTTCCAGTGCTGCAAACTTTAATGGTTGCTGACACCACCATAATTTAAACCTTGGGCCTTTGTAAACAATTTGCACAGAAAGCCCTGTAAGCAATCTGAGCTCATTGCAGGGCTCCAGCACTTTCTGAATGCGAGACTTCATCTGTCTCTTCCCTTTCAGCCTCCAGTCCTTTCTGTACTGTTTCCACCCCTTCTGATATCCCTTGCAGAGAGAATATTCCTTCAACTTTTTTGGCAGTCACCACAGTCCCCTTCACATCGGCATGTATTACAGTAGTATCTCTTGAAGTTTTGGCCATAAACAACACCCCATCACATGGCATTAGCCATATAAGAGATGCTCTCTGCTGCAAGGGTTTCAGAGGTGAAGGATGTACCCAACAAAAAGGGGACGCATAGCTCATGCTAAGATCTGGCTGGGATTTGAAGCCCCTTTCAGTCCTGCTCTACATGAGATGCTGCCCTTAGCAGCAGAGGAAGCTGGAAGGGGAGAAGCAGCAGCACATCTTAAAATGGCAGATTCATATGCAATGAAAAGGAGGAATTTCACTTTCTTGCCTTGAGTTTCATAGATTTTGGTTTGTGCCTTCTGCCCATGTGGGTAGGGATAGTTTTCTGTTTTGCCCTGTATGGAGGACCAAACAGAAGAGCCATGGCTGAAAAAGCCGGAGAAAGGAGTGACAACCCCTCCCTTGCAACGCAGAAGACCACCCTCCCTGGATCATCTTGGCTGACAGAGCTGGGACGTGAGCAAGGGCTCGCGTCTTGCCCTGTTCTGCCTCACTGACAGCAAGAGCCATTTCACGCTCATGGAGAGCATTAGGAGAAAATGACAGTGAACCAGGGCATGCTCAAGAAGCTGAAGGAGCTGAGCTTGCTCCGAGGCTGATACAAGTCTCCATGCAGTGTCAGTAATGAAGTATTGCTCTGCCCGTAACTGGGGAGAAAGCCAGAATCTCTTTTCTGATACTGAAATAAAGCAGCCCCCTTTTAGACCACTCAGGAAAGTAATTGTTCATTCCTCAGGTCGAGCAGCACATATGCAATCTCTTTGTTAAGTAGCTTTCTAAATTTTTGCTCCTTGGCTCTTGCAGTTGCAGCCTGTGTGATTGCCAGCCCTGAATGCCGGCCAGGAAACCCCACTCCCAACCCAGAAGGGGCTAACGCAGCGCACGGCACTTACAACACAGAGCTATAAATGGGCCGCTGGTTACGGCCACTGGAGAAAGGTGGGGGGAGTCCACACCTCCCAAATACAGCTTCTAAAACTCAGTACAGGTCCTCTGGTTACAGAGCACACAGAAACCTTAATTATAAGAGAAGACCAGTGTGTGGAAGAGGAAGGGAAGCCTTGGTGGCTACTGCTGGCAAAGGTAGAGGCTAGATGGACAAGCTGGAGAACGCTTTTACTTACAAAATAACTATCAGCCGCGTCTGCATGCTTCAGGTAAACATGCCCAGGCAGAAAGCCCAGCGGTGAGAGAGAACAGGGTGACTAGTTCAGGTAGAAGGGAATTATATTTGTGGCAAGCTAACACCAAAGCCAGCTCTCTTCGTGGTATTGAAATAACTTTGCTACTGCCTTGAACAACAGCCTTCAGAGTGGAAGGACTGGAGCATACCGTGAGCGAGACTGGGTAACAGAGGTCTTACAGATACCTGCCCGTCTTCTACATGGTCAGAAGGACTGTTTGTAGGATCTGAAAGTGTGGTTTAGGTAACCAAAATCTGGTTCCTACCTAACTTACAGCTTGCAAAGTCACCATCTTTCTGTGTAGTTTTGATATAAAACACCACTATGCCAGCAAAATAGCATTTTATACTGGCATAAGGCCATTGTATAGGCATAAGGCCTTCATGGACTTAGGCTGAGAAGAAATGAAGGGTAAGAAGTCCTTCTCCCATATCATTAGCAGTGTGTTGAGAGTCCTGGACTGGAGGCAGGCAAACAGCATTGCTCAGTTCATTTCCATTAGAAAATGAATGTGCTTCCACATTCCTGAACAGCAAATGACAGAAGGCATTGCCTCATAAGGAGCTAATCTGCAATTTTACCATGACTGGGTGAAGGACTTGGAAATAAGAAGTGTTTTTCTGCATGGGCCCTACTGAAATGTGAGACTGGAAGCTTGTCCAGCCAACAGCCAAGATTCACACCTTTCTTTCTGTACCTGTATTTCTTAGTCCCTCCAAGGGTGGGTATTATCTGCCTGCTTGATAGCTTCAAGGTTGGAGAAGACCTTGGCTGAGCTGAGGGGATCTGCCTGAAAGGAAATCATAACATCAGGGTTAAGAAACACGCAACCCTTATTGCTGGTGCTGTACTCTCATTGCAAGAGTGATCTCGTTGTTGTGTGCTGAGCATCCCAGGCCAGTGGCTAAGGTACTAGGCTGCCAGACATCACATTCAGGACTGGCAGAAGGGGCCAGAGATAACTTTTCTTCATGGTTCTTCTTCCTAACATAATTTATGACTGGTTCCTATCTTCTGTGACTACAAAAACTCCTGCTCATCTTCCCAGCAGCTATTACTTTGGGAAGATCTAAATATGATTTTCTCAGAATGAAAAGACAGTTATTTCACATTTTATGTAGAATCAGAAGAAGTGAGCCTTCAAGATCCCTGATCCAGAACACCAGTTCTGAGGCTGTTTACCTACTCTGGGGAAGACATGCATTTAAGTTCCTCTTCTTTTTCAGATGAAGGGTTTTGAAGCCTTTGCTTCCTTCTACGGAGCAAGAGAAGAGCTGCTTGCTGGCTAGTGACTGTTGTGAATGGATCCACAGACAGACACTCAGCTTGCAGCTTAGCGGTTGGATTTTAATCTTTACTCTGGTTAATCCTTACACAAAGCAGAGCAGCTCTAATGACAGATGATGAACATGAGAGTGAGCGAACCCCAGCACTTCTGGCAGCCAGGTCCTTGTTTGGGATTTGCTGTGCAGATGAGGAACTTGAACTTTCCTCCCCCATGTGTTAAATGAGTATTATGCCCTGCTGGGCAATTCTGAAATACAGCTGCCTCTCTCTGACCAGAAATTTTGTCATGGCTCTGAGAAGATACCCCATGCAGTCAGTATTTTCCTCTTGCTTTGTCCTGGCGCTGCTGGTCTGGATGAGCGGTGTTAGCACGTCAGGACTCAGTAGCGGAGAACATTCCATTCCTGCTGTCCTTGTCAGGACCACAAAACTGGAATGATAATTAAAAAATATTGCTTTGGCTCAGACCAGATGTTTCAAGAGTTCTTGAATTTTCAGCAAACCAGGAACCCTGCCCCTGATTGAATGGGTCATCCTGTTTCCCTGTGTGTTTTTTAAGAAAGCACCATTGATTCACCCATGGATCCATGCACCCTTCACTGCGTAGGGGATGGTATCTCTCCTGCACCAGCCTCCAGAGCAGAAGCCAGGGGGCTTGTATGGGGAGGGGAGGTGGGATTTTACATCCCTATGCCTAACCCCAAACAGGGTTTCTGACCAAAGCAGATCTGTGCGCAGCGCACCCTAGCCACGTGCCACAGGATTAGTGGGTGTAGAGCATTTCCAGTGTCCCCCCTTTGTATTTGACATATCTCATTACAGATCTGTTGGGGGAGGAAGAAGTTGGGTTTGCCATTCCCAGGCTCTTGGGTTGTTTTTTGCTGGGACAAATTGGCACACCTCTGATATCCTCAGTTCCCTCCAGATGAAATTTACCTCAGAAAGGTAAAAAAATGATTCCATCACTTCCAAAATTTTCACTTCATATTGCTGATTCTTTTGCTTTCACAAAAATGCCGTGTTGCTGTTTCTTTCTCTTTATTTTTCTTCTTTTTGGCAAATAAATGAGGTGTGTGTGTGGAAACCTCTCAGCCTACTGTATTTATGAGTCTATACACAAGGCTGGGGTAAGATTTTTGAGGACAAGCAGTGAGAAAGACCATCTCCACTGACATGCATTAATGAAGAGTGTGCATATATGTGACTGAAGGCAGGCTTTCTGTTTTGTTATTTTCTTTCTAACTCTACTCAGTGCCTTATATTAAGCTGTGCTTGGGAGAAGGGAAAGAAAGCAAAAGGATCCTCCATCTAAGGTTTGGGTTTGGGAGGCAGCTTGGGGGTTCTGCAGGCTTGAGCTCCGTGGGGTGGCTGGGGCAGCATTCAAGAGATCTTGGTGGCTTTCCATGCTCAACTTCTTCAGCACACTAACCTGTGTCCACTGGCTAGTCTTTATGAAGCATTTAATTCTGTAGTTTTAGAGCTGTTGAAAAAGCAAAGGGAAGATTTATAACAACATTTGCTAACTCTAGGCCAACTGGTTTGGCACAGGAAAGAACTATGTTTTTCAGAACAGCTTTTCAACATTCCACTGTTAGCTAAAATGTATGAAAATTACAGTTTTGAAATGACCAGATGTTTTTGCCGAGAAAGAAATAGATGACCTGAAAGGGAAGATGAGGCTTGAACTCAAGCTTCTATGCTACAATTGTCAACTTTTCAGCTAATGGATGACCTACTACCATCTAAAACTACTAAATTTGTGTGATTAATGCTGCTAAATTGCAGCTACAGTATATTTATAATTTTCTCCGTCAGCTTGATATCATTTGTGCAACTTCACTGTAAAAGGTGAAGGACAGAAAAGGTGATTAATCTGGTGTCCTTGTACAGAGCAGTACGGCATTGCTCTCCTCAAAGCAGAAGCTTTCAAGTGAAATAAACTAATAGTTTCATCTGTTTCATTCCAGCTCTATTTTTTTTAAATCAAGAGCAGCAGATCCTTTCCATGTTGTCTGCTTTTCTAGACAGAAACTGAGACTAGAAACTGTCTTGCTTTCAGCTTCCAATTGCTCACTACAACATGACCATCCTGTACTTTATTCATGTGACTTATCAAGAGCACAGGGATCTTATTTTGGCCAAGCAATAGTTTAATTGGACTGGCCTGTGTTAAAAATCTCTGCTGGATTGATGGGATGCTTCAAATGCTTTTCTTATTGCTCTGTTGAGCCGTTACCGGTCAGATGAGATTAAGAACAAAGAGAAGGACTCTGGAGAGAGATGTGATGGTGTTGGGTTGCAACCCTCCTCCTCTAGTTCAGAGCCATTTTTTAAGGAGCCCCCAGAAAATCCTGCAATAGAAAAGCTCTTTTCTCCTCTTCTTCAAAGCAGACATCTGTTAAGGGGGGAATTAAATGAAGCTGAAGATGGTGGAGGAATTATTGAAACTATGATTACTGCTGTGCAATGTCATTCTCCAGTAAAAAGGAGCCGGTTCCTTTGCAAGGCCCAGCTGGCTGCCTCCATGCCCAGTTACCAGGGGTTCTTGTGTTGCCACCATTGCACTATAGGTGAGAGTAGGAGCACCCTGGAGCTCCTTTACCATCCTTCTGAGAGGTCCTGATCCCACAAGGTGCAGGAGATGGCAGGAGAAGGCAGGGGCAGTCAGCACCTTGGGGATCAAGCCCAGAAAGCCGCTGCTTCTGCTCCTGAAAAAGTATCATCAGCTGGCTCTGTTCCTCTTCCAAGAGAGCTGACAAAAAAGCTATTTAAAAATCTGTTTAAAATTACGTATTCTCTGCTTTAGGGTTTGCTAAGCTCATTATAGCAGTGGAATGAAATTCCACAGCACATTTAACATTTTTATTGTTCTTATTTTCTGAGCTTTTCCAACCTAATAGAGAATGACTGATCACACTGGTGATCCGAGAGGGACGAGGTGTAGGAATCGCAGCAGCCTGAGCACCATAGCAATACTGTGACTACCAGTTTGGCTACTTCACTGTGCAGGCTGATCCAAGGAGGGATTAAGAGGATTTCGTTTTCCATTTTTTAAGCTGAATGGGCTGGGACGAAAGGCTTTTACTGCATTTCTGAACAAGTCAGGGTATTTAGAAAAGCAGTAAAAATGGACTGCACCACAGTTGGACTTTGAGCAGTATAAAATCACTTACCATAGGAGGTTGACTGTACGAAACCACCCAACTTCCCCCTCTTTGATTCTTTAGAGGTCACTGATGACCTCCCCTCTTTCTGCGTTCCTTACAGCCTTCTGCAGGGAGCCACCCGGCCGCTGTCTGGCAAGTAATGGGAAAAATGCAGCCCTGGAACATTATGATTGCCAGGATGTATTAAAGTCTGAGGGGTGTGTGGTGGCTTAGATCAAATATGAATCAAACATAAACCACAGCTTAAATTTAAGTTAACCTTCACCTTCTGACAGGTTTGAAAATGACTGATTGCTTTTCATTTGCTCCCCCACCTCTCCCTACAGATTCCTAATTAAGGGCAGAAGCAAAGGGAACAACTAATTGTTATCACCAGTTTGGATTTCCAGACTAGAGAACCTTTAGTTCAAGGAAATGTTGTCCAAATGTTATGCTAAACTGACCCGCGGCCAGGAATTTTCAACACTGCACTCATTGCTAATCTATATGCATCAAATCATGTACATTTTTCCCTTTTAGCACCTACCACTTGTGCCTGAAGACCATTCAGCTCTTGACAAAAGCTTCTGCCGAAAAGGCGGTATTTGCCTTTTCCACTAGCAAAGGGAGTGCAGGCGAGGAGGGAGTAAGCCTCATTTTTAATGACTGATACCTCATTTTGGATTACTGACCTGTAGTACCTGCCACCGCAGCCAGCTGGAGACTTTGTTGACATTTCTGCAAAACTAAGGCCTCAGTACCTCAAAGGTATTAGCTTTTGTGACCCTTTGAAGGCTCCTGCTACCTTGTTTAGACAACTTCACCCATATACCTGCTGTTTGAGATGTACTTGTTCTACGCAACGAGAGCAATGTAACTACAAAGCTCGTGATCGGGCAGTTTTACAGAAACTGAGTAACAAGGCTGTACAAATGGCTGGCAATGCTGAACACACTTTTGGCTTAGCAGGCTCAGTTCAGCAGATTGCAAAGGGAAAACGAACCCCTTGATTTGGATCAAGCGAAACAGTGTCCAATTTGTGATTAAACATCTACTGCAACTCCGGGAAAGTTACATGGTAGCACGGGCACGTGTGGAAGAGAAGGTTCATCAACTGGCTCCCAGAAGGGAGAAGAAGGTGGGTTTCTTTTCTGTTCCTCCCTTCTTCTGTCTGTAGCCCAGCAGTCATCTGGGCTGGTTTGTGTTATAAAAGACCTAACTTCAAATCCTGCCTGTCTGATTTGGAGGGCTCCAGAGGGTTGCCCCAACTTTTAGCTTCTCTCACAAGGAATCCCAGACATCTATACCAAGCAATTCTTTTATATGGTTTCCCTTTAGGTCATCTTGCAGCAGGCTGTTTCTCCTGCCTGTGGCGCACCCTGGGAATCACTCCAGTCCTAGCACATGGGGACTCTCAACAGGCCAACACACTGAAGCAGTGTTTCTGCTTTAGGCACTAGCAGCAACAACCTGGGCCAATAAGTCTTCTGTCCTTTACAGATGCAAAATAGTCCAGAAAAGCCTATACAAAATCTTATCTCAAAGTAGGTCACCACTAGGCTGATGAACAGATGTATTAAAGACCATTTTTGTGCTTAATTGTACTCATCAGAAATCTACCAGATTAAAAAAATGGAAAGTTCTTTTTAATATGTAGATGGGAAAGGTGTCAGAAAAACAACAGATACTGCCAGCAATCACATGTAATAATCTGGAAGCACGTTACACCTCTAAATGAAGCATGTCTGTTAGTATTCACACACATAACAGTGTCTGAGTTTATAATTAAGGATAACAAATCATTATGTAGCCAAAGTAATAAAGTACATGCAAGCTACTAACCTAGAGACAGCATGACCATACCAGTCGTAATTATTCAGGTATAGTTTACAACTTTGCAAAATTTTTGAAACAAAGACTGTGAAAACTGGCTATCCACAAGTAGCAGAAATTTATTCTACTGTCTGAGATCAAGCATAGATCTGAATCCCATATGTGTATTTGTGTGTGTATCCACAGATACAAACATTTTTATATGTATACATGCATGTGTACATATGTATAAATCCAAAGACCGCCAAAGATATTTTTTAATTTTGACACTTTCTAAAGCTAATTTAGATTTTTCTCTAACCAATGTACTGAATAAAAAACAAAACCATTTAAATCATTATCAGCATAATGCATTACCATTCAATGTATTGAATACTCTCCATAGTTTTAAAAAACATTTAGCAAATTATGACTGAAACAGTTAAATTCAGCCTACTGTTCAGTACATCTGGAAGCTAACATTTAGTAATATTGATATCATACAAATGAATTACAAAGGAAGACTTAGTGTAGTCAGATTATTCTGTGTGAATGAGATTATAAAAACACGTATAATATATACAGTTAAAAGACTATATACAAATAAATCTCAATAACTTGTGTCAAAATCTAAATCCTTTTCACGTATTCTTTGGAATAACCCATACAAACTTCAGCTGTGAGTTTGATCTCAGTCAATAGAAGAGATTTGTTGATACTCTAGAGTAGCCGGTTTTCATAGTTCTCATTTCCAAAATTCTGCAAAGTAATAAATCACACCTGACAATTACTACTCATTTGCAGTATTTCAAAATTATTTTGTTGAAAAAATCCAATTAAGCTTGTGAATTGATAACAACAGTATCTTGTCACTAGTTCAGATTACAATTTTTGTGGAGGGCATTTCTATTTGAGTGTTTTGGGGGATCGTTGTTTTTTTTAATTATATGCATGATAAATAAAATTGACCAGATTCACAAATGACTGTGAATCTCCCGAAGACAGAAGAGCTTCCTCCACCAGCCAGTGGAAGGTCCAGGATATTTCTGGGCAGACAGCGTAAAGTTAATTATAACCTTAGAGGTAACTCCCTAACATTTAAGTGGTTGGGTTCTGTAAAACATGTAATAATTATGCCCATTCTCAATATTAATTTTAACCCTTTAGAATATTTTTTAAATACACATATATGTGTTTGCTGGTTTCAGTTTCCCTTGTTTTGTATTTGAAGTCCTCAGCCAAGATGTTGAGGAGAAAGATTCGTTCCCATCACCTACTGTGCTCTTTTTTTCTAACCAAAGGACAAAACCCCCATCCCTCTCAAATCACCGAAGGTTCGACTTCTAGGCCAGAATCTTGCAAGCAGTGTGTTTGCTGTGTAATCACGTTCTCTTGGGTCTCTGTGTTGTTTTGGTTTCGGTTGTAGGCAAGGGGACAGCAATAAATCAGGGGCTCGCCTGGTGCTGTCCAAGGTAACGGCGTCCTCCCGCCGCTGGGCCTCACCCAGCTCTGTTCCACCACACGACACGACACGATGCGACACGACACAACGCAATGTGACACGACACGGGTGTGTGCCACACTGCCAACACAGCTGGGGAGGGCATTACTTAGTCAGCAAAACCCTCCCACGTTTTGGGCATTGAAGTAACAAAGTCATGACCTGTTCCTCAGTTCTAAAGGCAAGACAACATGCGTAGGTCAAAGTACTGCCTTCTGAACTTCTCTGAATCTTACAGGCCCCCTCAAAAAAAACCAAACCAAACAAAGGTTAATATCTGTGTTTGGAAAACCTATGCAATTTGGCCATTGTCTAATCACAGTAAGTTAAAATGCATTCTAGGCTATTTTAAGTTTCTTTAAACTTCCCAGAAACATACCTCTTTGCTGCCTCAGTAAATCTGGCAGATTTGAAACCAAAGTCAAAATTACAGGGACACAAAAGTTGCATTTTTAACAGGAACTGCATGCAGCCACAGAGATCTATTTGGCAGGGAGGGAGAAAAAGAGATCTGTGTGTATGCTCGCATACACCTTCACTGTTTCAGGCAACATATAATAATTTCCCTTGTGAATAGCTATAAAGTTATTGTAGCATTAAAGCTGGATAGACCTACAGTAATGGTATTTCCTGACATTTCCAAATGTTAAAAGGTCAACAAAAACAGTACGTATGGAAACAATCTCTTGTCATTACATTCTATAGCATGAATTAAATAAACATTTCCTCTTTTTTCTCCCTTCTCCCGTCATTCAGTGTAAAAATCTAAACTATGACACCAAAACAACATGAAACCAATAAGAGCTTTCATTAAAGAAGAATTCAATAAACGCAATCCATTCTGTTTCAGTCAGATCCACTTTTCTTCACTTACTGAGGAGTTAATGAAATTCCAGCAGTAACCACTGACACAAATGTGAATCTGTCCAGAGAAAGTCTTCCTCAAAAGGAAGCTTCTCGCAGCAAGCCACCCATCTCTAACCAGTACACAGACTGGTGTCCCCCAAAGCAGCAATGTTTACTGCCTTTGCTTTACACATTGTGCAAGAGCACAGCACCCGCTGAAGCAGCAAGTTCAGCCCCTGCCTTGTACACACCTACAAGCCCATCAACAATAACCTTTCAACTGCTTTTGAAATCAGACTAGGATCCAGCAGCTCCTAACATCAGCTTTAATCTGTATAGGTCACACATTAACAGGCAGCTCAGCACCAGGATGCTCAGTGTAACTGGGCACTGCCTGTGAGCAACATCACAGCCTGCTTATCTGGCCCAGGAGAGAAATGCAGCTATTTTTGCAGCATGGATCTGAGGCTCCTGCTCTCCACAGTGGCTGCCCTTTCTTAATAGCTTCTTGTGTTGCCAGACAGCATGGATTATCTTTTCAGCGTGTTAAGCTGTAAACGCTATTTCATGTAAAATTGGTGGGCACAGTGATGATCTGCCAGAGCACGACTGGGCTAAAACAGCAAAGGTGTGACTTATCTGACCCAATACTGTGATCCTCAGTCATCTGGAAGGCTGGAACAAGAACAACTAATGTGGCAGATTCAATGAAGAGCTGTCAATAACATTTGAACCATACTGTTGGCAACAATGCTCACAACAAAAACCATGGCACTGCGAATTTCCCTTAAGCTGGATGAAACACAATACCCTTCTGCATGATGAGACAGAAGGACTTTGGACAGAAGACAACCCCTGCAGCTGCAGGAGGAGTGGAGATATGTATTGGCTAGAGAGAATGAGGGTCTGACCTGGTGTAACACCGTGGAGACCCTGCTATGTTCAGAAGCATATAGACATGATGTGCAGCCAGTGTGAAGAACTACAATAACAAGAAAGGGTGAGGGAGAACATATTTTTATAAAAGTTCCTCAGCTTGGGCCACCGATATCACTATTTCTTGGGTTCACTGAAGTTCAGGGTGGAAGAGCCAGCCTTCCTCTGGGCCACTTAGCTCCTTTATGGACCCACGTAGAGAAACCTGCCCCCATCACTTCTTTACTGTTTTGGACATCCATCACCAACCCTTTAATACCCTGTTCTGGTTGTCCCTACCCCAGTTTTCCATCTTTCATTCTTGATTGACCTTGATTCATCTGAAAATGATGACAATGTTCAGGAAAATATATCAGGAACACTTGCATTAAGTGCAGGTACTCAGTCCCATGGATGAGGCCACCAAGAGAATTCAGGGCAGTGATTGGTGCTGAGAACAAGGGTTCTAGGGCCATCAGTCCCATGTTCCAATGACATCTGACAATAACAGCCACCCAGAGGGATGTGGTTGCCTGACAGAGACAAAAAGAGGCAATAGCAAACCAAACCCCCGATCAGAGAATCACAGCTATGAGAGCCCTAAAAAGTAATCTGAGGGAGTAGGCAGTTCTGCCAAAGTAAGTGATTGAGAGAGACTTGGAGATGTCTTCTGCTGCCAGTTCCTGAAAGAGTTTCCTGTGCTTTCTCTGCATATAAATAAATAAATCAGACTGCACCAAGGATGCTCCTCACTCCATCACCAGTTTCTTTCTTCTGCGGGGAATAATCTGGTAAAGCCCAAATCAAAAGGGAGATTTCTAAAATGGCACCACCATCTCTGTGCTGTCCAAAGTGTGCCCCCCCCATAAGTTATATTCCCAAAATAATATCCAGTGTCTGTCAAGGAATACCCCAAGTGGTGTTGCTCAGCTTTGATTCTGTTGGAAGGCTAGTTTACTATAGGCACTTCAGAGCTTTGGGTACAGCTCACCAACCACATCCAGAGAACAGCCTATTCGATACTGAAATTTTACTTTGGTTTTGTGTTTTGTGTGGGTGTGACAATAATTCTTGTTGTAGCTCTCTACTTTCACCATTAGTGCTACTTCTCTTGTCCCACATCTGAAATAGAGCCTGCAAACTGTACTCTTCCTAAACAGAAATTATTTGCCACACTGGCTTTGGCAATTCTTGGCTTTCTAGACATCCAATAAGTTGTCTTCAATTTGTTTTCCATACACAGAAAATGCACAAACCCATGCAGTGGTTGCGTTGTGCAGTGTGACCTCTGCCACCCTCTCTGTCCTAGGGTAAATTTTTCCTCTGGAGGACAAATTACCCTTGCAAACATCTGGAATAAGGTACTCATACTACCTACACCCACTACTTTCAGCTGCACAGTAGCACACACACCTAACCTATGTGCAGAGGATGACACTTCCCCACCTTTAACCAGACACATAGCCTCGCACACATTATAAAAAAAGGCAAGAGTCTGGTAATGTAACAGTGTGGAGCATAAACTGCTAGTTAGATCTTCAAACACACCCAATATTCCTCAGTTTAGAGGAAGACACGTGAGGCTCTGAGGACAGATTACGGTCAGCTACAGGAAGCTCCATCCCAAACGTTCTTTCCAGGACCTGGACCCAGAATGAATACGGTAGGAAAGGCCTTCCTAATAAGTCAAACTCTTTCTTCTTTCACTAAATAAAACAAACATTTTTCTAACCTGTATTGTTTCTGGCTCTGCTCACTGCTCAACCCCTTACTTCAAAATTCCTTACTGGGTGTTTGGCAGAGCGAGTATGATCTATAGCGTGACCTTGCGATTCAGTGCACCGCTGTCATTCTGTATAGTACACTGTAAAGCATAGCTTTTATTGGAAATGAAACTGCATAAATAAACACTCTTACTTTAATGTGAAGTAAAACATTTTGCATTACAAATGTGCAGATTCAGGTTGGGAGAAATTAGTTACCAGAGAGCCAAAAATCAAGCAGCGATGTGCCTATATTATTTTGATCCTTTTTAAAACATAGCCAGTGTCTAATAATTCTGTTTCAGTTTTGTAGTCTTTCATTAGAGGGAAGATTTGTTTGCATACTTTAGTGAACTGAATGGGATTAAACCCTTCTCTGGGGCTCTCTTCATCCATGTGAGCTCCAATCCTCTGCTCCACCACAATGACTATAAACAGTTACTGGTTGCACAAAGTAAAGAAAAAACATAGTGAATCCAGTTGTGCAAACCTGATCAAAGATGAGTTGGGCTTTGGTTATCTAAGTGGAATCTCTTTGTCTCTACCATAGTAGCTTTACTTTTCTTACATATACTGGCTGACAGCTTGTTGAAAAACCATCTAGCTAATCTAATACATGCTTTAATTTTGTGCTTTTTCACTCCATTATTAATTGAGCCATCACTATTTGTTCAGAATTTAAGGCTGACTGCCTCCAGTGCTCTTAAAAAGCATATGGGCAAAATTCATAGGCATCAGCCTTGCATACCATACAGCATGAGAGGTGACAGTAACAATTACGTGACTGGAAAGAGACACCCCAGCCAGGCTACAGACAGTTAGCTAATATTATTCCAATGTGTCATTTTGAGAGAGAATAAACCTGCCCTGGTCATCAGCTATGTAAAATGCTTGGATCATTAGGCTAACTCTGGCAGTATCTTGCTGGTTGGGTTGTTTTTTCGGTAATATACTCACAGTCGTTCAGTCAAATACTTGTGCCAGATCTTTCACACACAGAAAACACTGCTTCTCCCTTCTGAGCACCTCGGTGCTTTGCTTAACAGGTTGCAGTGTCACAACTGACGCCCCTTAGAGAGCCAGCACCAGGCACTCAACCTGCTCTCTGCAGCAGATCAGCCCCAGGGAGGTTGTTTGCTCCAGAAACTATACCCCAAAACAAAAATAAGAGAGAACATAATGAAAAACACAGAGCCGCAGGATAGCAAATACAGCTGCTTTTTCCTTCCTCCATTACTTCAAGGCCATCCCTGCAATATGGATTTCATTAATGGCTCAGAGACAACACTGCAGAATTACAAGTTCAAGATGTTATTGGAAAAGCCACCCCATGACTTTTTTTATGGTTTTTTTTTTTAAGTATCATCTTTAAAACCAACTTTATAAAAGCGATTATTTGGTGTGTTGTAACACTGCCAGTGATTGGGCTGGAAGTAAGTATACGCATACGCAATAACCAACAGCAAAGACTTTCTGTGCAGCTTTCCCCAAAATAGAATTTAAAAAGGCAAAAGTATGATACGTAAGCTGGGTTTGAGCAGCAGAGTACAGCTCTTGAATCAGCTCAACTGAAAGGTCTCTGGATCAGGGTCAGCCACTTCATCTGTGCTTATACACAGTTTGATGGAGCCCCAATCCTCTATTCATAGTTTTCTACTAAATCACTCATACGATTATTTCACAGTGCCATCATGTTTGAAAGTCAGCTACTATAACAATAAAGCATAATGCTGTCAGACAGCCTGATGTTAGCAAAGTATTAAAACAGAATCTTTTCATTGAGAAATACATGGATTTCACCTTAAAGATAGTTTTCAACTTGGCCAATTATCAAATTTTCAAGTATATAAAGCAATTGCATGAAACCAGAGTGGAAACAAGACCTTGCAGTTCTGAAACAAGCTGTAAGACAGTAATTAGTACTTGAGGCTGCAGTACAGCCAGCCTCGCCCCTGATCTTGCAGCCCAAATAACCGCTGCACTCATCACAGCTGAGGCTGGCTGCGGTGGCAGAGGTGGGTCTTCAGCATGGCACCAGTGCTGGGCTCAACCTCTCCCTTTGATCATACAGCCTTAACTGTCACCGTGCCCCACTGCACACGTAGTGCTCCAGGACAACCAGCTCTCCACAATTCAAACAGGTGTGTTTTTCATGGCTGGCAAAAGAAAATTATTTTCCAAGCCTGAATTTGCTAGTCACGAAGAAAACTCCCCAGTGTGTAGCAGGATACCATGTCCTCAGCCCGGCACAGTCTGCCTCAGCCCAGCTGCCCTCAACTTCACTGAGGCTACCCAGCTTCTCTCTTCTTCTCTCCCTAAAGAGCTATTCGTAAAGCAACGCTACTGGACACATCACCTGAAATGGAGAACAACAAAAAATGTTTCAAATTGTGTATTGCACTGCCTGCAGTCCGGGACAAAATGACATCCCATGACACCTGCTGAGACAGGAGAGGACCTGCCCAATAAATACAGGCTGTCCAAACTCTTGCATTGCATCTAGAAAGGTACAAAAAACAACTAAGAGGCTTCTACTCTAGAGTATATTTATATATTTATATATAAATACTCTAGACTTTGTATACTCTATATATACATGCCATAACAGGTTTCCTTGGTCACTTGTGATGAGCTGTCCTCAACTGTCCTAGTACTGACTATTAAAGAAAACACTGAATATTTAAAGTCTGCTTCGGTCTTCTCACACACCACTGGTATAAGAATATTAAACTCATCCCTTCGGTCTTGTATTATATACTCTTTGCCAGATTATTTTTTAATTGTTTTTATGTGTGTGCACAAATCCCAAGGCATATGTGCAAATTAGGATTCCTGTCCCATGCCAATCTGGGCACATGCCTCGTTTACATGCTCATTTTAAAATGTGAGTCTTGTCATTTCAATCTGCTACAGTAATTTAGCTCTGATGTGGAACTGGTGCCAGGGTTTTGAAGGGTTATTTTTCCTCTCCATGGACAAACTGCTATACTGGAGTGGTTACATTCCTACTTAATGGCATGAAGCCACTTAAAAGAGTTAACCTTTTCTATGCAAATGTTTACAAATTTCTGGTAATGCCATTCTACTTAAAATAAAATAGAAAATCAACTGCTGCTGTTACAGAATTAGCAGGTACTCTGGACCATGGCATGATGGCAGAGAGTGCTCTTCAGCCCCCATCTATGTCACAGAAAATGCTGGGCATAAGCTCTGAAATAACCAGATTGCTCTGGATACATTTGCATGTAAAATGAGCTTACTGTTAGCTCCATGTAATTGTCTCTCACAGCATTCCCCGTTCTTTTCCCTTTACGTAGTATTACAGAGAGCAACACAGGAATCCAATACTATACGCCATGGCTGAAAGAGCATCAGCAGCAGTCTCGGAGACAGGTAGACAGCTCTGAGCCCAAAGCAGAGGCCCAAAGCATACCAGAGAGTAAGAAATGTGCTGGCAACTGGGTGCCACGTCTGGAAGATGTATAACTTCATCTTGCAGATGCTGAGCTGAGTGGCCAGAGCAGTTGTCTTCAATTATGGTGAGAGCCAAAGGGTGGAGAGAAACAAAGACGGAGGGTAATAAGAACTAGATGCTGTTCTGCCAGCTCCTGAAAGATTATATGTTTATTCATTTAGTTAGTTACCAAAACACCAAGCTTTTTCAAGAGAAATCTAGACTTTGTATACACTGGTGTGCAATACAAATGCACAAACTAATCTGCATCCAAGATGGAAGTTAGCTACGCTGGATGGCAGCGATACTGATGTTTCTTATTTATAATACCCTCTTGGTCAAAATCCAGGAATCTGGCATATGTACTGAGGCACTCTGAATTTCCCAAAAATTATCATCATGAGTAACTCAGATTATTATCTGCAGAGCACCCAAGTATGTGCTTTGTAGCACACACTGTCCTTGTCCTAAATACTAATATTCCTGTTCTAAATGTCACTCATCAGTAGAGGGGACATCTGGGCAGGGAAGGTTTAGGGTCAGAAATGACATGATTTATGGCAGAAAGATTGTAATTCTGCTCAGTAGACATTGGCACTTCTTCAGGAAATATTGATTAGATGGTGAAAAGCTTAGCTTTCTTCTTTGTGGAACAATTCACTCTAGCTGGGCTCTTCACACTGAAATATATTGTATATGAATCAAATGACAGGCAGAGAACATTGACTCAGACTCAGAGGAGACTGTTAACTCACCCACATCCTCACCATCTCCTGCTTTCAGCATTGCCTTAAAATATCCCTTTGAGGCACAGGCAGTGCAGCTACAAATAAAAAATTAGACCGGTTTTAGCTCTGGCCGTGCAACTCTCTGCATCCAATGCCATTCACAGCTCCCTTTCTGCACTGCCTCAGGTTTAAGCATAACTTAGTCCCAAGACTGTGCCTCTCCCTGTTGGTAGAGGTTCTGTCACAGGGCATCATCCCTCCCTTCCTCCTGTCCATCACCTGGTTTGGGTCTGAGCCACTCTTCCAGAGGTGCTCTACTACCACCTTCCTTGGTACAGCATTACCAGAAGGCCACCTGCTGCTCAAGGCATACCGAGGAGCCAGACCAAGACAAAGCTGTATCAGCCTGTATGATTTGTCTTACCACGCAAGGACAAATTCCACTGCTGGCACTCAAGCATCTTGTGATTAATGTTTTTCCCTTTACTGTATCAGGTCTGTTTTAAGTCGTAGATGTTATTAGTTGACACTACCCTTTTACTTATACTCTAAGCCACCTTGAAAACTCTGGGTGGCATTACACAACAAAGTAAGCATGTGCAATAAAATAAATGCATTGTATATACTAGTAGGATAACATTCTTTAAATGGCTGGAATCCCAAATGAAGCATACATAAGGAGCAGCATAACACCTTTGGAGAGAACAAATCTGAACCAGCCAGACTATAGGCTCTTGGCTTTTCAGCATGTAAGAAATCAGTAATTTTATTTGTCATAACTTACAACTGGCTTTGAATGTTTTTCTCCTTCCTTGACTAAAAGAATACATCAGAGAAATTCATGGTGTTGTATGCAAATCGAGATACTACCAGTTCAAAACAGAGGGAATACAGCTTAAGGCCTGCTGTCTGAAATTTTAAGCTTTTAAATATGAAAAAAAGGACTGTTATGAATAATCTTGCTACCAGTTTCAACAAAAAGTGGACGTAATAAATCACAGCAAAGAGAAACCTATGGAGCTTATATCTGGATATCCATCAAATGCTATAAGTAGCAGCACTGCAAACTGTGCCTGTAAGATCACACTCTTCTGGTGGATTGGGGATCTTTTGTTAAGCCTGCAGAGTTTCAAAACATGCTGTTCTGAAGTCCACAGCCTTTTGAATCAATGGTTTGTGAAAATAATTCACCAACATACACAATGGTTCAAACACTATGGTATAAAATATATTAGCTTACATCAGTCATTTCCTTGGTGTTGAGGACACTGTGGGTTTAATACAAATTGTTTACCAATGAGAACATTACCTGGAAAGAAAAGAGGTTGCATAGATTAAAGTTTTTCTTCCAGATCAATGAATGCCTTATGTTTGAAGGTTACTACCACCACCAAATTGTTCACATGTGCAGGGCTACATTATAAAAATGACACCATTGGAGTTCAAGAGGTATTAAAAAAGCAACAGGTACAATCCCAGCCAAAAAGATATTTTATCTTTGTATACAGAACTTAGTGAACTAAGTTTCACATTTTCCTCAACCAATTTCTATTCCTGATTGAATATGCAGATAATAAAAACCACAACAGATTGTTCAAAAGACAGCTGTCAAAGATTCTTACTTTTCTGCAAACATAAATATAGCCTGTGATTTGGCAAATGAACACAACATTTTTGCTTTTATGGTTAATTTTTCTAACTCCAACCATGATGAAAACTTTGAACAACCAATACATAACTTATACTTGCTTAATGTAAGGGTGATTTGCTAGAACTAGAACTGTTAACTACAAGCCATATTTATTTCTCCCTCTAGTGTCATCCTATCCTATTTACAATCTGATAATCTGGTTTAGAATAGTTAGCTTATAGATTTAGAAGAGTCACATGTGGTCAGAGAACACACCCTTTAAAATACATATTTGAAGTATTGTCCCAAAATAATAAGTTATGTTTATTTACCTAAAATCTGTCTCACACATGCGAAGTATCAAGAGTCATTTGAAACTTAAAGATCCATAATAAAGTTCTGAACAAGAAAAATAAAGGCTATGAACGTACGCTTACAACCACTCTATAATTATCAACAAGGCTTTCTTTATGAAAGTCTTGTTTCTCTTAGTTGCTGCTTTAGTTAAATCCACACAGGACTACAGAAAGGGAAACATCTCAGTTCCTGTATAAAACACAATCTTTTCCCTCGATGGCAAGAGGAAAATCATGATGCATAAGAATTCTTTAATATATTTGCCTTTAGAGTTTATTGACTTTACTTCTACTGGTATTTTACCATGTAGGAATAACATTTAGTTACCAAAACTGAATCCTTGCTGACTTAAAAACCCATCCATTCAACTACATTTTTGAACGAGTTGTATTAATTTAAGCAGCATGAAGCTTGCTGGGCAGAGAGCTAGGTCAACCAGCTATATTCTTTCGTAAAAAAAAAAAAATCAAGCCTAAAAACGTGTACCATAAATCAGGATTCAGTGACTGAAAGATGGAGCAAACATCCCTTTGGGATAATAAATCAAGTTAGTACTTGAATTTGTAGCATCTTAGAACATCTTTCAAATTTATTTATTAGGTAGCTGAATGATTTTTATCTTATCCATGTGTAGCCATCTAGTTCTGCCTGTATCAAGCTGTTCCAGACTGCATCTCTCTGAGCAGTAGCCTGTGCCGTGTTGGAAAGAGGCTACCATTGATGAATATGGTTTTGATTTTGGAAAAGTGAGCTGTCTGTCTTTATCATGGATTAAGGTATCATTCGAAGGTACACAGCACACTCGGCTCGGCGCGGGCCAAGGTAGTCTCCATCCCCGCCAGCCCTCCAGCCAGGCTCTCCATCTGGTTCTCATAATGCTCCCCAGCTACATTTCATCTCGTAAGCTAAAGAGACGACGCTAGATTAAAAGCAGGCCCAGCAGCGATAGGTTTCAGAAGTCAGAGCAGGTATTCTAATTACGTAACACATGTAGTCATTTCTGGTACATAAATTGGCTTCTTACCGGTACGTATTTTATTGGTACCGGTTTCTCCAAAACCGGGCACTTTAAGGTAAATGGCATCAGCCTGTACCAACACACCAGGGTAAGGAAAACTTCTGTTTGTACTTTGTCTCTTTAGTCCACTTTTAACTACCTTTTAACTAAATACTGGGAGACTAGTAAATAGCAAGCTGCTTAAACGCTTGCAGCCATAAAGACGTCATTCCCCTGGGCAGGAGATGCTGCAGGAGGACTAGCATTTTCTGAACTCTATCTTGTCACTGCATTTTCAACACTGCAGCCTCCACTTTGCAACAAAATTCACCCTGACGCAGATCCTCAAACTCACACAAAGCCCCCCGGAGTTCAGCAGGATTCAGGGGCTGTAAGCCTCCTAACTGGCAGATCCTATTGCAGCACTGGGGACAATTGTACCAAAAAATCTGATTTACAATTGCCATAGGTACTATTTTAAGAGCAGCATACAAAGCCATACAGCAAGCATTACACTTGCTCAGCGATATCCTCTGAGTATTGGTTGAAGTTACTTCCATTGTTTTTGAAATAAAAATTATTTATTTAGGCCCGCGTTCAGGAAAGCATTCAACTATAAGTTTAAATAAAATAAGCTAGAAGTAGAATAAAATAAATCGTCTGAAGTACACTGAAATATCTGGCATGGAAATTTTCTGAACCCTTTTTAGTAGGTTTCTGACATAGTTAGAGCAGTATTAATGAATATCCTAATGCAAGGAATCACATGGTTTCTCCAGTCAATAAAAGGTAAATAGCCTCTCTAAGTTGAAAACTGACAGTTTTAAAACACAACCCCTCCAAAATCAAAACAAAGTCAGTTTGCTAAAAGTGGTGCAAGCCAGAGGTGACTGTGTAAGCTATTTCTCTACCCTAATGAAACAAGCATCAACCCTTTATGTGTCCAGCAGATAACTGGGCTTATCAAGCGAAACACTGAATTTCTATTGATTTTGCTGCAATGAGAGCCAGCACCTAGTGCTAGTGTCACATCAGGATCTTGCCACAGGAACAGTTATATTTGCACCAAGTGCCAGCTCTGGCATATACCACTGCAGGCCAACCTATTCAAAAGCTCTTGATCAGCTCCATGACTTTTTTTTCCCTCAGTCTGTGAACACCCAGTGAACTAGCAAACTGTTTGTTTTGATACACAGCAGACTTGAAAACTCCCCAAGTTACATCCACCTAGTAGGGAGATTTTAGCAGATCTCTTGGATTTCTCACTCTTACTTAAACCAGTGTGTCAATAAACAGAATACCTTCATGGTTGGTATGAATCTCATATTTCTCCTGAACTGTCCTGGAATCCTGAACTTCCACCTGTCCGACATGAAAGGAACATTTCACAGAATTTACTGTTTAGTGGAATTTACCCTACAGGATGCCTTTTTTTTTCTTATCCCACAGGAGGGTAAGGCTCCAAGACTGTTGAAAAAGTTCAGCGGGGGACAGCATTATACAACCTCTCTGTGCATTGTAGCCCTATATTTAAGAACACATTTAGTTACAATTTATTTCCATGGCCTGTTTTCTTTTTCAGCAGCCTGTGTGAATTCTTTCAGGATGACATTAAATCATTCAGCTGCACCCATTGTGTTGGATTCAATATAGAGTGGACCAAAGAACGTATAGGCTGAATGCCACTCTGTCTCTTAGGAATTACATGCTTGCTAGAAGTAAATTATGGTGTATTATAATACAAAAATATTGTCATGAGTTATTTGTGGCTAAACACCAAAACAAAGTAGTATGTGGCAACATCTGATACACAATTGACTTAAAGCCATTTGCTCCAAGGAATTAGTTACTAACCAAAATTATTGCCATTAACTTGTTCTGTAAAAAAATTTGCACAAAAGAAAAACAAAAGCACTTTTTGTGGCCACGGAAAGCCTCGTCCTTAGGCTAACACTCAGCTAGATGTTGGGCCATCCCTCTCAGCCTCATCCACTCCACCTAAACTGAATAAACCAGGCACTTTTACTTTGAATTTTGTCCTCCTCATCCAGGCTCCAGCTCTGTGTTGATCTGTTCCTGTGCTCAGTGCCACAAGCCAACTTTGCACACCCAGTGTTCCCCATACGCTCTCAACTGCTCTCATTTGATTTTCCTTTTCATTTCACCCCGTTTGTTTCCCCAAGCCCTGTGGAGCCATCCTGACCAGAGTCTCTGGATGCTATCACAACACAAATAATTTGAGGTGAAAAGGGCTCCATACTGAAAGTGAAAGAAAGTGGACTCTTAGAAAGAATGTGAACCTTTCTAGAATAAATAAAACATTTTAAATGTTATTCAAATAACTTGCTTTCATCTCTCTTTTTATTTCTTTAAAGTTAATTGGAAAGAAAGAAGTCACCAGGACACACATTCCAGGAGTCTCCTTGGTACAAATCAGACAGCACACACACTGCACAACAGTAACAATGAAATGACCCCTTAAAATACTACATTTCTTGCCAAGCATAACTTCTTCAAAGACTTCAAACTTCACCACTGGCCAAAATTTGAGAGCTGAAAGTCCTTCTTTTCCTAGTTCAAGTTGGGGCACAATTCAGAGAAAGGAAAAGGGGCTAAAGCAACCCACCTCAGCTGCTGTTTTCAGTAGAAAAGCAGATCCAATAGTTAAGAAAGAGATGCTCTCAGCCTCTAAACCCCCAAATTCTCCTCCGAGATAAAAGCTATCAGACTCCTGTCATCAGTAATTTGGGTGCATCTCTTTCCCAGCACACCTGTGGAAACCACTCACGCTCGCTGTGTTTGGCCCATTCACTTCCAGACAAGATTGAGCCCTGGGGTCCTCCCCAAGCCAGAGTCTGAAATTAGAGGACAGAGGAGCATCGTCAGAACCAGCTCGTGACAGACCCCATTTGGGCTGTACTGTAACGGTCCATCAACACACAGAAATCAGAGGCACAGAAGTTGAACAGTTTAATTTAAAAATGAATGGAAGGCAGATACCGCAGAGTCTTATTCCTTCCGCTCTTCAAGTTTACAGCTTTGTTACTGTGATTCCTGTGCACTTGATAGATTGGAGACTAATGGGCCACAGGAAACAAAAACAGATGACTAACATTAGCCAGTAAGCGTAAGCACCAGGGAAAGCCAAAAACAGGCTGGTTTTACCTCCTCCCATGTTATCCAGCTATTCAGAATAAGCACAAACACTGAGAAAATTATTCATAATTTGCACTTAAATAGAATCTTCTGTTAGAGGGTATCACAGCAGTTTATGATTATTAAATCTTTGGTACTAATGGGATAAGTGTCTGACACTCATCTGCAGAGAAAATTGCATCAAAGAATAGAAGACAGACTGCATAACTGTATTGCACATGCCTCTGTGGGTGTCACTGAAAACATGGAAAACATTTAGAAGGGAAAGTGAAAATAGCTGAAATATAAAATCCTTTATGTCATAAGACTTTAGAAAATAGTTCCTCTCAAATGTTTTTCCTTCCACTGCTTTCTGTTAGGAAAAAAAAAAAATCCCCTCTCCACAATCTTCCTCTTCAAAAGAAAATGAGTGTTTGATTCTACTGAAACAGTTCAGTGTCATGAAACAGATCTCCATTTTTTTAAGGAGAGAAAATCCCAACTGTTTTTCTACCTCTTCTGCTCACAGAACTCAAGTTGCTTTGGGCAGTTATTAACAAAATAACCACACAAAGTGAAACACTTCAAAAAATCCAAAATAGGCCAAACAACCCTGTCACTCTCCCTGCATCCTGCACACTCAATCCCTGCGAATGCAAAAGTGTCATTTGATACTAACAACTCTCTTGTGGAGTTTGCCTCTTAGGATCTGTGCCTGTATTTAGAAAAACTAAAATCACCGTTGTACCAAACAACAGAAAATGGTTTAGCACATAAAGTAAGGTTCCCAACTTATCTGTGTTGGGACAATTATAAGGGATGTGTAACAAGCAAATAGAGATAAAGCCTATGAAGACTGAATGCCTGTTTTGTAGGGCTTCCAGCAGATACCCTTTCACATCAGTCTCCCAGTCCAGTTCACAAAATAAGCTGCTGCCATCTTATGGAAGAGACCTTGAAAAGCATTCGGTCCAAAACCAATTCTGCTACTTCCTCCCTTGCTGCATTTCTTCATCTCCCTTGGTTTACTCTGTGACTAATAACTTTTTTTTTTTTTTTAAGAATTTCCTTGCTTTACAAAGATCTGCCTATTGTGGTGAGTTATTCTTTGTGGAAGTTACTTTCTCACCTATGATTTTACAGTAATTTTCAGAGCATCCAGGAAGTCAGACAGTGTAGTAGTATACTGAGAAAGGGAACAAACCAGCCAGGCTGTTAATCCTGACACTGCCGCAGACAGAGGTTTCTTGTACGATACAACAAAAGCCAGCTGGAGCCATTCAGCCACTACAGGATAAAGTCATCATTTTTGCTCAGTCTTAAGGCAGTCATTCTATGTGCTCCATCTCTGGCCTTCTCTATGTGGCCAGCTTCAACCAGTTTAACTAAAGGTCTGATTTTTAACATGCTTACTAAGATAAATGAAAGTATGCCAGCTGAAGCCTGAAGCCAGCATGTACACAAGCATTCGATGTCTCCATCTGTAAGGCACGAAGAGCTGCATTTGCAGAGTGTCAGAGAGCTTTGCTGAAAGGTTTTGCCTTTGATCTGAAAGGGTAATCCCTCCACAAGCTTCCGTGTTACTGCATGATAGAATAGCAAGATTTCAGGTACAGACTGCCTGTGAAAGGAGAGTGGTCAGCCAGGCTAAGACACTTTATTTTCGTGAACGTAGGACTCCTGCAAGTTCACAACTCTTGTTGTGATCTAGGACACAATGTTCAACTTGAACATTTAAATCAAAACATTTTTGGAAGGAGTATGATCAGCATGAGAATCAGGATAAATGCATGAGAGAAGACAATTGTCCTCCTCACCTCCCACTGCAGCTGACACTGACCCACTACCAGCAAGCCTGAACTCCACAGCCCTTCTGGGACCAGCACCAAGGGGTAAAACACAATCACTGGTCAACCACTTACTTCCTTTTATCTGACCTGGCCTGAGGTCTTCTTTTTTCTCCTACCTGTAAAAGAGTTTCCAATCCAGTAACAACTAGGAAGAACGTTAAAAAACTCCTAGTGAGAATAAACATCTCTTAGCATCTAGATTTTTAAGCTCTATTAGCTAGATTCAGGTAACTTGTATCCAAGAATCCTACAACAGTTAGCTGAGATGATGTCTGGTCATTTGATAGCTATATCTAATAAATACTGAATTCCACGAAGTACAGAAGTCATGGTCCTGTACAAGTATTCAAAAAGGCAAGTAGGAAGATCTGGAGCTATACAGACATTAATCCCAGTCAATGCAGTAGAAAGATGTTATAGTATGCCATTACTAAAGAATGAAAGCATATTTTAATCACTGTGCTGCTAGGAGGCACGAACCAGAGAGCAGAACTACGCCACGGACTGAAAGGATTGCTAAAGGCTTTTATAGCTGCCAGCATTGCATGTAACTGCACAAAACGGGTTGGGTGAGGGACAAATGGCAATGTGAGGCGAGTCAAGAGCATAAATCTTCAAATGAGATTGGCCAGAAGGTAGAATAGCTGGCAGAATTAAACACTTTTAAACACCATTTATTGGAAATGGGTCTCATCAGGAAAATCTGCTTTCCTTCTTTGGGGAAAGCACAAAGTAAGTGGTGAGGAAAATCATGCAGTTTTTAGGAGTTTAACACTTCATGATCAGATATTCTAAAGAAAAAGCCCACACTACATGGTATCCATAAGCCCCACGCTCAGTAGATTAAACTGACATTGCTCACAAGGTAAATGTCAGCCAGGAACCTCAGACAGTAGCACAGGCACAACACTCCATTTTCATCAAGAGTTTGTAAAAATTTTAAGTCACTGCTAGTAACAGTAAAAAAAAAAAAACAAAAAAACAAAAAAACAACCAAACTTTGACAGACTGCTGAGAGAGAAGGGCAAAGACACCCCACAGAGACATCAGGATCATTTGGTAAGATGAGTCCATTGAAAGAGCACATACATCCAGCACATTCTCCCTACATCAGTCTTTCCAAGAGCAAAACTGTAACTTAAATCTGCTCTAATCCAGAGGAAGCAGAACTGTGTCCTCTCTCTTACCCAAAGCCATAACGCTAGAGCAACGGTGGACAGCCAGCCTTGGGTACACAAACTAATGGCTCCTGGGTCAGGCCGTAACCCCTATTTCCCCATACTCCCAGTGCACCTAAATGAAGCTTATATAGAGCATCACTGAACTATTATGGGGAAGCTACAACTACTGAGCTAGGGGGAAGAACTGGTTGGGGTCAAGGACACTAGGTGGGAACTCAGGCATGTTAGTTTAAGCTGCAGGTTTCTGTCTCTTTGCGGGGTTTTACACAAATAATTTGTGCCCAAGTACTCAAAGGGACATTGCCCCCTAAATGCTTCTACAGAAATCAAGACCCATCTTGTAGTGACTCAGCAAGCCTATCTCAAAGCACTCCAGAGGACTAATGATTGCGGAGAGCTCACATGCTATGGTAATGGATAGCTGCAGGTGCCCAAGACAAATACACTATTTGCTTTCTCTCATATCAGCTTGGAAAGTCTCATTTAGCGGCATTTCTTAGTTCTGCCTGAAAATTTCTTATTATAATGTTCACATTGGTCTTTAAATAAAAATTCCAGCACTTTCATGGCCCCTTATTAACCGAGAGATATAAAAATCTCAGTAAGGAAAGAGATTGTGGTTTCAAGGGTCCACTTAGTCTCAGAGCATAAAAGAAATATTTTTTTTTTAACATATATATAAGATTCGAAAAACACATTGCCTTTTGCCTTTTTTTTTTTTTTTACTTTTACTTTTTTACTTTCCTAACAGGCTTCTCCAAACAGCTTCATTTAAAATGGTCTTTCGATAATGCCCGGTGTTTTCTTTGGCAAATTTGGAGAGCTGGGTTTTGGGATAAAAGTAAATTGCACCAAAAGACCAAAACGGGATTAGGAGATTTGACAGGACTTCATAAAATTCAGTTGTGCACAGGCAAAAGGGGAATTTTTCAATAGGTCATTTTAAAGATAAAAGCTCTGGAGGAAAAGGTTCTGCTTGGTGGCAAACTCATCTAACCCTTGCAAAGCCTACAGGAGGGTCTGCAAGGGAGGCAGAAGTTACAGAGCATGAGAACACACACAAACTCTCACATCTTAAAGTTATTTTACACATGATTAGGTATCATTTTTCATACAATGCATACATGCACTTGAGCAATGGTATAGTCCTAAGAGGGAGCTTTATGTCAATCTGTCTTGCAAGCAGTTTGGGGCTGGGGAGGGGCAGAAAGAAACAGATTCTCTCTTTAACATTCACAGGCCTACTTTTTCATTCCTCCTCCCGGTTTGCTCCCTCACTTCCCCATATTTTAGAGATCAAGGTTGATAAAGAGTACATCTTACTTGCAAGGATGGATGCAGAAGACTTTGCCTGCACTATAGGTCAAGCTGCAGAGCACTTCTTTTCCAGCCCCTCTACTATCACTGATAGCTCTGACAGTGCAGGATGGATTTCTGTCTTTCTGTGGGAGAATATCGTGGTTTAACCCCAGCCAGCAACTAAGCACCACGCAGCTTCTCTATCACTCCCCCTCCTCAACTGGACAGGGGAGAGAAAGTATAACAAAGGGCTCATGGGTCGAGATAAGGACAGGAAGAGATCATTCACCAATTACTGTCACGGTCAAAACAGACTTGACTTGGGGAAAATTAACTTAATTTATTGTCAATCAAACCAGAGTACGGTAATGAGAAATAAAACCAAATCTTAAAACACCTTCCCCCCACCTCTCCCTTCTTCCCAGGCACAGCTTCACTCCCGAATTCTCTACCTACCCCCTCCCAGTGGTGCAGGGGGATGGGGAATGGGGGTTACGGTCAGTTCATCACACATTGTCTCTCCCACTCCTTCCTCGTCAGGGACAGGACTCCTCACACTCTTCCCCTGCTCCAATGTGGGGTCCCTCACACAGGAGACAGTCCTCCATGGACTTCTCCAACGTGGGTCCTTCCCACAGGCTGCAGTTCTTCATGAACTGCTCCAGCGTGGGTCCTTTCCATGGGGTGCAGTCCTTCAGGAGCACACTGCTCCAGCGTGGGTCCCCCGTGGGGTCACAAGTCCTGCCAGAAAACCTGCTCCAGCGTGGACTCCTCTCTCCACGGGGCCACAGGTGCTGCCAGGAGCCTGCTCCAGCACCGGCTTCCCACGGGGTCACAGCCTCCTTCGGGAACCCACCTGCTCCGGCGTGGGGTCTTCCCCGGGCTGCAGGTGGAGATCTGCTCCACCGTGGTCCTCCATGGGCTGCAGCAGGACAGCCTGCCTCACCATGGTCTTCTAGGGAATCTGCCCCGGCACCTGGAGCACCTCCTCCCCCTCCTTCTTCACTGACCTTGGGGTCTGCAGGGTTGTTTCTCTGACATGTTCTCACTCCTCTCTCCGGCTGCAGTTTCTGTGCTTGCCACAACTTTTTTTCCCCTTCTTAAATCTGTTATCCCAGAGGTGCTACCACTGTCGCTGATGGGCTCAGCCTTGGCCAGCAGCAGGTCCATCTTAGAGCCGGCTGGCATTGGCTCTGCTGGACATGGGAGAAGCTTCTAGCAGCTTCTCACAGAAGCCACCCCTGTAGCCCCTCCGCTACCAGAACCTTGCCACACAAACCCAATACAGAGAAGACAGCACTCTCCTTCAACATGGTGCACATTTCTAGAACGTGATTTGAGCAGCAAAACATTCAGAAGGTACGTAACCCCTTGCTAACAGAAAGCAACAGCTTTATTTAATAGCTCCCATATTAGAGATATCAAAGTAATCCTTCTCATAATGCAGATATTGAGTGTTTGCAAGTAATTACAAAATATCATGGTGTTCTTTAGGATAAGCTGCCATTAAATTATGCTGCTATCTCAGCGCAATGTAATTTCTTTCCTTCCCATTTTCAGCCATGCCTGTAAAACTGAACATCCCTAAAATATTTCCAATCTAATCTCCTTTTATTACTAAATTAACATTAGACCTCGTACTTGCCACTAAGTATAGGGAAACCACACTAATGTTAATCACTTATATGTGGTCACTAACATATTAATAGGAGCCACTCTAAAAGATTTCAACCACATGGCGCTGCCGGGGCTAAAGGCAGCAGGAAAGCACACAGAGCCATTAAGCACAGGCCTGGGTCACGACAGAAACATAAGCACAGAGCAAACAAGAAAACATGAATTTAAATAAGTGAGCTGAAACAATTCTCAATTATACGATTTACTTATTGATAGAAAAAACACTTAAACACTACCTGTCAGAAAAATTAGGGGCTCCTCAGCATTTGTTTTCCCATAAACGTGTTTTCATGTATTTCTAAGTCTGCTGACTTGATTCCTGCCATGCTGCAGCAGGGCACAACTGGGGCTGATCATCCCCAAGGATTTGCCTCAGCTCAGGAGTACCTACTAACAATACCACAGCTTTTTAGGACTCACTTAGGAGACAAAACTCCAAGTAGACATTCTGAAATATGTGGACTACCGCAGGGTCATTAAACTAAAAACTCAGATTTTAGTGAACAAAAAAACCCCAACCTTTGAGGTCTTTTCCTGTACACAAAGTAGAGGGAGAGAGCAGTTTTCCTCAGAGCCACACTGAGAACTAAGTCTATTACTAGGTTTAAGCTTTTTGATATGATTTATTTCCACAGGCACTGATGCACTAAAAAAAAAAAAAAAAGAGGTACAGGCTCAGAGAGAGATTACATTACTAGTTCTGTAGTGTATTACCCAAAAAGAAAAAAATTGAAAAGGCATCACTTTACAATCAGCAGCTTTCTTGTCCAGCAGGAAATGCAATTGCTTCTTTATTTTACATGTCATAAATGAAACAATCTTCAGCTTGGTTCCATTAGGCACTTAGGCATCACCTGGCAAACACAGGCTTCAGTAGAAGCCCCAGCTAAGGGAACATACTCTCATTACAGCAAAGGAAATAAAGGTTAAACAGAAGGATAAGCTTTCCATTATTAAGGTTCCAAAACCAGTGGAAGAGTTTGTCTGCAGAGGCAATAAAATCTTCATTGTTGGATTTCTTGTAAGAATATTTTAAATACAGGAATTGTTTCAGTGTACCTGATCCTTTCTTAGGGTAGAGAGAAAGACAGCCATGGTGTCTTAAAGTCCTTTCCTGCTCTGTTTTCCCAGACTAAGTCTGCAAACAAAGGATGTATTCAGACTTCAAGCTAGTATGATAAATAGTTCCAATCCGTATACTGTCAAATAATTTTAACTTCTCTGGAGGGCATGGCAAATGCATTTCAATGGTTTTATTGCTTCTGACTACTACTGTGAAATACATAGCAAATAATTTCCACTAAGCTCAGAAGACTGCTACTCATATTTTGAGGAGCGCAAGAGAAAGGAAGCGTGTCATTGCAGGCCTTCAGGTATCACTGCTGTCTATCTGCAACTTACAGGGGAAACTTCACTGCATTTCTTTTTGATTGCTCCAGTCTCACAGAGTTTGCCTCTCCTCTATAGGCAAAAGGAAATTACAAGACCAAAAGATGGCTTTTTCTTACTGTTTAAAGGGATAAGAGAAGCAGGCAGGATATTTATTCCCAGTGTTAAACTTGCCAGCCCAATCTGTTAGACAGCCCATCATATTTCATCATGTTTGCTTGTAAAACAACAGAATTTTCTTTCATTCCATTTGGCAGCTAGTACGCAATCCTTGGAGAAAGAAATAGTATGGTAGGAAGGTGCTCCTGCCCCTGGAGTAAGGTCAGACAGTCAAACCTCACAGTCAGAGCAGGTCCATTCCCAAATACGCTCGCTGCAGCACCAAACCAGAGAAGACCGAGGAAGCAGCCTGCTTTCTGGCGGGGTATGTTCAACTGTTGAGCTCTGTGTTGCTTCAGCCAGACTGCCATGGGTACCTGAACAACCTCCCACGTCTGTGCCACGTTAATGGTCTATTGATGCTTTTCACACCCTTACTCATTTACCATCTTTCTACCTGGATTGCTACATATGTAGAGGGAGGCACAGGCATTCAGACCTGACACAAAAGGGTACTGTTCTATCTTCTGGTTCACAGCAAGAAACAGCAGTATGCTGTGATAATAGCATTATTGCAGCCATTTCACAGACCTGAAAAAGGACCTCTGTGCCTTAACACTTATCTCTTCCAATTAGATCTGCTAATTTAGTAAGTCTTCCCTGTCCTACAAGCTTTGACTCAAACACTGTAAGTTACAGAAAAGCCTGTATGAGTAATGCCTGCAGTCTTGAAAATGAACAAATTGTTTATTCAAACATTATTGCCAAATCTCGAATGCTGTCAGTGCTCCAACAGATTATGTTGGAAACTGCCTGAGAGACCATTATTAAACACTTCACTAAAAAACATAAGGTCCTGTACTAAGTGAGTTTGGCTCTGCAATTTTCTGGACTCCTCCATGTTCCCTATGGCTACGATGAAACTCTGCCACGCATTAGGGCATTTTAGCTCCCAGGCCCATACAGCCCAGCTACCCTTCAATTCCAGCTCAGGATGAAACCTGGATCTGTACGTTACCCTCGTGACAGGGATCCCAGCGAAGGACACCAGGGCGTGCGGGCCAGATGGGAGTCGAATACTATCCCCGTTAGCTCCTGAGGGGAGCAGCCAGCGGAGCAAGACCGCGGCACGCACCGTGGGACCGACCTGCTCCACAGCTTTGAGGCACACGGAGTAGACTCCCTTACAGTACAGCTTAATACACCAGAGGAAGGAAAGGAAGCTGCTCTCTGTCAAACTCCGTACTATGAGAGGCTATCTGCTGCTGCTACTACTGAAAGTACATTTTTTTCCACCTACCGGTTCCTATCCCTCCAAAAGCAAATTGCTCAAACTCCTTCTAAAACAATTACTCACACATCTTCTTATGCTTCGGCAGCTCAGTTACAGGAGCACGTTGCCAACAATGTTGTCAGCAGCGCTCCAAAGTGCAACCTTGCAGAGATTAAGCTTCCTAACTTTTAAAAGGAATTCAACGATTTTCAAGCCAACATTTTGCTGTATTTTCTTTACCAAATGAACAACAAAAAAAGGCTAAGATATTAAAATAGACAATTTCCTTCTGTCATGAAACTAGACATAAAAAAGGTACAGATTCACTGGCTGAACAGGACTCAGCTCCTGTCATGTTTCTTGGTTATTTCATATCCTGGGGTTTCCATCAATACACAAGGGCATAAGGAGTGAAAGGCTCCCTCTTTTCCTCGCTGGTGAGTGACAGTGAAAAATACATATGCCCACTACAAACTGAAGTTATCAGTGCTTTCTTTGAGGTAGTACACCTATGAAACTTAAAAAAATTTAAAATGAAAGTTTTAGCATGAAATCTTCACTTTTTGTTAAGACCTGCCCAAGAGCTATCTTGTCTCCAACCCCCCGTTCCCAGATGCAGTAAGAATCCTGCAGTCAGCATCTTCGATGTCTTTTAATCCATGTTCTGAAGTGTACCTGTGTTTTGCTTTAATTGCATTAACGATCACAGACACACAGGTTTTCAGACTTCGTACAGCCATGCCCATGTGCACAAAAAGCACACAGGTACCACAGGGCCTTTCTGTAGCTTTGGCTAGAGAAACGGTGCTGTTAACCCACCTCTGAAATACTAGCAGATGGCCTAGCACGACATGGCCCCAAGGCCTCCTTTCCTGAGGGAGGTAAGAGGTGAGGAATAGTTACTTCTTCACATCAAAAGAATCTCATCTTTCACACCCCACAGCCGAGGTAATAGCATTTCTCTCCCCCATCTCTTACAATATTCTGACACAATAGCACATCAGGTTTGTTGCAGCAATGTGCCAGCAGTACTGGTTTGTCAGCATCCAACACATACAATCACCACCATTAGCAGTTATCAAACATGATTAGGAAGAAATTCAGCTCTTCTGAAGAAAAATGCTTATATATCAGTCTCTGTGGCGCAATCGGTTAGCGCGTTCGGCTGTTAACCGAAAGGTTGGTGGTTCGAGCCCACCCAGGGACGAGATCCCTTTTAAGGGCTGACAAGAACCTCCTGAAGCCCAACGAGGGGAAGTGCCGAGTCCGGCCCCTGGGGAGGAACAACCCCAGGCACCAGTACGTGCTGGGGGGTCACCCTGCTGGAAAGCACCTTGGCAGAAAAGGAGCTGGGGGTCCTGGTAGACACCAAGTGAACCTAAGCCAGCAAAGTGCCCTTGCAACAAGGCAGCCAACAGTCTCCCCAGCCTGCACAAGGAAGAGCATTGCCAGCAGGTGGAGGGCAGGGAGCTTTAGCCTCAGCCCAAACTCCAGCTGGGTATCAGGAAACACTTTTTCACTGTGAGGGGTGGCTGAGCGCTGGCACAGGGTGCCCAGGGAGGTTGTTGAGTCCCCATCCTTGGAGATACTCAGAAGCCATCTGGGCATTGTCCTGCGCAACCGGCTGTC
Source organism: Buteo buteo (assembly GCF_964188355.1). NCBI lineage: Eukaryota > Metazoa > Chordata > Aves > Accipitriformes > Accipitridae > Buteo > Buteo buteo. The sequence continues at coordinate 18,542,190 of NC_134172.1, forward strand.
GGTGTCCCTGCTTGAGCAGGGGGGTTAGACCAGACGACCTCCAGAGTCCCCGTCCAACCTCAACCATTCTGTGTCTGGCATACTGTTCAGGAGAAAAATCTAAGTCAAATCACATCTAGGCAGATGTGATCTCTGACCTCTAGCACCCTGAGTACCCAATTAATCTAGAACTTCAGCTTTGATTTCACACCAAGCTCATACCTTATCAGTATATAAAGCCCAACTCTTGCTTCCATAGGCATCCTTCCTTCTGTTCTAGATGACACCTGCCCACAGGATTTGTACCTTTGTCATACCTACCCTGAATTAAAATAATTCATTATGTTTGAAGCTGAAGGTCAGAGATGATACATAATCTCTAACCAGTATAAAATATTTACATATTATGTTTATATATTAATATTTAAGTATATTAATAACAAAGTATGTTTGATAATTATATTCCATATGCTTATTGTATTGTGTACTATATATTTTATATTTTGTATATATAATACACAGTAAATGCATTATATATTACTAAAACTGCCTTCACAGTTTGGATGGCTGCTACTGCTCTTCCCTGAACCCCAGTTTACGGCTTTGCTCCTAATCTTATGTAGTAATGAGAAGCTCCAGGTCTAGCTATGTTAAAGAACAAGTTTCATGCTGTCAAGATCATCTTCACAGCCACACTCCTCAGATCAGAAAGTCCAGCCTGACAAGCATTAAGAACTGGGAACCAAGCACTCCTGTCAAAAGGATCCAACCAGACTTGTTCCCAGAACCAAGTAAATCCAGAGCTGATCATACATAGGAAACACTAGAAAAGTTTCCTTCCATTCGTGATTTGACACTTTTATTTTAAGGCTGCTTCTGAGGGGATTCTTAAGCTTCTAAAGAACTAGAGCCCAAGAGTTCTAGATCTTCACTATGCATTTTGCTATCATTGTACATAAAACGTGCATAGATGCTACACAAACTAGTAGCATAAGGAAAAAAAAAAATCCTTAATCACCATGACCATTTTAATTCCAACAGAAAGGACCAGCTGTTACTCAGGCACAAGGACAAGGAAAAAGTTCTTACTCTTGCATTCAAGTCAGCCATAGTAGGTAAGCACACAGTAGTTTGGAAACACGCCTTCACAGTTCTTTGCCTGTATAACCCTTCATCAATTTTTAATTAAGGTGCCACAGGTACTCAGGAGCAAGGTATGTGGAAACCTTACAAAACTTGGAATAGTTTTAATGGAGAGCTTCTCTCTTTTTTCCCAAAAGCTAATGTTGTTGAAAAGTGACCAGGAAAAAACACCTTGTATTTTGCCCTTGAAGGCTCAACTAGCTCTGAAAACCATGCAGTGATTGGTCTGGCAACATGAAAAAGCCCTGCTCATACTAATGTTGCTTACTGACACCTTCATGAAGGACAGCAAGACACTGAAACTACACGAGCTTTGAACAAGATAGCACATATGGGCTGGATACAGCACCTTGAACATTTATATCAATCCTCCAGTAGCTAAATAGCAGTAACTTGTGCTGATCACAATGCAGGCTACCCAAGTTTTGCAAGTGTTTGAAAAAAATGCAGCCAGTTCAGCCTCAAAACAAAGAATTATTACACTAAACTATGGGGCAAGATTGCAAGCATTATTGTAGTTCACTATGTATCAGGTTACTGGCAAACAAGGGAACAAAATGAAGCATACAGAGCAGTTACCACTCTGGTATGTGATGGCAGCAAGAACACCACTGTTTCTGGAAGTTCTGCCAAGGTTGATGAGACAGTCATTGGTGTTGCTTGGGGACTTACTGAACTCGCATTTTCATTTTGTTAAGACTTGAGCCAGCTGTTGATCTCATTTTTGCTTGGAGAACAGGAGAATAGGAGAACAGGAAAAGTGATGCTGTAGTTTGGATAAAAACCCCACTAGCAGTAAAAACAAACAAACAAACAAAAAAAAACCCCAACCAAACAGCATCTTGAAATCTCCACCAGAAGCCTGTGCCAGATCCCTTTTTAGGAGTAGAAGAAGAAATCAAGACAAAACCATGACAACACTTAGTATTATTCTCAAGTGTAAGTTCAAGAGGATGCAACTGCTGTGCCATATTCTTCCAGGCTAGTGTAAAGACTACAGAAAACCTCTGCCAGCCACAAGTACTTAACTGCTAGTCAGTATTTTTGACAACAGAGTAAATGAACTGGAAACAACTTCAGTTTTAACTGTCTTTCATGATCATGTAAGATTTCTGTTACCTCATTCTGGTTTAGTATTTTCTTATAGAACTATCTACCATGGAAATGGACACATTCTCATTACTTGATGAAGAGCAAACAACAGCTACTTCCATTATCCCTCAGCTACCTACTGAGATAGACCGAAGGATCTCTTGTGCATACTTCTCTGACTGCAATACTCAATATTCCACGAAGACATAGGCTTAAACCAGTATTAAGCAGAGGTTGTGATACAGCTTGCAATAGTTTCAGATATGCTGCTTGCATTAAGCTACAACAGTGAAAGTGCACTTGGAGATAATGGTGATAAAATTCTGACGTGCAAAGGGGAAAAACAACTTTGAAAGTATGGGAACAGTCTTATTTGAAAGATGGCAGCCCACCCTGCCCCCCTCCCCACTCCCCAAGGAAAAAAAAAAAAAAAAGGGAGAGCAAAGAAGAAAAACGTGTAGCAGAGTAAGATTAATTGATGCTAAATTTGCTCTAACAAATACTGGAAGCACAGGAACCCGCCCTTCCAGTAAACAGCTTCTTGACAGAGCAATGAGGAAAGAAGGTGAGACTCTAGGAAAAGACATTCCTCAGGGACATAACCAAACACCCTTAAAAGAAGTCAATTAGAAAACATCTGCTTTTTAACATAAATAAATAGCTAACTGCTCTCACCGAATATGCTGTTTCAGAATACTCCTCCCCCCAGAAAAATTTTGCAGGGAAAGAAGGAGCAAATTACTTGATTCTTTTGCAGAACAATACCCGCTATTCAGAGTACCCTGCAGTTCCTCCCTTTGACAAGAGCTGTCAGATCTGGCAAAGGCAGAATGAAAGATGAATCCAGGTCCTGTGATAAAAGGACCTTATGTGAGAAACTGAAAATTAAGTTTCTTCTCAACATAGGGATGCACCCAGACTAGGGGGAAAATAGGTACAGAAATAAAATTACAGGCATCTGCCAGCATTATAATACTTGCCCAATATTACTGAAACAATACTAAAATAATTAAGTTATTCAGAGTTTTAATGCTCCTACAAGTTTCCTCTACACTAGCCTACAAAAACCACAATCCTTCAACCTCAATGCTAACAAACAAGATTTGCTCAGCCCACATATTCTGCATGAAACAGTAATACAAATCTAACATTTTAATACAGTATGTATGTATATTTAATGTTAATTACTTTACATATTTAAATTATCCTACTACATTAACAATACTATAGATACAATATTTGGTAAAAACAACTAGCATGGTTAAGTCTTCAGTTTTTGGTATTGTTTTCTAACAAGTGTAAAACAGAATAGAAAACAAGGTTTCCTTGTGAAGAATAAAGTGTATTTTAACAGAAGCAGCCAAGACCTGCTGCAAAATACAGATCATGTATGCTGACATTTACACAAAACCTTGCAGTAATAAAAGGTACTGTCATTCACTATATTTACAAGAAACTGCCCAAGAGTTCAGTTACCGATTGCACTATAGTGATTATTTAAAAAAAAAAAACAAAACCACACAACAACACAGCATCCTTGTCTTGTCCTTCAGAAATCAGAAATAATTTGTCCATAAGAAGTGACCTTGTTTAAACTGTATGTGCTAGAAAATATACAAGTCTACAATAGGAAGAGGTTAGAAAAGTTGAATACTGTGGAAAAAAAATTTATTAGTCTATACAAGTCTTCTGAAACAAACCATTGGCTTTGATACAGTAAATTCAAGTGAATACTCATTGCAATAGTATTTTTCCATACAGAGTTCAAGAAGCCCTATAGCTTCCCATTTAGTGTCTGTGACAGGAAGTTTTATTTCTGAACAAGTAGCCGCACAAAGCAGACGTGATAGAGATCTTCACAGCCACAGTGAGCTACAGTTTGAGATAAAGTTATATTACAAACATTTAGGAAAATTAGGCATCCGTACTGAAGTGTGGCAAATTGATTCACAATGAAAGAACAAAGATGTCATTCAGACCCCTTGCCAATAATGATGACTTTCTACAGCAAGTCTAGAGTAGACCACATCATAAAAACTTAGAGTGCAAGAGTACAACAAATTTAGTATATAAATATCACAGGATTAAAACTCCAGTTAAGCCATCAACTGAAGTGATGATTAAAAAGAAAAAACAGGCGTCCCCCAGCTTTGCAAAGGAAGCTTTCAAAGCATCTCTTCAAGAAGGTGCTGATACCAACTATGGCCTGTGCCAATTTGTATTTTAGACAGCTCTGCTGAAAGACAAAAATTTAGCAGATTTGTCTAAGAACTGTATAATCTTGCTGTTTTTAATACCATAAAAAAAGCATTTACTAGAAGAGATGAAATGTAACATTTATAGCTCACACTGTTTTCAAGATCTGTGCACACTATATAGTTCTATAATTTCAAGAGTATTTAAAAATGAGACAAAGAGCAGAAAATGCAGTAATGTGTTTCTGTTAGATGGATTTGTTTAGAATAGTTACATGATGAATGTATACAGCCGTAAAATTTTTAGTGCATTTGTTCTTGCACATAATTTATGCTACTTATAAAAACCTGAAGATTGCAAATTGGGCATGCTTACCATAACATTTTCAAACTGGGAAAGCCGCAGAACGTTTTTCCTACAAGTGTTCACTGTCATGATACAAAACAAATATGTGCAAACTGCAAGGTCCCTAAAAATAGCATTTAATGAATTTATGTACAGAAAGATGTCACTACCTGTTTAAATATGCAAAGAATAAGCTTCCCAAAGTTTATAACATAGAACAATATCCACCACATGCTCCTCCTCCTCCATATCCTTCTTCCTTGTTTGATAACTTTACACCTCTGTTTTGGCTCTCACTCTCCCACAGTCCAGGAGTCTGAATGATTTTTTCAACAAGTTCTTCAAAGGCACACTGTACACCATCACATGTTTTTGCGCTTGCCTCTGGAGAAGAGATGCAAAAAGTCAAATGTTAGCATAGCTTCCAGTAACTTGTTTAATATTGCTCTTTCAGTTAAGTCTCAACCTACAACCTAGACTTACAACTTCTACAGTATCTTCTATAACAACATAGCACTGCCAAAATTAGCAGGTTTGCAGATTTCTGTCACCACATAAGGCTGCACTTCAAAAGACTCTTAACAGAAGAGCTTCCAAGTTGAATGTCACTAGAATATATGGAGACAGCTACAGCTTAGCTTTATTCTTCTGTGGAAGGCACTTCAGTAAAGAAGAGTGGAGGGTTCTACTAACTGAAGATGTCTGATAAACCCGATTGCTGTTCTGTATTTCAGTTCTGTACATTAGTCAGAACTGCAGTACCACCATACCACAGAAGCAAGGATCCATACTGTAGGATTTTGGGTCAGCCTCCATGATACAACTGATGTGATAAAAAGCAATAAGGGATCTCATTTCTTCTGCAGTTAGCAGAATTCTAGGTAATTTCACTCAGGAGCCTTACTTTGGCTAAACCCAAGAAATTTGCTCACAGGGTATATTATGAGAGAAACAGATACCATCTGAAACTGTTCAGTCCCACTAGGGCTTGCCCTGTTCTTCTACACAGCCATGCAGATACTTAGCATATGTAGCATGCAGATATATATATTTAGTTATAGTTTAATTTTCATGTTTCTTTTCATCTTCCGTGCACTTAACAGCTTATGCCTCAATTTTGAACTTCTATTTCCACATCTGACACTGTAGCCAAAAAGAAACACAGCAAGGTACTAGACAAAGACATGTCATTAGTCAGAGATTAGGAACATAAGTCTAAGTACAGGACATGTCAACAAACTGCTTTGTTACTGGAGTCATCCTATAAAGTAAACCCTGCTGATCCTTAAATGAAACATATAATAAACTTATGCATAAAGAATCACTTCACCACCCACTTTAATTTATCATTACAAGGCTTTGCCTACAAGACCCATCTCATTTTGCAGCAAGATGAGACCAGCATTTGCTCCAGTCATGATTATGTCATTATTCAATCCCACCCACCATTTATAAGTTAATTATATTCCTACCTATTTTTACACCCTACCTATTTTTACACCTATTTTCTATTTAGAACCCCAGTTCTAATACAGATTTCTGTCAAGTACCAGCTCTTTTGCTATACTGAAAACTGGCCACTAGTACCAGTTCTCCCTCTTTCATTTTGCTTCTGTTATTAATTTAGCAAGTTGGCTGGGAAAAGAAATCAGACAAAACCCCAAACCTAAAACAGGTTTTGTCAGACTACAGTAGAGCCTGTATTCCACCCTTAATCATTATGAATTTCAGGATACACATCCAATTAGAACAGATATCTGGACATATTTAGAGAGAATTTTAAAAAAATGGCAATACCTATTATCTTTGTACCTACTGCAGCTGAAAAATATCATTAATTGGATTGTACATCTAAAGACCATCAGACCTACAGAAGTGGTACTTTTCATTATGTAATAAAAATCAAGTAAGATCCCTGCAAATATCTTTAACATACCTATGAACAACATGGAATGTTTTCTTGCAAATTTGAGACCTTCATTTCTGTCAACTTCACGGTTTTCCTGTAATAAGACATAGCATTAATATGCATTATTAACAAAATACACCAACAGACTACTTACTGCAGTTGAATTTGGTTTACCTTATCAATCTTGTTTCCAACTAGCATTTTCACTATGTCATTCCTTGTGCAGTAAGTTTCCAGTTCATTTAACCAGTTATCCAGCTTGACAAAAGTATCTCTTCTTGTGACATCGTACACTGAAAGATATTAGCAATATTATTTGCACAATATATTTCCAAGAAATACAGCTTATATTACAAAAGGAGCAAAAATTATCGCTTTTTGAATTAGAAAACTGAAGGAGTTCCAAGGATTCCAATTTACTCACTACAGCAAGACAATAATTGGAAAAAAGTTGAACATCCACCAGCTCAAATCACTGATGATACTAATGCAGAGCAACTCTAAGATTCAGTCATCTACTGTTCTCAGACTTACTTGAGACATCCTAGCTTACAGACTAGAGGCTATCATTCTCCAAAGAATTCTACACTTCCAGACCCTTGACATAGGATACTTATTAACACCACTACACAAAAGATATGCAAAGAGGATGGCATGACCTTCTGCAGTGAGTTAATTAGTGATAATTAGGCCTTAACACCACTGCTATGCTACTGATTTAGCTAAAAAAGTAAACTGACCACCAAATCCTCACAAATCCCAGTGAGCTACTGAATTTTCAGCATTTTAGTGTTTCAAACTATTTAGCATTTGTGTGGGATATAAGTAATAAGCCATGCTAGGAGCAGAAAGGGCAGACAAAAGGCAGACTTTGTTAAACCTAAAATCCACTACCCAGCAACTATCTAATAACTACCATTTCAAGCTATGAAAGTATTTTTTCCTTCATTCTCACATCGCATGTGCAGACAGGCATAAACACTTGGTTTCAATCAAATCTATAGCTTGGCTTGCATGAATAACCTTATTATTAGGAAGTCGTTTAACAAAAAAAATAGTCAGGAGATTATTAAATAAAACAAGAGCAAATCTCAACAGCAGAACTTTCTAGTTCCCAAATAATGCTTGCTTACTTTTACAGCTTTCAACAGTAAGTGGCAGGTCAGTGCCAGCAACTAAGTGACTTGACAAGACATGCCTTGACAGCATCTTCCTATACGAGGAAGATAATGCAACTCAGACTTGGGAAATAGTGCATACAAAACAAAACCTACCAGGAAGTCTCATGATAGAGGTTACTCCAAGTTAAACAATTTAACTGGACACAATATCTTACAAAGAACCTCTCAAGTCAGACACAACTTCAAAAAAAAAAATTAAACTTAATTCCCTGCCCTTACTTTAGTTAGCTCCTCACTTCTAGCAGTGGAAAAGCAGAACTTCAGAGCTCAGTGCCTAGTTAAGAGGTTTCCATATATGAAAGAAAAGCAAAAGTGACTTCGCTGTGAAGTTGCAATTATGGGGTTTGGCCTGGGTTTCTCCCACACAGACTGATGCTGTTTATGCTCCCAGCTAGCCTTTTCTAAGTAATTCTGACTGTGTAACATCCCATCAGTATAGAGACACAGAGCAAAAAATCCCAGCTAGACTCCACAGTGTTTATATTCATTTCACTAGGAAAAAGGAACAGGGAGAAGAAAAAGAGAAAGCTGTATACATACTGATACAGAAAGAATACACTGAGGAGAAGAGAAAAAATCTTTTTTTTTTTTTTTTTTGACTCTGGGCTTAGTAAGCACAGGCAAGAAAACCAAAAGTAATAAATAAAAGACAAATTCCTGGCAGCACAGGGACAGCTCCAAGCTATCCCTTCAAATAGCAGTAGCTTTAAATCTAATGCAAAAATCAGTGGTTCTCAGGCCAGTGAGATTGACTACATGAGAAAGAGGTCAGACATCAAATTCAAGATCCCTTAATATATGAGTTGTTCAACACAGATACAATGATTTTTAATATCAATTAGATATTATAGAAAGGTTATATGAGTTTGTATAACTCCAATGCATGAGAAAACCATAAACTTATTCAAAATAGCATGCAAAGCTATACTTACCCAGGATAACACCTTGTGCACCTCTATAGTAACTGGGTGTTAACGTTCTGAACCGCTCCTGACCTGCGGTATCCTAAAAAGCCATTCAGAAAGTTCCATTATTCAGAATTTGAGCAGAATCTAGTTTAGCTCTCAGCTATTCTGCTTCTAATGAACATACAAAATAAGATTCAAAGTATATTCAACTACCAGATTAACCGAGTTTATACCCTTCCCTGATGTTTTACTGCACATTAGCTTAGAGATTTGATGTAGTCTGTCCTGGGAAACACGTTTAAACTGTTAGGTGTGGTAAATAACTGGACTATATAGCAATAAGATAGCCGTTTCTGTGGAAGCATTTGTTCTGCAGCCAGTAGGGCAGCAACCAGCAAGAAAGAAGCACAGCTGCAGTACTAACTAAGACTTTGTAACAAGCATCAATACTCATGGCAACAAAATTAGTTCCTTCACTTCAATCACCTTGGTCCAACTAAATTTGATTCAGTGCCAGGGTAAATGCATTTAATGTGCTATGACAGAGCAGAAGCAGAAATAAGTCAGCGGTTGTTCTGTTTTTAAGGAAAGCTGAATTTACATCTGCAAATTTAAAGCATCAACAGCTCTGCAAAAAAAACCCGGACATTAGAATGCTGTTTTCTTATCGAGATTAAGTTATAGTGCACACTCATTGCAGACTTTACGCACAGAAGATTTTAAGTAACTTCATCCAAGTTACCCCAGGTTAGAAGTGATGCATGAAACACTTCGGACTCAAAATGGTTCCCTGCCAAAGAATCTGAACAACTGAACTGGACTTCCAATATTCTGCAAGTCCTCAGGCCATCCCACACATCTCAAACTGGTTTTGTGTCATGATACAGCTTTTCTTTTCCAGTTTACCGCAGAATTATTTCTTTGTATTCACCAATATATAAGATGATAACCCTACATTAGTCCTATGTAATATTTTCCATCCCATGATCACTCATCATTCTGCTATCAGTCTGGTTTTCCTCCTATATGTCTATTTGTCTGTCAAGGTGTTGCAGTTATTTTCCTTGTCAAACCCATTTATTTTAGTGACGATTACTATTGTCACACTAAGACATTAAGTCCTGTTTGTTAGTCGAAATATATATTGCAATACTTGTTGCTTTGAGAGTGTTTCATATCTCATGTTCCACTACTACTTCCCAAGGAAGTAAAGATTATCTCGCTTATATGAGAAACAAGGTTTTACTCTTGCTTCCTACAAGAAGTCACAACTGGATCTGAATATTCAAAAGGTGCTTCGAGGCTGGTTTGCAGAATGCAGAATGTTCAAAAAAAAGCTTGGAAGTACTTTTTCTTACCTTACTTGCCATGAATTTAGAAGTTCTACTTTTAACTAGAGTAGATGTTGAACACTCTAAGGCTAAGATTACAAACACTGCCTCTCCCTCTTCCAGCTGCATTTGCTACAAATAACACTGACCTTGAGCATATAAAAGTCTTTGTATGAGGGCTATGAAGCTTATAGGCTAAAAATTGTTTTGAGAGGTAACATTTGAGCATAAATTGAGCATGCAACAGTAATCTTAACCTATTAATACACTACTAAATTTTGCCTAAAACGTTTAGGTTAAGAAGTGCACCCTTTTAAAACCTGTCAAGTACAAACAGGAACAATGTATACAAGGAAGTCTCAGATTAGTGAGGGCTAACTCTTTAGAAGCTAAACAATGAATTACTCATAAAAAAAAAAAAATCTACGCATGGCCACATTCACTGTTTTAAAGTCTGATTGATTTAGCACCATTTTACTCCTCCTCTTCTCTACTCCTATCCCCGACCTAGAATCAGTGCTGCAGAAGCAGCTCATAGGCAAGAGAATTGCCCCATTAGCCAGTTGTCCCACAATTCATTCCACCTTCTGAATGGTTCAGTATTAACCTCTCACTCCTCCAAATCACCTTCATATTAAATAGAAAAGGATTCTATACAAACTGTTCCTTATACAAGCCATTACTATTCCTAAAGCAAAGCAATACTTCAAGAACTTAGGAGAGACTTACCCATATTGCCAGTTTAGCTTTGTTTCCATCAACTGAAATAGTTTTCACCTTGAAGTCCACACCTAAAGGAGGAAAAATATTTTAGTTCTTCAAACATACCACAGCTATTTTTGAAAGAAAATTAAAGAGAAAAGAAAAAAAAAAATCAAACTCGGGAAACAAGTTGTGTTTCGACAGGAGCAGGAAGAGTAAGTTTCATTAGCTATTTACGAACCTTGCTCAAAACTCAAGGTTTTGTTGCTAACAGACTTTTACAAAAGCCTAAGGGCCTTTTAAGCCATTGACTCAAAATATTTTATGGAAATAAGGCAAATACTACATTTCCTATATTAAAACACATACTCCAGGACAAATATTCAAGTCTATAATACAAATGGATTAACTTTCTATTCATTACTCATACATGTGTTCTCCTTGAGTATATCTGTCATCTTGTGGAACAACGTGCTTTTAAAAGAAAGAAGGAAGCTGCATTCAGGTAGCTATTGGCTCTGTTTCCCTATCTCCAACAACCTGACGAAGTCCCATCAAGGTGATCATGCAAAGGTAAAACAATACAGAGACTCATCCACTACATGATTGCTATCCTGTGAGAAATAATGTTAGATGACAGTAATTCCTCTACCAAACATGTCACATAAGCTTCGGATGATTTGAATACACAGTATGTCTCTTACAAAGATTCCAGCAATGTCAGGGACTCACCAATACCATGCTCAGTGACCAAGAAAACGACAACATGGTGACAGTTCTGCTGTTGATAGGTCATCTACCTCAACATCTGACAATTCTCCCCCTCGCTTTTTTTAAATACACAGGAAATAGCAGCCTATCTCTTGCCCAAGGACAAGCTGCAAAAAACTCAAGCCAAGGAGGACAAGATGTTAACGACTGTGCAAATTTAAAGGATATAGCAACACACATCAGTTTGAGAGGCTGAGTACAGTTATGATCCACTTTGCTGTAATATAATCCTTAGGTTACTGTCCTGGTTTCAGCGGGGATAGAGTTAATTGCCTTCCTAGTAGCTGGTATAGTACTATGTTTTGAGTTTGGTATGAGAAGAATGTGGATAATGCTGATCTTTTCAGTTGTTGCTAAGTAATGTTTAGTCTAAAGTCAAGGATTTTTCAGCCTCTCATGCCCAGCCAGCAAGAAGGCTAGAGGGGCACAAGAAACTGGGAGGGGACACAGCCAGGACAGCTGTCCCAAACTGGCCAAAGGGGTATTCCATACCATGTGACATCATGCCCAGTACATAAACTGGGGGGAGTGGGAGTGGGGGGATGGCCACTCGGGGACTAAATGGGCATCGATCAGCAGGTAATGAGCAACTGCATTGTGCATCATTTGTATATTTCAATCCTATTATTATTACTATTGTCATTTTATTAGTGTTATCATTACTAGTTTCTTCTTTTCTGTTCTATTAAACCGTTCTTATCTCAACCCATGAGTTTTACTTCTTTTTCCCGATTCTCTCCCCCATCCCACTGGGTGGGGGGGGGGAAGAGAGTGAGCAGCTGCATGGTGCTTAGTTGCTGGCTGGGGTTAAACAACAACAGTTATCAACAGCAAGTAACTGAAGCATGTTTCAATTATTTTGGAGTGACTCTCACTCCCCACCAGGCAGCAGCCCTGAAATGAAGTAGTAGCGTGGAAAGTTAATACCTTTGTATGAACAACTTTCAAGTGTAACATCAAACTTTTTGCACTTTGACATAAAATTGTAGTCATCGTAGCTGTTACAAGAATACAAATTTCTGTTTTAACTATTCTAACACAAATTATTTAAGTAGGGCCTTATGATAAGTGTGCTGCACTTGTATTCCCAAAGCCATGCAGATTACAAACAAGTGCAAACAGCTGCCAAAATACGTTCAACTTCCAAAGTCACAGAGGGTGTATAGGATGCTTAAGAAACTGCACATTGCAAGCAGATTCACAACTTTACTGCAACTGAGGTTTAAAAGAGCTTTATTTAAAAAACAAAAAACAAACAAACAAACAAACAAAAAACCAAAAAAACCACACAATTTTTATTCCACTGTTTCACAACTTCAGCTCACTACTGTTCCCTGAAGTCATTTTCAGACTACATTCTGCACTGGAAAAAGCCCATACTCTTTATTTCAAGCAAAATTTGGCCAAAATACATTAACTTTTGCAGTAACTAAACAGAACTCTGTTTTTTTCAGGGACTAAGACTCTTAGTCCCTAACTTAGCCGTAATATAATGCTCCACACCATGCACAAGAATGGTACATCAGTCTAGAGTTGTGTTCACAGAAAAGAACAGTCACTATTAACTTTGTGTTAAACACCAGTTCTTAGAATTTTACCTAGTTCATAGAAGACTGCAATGCTAGCAAGTTGACTCAAATTGATCCTGAAGAACATCCTGTTCTGCCAATTTTTCAGCACTCAGCAGTAACTGCAATTTTCATTTAATGGAAAGTACATACACACCTTTAGCCTTGCTGCTGGCTTAAAATTAAAAGATAATGCTTTAAATTCTGCATGAGCAATGCAAGCAAATTAAGAAACTAAAATAGTGAATAAACCCCATGTGTTATAGATTGATTACTGAAAAGCAAAAGTATGAAGATGAACTAATAGCACACCAAAATATATCCTTTAAAGTGATCAAGTGGCAAATACAATTCTAGTAAGCCATGGAGCTCAACATGTACAAAAGCCAGTTAGCAAAAGGAAATCTTTTAAATAACTAGGTTTTTGATTATCAATCTGCCATAAAAGAGGACAAGTGGAAAAAAGTAGGGCTCAAGAAAATCTTGTTAAATTGAGCAAACAGGGTACTTATGTTCCCTAAATACTTCAGTGAAATACAGACATGTTTGCGTGACAGGTGTCAGTTCTGAGTTTGCAAGAGTGATGTTTCTAACCTTGACAAAAGAAAGCTGACAGTGCTTTCCACCATGCCTTGGAAGGCAGCCAAAAACAAGACAGCACTACTAGACTGTACTCCTGTGTGTTCATACCTACCACTTCAGCACTACACACTAACGTACTATGGACTTGAAGTCTGCATGGAATAGCTCTGTCACCTTCATGCTGCTCTCACATTTAGGCCAGTATGCCATGCTGTAGTTAAGGGAAGTGCAAAATCAGCTAGAGTGTATTGTTTGTGTTGTAGGTAACGGACAAGTTGGACAGCTTAGAGTTGGAGGACTCCAAGTGCAAGGAAGTCTAAAAAGCTAAGAGACATCAGATCTGTGCAATACATTACTTCACTTAAGAAATAGGAATTGCGCTGAACACTTATCTCGAATCTCTTATACAAGGAGCGAGCAAGTAAAGGCAAGCATGAGCAGTAAGGATAACAAAAAATACCGGGGTATATATAGTCTGATAAGATCCTTGTGATGAAGCCTGGTGAACAAGTTAGCCTCAAAAGAATGCAAGGAAGACAGGCAATCTCCTAGGTTGAATAAAACATGGTTAATCCAACTGAAGCTCCTGTAGTCAAAATATTTGCCCAAGGCAGCTCATTCTTCTAAGAATACCCCAGGATTTTTACAAAATTCTTAAGAAAAAAAAAACAACACAAAACAATAGTTTAGGGTTTCATTTAAATTGCCCCCAGTAGGTTTGTGCAAGCTACGAAGATAAGGTACATCTCAACAGGTCATTACAAGGGACCAGTCGTGCTGCAGCCAAGGCTTTCCTCAGTGTTGTGGTTTTGCGTGCAGTTGTTGTTTTAGGTTTTTTTAAACATATAGCATGTTATCTCTCCACTTTCTAATCCAAATTAAAAAAAATATAGTCACTTTAACCAGTCCAGCAGTCAGTACGTAGATGACGCTGAAAGATTACATTATTTGTAGTCAATCCATTCATTTTGGAAAAGCATCATACCCTGCCGTCTCAACAGGAAAGCCTTAAAATTATTTAAAAATCTCTTCTGTCCCCAAACTCAAAATGAAATAGTGTTTAATCAGCAAAAAAAGAAATCCAGGTCGAGATTCACAAAGTGTTTTGGCATTTCACTATCTTGCGAGTACCTGAATTAGGCATCTAGGATCTGTCTTCATGCAGCAGGAAAGTTATCTCTAAGAACTCACTCCAGGTACTTTATAGGAACAACAAATCCTGCCCTGAATTTAAAGCTAACATGTTGTTTCTTAGCAATACATTCACCAGAAAAATGGCAATGCCATAATCTAGTAGGTTTTTTTTTTAAAAAAGGAAACAAGAAAGTAAGTAGGAACCCAGATACTGTTCACCTTCCTGTTAAGTGAAAAAAAAAATAAATTAAAAGAATCTGCTATCCCACATGAGTGCTCCACACACCACGCTATAGGACTTTCACAGTAGCTCTACTGCACAACACAACTGCAAACATCAGCTGGAGGGGCCTAACAGCTAATGCAATTTAGATAAGCATTTGCTCAGTCTCTAGAAACTTTCTTTTCCTGCCAGATGATCATATTCATTCCAGATTAGTGTATTTGTTTCAGAACTCAAACTCTATTTGAAGTAATGCTCACACTGAGTACTCTTCCCCCTTTTCCATATCAGAAACAGAACAGGGTAGGATCTGCCAGTAGCAAACCTTGAGTTGTTGCTATTAACAGCCAACAATTAGCTACCACACATGCGTTATGCATTTTGACAAATCCCAAAGAAGAGGAATTACTTCAGGAAATAATTCCTTAGTTTCTCAAATAGTGCACTGATGTCTGTTTTTGACATTGGTAAAGAGTATTACGTATGAACAGCAGAATGAAAAAAACACACAATTAAGAAAAAAAAAACAAAAAACCCCAAACAATAAAGATGCCCACACTGAGATCAAACTAGTCTATTGGTATCCAAAACATCATGAAAGCTAAAGTAGCTATTCTGCACTGACTTCCTGCCCCACGTGGTTGACACACCAAGAAAGTAAAGTGATTTGAAATATATACAGTGCCAAAACTATTTAGATTAGAATACAAAATTGCCACCTTCACCACCTGGTGTGTTCCATTCCTGTTTCCTTCCACCCTATCCTTCCTCATGAGCTTAAGTAGGGCTATTTGTACGAGTTCATTTTTTAACGAGCAATGAAATGAACAAAAGTAGGCCATGTTCCTCCCCTTGGCTGCTCAGTGCTTTACATGAAACAGTACTCTGTTATCTTATTAATGTTAATGAAAAATAGATCAATTTATTGATTTCTTAACTGATTAGACAGAGCTAGCTTTGTTTACCAACACCTGAACTCAAAGAAAAAATCTGATAGAAGTCCTTAGCCAGAACTCTTCCTACAGAGAAAGTAAAAAATGCAACTGAAATTCATTGTGTGGAAAAGTCATCTCTATTTTCCATTACTTCAGTTACTAATTTGGCACAGAGCTGCATCACATTCTTCATAGTTTCATTTTGCTTCCTTTGACAACCATCTACATAGTATATCCTGCATTCTGGGTCATCCTCCTCCAGCCCAACTGACTTCACTGTTAGTAGGTATCATACCAACATAGCAATGACACATCCCTGCTTTTTTCCCAGCAGCTCTAGATTTTTGGCTCTCTTCCATTTTTCTCAAGAGTCTAGCTGCCAAGGAACTGATTACTAAGTAGGCAAGAAAAAAGCCACATTGTCATTTCATCCTTATAGAGGAAAAGCAGATGCCACACAGAGCCCAGTCCACCCTAGCATTATCAAAAGTTGCAAGAACTAACATCCCCTACTAAAGGGAGTGTTAAGTCTTCTTAAGATAGCTACCAAGTATCATACCACACAGAACACAAGTTCTGGACAGCAATATTAGAATTCAAACAACCTGATAGCAATCTTGCACAGATAAATCAATAGGAGACATAACAATAGCTCTTACATTTCCATTTTAGCCTAAAATGCTGGCAAACTGAACTGCAGGTTGTTCCACTAGAGGTTTTCACTGCCCATACCTATGACTTCCATCGTCATGGTGAAGGGTGACATTTATATCTGTTTTCCTAGCCAAGGATATATTTTTGCATAAAGGGGACAACTACAGGCCAGTACAGTCAGTGCTCTACACCAAAGAGCACTGCATGCTAAAACTGTGTCCACATCATTCTTTCCTTACAGAGAAGCAGACATGTCTGAACTTCACTACTGGTTAGGCAAGTCTGAACAAACTCCAATTTTGTACTGAAGTTGGTATAAATTTTTCTAAGGTAGCATCAGCACATACTTACCAATCGTTGCTGCAAGTTCCGGGTCAAACGTATCATCTGTGAACCGCAGTAGAAGGCTGACAGGGAAGGAAGAAAAATTACAGTTACTATTATTGCAGCATATCCCTAGCTTGCTGGAAGCCTATAAATTACAAGTCTGAAAGTAACAGCAAGATCACATAGCTAAATAAAAACACATCTCATTTTTTGGTAATTTCTTTCCCACAACAAACAAAAATGGGAACACAGAAATAATATGGCAGACATGCTCTGCTAGGAGAGCCCTGGCCTCTTCTCTGCATCTATTAACAAGTATGTCTCTCTGAAAGCAAAGTACCACACAAGTTTTCAAATCAGTTGCCTAAACAGTCACATGGTTTGCTTCTCAAAGCATTTTACTTCTATCTTATGCTATTTTTGTTCTCCCAGAATTCAGTACAAAGGTTAAGATTTTTTTTTTTTTTTGCTTCATATTGCCTCACACAGTATTTCTGTAAGCTTGAGAAGAAAATTCCAAGTCAGCTTTTCACCCCAGAAATTACTCCTTGAACTGGGCACACAGTGGAACAGTAAGGACTACACCCATCATAAATAAAGATACAGAAGTTTAAGAGTAGAATTAGCTCACCATTGTTTTATGGTTTTGTTTCTTTTTGTATAAGGAGTTTCACACATGCAACATTTCCCCCCTATCCTGATGGATATGTTTGCCACCAAAAGAAGAACAGCTACAACTAAGATTTACCAGCACATCACACTATAGTATTAGGCCCATAATGCTACTGTACTTGTGCCAAATGTAAATATTTTGGCAAGAGACAAAGAGTCTCAGCATGCAGTTTTTAAAATCACCAGTCTTATGCATCTGTGGCAAGTGTATATTACCATCTGGCAGACAGCTGTTTGCTATGACTGACAGCTTCTATTCATTTCCAGGCTAGAGAAACAAAACAAAGCCCTTTTTATTTTTTTGGTCTTCTCCCCCTCCCCCCGTTTTTTTCTCCTCTCTTTTTGCATGTGAATTTAGCAGCCAAGTCCTTTTTAGCATTTGGACACAGTCCTGCATTGACAAAAAAGCGACTACTGAAATTCCTTTACTTCAATAAGGCTGAGTGAAAACTCCAAAGCTAACCATAGACCAACCTCTTTTTCCTTACTCCAGAACAAAAAAACCAAATGGTAGCTTTATTTACTGAAGAATAATTAAAATTAAACAAAATTGACAGCACATTGGTTTTTACTGGTACCTTCAGATGGCTGTATCAGGATGTTATTTAAGAGCAGCTATTTTTAGTTACAACCAAAACCAGTTTCACCCAAAACAGACAAAATATGGAACTCTCATACTGCCATTAGAATACAAACATCAGTTTACAAGTCTTGAGTGCTAAGCCCAGACAACTTCTACTTTCCCCACCTTTCTTTCATATGCAGATATCCTCTTCTACAAAGTAGAGCACACTCACAAGGACCAGGTTTAAGACAGCATTTGATAGGGAAGAGACACAAATTCAGGAATAGTTCAATATTAAGTTCCTGTACCTGAACAACTGTAGTGTTACTGTTTTATAGCAATTTCATTTCCTCTACATAAAGTCTCTTTTAACTAATTTTCTGATGTGAAGAAATAAGCACGTAAGTAGGTATACAAAACCATTGTCCATACTATGTGTCTTGGGAAAAATTCTTCCATATGGCCACACATAAAAGAGATGACTTAAACTAAAAGAAATTTGCTCAGATCATGTCTGTCACCAGAAGCCTACTGTACTAGATTATCAATTCAGTAGCTAACTCAAAGGATTGACTGACAGATTTTTAACAGATAAGGGTGGTGGGTTTTTTTCTGATTAGGAACTTATATGTTATTTAGGGTCATGGTAGAAGACTCGGATCACTGCCATAAAAACATCAAATCTAACGTGAGTACTGTGGTATGCTCCCAGATGCCCACCTGCGTTTATATCCCACTTCCTTTATTAAGGTCTATAGCACTAACAAAGTTAAAGAAAAAAAAAACAACCTAAAAGACAAAAAAGGTAGCTTAGACAAAAACCATGAAAAGGCAGGGGGGGTGGGAGGGGGAAGAAATCAGCCTCAACGTACTTGAGAAAGAATATAATTAGTCAGCAGAAGAATCAGCGGTAGAACTACTTCACTGCCAACCTTATATGCCCCTGCCCCCCACTCTACACCCAGTGCCGGGTCACTGGTGACTCTACGTGTACATATTATGGACCTGATTAACCCCAAAGCACTACGGAGACGCACAAGCGCACCCATCGCCACACGACACAAGGCTGCGCAGGACACAGGGAGGCCCAGATCGCCCTGGCCAGGCCGGCAGAGCTCCGCTTCGCCTCAGCTTCCAACTGGGTCAGGCAGGCACCGGCTCTCCCCTCCCCGCCGCGGGGCCGGCGGCCGAGGCAGTGCTGCGGAAAAGGCAGGCAGCCCCGAGCAGGGGCAGCCTCTCGCCTGCGGGAGGGCTGGCCGAGAAGGGGCGAGGAAGCTCCCCCCCGCGGGGCCTACCCCTCCTCAGGGCAGGCCGCGCCCAGGCCGGGCGGCCGCCGAGGCAGAGGCGGTGGTGTCCAGCGCGGCGCCGCGGGGGACTAGGCCGGGCCCGACCGGTGCCCCGCACGGCGGCAGGAGAGGCTGGGGGAGGCGGGCGCCCCCTCACCTGGACTTGCCGACGCCGCTCTCCCCGATGATGAGGATCTTCAGGGTAGTCAGCACGTCCTCGTCCATCCCGTCAGCGCGCCCGGCCCGGCCCGGCCCGACCCGACCCCCACCGACGCTCCCTGCGCAGGCTGCGGCGGCACCGCCTGCGCCTGCGCGCCCCGCCGCCCCTTTTCCCTCGCCCCCTTCGCCGCCTGCCCCGCGCATGCGCCTCGGGCGCCTCAGGTGCGCCCGCGGCGGGAGGAGAGGGAGACAAACATCCCCGCCCCTGCGGGTGGCGCATGCGCAGAGGGAGCCGAGCCGGGAAAGGCCGGGCCCTGTTGTCAGTGCGCGCGTGCGCAGCGGGGCGTCCTCCGCCGGCCCGTGCCGGTGAGGGGCGCGTGCCTGTGAGGGGCGCCGGCCGCCTCCGCGCAGTCTCCGTCGGGCGGAGGGGTCGGCTCTGCCCGGCGTCCTCTGCTGGGGGGGAAAGGGGGGTTGAGGAGACTGCCCTTGCGTCTTGAGTTGCTCTTGGCGTCAGGACTCGGGGTCGGTGGAGAAAAGACACCGGGTGAAATGGCGGAGGGGAAGGAGAAAGCTCGGGCCGCACAGTGGTAGCTAGCCAGCTCCCTGTGCTGAAGCGGAGCAAGCAGCCACCTCTCGAGGTGAAGAACAGCTAGTCAGGACCCCAGCACCAGAAGAATGGGCTCGTTTGATTACGAGCCACCGCTACGTCCAGCAATGCAGGCCAGTTGATACATCAGGGTGTATACTTTCCTGCCAGCAGATTCCTCTGTCCATTAAAAGCCCTAAATGTTCCTCTGAAACTGATGGCAGTGAGAAAGCCTTTTTATAACGAGTTCGGCTAACCTGCTGTTATGGCTTGAAACGCGCCTCAGACCATGTGTAAGCAAGTGCAACTCTTTTAAAAATTAATCAAGCGCATGTCTGACGTGGGTCTGAAATTGTCCTTGGTTTGTGCTGTCATCCTTGGGCCGGCTAGGCAGCTTCTGTTCATCTCCAAAGGCTGACTCCGTAGTGCACGTAAATGGCCTTAGGCTCTCCTGTAGTCACACCGAATGAAAGAGATCAGGCCGTGTCAGCAGTTTGCACAAGGCAGGTGTAGTTGTGAGACTGGTGGTTTTTGTCAGAATGCTGGCTGCAGAGGGCACAGTTCTCCTAGCAAAGTCCTGATTTTGCTGGGCAGTTGCCTTCAACTGGATTACAGCGTCAACACAGTAACCGTTCTTTTGCGTTTGTGCGGTAAACATCTTTGGTACCTTGCTCCTTCCACTTTCAGGATCTGCTCTCCTGCCTCTTTTACCTCAGAAAACTAACTCCCAGGATGAGTACAATAACAGTAATTATCCTATTAAATTACGGAGGCGTATTCTATAATTAAACATGTGCCAATGGCTGGCTGTGTTTCTACCAGGACTGTTCCTGTTTATTAGTAATAATCTGAGATTTGTTGAAGGTGTGACTTAGTTTTCATGGCTTGGATTGTGCTTTGCAGTCATACAAGAAGGCAGTACATCTATACTCTGTAGTTTTTGTTGAAGCGTATAGGAGTTGTGGGGTCTTACTGTGGAACAGGATGAGAATTTGAATTTGGAAGGTGGACCCAAACAGCAAAGTAGTCTACTAAGGATACTGAATCCCTTGAAGTCAGAGAGTATTTGTATTCTGGTATTTGATTTTTTCCATTGTAGCCATAGAATTGAATTATTCAATATGGATACTAGTCCTGATTCAAATTATAATTCTATACCTCACTCAGAATGAAGGGTCAGCCAGGATGGCATTCAGATCTTTGACCTTAATGATAAGCAGATGCAAGAAAGGAGGCAAAACCTGCCCTAAATGAACAGTCCCATAGCTCATGCTTATGGATGTGGTGCTTTAGACCTTCCTAAGCATGCCCTTTGAGAACAGGTGTTTCTCCTCCATGTTGTACTCCTTCAGGTAGAACTGTGTAGTCCTCTCGCTCTGAGATTGGATCTGGCTGCAGCAGTTGACCTGTTTACTCTCTGTATATCTATTTTAACTCTGGAAAGCTAGGCCATGTTGTGCATTTTTCATCCCTATTACAGGAGCCAGTGGTAGTGGATAATTAAAGTAGCTCAGACCTAGCTCCTTCAAAATAAGAGTACTATTTATTCACTGAAAGATGTACAATAATCAGGGCAAAATATGTACTTATTTTCTTATTAAGCTTTTGCAGGGTTTCTTCAGTGAAACCATCTCTGAGCTTGGAGAGACATCTTGCCTGCTGTAATTCATGGGCATTCGCCTGTTTTCTTACGTGATTTTCATGACTCATAAGGAGTCCTCAGTTACTCATGACAACTAGCCCAATCCCTTTCTTTAGTAAGGCTGGAGGTCTTTTTTTCTTTTTATCATTTACTATCCCGTTTGACCCCGACCTCAGATGTGGGAGAATCAAGCCATAACAGCTTGGTTAGCCCTTCCTGATAATTAGTCTTCCTACAAGAACACTGGAGACCTTTTGACTGCCTTTTTTTTTTTTTTTTTTTTTTTTTTATGCTATGCTGTTTCCTCTTGATTTCTTCTCACTGATCTCTGAATTTCTGGCAGAGAAGCACCAAGCAGATCAACTTGTCTGCATATAATATTTGTAAATAATTATGCGTAGACTTTCCTTATTCTTCATACACTGCTAAGGGAAGCAGTCTGATGGTAGAAAACTAGCATAACTGGTTCCAAGACAGCTCCCCGCCGTGTATGGAGATGTGTATATAGAGAAAGAGATGAAATTTGCACTTCAGAGTTTCCCCTCATGCCTCTCAACCAGGCTGCCTGGTTCCTGGCCTGATACAGGACTCGAGAAGTAGAAAAATGTCAGCACTATCTCAGCTAGCACAAATGTATGTGATCAGTGTTCCTGAGGTTTTGATTACTTCAGGGCTGTGGCAAAGAAGGGAAAACATTGTAACAATGATAGCTCCTGTATTCTCAGCATCAAAATTCCCTGTCCACTGCATTATGGGCTTGGCTATATTCTTGATGAAGAAAACAGGTCATTAGGACTGAGTAATTGTGATTACCTTTCTCAAAAGATGGGGAGTTATTTATAGTCACTCCCTTAGGGTTGAGATCTGTAATAAAAGGGCCATTGCACTTCATGTGTCCTCAGGGGACCCTAGACCAGTTGCATAGCACAGTGTCCTTAGGCAGCCACTGAGACTGAGGACAGGCTAGAAGGACCTCCATCCAGTTTGTTCCTGCTGAACAAGCTGCAGTGTAACCTTAGCAACAGAGATGAGTGTGTCAGTAATGAATCAGCAACGTGAGAGACAACCTGGAATAAATAACAAAGGGCTCCCTCAGTCTCATTCTGTGTCTGAAAGACACCTGGGAGCCTTTGGTAAGTTCACTTGAACCATCTGCCTTAGCTTCCACAGCTTAAACATGGGGATAATGGTATTTGCTGTAGAAGACTGCAGAAACAGCAAGGGCTGATATGCCAAGGGAGCTAACGGTTTGTGTTTTCCCTGCCAGCACTGCCTAGTTCAGCATGAGCTGTGAAATTCATGATGGCAGAGTGGCTACATAACTGCATGGCTAGCCTCCTCTCTCTCCCTTCACCAATGCCATCACAAGTAAAAAGAGGCCTTGAAACGTATAGGTTCTGTTTAGGTTGGTTAGGTACACAAAAGTCTCAGGAGGATGCAGGTCTCCAGGTGTCAAAGTCCTTAATTCATTGGTACTTTCAAAGATTTTCTGTTATGCCAACTATGCACAATGTCCAGCAGAAGTTGAGAAGCTCAGCCACTTCAGAGAGAAGTTGACAGCAATCTACAGGTCTCGTGTTGCAAAGACTAATCCTACTCTCCCACTTCCAGATTGTGAGGCTGACCCATATTTTGTCATGGCAGTGAGTCAGGAGTTATGATTCACAGCGAAACAAGCACGATTGCTAAGATCACCAGTCCCTCCTAGCAGAAATGACACACATACACATGCTCATTCCTTTTTTCTTCTTCATACAGTAATTTGCGAAGTTCGTAAAAGTGACTATCAGCATGTGTGTCAGATTCAGGGAGGTTCCTTTTCTGTGTGACAAGCTTAAACACAGTCAGCACATCCATATGATTTCACATTCAGCAAATAATAGCCGGGAGCGAAAGTGCTGCAGGAGTCCCAGAACTCTGGGCAGGATTTCTCTGGAGACCACACTGCAATGTAAATGATCCTGCTGTGGCTGGCCACTTCTTTTCTAAAGAATCCAGCCTATTTTTATGAAGCAACTACATAACAATGTTTTTCTCCCCACCTCCAACAGCAGCCAGAGCTGGGTGCTTCCATCTGTTGATCCTCTCAGTGCCTGCTCGGTTTCTGTGAACAGTAAGGGGGATTTAAGACGATAAGCACATTAGCTCTGGGCAATTAAAATACACTGCTTATAGTCAACGCAGTTTAAAAAAGTGGATTACACAGAGCGTTGGGTTGTAACAGACAGGAATCAGCTATTTGGGGAAGAACAAGAAAAATAGTGTTTCAGCCTCTCAAAAAGCTATGGTTGTATATGGGAGTGATATGCCAGTGTTTTCAGAGAAAACCAACATGTATTTTGAAGATCGTTAACTGAGTCTTGCATAATGATCATGAGTAGATTCCTGATTTTGTGCTAGAATAATTTGGTTGCTGAAGATAATATGAAAGACTTAGTTGCATACTTTGAAATGTTATTTTACTAGGTACGAGGTGTAATACTCAAGAGACACCACGTCTTACTTCTCTGCTGGAAAATGATGAAAAAGGCTAGCCACCTCCTACTTACATTGAATTTTGTTCAGATAAATTGATTAATCATTTAATCCCAACTAATGCAAGCAGTGGTCTTAGAAATGACAACTTATCTTCTGCATTGTATCATGAATCTTTAAACCAAGGACAGCTTTTAAGACTGGATGACCTAAATACCCTTTTTTAAATGTCTCTAAAGCAACCATTGAAATATGTAAACAATAATGATACAGAAGTAGATTCCTGTTTAGGACTGTTAGATTCCTTACAAAACATTAACTACATTTTACATAATAAGAAAGCAGCTTTAATATTTGAAGTACATCTATCATCTACGGCACATCAACAATGAAAAGGGTGAGACAACAGTTTTCAAAGGGCGTAGTAAGAACAACAAAGTTTAGATGTTAAGAGTTTGCCCACAGCTGCACTTCAGATGCTCTTGAGGAACATACTGAACAGTGGGTGCTGTGTATTGTTCTTTTTCATGGCAAGTACATTTGTATACAGTGCAGCACGATATATAATATATTTACCACTGAGATGAGAAGACAGAAAAAATAATCGCAGAATATTTGACAGACCAGGTTGGTATGAAGTGTTTCCTCTCAGTCTTAATGAAATAAAAAGTAGTAATACATTTCCAAAGCTTACTATTCCCACAGTGGTTCCTCAGTTTTTCAAAGGCCACTTTAGGATTTGCTTTGGACTTCCTATGTTGGTGGGTTAGGAACACAGTAAACTTGCTAAAGGAGACACAGTAGGCATGCATCTGTGTGCAGTACTTTTCTGCTTTAGCAAAATCTGTATTTCTCACTAGCAGGGCAACTCAGGTTCCTTCTCAGAAAACAGCTGTCCTGAAAGCACTCTTCCCATTTTCAAAGAGGGTGTACTTTAAATGATCATTTCAAGGGGGGGAAGTCTGGAATGGAGTGACTTTGCATTTAATGAACAACATATTCATTTCTCCTTCTCCAGTTGCTTTCAATACTTAACATGGTTAATGTTAAGGGGGGAAGGAAAGGAATAACCCCTTCCCTACTGTGAGAGCATTTTATCCATAATCGCCTCTGAAGGGATAACGTACGTCATCTAGCATTAGGTCGCATGTGCCTGTAGGATTAGCTGTTAGAATGGGATGGAGTGGATTAAGTAACTACTGTCATCAGTAGCTCGCCCTTTGCACAATACTGTGTGAAGCAATCCTGGTAAATCAGAGGACCTGGTGGGCAAAGGACAGAGACACAGTAATCAAGGCAGGGATTGCCAAGTAAGCCAAACAACAATCCGTATTAAATCTATGACAGTCATTGGAAGAAATGCATGCAGAAATGTAAATTTAAATGGGGGGCAAATCAAGGCCTACTATGGCAACCAGTTTTATCAGCTCAGAGCAAAGTCCATCTGTCACCAGTGACAGTGAGTAGCTTTGTCTGGGCAACAGCATACAAACAGGACAAGCATGTAGTGATACTTGCCCAAAATGTTACTGCAGACTTCAGCAGTTTGTGACTCAGGGCTTTTTGAGCCCATACAGATGGTGTCTTAATATATAATAGCTGTATTTCTCTTAAATAATAGCAGTATTTCTCTTCATAGAAGAGAATTTCTCATCCATGTATTCTGAACACAAATTAACATATAGACCCTCCTGCGGCAACAAGTTGCACAGGTTAACTATAACTATGTATACATCCTTATTTTTGTTTTATACTTGCCACCTGCTGCCATCATTTGATTTCCCTGCTCAGATTAGGTATGACTGTGAGCAACTGCCTATTTGTTTACTCTGTGCCACACATGATTTTCTAGATCTCCATCATATCCTCCCATAGTTTTAGTTTTTTCAGCAAGAGGAATTGTGAGCTATTTGATCATTCCTTATATGGAAGCCATTACAATTTTAATTATGCTATTTTCTCTTTGCTGTACACTTGCTTTCCTGCTGTATCTTTTTTCAGATGAGAAAACTATAACTAGGCAAAGTACACAAAAAATGAGTGCCCCTAGGGATGAGAATGGGATGTTTTCTGTTATATTCTATGAGTGTTTTCTAATATTTTCTAACAGTCTATTTGTTTTATTGGTCACCATTTAGCACTGAGCTGATGTTTTCACAGACCTATGTATTATAATTTTTTCTACTTCCTTCCTTTGCCTATTTATTCCTGTCCTTTTACTCCTGCATTTCAACCAGTACTTATCTCTTTGAAATCCTGCCCTCTCATTCATTCTGGAGTGGTAACAGCCAGGTCAGAGCTCTTCCTTACAAATGTACTCTTAGGATATTTTTTAAACAGAATCACAGAATGGAAGGACAGAATTTCTTGTGTTTTAATTTTTGCCCATTGCCACTCGTCCTGTCACTGAGCACTGCTGAGAAGAGTCTGGCTTCATCTTCTTTACTCACTCCCATGAGGTATCAATACACACTGGGACAAGAGGAAATGGCCTCAAGTTGCACCAGGGTAGGTTTAGATTGCATGTTAGAAAAAATTTCTTTACTGAAAGGGTTGTCAGGCATTGGAACAGGCTGCCCAGGGAAGTGGTGGTGTCACCATCCCTGGAGGTGTTCAAAAAGCGTGTAGACGAGGCACTTCAGGACATGGTTTAGTGGGCATGTTGGTGTTGAGTTGACGTTTGGAGTCGATGATCCTAAAGGTCTTTTCCAACCTAAATGATACAATGATTGATAAGATCCACCCTGAGCTTTCTCTTCTCCAGGCTCTCCCAGTTTCTCTTCGTGTGACAGTTTCTCCCAGGATTAATTACTTTTCACTTACATATGCTGAATTTTGTCTTGCCATTTTGTCTCCCAGTGTCTCAGTAGTACAAGATCCTTGCAACTCTTCCTCAGTCCTCACCTTCACTCTCCTGAATGATTCTGCAGCAGCAGAATCAAACTATGTCAACTTCTCTTATCCTCCTAATTCAGAAAGGTACATGGTACATCACAAGCCTCAGCACACATCTTCCTTCTCAGATGCCACTTGTGAATCCCCACCCCCTTTAACTCCTGTCCTTTGCTTTCTATCTTTTAACCAGTTACTTGTCCACATGAAGATCTTGTCTCTTTTTCCATGGCAGCTTAGTTTCTTTATGATCTTTGATGAAGGCTCATGTTGAACACCTATTGAATGCAAAGTAGAATGCATAAGCTGGCTGTGGCATTGGCTTCTCAAAGAACTCTGATGTGTTTGTGCAGAATTAATTAACTTTACAGAAGCCATTATTGTAGCATGAATGTGGCAAAGGGAGGCAGTGGAAATGAGGCTCCAACTTTCTGAAGAATCACAGAATCAATGTTGGAAGGGACCTTTGGAGATCATCTAGTCTAACCCCACCCTGTTCAAGCAGGGTCAGCTAAAGCAGGTTGCCCAGGACGATGTCCAGGCAGCTTTTGAATATCTCCAGTGATGGAGACTCCACAACCTGTCTGGGCAACGTAATCCAGTGTTTGACCACCCTCACAGTAAAAAAAAGTGTTTCCTTGTGTTCAAATGGCATTTCATGTGTTTTAGTTTGTGCCCATTGCCTCTTGTCCTGTCACTGGGCACCATGGAGAAGAGCCTGACTCCTTCTTCTCCATTCCCTCCCATCAGATATTTATACACCTTAGTAAGATCCCCCTGAGCCTTCTCTTCTCCAGGCTAAACAGTCCCAGGTCTCCCAATCTCTCCTCATATGAAAGAAGCTCTAGTCCCTTCATCATATTCATGGCCCTTCAATGAACTGGCTTCATTAAGTCAGTATCATTCTGATGAACTGGACCCAACACTCCAGTGTGGTCTCTACCTCAGCAGAGAAGAATCACCTCCCTCGACCTGCTAGCAATGCTTTTCAATACAACCCAGGAAGCTGTTCGCCTTCATTGCCACAAGGGTTGCCTTCTTAATTTTAAAATCTCCTGTATCTTGCTCTTTACCCATGTTGGCCTTTTGAATCTTTCAAAAGCTGCTACTGACAGATAGTTTACAGTTACACCAAGTTTCAAGTATGGTGTCTTTAAATAGTCTGCATTTTACCTACACTCTACTCTTTAGTCTTCTTTTAAGTGCTCTCCATCTTTTTCT
Source organism: Buteo buteo (assembly GCF_964188355.1). Classification (NCBI taxonomy): domain Eukaryota; kingdom Metazoa; phylum Chordata; class Aves; order Accipitriformes; family Accipitridae; genus Buteo; species Buteo buteo. The sequence continues at coordinate 18,570,668 of NC_134172.1, forward strand.
TTTTTTAAGTACTGGATTTTCCTCCTTTTGTCATTTCTGCAAGGTTGTTGAATACAATTGTTACAGTAAGGCTTTTTCATAGTTACATTTTGACTGTTCCTGTTATCCACCACAATATCAATAGTTGTTCTTCCTCTTGTGCTGAGCTACCTGTAGTAGAGAAGTTATTTTTGAAATCCAAACCTAAATTCCTAGCACCATCTCTAGACATAATATTTTATCTGACGTACCCTGGAGGTAACTGAAGTTTTTATTATTATTTAAGTTTCCTCTCCTCTCAGCCTCTCTAAGAGACTCACCATGGCTGAGAGGCTCATCACGTCATTGTCCCTGTGATTGCCTTGGTCAGGCAGTCCATTGCACACTCCCAATCCTACACTGGTTTTGTTTGCACGTCAAGTAATCAGTTTCCAATCAGGAAAAGCCTTAATACTAATAGTCATAATAACCGTGTGGCTCAAAGGTTGTCCAAACACACAAGCCCGCTGATAAGCTAAGAACATAAAAACCTATGAGAAAAGCCATGTAGCAGTTCCTTTATGGCAGCATGAATACGGCAAAGGGAAGCAGTGGAAATGGGCATTTGGCACAGGATGAGCCATCTATCTCTGGCAATACCTCCAGCAGACGGTGTACCTTCAAAGTTCGGGCATCACTGTGAATGCATGGGCATAAAAAAGAAATATAGCACAAAGAATGTGATGTCCTCCTCTCCTTCAAAAGCACAGCTTATTTTGTCCACCGACATACTCAGCAAAGGACCCTTGTTTCTGTGTCCAACAGAGGGCTTATGCCAACCTTAGTGTAACTGTGCCATCTTTGTTCGACTTTCTCTCAAGCATGTTCCTCACTAGGTGACCATGGCAGCATAATAACAAACATTGTGCATCATTAGATCTTCCCTTATAAAAACTGCAGCACATCAGGGTTTTGGAAGGGTTTGCAGTAGTGTGTTGAGTAACTCTTTTGCACCCTCATCACATTTCTCTTGCACTTAGAATATATTATTATGAAAGTTTCTATTGAGGCATGCTGATAATCTGTTGTAACTCCCTTTTAAGAAGAGGTGTAGGTAGTCAGTAGTTCTTGCTATCAAGTCTATCATAAAAAATTACAATGATTTTATGATATATTTGTATAATCCCTTTCTCCTGAGTGTTATCTGTAAACTTTGTAGGAGGCTCTTTAACAGCTACTGAAGTGCAGCTCTTTGAAGTAAAAGCCAGAAACTGCATAACACATCAACCTCGAAGACCAATTTAGAAGAGAAAGCAAGGCAAAATACAATCTCCGTTTGAAACTGAGGCCAAAACACAGACGGACACAGTCAAAATGTAGAGATGCTAATAGTACCCTTACACTCTTGCAAAAATTGCAATGAGACTCTACCGCTCATGTTCATAATCTTTCTCCTTACTTCTCATTTGATACGAAACAGTGCCAGTAAATGAGCAAGTCTCCTTAATACCAAGCTGAGGTACTGATTTCCTATTATTTCTATATTTCCACTGCACAAATGCCTGGAGACTTTCATTAGAACGGGGTCCAACTATATTCATTTCTGCAAAATCACAGGGCTTCTGAAATTGTTGAAAGAGAAAACTAGCCCTACTTATGCAGGCAGGAATTTTCCCTATAACATTGAGGTTTTTTTGGTGATATCTGTCTCCAAATAGTGATCAGGCTTTATGTCCTGGATGGCAACATTAAGTATAATCTGCTGTCATCTCCTCATGACAACATGTAAGCCAAAACACTTGCAAACAAACCAAAATATTTTCTTCTGGATCAGGAGTTTGAATTAGATGACTGAATTTTCCTGGCATGAGAGGATTATTCCTTGTCTTTCACCTAATCCTCCTCTGTTATACAATATATATAGTTACACATAGTTTTTTGTTTCCCATGGGTTTGAAAAGATTACTTTTCCACTGGGTTTCCTGCATCACTGTAATACTTCCCCTTGATTCTCTGGTTTCGTCTGCTCAACTCTGTGTTTATAGTGTGTCCGGTAACCTGAATGAAGTTACGGTTTTTAGATCTGTCATTTAGTCTTTGGATACACTACTAGAGTCCCCAACGTCTCGTATTCAACCTTTAAGATCTTTTGTTCCATCATCCGCCATCCATTGTGTCAAAGTAGTTTTTCCCACAAGCGTTTCAATTACGAATTGATACTTAGTATTTGTTAAGGACTTTAAAGCCGTTGGTTTCCATTTGTCACTTGAGCTTTCCACCTCAGGTCCTAGAGGCACACTGAGCTTTGGAAGCACTTTTGCAGATCTCATATATATTTGATCCTTTGATCTTACGTGTCCTTTGCATTCACAGTTGTTTTAACAAGATAATACAGGTTTAAATCATCTTCATTACAATTTGAGCTGATGAGGCACAGTAGGTTCACCCCTGTAAGTGGTGGGAGAATTTGAAGTCCCATGATATGAGTAATTTCCTGTTTTCTATGACCTTTTAATAATCTGTGCACCTTCCTCAAACAAAATGTTTTATCAAGGTGCAATACCTATGTCTCTGTCTTGACTAATATTTGACAATGCATGAATACCTATTGCTATTGCATTTCAGCAGAGGTGTTATCTGGCTTTTCCATGGGCAGTCAGGGGTTCTGGGCTTCCATGGGCTTCTGAGTTTGTCTGACTGTTGGTTTTTCTGTGAATTTCAAGTCCATAGTGTAAATCAGTTATTAGTAGACAATACAGTGGTGCTTTTTCATCTTTATTACCAAATATAAAGAGTTACGATCACTTCACATTTTGGCTTTTTTTCAGCTCCTGTTAAGATCAGTGAAATTAATCTCTTCTTGACTGAAATGTCAGCATGACAAGGTTCATATAAAGTTTTTTACTTGCAGTTCATTTCTGAGATTTACAGTCTGTTTCAATACATTTACATGCAACTGTAGTTTGTGAAATTAGAGAAATTCTTCACATAGTATTAAATAATTAGATTTTTTCCATAGAGGAAAAAAGACCTTGATGTTAAATTGCCTTCCAGGAACCTAGCAACTTTCTAGAGAACTATTTAATCGTGAGCTTTTGTTATTTCAAATCTGTATATGTCGTAATATCTGAATGCACTTACTGAGCATGAGAAGATGTAAACTGTTAGCAGTCCAGTACCAGACCTCTTGTTTTCATTCACTACCCATTTATACAGGGGTTAGTCCTGTTCCTGGGGAACTACTAATAAATCTCACAGTGATTTCTGTATAAGCAGAACTAAGTCATAATGTTTTCCTCTTCATATATCATGCACTCTGTTTCCTTCACACTGCAGTGACTCCTTGCACCTAATTCCTGTTTTTTTAGTCTTCTATTGGGTTTGCCTCTTTCCTTTTTTTTTTTTTTTGAATTTGTTGTCAACTATGGTTTCTTGGTGCATCATCTTATGTTGCTTAGTGTTTTAAGACCCACTGAACAAGCAATTGCAAGCATATATTTTCAGTAAGTTTTTGTTCATTTAATCTGATTCAGTGTGTTGTGTTGAATGGAGGACGCACAATGCTGTACATAAGAAAGTATTTTTACATAATGTTTTGCTCTTCAGGATGAGTTCATGGACTTGTTTAGACAGAAATGGCCCATAGTTTTTCTTTGTTTTCAAAAATAGCTGGAGACTACTTTATTGATGATAACCAAGAGTCAGCATCTTGAGCTATTTGTCATACTCCAGTATTTCTCTAGGAAGGGTGGTGTAATTTATCAGAAAAATGTTGGCTTCTTAGTACAAAGAAACATGAATGTGGGAAAAAATTAGGGTAGAACTGTTCTCAGGTAAGTCTTGGCAGAGCTCACCTAGCTGAAGGGATCTTGAAAATTGGGAGAGCTGTGGCCTGAGGTCAGGATACAAGGGTGACCATGAAGAACAATTTCTGGAGGGACAATAATACAGAGGAGGCTAGTCAGGAAAACAGAGGAGTCTTTTCAACCAGATACAAAGGTCTGAACAGATCAGAAACTCCCCCTGCCTTGAAATCTAAGCAACAACCTGATTTCTTGCCAAATAAGCAAGCACACATTCTATAATAATACATTTTCTTAAATACATGTGCATGTCAACAGGTATTAAAATTGCTTAGAGCTTCTTATTATTTTACCCTTTCTGCTTAAAATAAACAATCTCTCCCTGAGCATAGCTACAGGATGTTTCATGAGATATGACTTCCCATACAAACAATAGCTGTACCACTCCAGCTGAGTACACACAGGGAAGGCCCTGTTATGTAGTGGCTAGATCACACCATGGGATTTGGTGGCCAGAGTTCAATTTTGAGGCAGTTCACTGTATGACCTATAAAAATGACATTATGTATTTATGTTATCATTACCTTCCTTTCTTCATCTGTAAATTTGGAACAAGAAAATAAGCTCCTTTACAGAACATTTCTAGTGATGGAAGGCATCATGAAAGAGCTAGACATTGCTGTAGAGCCTTACTGTGAGGGAGAAATAGTGTGAAACTTTAGCTCCATATGCTGGATTCTGTCTTACAAGCACTACAAAAGCAGAGAAAGTTGATATTAGAAAACTTTCTTTTGACCTTTAGACACCTTAAGCTTTCTGCTTGCAGGGCACATTGGCAGGTGGCTGCTAGCCGACATGTGAAAGGCACTTCCCAAATTACAGACATAAATAATACTGGCTACTTCTTCATAGCTTCCTTTTATCCTAAAGTTGCATTGTCTACTAAGATCGTATTCTAGTCAAACTCAATCAGATCCTACCTCTTCCCCAATACAAGCTGAAGGCATGGTCCCTCTGTGCTGCCTGTGACATCTGAGGAACAGCTGGAGAGTGTACATGATCTCTATGCTTTGGGAGCAGACAGTGCAGGGGCACTCTCTTCCAGATGTTAGTACTGCTAGGGAGGACAGAGCAGCCCAGATCTGCCAGCCATTCCCTCGCTAAGTTAATGGAGTTGCAATAGATTAGCTGCACAAGTTAATGTAGCCCTGAGACTGTACTAGCAACATAGAAAAGGTTCACTTTTTCTCCACAGCTTCCATGGAAATGCCCTTCCATGGAAAGGCCCTTCCACCAGGATGAGTGATCAGCTGAGTGCAGGTTCCAGGATTTACCCTTTCAAGAAACAAAATTAGAGTAGTTTTTCTTCCTCTCATAAAAATGTGCTAAATTAAGATGTGCGGCCATTAGTAAAAATTGCCTATAAATTCAACTAGTATAAACAAAATGAGGCTCATCCTGCTGTGTAATTCAGATATTCATATGTATCATGAAAGGAGCAGGTAAGCTCTGCCTAGACATTACAGAGAACTACAGGCTTTAAAGGGTTATAGACTCTTAAGCAAAAACTAAAGCATGGTTTAATTATTAACTTGTATAAGAGATTGAATAGGTCCAGGGCATAAATTGAGATTATAACCATCCATATTTTAGGAAGCATGTCATGTTATTATTCACTCACCTCTCAAAATGAAGACCTCCTTCCTAATCCATTATCCCTCAGCAGCCCTTTTTCAGGAGGGAAATATACTTGCCAATACAACAAATGAGTTACATGATTCAAGTGCTACAACATGAAGAAAAGAGTTTGTGCAGCTCCTACAATCTTGTTTTGACTAAAGCTAGGGGGTGGCTTTATTAGCTGCCCAGAGACAGTCTTAATATATCCTCCGCAGCACAGGCACCCAGGGAGCACTCCACAGGCTGCAGAAGCCTGCCTGAGACCATAGTACTGCCAAAAGCGGGGACTTTATTCACACTCACAGCTACGTGCTCCTACTGCTGCCTGATCATGTGCAGTGGGAAAGCTCCAATTCGTGATTGAAAACAAACCTTGCAGAAGGAAGGTTTCTGTCAGATCAGCAAGTTGGTCTCCCCCATGGCTGCACTATATGGGCAGAGCTCACACAGGTGAAGTGGCAGGAGCACATAACCAAAGGGGGTGAGGGGGTCCACCCCACTGTCAGTGGCAGCAGTCTTAGGTCTGCTCGAGCCATTCCTGCAGTCCACGCTCAGTATGAATTTAGACAATTTCAGGTTCTGCAGACAACAGAAAATTGGTAAGCTTTATGTCTATAGGAAAATACTTTTATTTCCACAGCAGTCTACTATTAGAGTAGCCCACACTTCTCCATCTTAATTATGTAAATGAAGAAGAAAAAAATGACTTTTTTGTCTCTACCAATTTTCTTCCATTTTTAATTTAGCTTTATTTCTGGGAAAATTTGTGCAAATATTTATATGAACAAATAGTTACCATCGAGATCTATCTTGATTCATAAATAGAATCTGTAAGTCAGAATCTCTGTCTTGTGACAAAGAGGATAGCCATCTGCTTGGAGTACCGCTATTTTAGATTCTGCAGACAAGTAATAAAACCAGCCTCTTTTAATGGGATAGATTAAATCAACCACACAAAGGTAATTTCAGCCTAGGAATTCCACCCACCAAAACTATGGAAACAGGATACAAAATTGCAAACATTACATCATCAAAATTATATGGCTTAATAATACCCTGTGTACATGAAACAGGAGGCAGCAGCTTTGGGCCGTGGATGACATCTTCTCTAGACATCACATACACTACTGGGCTCATTGCGGTATCCTGGGAGTTCATAACAAGCAGATCATATATCCACAGGTGATATAATCTTCCATTGTTTTTAAATTACTTTGGGGGTATATACAACTCCAAGCTTGTTATCAAGTTTAATTTTTCTTGAGTGGTGATGTGGAGACTGATACAATCCAAGTAAAAACAGGATTGTTTAAGGAAGGAAAGAAAGTTTTTTACAAAAATTGTTCAAAGACTGATAAAATCTGATGACTTGCGAAGAACACAGATACTTCTCACCACTGTGTACAAGATCATTAACTATTGTTTTACTAATAGATGTCAGAAGAAGAATTTCACCTTGACTATTTAAATATTTCAAGTTTAGCAGGCATCCAGAATTCAGAAACTTTGAACTAATATGCCTCCGTAAAGGACTGCAGATTATTTTCTGCTACAGCAGAACTCCAAAAGTATTAGAAGTATAGAAATTGCTTGAACTTTTTGAGCTCTTGAGGGAGGAATGAATAACAAATAAAATAAGAATTGTCATCTTCTGGTAGTGTGATGTTTCATTTATTGTTTCTACAGCTTTTGGACTTTGCACTTTCCTTCTGAAGCTGGTTCAATGTGCATATTGATTATGCCACAGCATACGTCTTTGATCAGCCTGAATATATTATAGTTGTGTGTGTCTGAATGAATGACAGAAAAGTACATTGCCTGAGATGAGACATGGTCTATATATAAATTCTGTAATAATAATTCTAAGTAAGCAATCAAGGGCTTGGATGGACCTCTTTCCATAGTTCCTCTAGTTTCATTACAGATGAAATACAACACAAAATATTTCAGTAAAAATCTATGGGCTTTTCCTGCTATATTCTGTAAAGTCTATGCTACTTCCTTTTATCAAAAGAATTGTAATGTGGTTTTTTCTACCCTATCTTTTAGAAGTCTGAGTGCCTAGTCCTAACCCAGTAAACCTTTCACTGTATAAACAGTATCACCCTTACTTTTTTTTTTCTCTGCCCTATACCTTTGCACATCTGAAATCCAGCTGCTTGCCACATCACCTTCCATCACAGCAAGCAGTATGTATACATGTGTTGGTGAAGAAACCTGACCATGTACTGTCTGTGTACTCAGCATTCAGGCTAGTGAAAACCAGAACATGATAGGTTCATAAATTGTTTCCTATGATCTAAACTGATCTGTCTAAAGTCTGCTCTTTGAGATTGTTTTATAATTGCCATCTGGAAGCTTCTTTCCTGGTTGCCTCCTCCTCACCCCTGACACGAGCCCCATCCCCTGACAAGTGTCCTCCCAGCAGAGACACATTGAATAGTCTTTCACCTTTTGCTCTCAACTTCATGCTGAGCACAGAAGGTTGGAGGAGGCTGCTGAGGGGAATTCTTCTCCCCAGTTGTGTCCTGTCCCTGCAGTGCTCCCACTGGCTGGCATCCGGGAAAAATCAATGGTTCTGCCATGCATCATGACACACAGGTGCAAATATTGAAATGCAGCTATGTGAGTCTAATCCTGTGTAATTTAGCCCATCTTCTGTCCCTTTTGTCTGCAAATCAAGCTAGACTCCTGCAGACTTGGCATACTCACAGAGTAAGTATAGATAACCTCTGAACCCAGTTGCCAGGACCTGTGCCTGGTTTCACACTGGGCAGAAGCCTAGAGTCATTTTAGTGAAGCTAAAGAGTTACTAAACAGCAGCTAAAGATGCCACTGCGGCAGCCACAGGGCCTGTTTGCTCACGTGTGGAGGTTACAGTTATCTGCACTGCACTGGGGCTTACCAGACAACCTGTAATACCTGAGTCCAGATGCCTAATTGTCCCCTACTGCAATCTCAGCCTGTATTTCCACAGATCAATTTTTTTTCTCTATATTAAGAATTCAACCCTATGGGCAAAAATTCCAAAAGTTCTTTATGCATGTGCTGGGCCCTCTGCCTTATGGAAATTCATGATGCCTTATGAAATTACTAGCAGAAACCATCCAGAATAAACAGGAATGACAGGTGAAACTCACAATTTCCCTTGTTTTACTGCTCTCTTATGATCTCTCCTTACTTTCATGATTAGCACGGCTATTGATCTCTTACTGGCTAGCATGGAGAAAACACCATTGGAGCTGGCAGTTTCTAGAGATATATTTGACAGTTTGCCAAAAGCTTTGCAATAGAGCAAACCTACCAGGTTTTGGGTTTGTAGTGTTTTTTTCAGTGGTACTAACCCATACCCCATCAATGGTGGTAACAGTAGGAAAATAGTAACGATAATACTAGGAAAAAGCACATTGACTAGACACTAGTATGGGAATCATTTTTAGGTCACTTGCCTTTTCTGCAATCCTGCTTTTGAGGTCCTCATCTGGTACCAAAGGGCTCTGCTGCTGACCTGGTAGCAGCAGTGTTGCTGCCTGCAGAACTCCCTCAGGACAGTGAAGTCATGGAGCTCAGCAGCAGTGGGTGCAGAGCTCCCCTCTGCCGCACCCACTGGGTGGGCCACCCTCACTGCTTAGATAAATCTGGTTACCAGCTGAAACTTTGCCAGGTTCTTCTTCCTACAGTAAGGAGCTAACCACCTTGAGGTATGTGCACTGACTTTCACCCCAGGTTTTCCTTCCTGCTCTCCTTCTGGTAACTCAAAAAGTCAAATGCCAAGGCATAAGCCTTTTTGTAGGATTGGAAATCTGAAGGTCTGTTCCCAAAAGTCTCTGGTCTCCAAACACCATAATCTGGGTGGGAAGGAGCTGCTCACAGCACCTACACTCTGTGCAGGCTGTAAAGGAAAGTGACATGAATGCAGGAAGGTGCTGTCAGAGAGTATGTTTTCAGGCAAGGCTGTTTATCTCCTCATGATTCCCAGGACCTAACTCACTATCTCCCATTTCTTTCCAACATTCACTTGGGCCACAGAGAAGGTCTTTGCTGGGTCAGCTGTGAGATCATGATGAGGCCTCTACACCCAGTTCCCTGTCCTTCTCCATTGAGAAGCAGGACACTAGTCCAACTATTAACCAAGCAAGCTGAAATTATGTCTCATTATCACAATACTCAATATATTTTCAGTATAAGGTAATATTACTGAAGTTGGTGGACTGAAAAGAAGAGGAATGTATGTGCCCTTTTGTGTCATCCAAGGCAAACTAAGAGAAAGAGAGACACACAGCTGGATGATTGAGAACTTCTGCTTTCATAGAGCAGCAGTGTCTTAAACAGCTCCTTCCTCACAACCACTCCTGATCCACCTTGCCAGCTACATTTTGGTGGTTAGAGTTTGTTATGGCTGACAGCTGACAGGAAGAAATAAGGAGAGGTCTGTGGAAAGGAAAAGCCAGATAGCATTTTCACAACACTGTTTTTAGAGTGATACCTCCCTTACACACTTCCAACATTGAAAAGGCTATTTGGTGGCCCAAATCTGCCCAAAATGGCAACATCCAGCTAGCATCTGAAAAAAAGACTTTTAGCCCTAAACATCAGTCATATATTACAATATTTACCATCATACCTCTTAGGAGCTTACAAATAGAAAAGTCCAACAGCATCATAAAAACCCTTTTACCACAGTAACAGGAAAATTGTTAATAGATGTGTGCTCCAGAAGGGTCTACAGACCATCTGCTCCACTATGTGATACAAGAACAGTACTTACCAGAGGAGGCTTCCCCATCAGGGTGGCCAGGTGAGGGTTAGTGCCGATTTCTTTTCCTCCTGCCATAGACTTTGTATCAGAGGTGTTCTGGTATAGAATGAGGTCCTGCTGTTATCAGTCAGTCTCAGTGCCCTTGGTAGCTTTGATAGCTCGCTGATGTCAGCTTTAAAATGTGGCATGAGGGTAACTCTGCAAATTGTCCAGCCTGTTCCAACACAAACAGGTACCTTCAAAGCAGCCATAGGTCTGATTTTGTCCTTGGCTTTCTCATAGCATGACAGAGCCTTCATGAGATATCCTTCATGTGGCATCGGTTTGTGTACCAGGTGTGACATTCCTTAGCTTTTCCTTTCATGACTTCAGTGATTCTTCACAAAGACATCCTGAATATCCCCCTCTTCCAGAAAGCACAATGTGCCAGGCTTCTGCATTGTTCTTGGTAGAGATAAGTGGCACAGCAGTCCTTTACAGTGTTTACAGAAAGGTTAGAGTGTGCTCTAATATGACCCTAAGCGCACGCCACTGCAAACAGACTGATCCTAACCATGCGCCAGCATTTAAGTAGGGAGCTGTCATCTGGTCAACCTCACCTCGGTGCAGTATTGGGCACAAAGGGTGAACACATGGGGCAGTCCTTGTGCAATACTGGCAGCAAAGCAGCAGCTGGAAATGCATCTCCTGAGCCAGGAAAGTTGCAGTGGCCTTAATGTGCTTTGAAAGAGCAACATTAAAAACCTACTGCCTTGCCAGCTAATGGCATCATAGTACAGCAGGGTCATTTCAACACAGCAGAACTAAGCTGAGTAAACCCTCTGCCACCCATGCAGGAAAGCTGACATGGTATGCTTTTAAGGTATGCCCTGTAGAAGTTGTAAAAAAATGCAGCTGTGGAAAGGTATAACAGATTTACCGATGATCAACCTTTTTTGATGTAGTAACAATTTGCATGACCTTTTATATTGTAGCAGACATTAATCAAGCCCTAACTCTCGCACTTCGTTGCAGACTTTGTAATAGCTTGTAAAATAGCCAGCTCTGTACCCTTGGTTTTCCTCAGGCAACGTACAGAATTGCAACAAAGAGAACATCGCTGATAAAATCTAAGCCATGATCAACTTCCGACATACTATGTAAATGTTTGTAGATGGAAATATATTAATCTGCAGGAGTAAAACATTGCTTTGTACTGCTTGATTATTTTTTTTTAATAGGAATAAAAGCAGGATTGATACGAGGAGGAAAATTACACTTCTTTGGAAATATCATGAAAGTTAAAACTGGCTTTCCTGGGCTTTTTTTTTTTTTTTTTTAAGACTCTGGCATTTTTATCCTTTAAGTAGATCTTAATATTGAAGAACAGAAGACCCAGAGATCAAGCCATTATTGCTTGGTGAATCAATTTTGTACAGACAGATTTTTTTTATCCCATTGAATACAGTTAGTTTGCTTTTCATAGAAGCTACTTATATGTCTCCTTGTGAGGTTTGTCTGGGATTTTTTCAGTATTTCAGCTCCCCTATAAACCACTTTTATTTGCCCAGTATCGCTGATATTCTGCTAGTTCTGCAGTTGGCCATAGTGCTTTCAGGAATACCAGGACACTGCGCAGTTCTACTTTGGATGCAAAAGTATGCAGAAAAAGTCTAAACCCAATGAAACCTTTTTGTATTTTAGTGTCTGGCCATAGATCCTGTAGCTGTCATAAATTTTTGATCTTGCAAGAAACAGCTGGTGCAATAACCTGTAACTAAGTTAGAAGGGGAAAATGTTGATGCAGCCTGACTCCTAGAAAAGCAGATGTGAAAATTGTCCTGAAATTGTACACAGTGTTAAGGTATTTGTTGTTTTCCAAGTGTGAACCATATGTAAGATGCAATAAATGTTCTTTCAGTCTCTGATGGAATCTGAGTTTTGTCTGTAACTATTGAACAGATGCCTTTCGTGATTTCTACAGAAGGAGAATAACTCAATTTTCTGACATTGTAAGACAATATTCACAAACCTTTGGCATAATAGGAGGATATTAGTTTCAAGCAGGACCTTTTAAATCCTAGAAGTTCAGAGAGCCTTGAAGTAGAAAGATCTGGGCACCAGAGCAGAATTCACCCTGTCTGTACAGTCAATTAATCCAGTGCCATAAAAGCTCCTATTTCTTTCCACTGACTTTAAAGGATGACCACCACAAATATAGGCATCTACACCATAGATGTTAAATCAGATGCATCCCCACTGCACCCACTGCTTGGCCAGATAGGGCCAAGGACTGCTGCGTGGTGTGAACTGTGCTGAACCACCACTTGTGCCAGCAATTCCCAAACTCCTGTGACCCGAAGTGGGGCTGTGGCAGCCTTTGAGTGGAGTCACAAGCCTGAGAGAAATGCAGTTGTTCATGCCAATATTTTGTGATTCTGAACCCAACAGATGTGGAACTGCAGGTGGAAAAGCTGAGTGCTGCAGATCTGGTCCCAAAATAGTTGGTTACCCTGATCAAACACACTTGATTCAACTAGAATGGAAATTCTGTGGCTATCTTAGGAAACAAAGGGCCCCCATTAGATTTCATTGTTGTCCACTTTGTTCCTGAATGCTTTTGTAGTAATATAGTAAATGAAAAGAAGAAAACAGCAACATGTTGAAGGGAGCTGCTGTATAAAGGAAAATGTCTTCTCACTAAAATATTCACACAAAGAAAGGGGAGGGAGGCATTTGAAAGCACCCGGGATACACTGTACATAGAATAATGGGACATAAATGGAAGAAAGAAAAGCCAAAGCTATTAAATTATGTTTTGTCTGTCCTTGATGTTGAAAATTGTTATTATTCAGCAGAGTCCAGTCTGAATTTGTTTTGTTTTAATGTCTGGAATACTTTGCATTTCATCCTAATAATCCACTCTGTTCTAAATGTTTATACAGCATGATTTACTACAATGTGGATGTGTAATTATAGTGATGATTAGACAAAACATCTTTGACAAGAAAGGAAAACAGTAGTTAATAATGTTTTCCATCTGTTTGGTAAAACCTCACTTAAAAAGAAAGAGCCCCTTAGCATATAGCAGGGTCCAAGGCAACACCTATGCGAGTACATGACAGCAGTATAAATGCCTAATGAATTCATTCTGATCATTGCTCACACATTTTTGAAAGCACTACCATCTGTTTTATAGATAAATATTACAGTAATTAATGTCAGCACATGTTTATATTATATCATTTCCAGAGTCTTATTTTAGAGTTAAGACCTTTTTCTTTTCAGGGAGAATAACGGCATATTTTAAGCTATTGGCAGGAAATGCAAAGTTATTAGGATAAAATGAGTGAATTTCAGTAATGGCTTGCTTCTTTATTGGAAAACTTTAGAGCATTTTATGCTTCTGTTCTTCATTAGAGGCCAAATACTGGGTCAGTGCCTACTCATGGAAAGCCCAAAAGAAACTTAAGCACTGCTGAATGAGGTAAAACTATAGCGGATAATGCCATGAAACCTCTGAGATCCAGAAATTGGTACTTTAAGTCCCTGTGGCACCTTCCTGATGACTGGACACTGAGGGTTTATTAATGCCTGGTCTTGGGCACTCTGGCTCCACATTAGCAAAAGATCCAGGTTTAAATTTAATGCTTGGGTTAGCTCTGGTAGAGTCACATCCCTCCAGGGCTCTATTGTTTCTTGCTGTTGGTAAGGCCCTGATATTGCTGATTTTTTCACTAACAATGCATTTGCCTCATATGCATTGCAAGAAAGCAAAATATTTTCATAAAAATTTTGCTGCTTCCCCACCCAAAATGCTAGGAAAGGTGTCCTCAATGGTGCAAGACAAAAGAATTAACCTGATTCTCATTTAAGACTTCTGCTTACATGATATGTCAGTCAAAGGCTTGGTGAAAAACCCACTGAAGTCAACTTAAAGACTTTTGTTGACTTCTTTGGGCTTCAAATGAGGATTTATCTCTACTTGCACTCCAGGAAAAATATGTTCCAGATGCACAAATACGTGGATGACAGTCCTGAAACATAACTGTTTTCATTGTGTTCATTGTATCAAGAACTTTCTCTCCTTCCCAGTGAAATTGAGTCACAGCCGAACTATTCTTGTTCTGCTGCCAATACTCCATGCACCTGTACAGGGACCTGCTATTTAAAAAACTTTGCCTAGTGACTGACTGGTGAAATTTGTTTCTGGTATGGTTTCAGTAACATCTCTTGTTCCCTTTCTAGATTCCATGCTGCCAGTTCATATGAGTATTGATATTGCACTTTAGCATGGTTTATTAGTATCTTACATTTATTTGACTTTTATCATTTGTTGGGGTTTTTTTTTATTTTATTTTATCGTTTAACAAGAGCTGCAGCAGATGCTGCCGTTGCCGAATCTAGTTGAGATTTAAGCATCTCTGGAGAGACTTAAATCGTCTAACACTACTCAGTACAATCTGAGCCACCAATAGATTTTCCTGGATGTCTTCCACCATGGATTCCACTTAAGCAAGGTTCCTAAGTATCCATCTAAGTTTCCAACCAAGTAATTGCTGCTAAGATGTCTTGCAAAGAAAGCTACTCCATGCTTATTTCCATTAGAAATAACTGGAAAGGGCAAAAGAATTGGAGACAAAAAGGGGAATGAGAAATAAATAGCAGCCCTACCTACTTGCAGAATGAAACTGGTTTCCCCTCAGTATCAGTTACCTGCTAGCTAAAACTTCACTAACTGCTGGGTGCTTGGAAGAGCTTCCTGTGCGATTATGTTTTCCTGGAGGACACAATATCCAAAAGTTCATTAAGTTATGGTTGAAATACACAGAACTCAATCCACTCCATGGGAAAATACCCACAAGGATCCAATCTTCTCTTCTTGAAATATCCAAAAAGTTACCATAATTTTTAAAAAGGCCGAGAAAGCTGGTAGCAATCTGCCAAAGGCCACAGAACTAGAACATTGCTTTCATCCCTCTCACCTCCAGTGAGAGAAAACAACCAGCTAGCAGCTTCCTGTCAAACTCTTTCTCTTCATTTCCATAGTGGTAATGGTGACTTTGGAAGAATAAACTCCAGAAAGACTGGAAAGCCAGTCTAGAGTTAGGAGGGGCTTTGCTGTAGAGGTACAAAGAAGAAACAAAAATCATTTTGAAGTTCAGTTTATAGTCAAGGCAGTGTGATGTGGTTACCAGTGACATCATGGGACTGGACTCTGTGCAAAGAGACTAAACCACAACATTCACACTCATACCTAGAACTGACCTATTTTATCCTCTGAGGGAAGGGGAGGGAAAATGTCAAAGTTCCAGAAAATTCACTTGTATCACAACTGTGAGTCTCCTGCAAAGTCCCGCTCGAGATTTAAACTGCTGCCAGCCATAAGAGGCATTCAGCTTTGGACTTACAGAGCAAGCTTTTAAATACACATACATTCACATACCCCTTCTGGCCTTCTATGTCTCCTTCCTTCAGAGGATGTTGAAGGATGAAATATTAAATGTTACACAGTAGCCCCAGGAGTCAGGGACTCCCACCCCAAGAGGGAGCACAGTAGCTGCTTAACAATGAATGATTTTGAACATGAGCTTAGAGTTAGAAGTAGAGAAGGATATCATATACCACTGAAACAGCTGGGGAATTTGGGTAGGTGGAAAGTAATGGCATGCGTGACTCTTGGCCACAGTATTGGAGTTGACACTACAAAAGTAGTTTAAGCTCTCTGATGACCACAAGTAGCAAGGGTCACAGTTTTATGTCTTATCTAAAATACAGTGACTGCCTTCCTCAGAACAGGGCTTCTCAGTATAGGCCGGGGATGCTCATTTAGTCTGCTCTGACGGTAGAGCCCAATCTATCAAATCACCTGTGCCATTTCCTAAGCTTGTTCTCTAGAGATTTTCCAGTTACATAGTAACTTGGATTTTTTCTGCCTATTGAAAGGGCTACTTAGAGACTGCATGTAAGGTCCCTTGGTTACAAAGGAAGTATATTCCCTTGCTGATATCAAACAATGTGCATGCAAAATGTATTACAGTGATCAACAAAAATGTTACGGCCATGTTTCACAAACATTAGTGTGTGCAAATGGAAGAACTGTTATAACCTTTGGTGTTCCTATGTTACACATATAAAATGTAAAACAGGTTAGCTTTTCTGACTGTATGATTCTGAGCATCCCTAATACATGAAAAAAAGAAGAGAAAAAGCAGACAAAACAGTGGATGTACTCAAATTGTACAGAATGAAGTCTTATTTCTATAATTATATACAAACATATTAGGAAAGCAGAGTCTGGAGTAGAAAATCCAACATTACACTTACAGATCCAGGAGAGCTTCCAATTGTTTTACCTGCCTGCTTCTACTTCAACATTCAATTTCTCTCTCTCTCTAATAAAACTAAGTCAAAACTTCGATTTAACAGACAAGTCCTAACTGTGAAAAACACTGAATTCAGCCAGAAGGAGTTGTCTTCTTGTTATTTCATTTCTCAGGTTAAAGAATGACAAGAGAATGATCCAGCAATTTCAAGGTTAGCATTACCAACTTTTCCTATATCACAGCTGCTCTCTGTTGTTTTCTGAACAGGGTATGACTGTGTGCTTGTTACCAGTGTATTTCGGTACAGATCTGTTGATTTAGTTTAACAGCACACTGGAAGAATAAGCAGGACATATGACAGTAGCTGAAGACTGCAAATCTACTAACACCATTGATAGAAAGGATGTTCACTTAGATGTTTTACCCTTAAGCCACTGCTGGACTCACTGGAATAGGTTTTCTTGTGAACACAGTGGGAAGAGATCAGCAAGTTGATGAATGCAGCAAATTTAAAGGACATAGGCTGTAAGCAGGTGAGAGACTGTTGAAAGCAAGGTAGGCATGCAGAGCCAGAAGAGTGGGGCAGTGAGGAGCAGAACAGCCCACAGTCTTTAGGGAATTGAAAGGCTGCTTGAGATCAGGATGGTAGGTACACATATATGTGATATAAAATTCTGCTACTTAAAATCCTTTTCTCTTAGGTGTTATTATGCTGCTATTGTTAATACAAAACAATGTTTCAATTAAAGAAAGCTGCCTGCTCCCTCTGTTCCTCACAGTTCCTGCACGACTGAGGGGAAGAAGAGGGCTGAAACCAAAAGCACTGCACCCTAAGCCAAGAGTGAGAGAAGAGCAGAAATCCCTCCAACAGGAGTGGAATCCCTTCCCCAGTATATGGTCATCTGAGCTCAAGCTGCCTGATGGTTCACACTGCATAGATGTTGGCAGGGTGGTCTGGAACAAACCAGGAGGTTCTCCAGGCAGGGAAAGGCAGGCACAGAGTAGGGTCTGCTTCATCTTTAACCTGATAGACTGAGTTCAAGTCTCCTGAACTCTGAAATCTTAAGCATACTTACCAAAGGATGGCTAAAGAGACTAAGAAGACAATGGAGTTTCTTCTGATCTTATACACATTGCATTTATTCCTCACAAAATATGGCATGTGCCCTACTAAATTCATGCTGTTCCTAGGTCAGCTGTCACAGACCTGCTATCTGTTGTAAAAGTAGATAAACTTACTCAGTCTCATTACTCTCAACTTCCCTGATGCAAGAGGATATTCAGTCCTCAGCAAGCCTTAGTGTGCTTGTAGTATTTTAACTGGACCAAATGGCACATGCAACATCTATCTCACAATCTATGTGTGTGGTTTTGTCAGCAGTTTGATCCAAAGGATAAGAAAATTAAAAAAAAAAAAAAACAAGCCTTCTTCAGAGCAGGCATGGAGCAGGCATGTCCTAGAGATTGGAACAAGTGTTCCTGGAGCCTGTGTTCTCAGAAGGATGGATAGTAAATCATTTAAGCCACCAAGGGAAGAGCTGAGCCAACTAAATCAGTCTGGATGGTAATACTCATATTAGCAAGCAGCCAAGAAACTATAGAAGATTGTGATTAAGTACTTGATGAGTAATTTTGCATCTTTTATTGTAAAAACAGACTTTTGAAATGGGGCTTTTCAAAACTTGGTTTTTTTCTGGTAAATTATTTTTAGACTGTACCCCCTAAATTTTCATACATTTTCAGGCTGTTCCTTCTCCATCAGTGGTGATGTCTCATCAGCACAACACACATTTTCTTAATTCTCAATATTAGAGCGTCCAAAAGATTTAGATTGCCAATATTAGCAGTTGATGTATTTTTTTCCTCTTATACATTTTCCACTAGTTTTCATAAGAGCAAGTTTGTATTCTTCTACTCAGATCTTTTTCTTCTGCTGAGAGGGCGAGATTTAAGATAAAAAGGCTTAGTGTATTTTCATTTTCTGCAAATCACTTCTTTAAAAAGACTTGACTTTGACACATGACTTTAAACTGCATGGAGGCATTCAAGTAATTTGTAGGAATTATAATCAGAGATATACATGAGCTTCAAGAAGAAAACGTGCATTATAAGTATGCAGTTTTGGTTCAATGGTGTTCTGAGCATCCAGAAATAGCAGAGAGAGCTTTGTACCCTGTGAGTTATGCAAACACCATGTACCTGCTCTGACCTCAGACAAAGCATACAATACCTTACTTAAAAAGCGACTAATATTATTTAAAATAATAATTTGAACAGTTTAAGAGTATTAATGCTATCTTTTTTTAACTAACTGGTTGCTTTGTTTGATTTTCCATTATTTTTACAGGCCTTCTGCCAATAGATCACTAGAAATATAAAAGAGGCACACTAGAAGCCATACTACTATGCATCTATTTTGCCACTGTGTAGCAAATAGGTATAATCCATCATCTCCAATACCCCTTTCAATAGTATCCTTCATATTTCAAATAATTTAATAGTCCAAGTGACAGTCTAATTCTTTCCTTTGATAGCCAAGATGTTTTCAAAGGTAAGTTTTTTCCCCCAGTAGCACTTTCTGGATTCTCTACTAAAATAGTCTTTACATGCAAAATGCCTTCTCTTTTTTGGCCAGCTTGAGGAATGTTGGAAAGATCTGGAAAATACATTTTCATTTTTCAGCTCTCTCCCCAAAATCCTCACAATCTTCCTGTCATTTCTATTCCTTTTCCAATCCATCTGATACTGGATCCTCATCAAATGCCTGCAAATATTTAGGTAAAATGTTTTGTCAGTGGCAACCTCAAGACAGTAGATTGTAGGCTGGTTCTTCTCTTCCCTACTGTCAGGATCCATTAATGAAAAAAGAATATTTTTACTTGCAATGGGCCATGTATGGCTTATTTGATGGAGCTGAGTGCTATCACCCTTAGTGGAAAGAGCATGGAATGATCTGAGCCTATGACTGCATGTTTGAATAGTGTCAGGACTTCTGTATTGCAAAGTCTTCCTGCTAGTTTGTAGAAATAACACAAACCCCACTGCTTAGTACTAGAAAAACAAACAGGGAAAAGGAAAAATAATTTAGCAATGGAGTATAATTTACTCACTCAACAACACCACTTCAGCTCTCTGCTAGATTATGCCCGTAAATTGACCTACTTGAAGCCTTCTGAACAGGTCTATGCCAAGGAGAAAAACTGACCCTGAATCTATTGTTTGTAACTTCTTTTCATAGTGTAGGATGGTTTAATCAAGTGCGTTTGTAATTGTGCTACCAGTACAATTGCTTTGAAATGTTATATGCAGCTAACATTCACAGTTCAACACTGATATCCAGGGGACATATAATGCTAAATACTTGTCATTCTCTAAAGGAAAAGCAGACAAATTCAGGACAGTATGTGCTTCCCATCTGTGCCTTGGAGTAAAGTTGCTTTTCTCTATCAGTCATCAGCTTTCCTATGCCTGATAATCTAATACATTTTGCTGTTCTTCACTTGGGCATGGTGATGATTGCAGCAAGCAAGAATTCAGTAAGAAAGTGAGAGATTCAGATTTGCTGCTGTGGCACTTTATGTAGCTTGCCTTTATCTTTGTAGTGCTGCTGCATAACGGGGATTTCACGTGGCAGCTCTTTCTAAATACTGACTGTACTGGAAAAATCCTACGTATCCTATTTGTCAAGACCGTTTCCTTTCTGCAGCTGTACAGCATTGGTGATCCAACTGCAGCAACTGATGTTGATATAGCAGCACAGTGTATTGTATTTATATAATATCTGTTCAGCCCAAGAATCCAGATGCTTCTCACAAAGAGGCAGCGAAAGGAAAGCACTGGGAAATGGTTTTGAAGTTACATAAGTGGTCTGACAAAAACTTCACTGAATAAATAGCCCCTTTCAAGAAGGATGAGCTTGCAGTGCTTCTTGTATCAGAAAGCAAAGCATTCAAGAGGGCAAGAAGTTCAGCAGCACCAGAAAGAAACATTTGAAAGGGAAAACAGGAACGGAAAATACTGCTGGTTGCCATGTGGAATAGTATTACTATGAAGACTGTTACTTTTTCACCTCTCCCTTGTAAGCTAGCAGCTTTAGATTTAATCTTAGATTTTCCATTTTGAATTCTGCACTTTCTGTAAAGAAAAAAGAAAAAAAGAAAAGAAAAAAATACCCTTTCCCTCAAAATAAAACGTTATGCTATAGGAACTCAGGGTCCTCATAATTTCTCCACAGCTATTATAATATTCTTGCAAATATTTGTATGCTATCATCCATCCACTCATGTCATCACTAACTGGGCTATTAGCTACTAAATTATAGCTTTAAAAAGTCACTATAAATATGTTTTACATTAACCAAACACTTTACACAGTGCCTGAGCAAGAGCTTCGAAGACAACAGGATCTGCCCAAGTGTTTTACACCACCCTTGGCAAGCAAAAAATCGCTGACTTTCTAACCAGTCATAGCAAGGAGTTCCCCAGGGTCCAGTCGTTTCCCAAAACCACCCTCAATATCGTAGGTGCCTGTGACGCAGCCCTTGAAACGGCCACTTCAGCTTTCAGTGCTGCAGGTCTCCTGAGAGGCAGAAAAATGTGTTCCCAACACCATCAGCACTGATTATTTTCCTCGGCTTCGTCTGCATTCAGCACAGTGAACATCCTCCTCTGTGCTCTCACTTCTCCCCTAGCACCTCGTGGCTAGCGGTATTTTGGAGGAATTGGAGGTATACATTCAGAGGAAGCCAATGAAATCTCCCCCCGAGCCAGGCTGAGCCTCCCGGGGTCACTGCTGGGAGGTTGGTGCCACCTCCTGTGCCTTTTTGATATTGCAGCTCTCCCGGGCAGACGCAGGTCTGCTGCAGAGGGCGCCTGCGGGAAAGAAGCGCTGTGATTTCTCTCGGCGGTCAAGCACGGTTTCAGGTGATTGTTCTTAGAAATAGCCTTCCATCTTTTCAATGAACAAATTTCACTGTTAAAGGACACTATATACCGAATGACACTGAAGCCACTCGCAGACTTTTTGGAATAGATGAGCTTTTGAAGGCCTGATTTGAAACCTGGTTTCCCATTTATTGTCTCAGCATCACCAGCAACAATATTAAAAATCGTTATTGAAATTTTCACTTTCTGACACTCATGTCTTTGTTTTGGCTTTTGAACTTTCAGTAATAAGCACTAGAAAATTGTTATATTATAAAAATTGAAATTCTCATGTATTCTTTACAATTCAAGAAACTCAGGCCCTTAAGGGGGGGGGGGGGGGGGGGAGGCTTGATATTTGTCATAAAAGCATGAAAAATGGCTACCTGAAGTTCAAAACTAATGGTCGTTATTACATGTGTCTCATAGATATTGAGGCACATAACTTGCAAGTTCAAAAATCAGTGTGAGATTTGGAAAGTTCAGACATAGCCTTAATGAGAACATATTTTAAGTGCTTTAAGAAAATACAAAGATTTAAAACAATATCGACCTCATGGTCTTTCCTTCCATGTCCTCCAACTGGCTTCCATTTTGAGAATTAAATATGAACAAATAATTAAATTTTCATTAAATATGAAACCTCCCATTTAAGGACACCTCCCTATTGCCACTCCTTCTTTTCCAGCACCAGAAACAGAGACAACAGGTCCCACTCCACCCTGTTCCACACCATTTCTACCATCTCCTCCCAAGTGATCCTGCTGCTAATGTCATTAATGGCCACTCAGAAAGCATGCAACAGCATTGCAGAGTTGACCAAACAGTTAAAGGGAGCAAGAGAAAGCGGCCATGGGGAGAGAAGGTAACAGTGTGCAGGAAGAGCATCTATGAGGACTCTTGAAAGGGAATGATTGTCCTCCACAGCAAGAAGGTAAAGGGAAGCCTTTCCCTTTCCCAGCTCCTTTTTGGTATGCATTTCAGGTCATGTTTTAGAATAAACTAATTCACAAAAGGCACCCCAAGGCTGTGATATCTCCAGTGCTGTAGCCTAGCAACCATTTAGAAAAACATCTGCAAAGGAGCAGTTCCTGCAAGCAATCAAACTGACTATACTGTCGGTGGCACTTCTATTTTTTTTCTCTATGGGCAGATGAAAATGGGGAGCAGAGCTTCCTCCTAAAATCTCAACCCAGGAAATGAAGTGAAATATAGTTGGACAAATCATTTTGCTTTCATGTATATTTCTTCTTTCTTCTCTCCCTCTCAGCTCTGCCTCCTGATTTTCAGCTCAAAAATGTGATAGTGGCGAGGTTTGAGGTGCCACTGTCAGTGGTCTGTGCAAGTGTGAGGTAATGGCACCTTTAATGGGTGAATTAGGAAGGCAGGGTGTTGGAGATGTCTGAAGCAGAGGGATGTTCCTGTATTCAGAATTTCAGACCTTTGGATGACACTGAGAATTCCTTTTTAGCTCCCTGAAAATTGCAAGATTACAACAAAAAAGCACCTTAGGCCTTCTAGCTTGTAAATTTGGTAACTAGTTTAATCCCAAGAGGTTACTATAAAATTTAGCTAACTGGAGGATGGTAGGGAAAGGTGAAAAAGAAAAATCCTTTTGAGTTTGAGAGAAGGCATGAATCATAAGGGAGAGCCAAGAAATTGTGAGAAGAGGAGTTGAGGAAGTTTGGTTATGACAGAAAAAGGGCATGCAGGTAACCTGAGAAGAAACTACCATCTAATGTCATCTTCCACAAAGACAGGTTTTAAAATGAAAAGAAATCCATGATTTTCAACTAGGACTTTTCTCTAAGTAAGTGCTGCCAAACAACAGACAACCAGTTTCTTCTGTAAGAGGACTGGAATAACTTTTCCTCAAACAGCTAAAAGGAAGCCAAGAAAATTTGCCATTGGTAATTTCTTAATGTTTAATCACTTTAAGATAGTCTGTAATAATTATATCAGAGGATACTTTATATGTGAGTTTTGTTGCAGCTTCTGTACAGGTATTTAGAGGCCAAGATTGGCATATTTTAATAATTTAAAAAATATATAAAAAATTAATGTCACCTAGTAACTGTTATGGACAGAGGGGGTAAATTTGTCTCATAGGGACTTGACAAATTGTTTCAGTCTTGTTGCAGAAGCTGTTGGTTGTTTCTGCAGTAAGTATTATAACTCTACAGTTGAAAACATCAGTCAAAGAAACCTCCATATTAATCATGACAATAAATTATTTATATTGTCATGGGGGTTAAAGTGAAGGGCCACCTTTCCATTTTCCGATCTTCCCTGTGCCTCCATTGTATTTTACTGCTAATTAGTCTTATCAGTACATAGACTTGAGAGTGATTCCCCTGTCAAAGATGAATATTCAGCTTATTTGCTTGCTTCTTTTCTACCAGATACCCGACTGAGCAGACATCTCAAAATGGCTTGCATTTCTGTGTGCACTCATAACGGCAATTTATAAGGGTCAAATTTGTAGGTACAATCACATATCTGTTCGCATGGTGTTCCAGGAGCAAATATCTGCTAGTGTAAATGTAGACATATGTGACAAGTATGATGATTTTTAAATTCTGGCCTGAGGAAGCTGGCCCCTCAGCCTTCTCTCTCTTTCCTTTGGAGACCAGCAGAGAAAAACTCCTGATTAGTAAATATCAGTTGCTGCATTTCTCCAGGGTTTTTGCTGTCTTTAGGGAGGCATATGTATGGGACACTATGCTTTTTGACTAAGAGTTGGATTGTCTTTTTTTCTGTGTAGAAGAATGAGCAGTCAATGGGCTGAGAAATGACAGCTCTCTGTGTACAGAAGTAGCTAGCAGAGAAAGCACAAAACCTTACTTGATGTGTCCTTACAGGCACTTTGTAAGCATCACCAACTTGACTTTTATAATTATTTTCTGATGAACTGTTATGGCAAGAAGCCAGGCATTGCCATGACCTCTGTTCAAACTGTGAAATCTCCCTGACCTCTGGAAGCACTTGTGGATTTGGGCCAAGTTCTGTGATGGGATTTGTGCCTGAAGTTAAATAAGCCATTTTCTATTTTAATCACAGGCCATGGCGAGCTGTTTATGGATTCTGTCGTCCAACCATGCTGCTGCGGCTTAGGCCTTGAAGTGCTTCATTGCGACTGCTGACAAGAAATATATTGCAAAATCCTCCCATGATCAGTTCACAGGAGCGTTTCCTCAGCACACATGCTGGAACTGAATTGACTACATCTGGTCTAATTCACGCTTCCAGCAATTCTGGTACAAAGCTACATGAGGACAAAATTAAGAGGTTTGACTTAATTTAAGGAGATTTTCTTTTTTTAAGTAACTAATTAAGTCAAGCTAGGAAATTCTTACTCCTAAGTGAGTGTTCACACATAAACTTACACTGAAGTATGTGCAGCTGTGAAGGAAAACAGATTCAGTTACTCTTAGAAAATAGCTCAAGACAGTGTCAGAAGCCCACTTCTTGCATCTTTGCTAGAAATCCCCATGCACCTCACTTTCCTAGTGGAGGAGTACATTGGAGAGACTTCAGGCACCATGGCATGGGCTGGGAGGAGACATTTGAAGACAGTGGAGCTGAGCCCTTTCCCTGGCTGCTGGAAGCATGGAGATGGGCTGGTCTCAGCATCCCCTGCCACCAGCTGAACCTCTCCGCATTGGCCCTGGGACTGCCACAAGCACTGGCCCTGTGGGGCCATCGACTCATGGTGCAGCAGCCACGGAACTGGTTTGACCTGGCTCAGCCGCTGCCCGGAGGTCCTGCAAGTTCCTGCACCAAATCAGCTGGGATGCCTTTGGGAAACATTTCCTGAGAGACACTGTCCTGCCAGTCGGCTGGATTATCTGAGAAATATCTTCTTAGATGGCAGGAAAGTGCATATATTTCATCAGCTTAGTGCGATCAGAATCTGTCAGCTTTGGGAGATTTGCTCTGTAAATAAATGACAGGCACCAGGAATTAAGAGGGGGAAAGCCAGAAGTCATTGTCCCAAAACATTTGCTCATCTCACTGTAAATCTCACAAAGAATTAAATGTTTCTGTGTGGGAGAGATGGATGTCTGTGTATTTCTAACATTACTCTTGCAGTTTGACTACCACCATTCATGCGAGGTAACTCAACAGCAGTAAAAGAAGGATGAACTGAAAGTTTTGCTCGGATGTCTCCTGTCTCTTGCCCTTTGGCATGTAGAAGTACAGACAGACACTGAGTGAGGCTGAATGAAGCAAGGCATAAATGCTTTTTGTCAGTACAAACATACATCTCTAAGCCAATTCTGGCTTAGGGGCCCAAGTCACTTCGGCATGACTGAAAACATTAAAGATTTACCACTGTGTTTGGAAAGCTGAGAGTTGTGAAGGTTTTGGGTGGTATTGACACAGTGCTTAACACAGCAGAACCCTTAGCGGTGATGCAGTCCTTTAACAATATGGCAGGATCAGTACTGACAATAAGAAGAAGCAGAAAGAATACATAGCCCAGAGGCTTATGTGCTGAAAATTTTAAGTAACAAGTGGTTACAAGCATTGCTTACAAAGTCATTGCAAAGCCTGGAGGATGAGACAAAATGGATGTTTCCTCCCTGTGCCTGACCTGCAAGCAGCAGCAGCCTGTAGGAGATAGTGGCATATACATTTTTTGTTTGAACTGATGTGGAAAGTTCTCTGATTTCTGTTTAAGTTGGCAGTGGTTTAGGTCCTTTCCTTTAAAGCAGATGCATCAAAGCCACTTACTGTACATCTAAGGTCATGATGCACTTCTCTTGCTATCTGAAACTAGGACTTCCATCCTCACCATAAGCAATTTCCAGGTATTTCCACATCAGTCAGAAAGTAGGATATTTAGAAGTTTTCCATGCATAACTTCTGTTTTGCTTTTGTGAGCTGACTGCAGGGAACAGAACCAGCATTCTCTTTTTTCTCATGTAATGCCAAAGGGAGTGTTGTTGCTCTGCTTTTTAGAAAAAAAAAATAAATTCTAAAAATTTCACTTTGCTGTTGGGGGAAAGAAGACATGTCCTCTCCCACCTCATACTTTTTTTGTGTATGTTGCTTTTGCTCATTGTGCAATAAGTGTATTTGCTACTTCTTTGAAACATCGGGATGAACATCTGGTTTTGGTACTCACCAGTCCGCCAAGTCGGGAAGCTTTGAATATTTTGCCAAACCATTTACCCAGCCCTGAATTTATAACTAATATCAGGAAAATCACTAGGGGAAAATGTAAGCAACTGCGGACTGTGTAACAGCCAAGGTCAATTCTTAAAGGATAATTTTTACCGTATTAATTTTATCAATGTGGTTCACAGGCAGCTGCCTCTAGTTCATGGCAGTATATTCATATCAATGAGCTGCTTTAAAAAATATGCAACCCAAATAGTTTCATAATGAATGTACATTAGTGAAATAATTTGGGGAAATAAAAACAGATTTTGGAACTGAGTCATCAGCAAGTGATAAATATGAAACAAAACAAGTTGTCTCAATGTTTTAAGAAACCAAACATAGAGCTTCAAAGCTTCAGAAGAGCCACATAAATAAAGAAAAAAACTATTCCATCAGAACAGACAGAATTACAGTGAAGAGGGAAGTATCAAGCAGCAGTGCAATGCATTAGGAAAAGCTTTACACCAAGTTTAATTAAGTGCCGAAGCAGGTTACTTAAGGGTGCTGTGGAATTGCCACTGCTGGAATCTTTCAAGGATCACACTAAACAAGGATCTGCCAAGAAAGGTTTCAGAAGAATATGTCCTGCTTTGGATCATCTCCTGGGATCTTTTCTTTGGTTTTCTTAAATATGGTAAACAGAAGAAAAAATCCTGGAACAAATCTCTCCTGCCTTCTCATGCACTGTCCAGAGCTAACAGCGCTTTTACTTCAGAGGTTCTGTAGTTGCTTCTCTTGTTAGCCCCAGTCAGCCTCCCATCTTCTTTTTGCTTCCCTGGTTTTGATGTTTCCAATTCTAGCCAGTGTTTTCAGTATTTACTTTTCATCTGGCTTGTCTGCTCATGACAGTTACCTCATGAGCCATCAGATAAAGTGCTGTCAAGGCTTCAGCGGCAAATAAACACATAGAAAACAGAAAATGAGCCTTACGGGGGGGGGGGGGTAGGGGGGAAGGAGAAGGAAACCAAGCAAGCTCCTGACAGCTAAAATGTTTTCAGGAAGGGTTTCCTGGAGCCAGCACCTCCTCATCCCTACGCCCAGCTGGTGGGCTCCCAGCCCGGTGCCCGCGTGAGGAAGAAGCGCAAACCACCCCGACGGCGGAGGAAGGCCAAGAGGGAAGAGGAGGCGGGAACGGCTTCCCCGCCCTTTCGCCTCAGCTCAGCGCAGGGCGGGGCCCCGCCCCCGGCCCCGCGTGCCGCCTGCGAGCGCCCGCCCTCTGCTGGCCGCGCCGTGGGACTGGGCAAACTGCCGCCCTGACCTGAGGGGGCAACGACGAGGAGGAGGAGGAGGAGGAGGAGGAGGAGGTAGGCAGTGAGCGGACAGGGCAAACTGCCGCCCTGACCTGAGGGGGCGAGGAGAAGGAGGAGGAGGAGGAGGAGGTGGAGGCGGTAGGCAGGCAGCGAGCTGTCCCTGGTGAAGCAATGGGGCTGAAGTATCCTCTCAGCACTTCCATCGCACTGAACGGGATGTCCCACCTGCAGCCAAAGCTCAGCCCTTGCAGTCTCACACCACCCTTCCCTAATTCCCAGGAGGATTAAAATCCTTTCCTTTCACAGCTTTTGACTGTTTCATCATAGATGGCAACGTTTTTGCCATTAACAAGTCAAAAGAAAGAGGGAAGGGAAGGGAAGGGAAGGGAAGGGAAGGGAAGGGAAGGGAAGGGAAGGGAAGGGAAGGGAAGGGGAAGGGAAACGGGAAGAGTCTTGGGGACAAAAAAAGAGTGAAAGATAACACTGAGAGCAGAAGGAAGACGATGACTCTGCCCATGGCAGGGGGGTTGGAACTAGATGATCTTTAAGGTCGCTTCCAACCCGAACCATTCTATGACTCCTGGCCATGCAGCTGAGACATCTACCCACAGATCTTTTAGGCAACTGGGCTGGAAGCTGGAGAGGACTTTGACTTTGTTTAACATGGCATGTGACACATACAAGCTGGTCTATTCCTCTGTCTCTCCCCCCTTTTCTCTCAAAGACCTACCTTTCTATTGCATTTTGAACATTTCATTCTGTGGGCTTTGTCCTTTTCAAAGGAAAGCTAGCCAAATACATTTTAGACAGATAACATATTAAGGCTTCAGATGCAAAGCAGGTTTTAAGAATTTGCCTTTCTTTGCAAGACAGTCGAGAACCATGCAGGAATTAAAACCTTCCAGTGCCACAGGGAGTATGTGAATTCCAGGGCTGCCAGAGTAATTTTCCTTGAGGTTTCTGGGCAGTTTTCCTGAGGACAGCTCAGCAGAAAGTAGCTCACCAGCTGGTGTCCAGGAGAACAACAGAAACCTATGGGATCTCCCAGAGGAATGAGGGAATCCTCACAGGTGGAAGGGAGGGTGTGCATGGTTGAGCACATCACATTATGCTCCTTTTATATTCAGTGGAGAGACACAAGACTTTTAGTTTCAAGCCTTCTTCCTATTTCTGTATGTGGACTTTATTTGTGATTAGTTGCCATAGAAGTTCCTATCTGTCTCTTGACATGAAGGGAATCTGGAAACTGGGTTCAGAGGCAGATACCTGTGTACTTAGTCAAATGAACCCATCAGGCCCAGGCAAAGTGTACCCATGGGTGACATCCAGATTCATGTCCACACAACAGGCCCGGGAAATTCCTGAATCACGTTGAAGATAACTTTTTTGATATAGATACTAAGGGAGCTGACTAGGAAAGGTGCTGTCCTAGATCTGTTGTTTCTAAATAGAGGTGGTCTCATGGTTGATGTGATGATTGGTGGCTGTTTTGGCCACAGTGATCATGAAATGGTTGAGTTTAAAATCTTTGGTTATATAAGAAAAACTGTCAGCAGTGCTACTACCCTGGATTTTGGAAGAACATAATTTAGTCTGCTTAAGGAACTAGTTAGCAATGTCCCCTGGGAATCTGCTTTCAAGGCTATTCAGGTCCATAAATGTTGGTTACTTTTTAATAGCCATCTTTTAAGAGTGCAGGAGCAGGTAATTCCAGAAGGCTGGTTGGCTGAACAGGGAGTTCCTTCTGGAACTTGGTGCGGAAAGAAAGTGTATGGCCTTTGGAAACAAGGTCAGGCTACGCAGGAGGAATACAGAGATGCTGTTCGCCACTGTAGGGAGAAAAGGAACATGTAAGGCCAGAAGCACAGGAAGAGCTGCTGGCTCTGGTCACGTCCATGGCTAGAGTAGCTCACCATGCATGAATGCCTTTCCCAGGCTGGCCTGTAGAAACCCTGAAAGCCTTGGACTTCTTAGAATCATAGAAGAATCATAGAATCATTTAGATTGGAAAAGACCTTTAAGATCATCAAATCCAACCGGGCAGTTGTTCCTGCAGGCAGCTTTCCAGCCACTCTTCCCCAAGTCTGTAGCATTGCATGGGGTTGTTGTGACCAAAGTGCAGGACCTGACACTTGGCCTTGTTGAATCTCATACAAGCGGCCTTGGCCCATCGATCCAGCCTGTGCAGATCCCTCTGTAAAGCCTTCCTACCCTCGAGCAGGTCAACACTCCTGCCCAACTTGGTGTCATCTGCAAACTTACTGAGGGTGCACTTGATCTCCTTGTCCAGATCATTGATAAAGATATTAAACAGAACTGGCCCCAATACGAAGCCCTGGGGAACACTACTTGTGGCCAGCCACCAAGTGGATTTAACTCCATTTTCCACAGCTCTTTGGGCCTGGCTGTCCAGCCATCTGGACAGCAACAGGCCAGTGAACAGTATACCCATCCAAGCCGTGAGCAGCCAGTTTCTTCAGGAGAATGCTGTGGGAAATGGTGTCAAAGGCTTTTTTAATTAGTTGTGACCAAGTACTAAGGTAAGAATGAATCTGCATGACTAAATACATTTTATCTGAGGAGTTTGTCTTTGCCTCCTGTAGCCCATTGCTCAGCTCCTGCCGAGGAGAGAGAGCACCTGAGGAGACTCAGGGGAGGGGGTGGGCTTGGGGGCACTCATGGGGCCAGGAATAAAAACTTTGAGGGTTGAAGGACTTTGAGAGAGCACACCACTGCAGTACTGCACGGACCTCATGCAGACAGCAGAAACAAGACACTGCGCCCAGCCCTGGAGATAGGGCAGGATGCGCAGAGGGCTTCCCACAGTGACCTGCCCTGCACAGCTGCATAGCAAGGGTTTATCAGCTTCGGGGGAGCGCTCACGTGCCAGAGGCACTGTTGCTGAGAAGTGGCTCTGGGACTGGGAGCTCCCCACTGAAAGGAATGGGGAAGCTTGATGCCCTTAAAGCAAAAGCAAAACCCACTTCCTTGTCCCACCCTTCCACAGAAATGCCTCAAATACCAACATAGATACACTCCACGCCTCATTGTACTGACTGGAAGAGAAGTGACACTTCCACTGCTTTCAGCTTTGCTCCTAAGCACAGACCTGTGACATGCCCAGCAGAGCTGTGTCCCTGGAGTGTCACAGTGCAGACCCTGGCATACCCACTTAAACCTTGGCCTAACACATCCTAGTTTGCTTCTTGTCAGCACTCATTCATATTGTCATGTCCATCAAGTCTAGTTGCACTATTTTGTAAACACTGCAAATATTGCAGGGGGAAATAAAATTTTCAGGAGACAGATGTAGGCAATGCTACAATTACTGGCAGCAGTCACTATTTTCAGATTTCTGCTCTGTTCCGTCCCTAACTGTTCAACAAATTTTATTTTAATGCTCAATGTCCCACACCTGTTCTTTCTCTTTATTTGACAAACATAATAATGGAATTTAAGTTGAGCAAAATGCCAGCTTTTCATTTAGCTTTTGTATTTTTGCCACTGCAGCCTCTGCCTTTGAAGTCCAGAACTAGCAATGAAAGAACCTTTGACAGTTCAAGAGTCAGTAGTTCCCAGCAGCAGAAATGTCCAGGCAGGCCACGAGTTTTTTGTGATCAAATGGGTACTGTGGAACAGCCACTGGGACACTCTCATAAATGATTCAAGTCAAGAGCAAATGATGCACAGATGGGCTGACAGTCAGGATTACATTCCAGGTCAAACAGACTTGTGATGCTCAGCGCACAAGGAGGAGTAATCCTCCTTTTCTGCCAAGTGTCTGTTACATATCACTTAACCTCACTTTGAGCACATGTTTCTACAAACTATCAGTTTTTCTCCTATTTGTGTGCTATTGCTTGCCTAAAAACTACACAACCTCAAGTTTTTGCTGCATTGCTCTGTGACCGCCTCTGCAGAAGCAGCCACCCTAGGCTGTGTTGAATCCACTTTTGCTGGTTTAAATTCAGTATTTTCTTTTCTGTGGTTTCTAGTACTGAATTCAAGCTGTGGAGCACAACTGGGAGATTTGAAAGATGAAGACAGACATTTCTTCTGCTGAGTGCTAAACCCTATTGTTTCTGAAAAGCACTTGGCATTTCTACAGGCAAGTAACTTGGCAAGTCCAGAGAGAGCAATTGATTTCTTGCATTCAGCTGCTCAGCTGTGTTTTCTATTGTCAATTTGAGGTGTTCATTTCAAGGTCAGAAAGGAGAAATAATTCCAGTGCTCTTCTACAGGAAGGAGCAGCCTATATTTGCCTAAGCCATTTGAAACCTTGTTTCTCGTAAACCTAGCCCGGCTCATCCCCATACTGTCCCAAACTCGCCAGCTGATTCTCATTTGCATAGAGATCCTAAAAATAGCTTTCACTTCTTCATAACTCTGCCACGCAGATATTTAAGGAGTGCAAATATTGAACAATCTCTTCACTGATGTGACGTACACACCCTTAGAAGCAAGTTTAATTAACCCCAGTTGATTTTTAATGAAGTCAGTCTTCAGAGTAAGCACTCATGAAGACTGCTCAACTGATGAATGGTTAACTTGATAAATAGAGCAGAAAGAGTTTTCTTCTTTGAAACTGAGCTGGGTTTGCAATCATAGTATGGACCATCTGTTCTGATTTACTACACTAGTATTTATAGCATTAATCTATAAAATACAGCCGTAATAGTAATTCAGAAATGTCAATGAAAATTATTGAAGCTGTTCCTACCACGGTGGCTTTAACTCTAGCGTTCAACAACTCTAGTGTTTCCATAGATTTTAATTACTTCTATGTATCTGAGGTGATACATGTCTCAAGTTGTAAAAAAACTCTGTTTCTCACCTTGAGACTATTGACTTTATGACCAAAAAAATATGGATCTGTATGTTCAGTCCCCATGTGACAAATTCCAAATGTCTTGCTGCTCATGTGTGAAAAATACATGACTTCTACAGTATCTTCTTCCCATCAGAGAGTGCCCTGGGAATTGCTGCATATTCATTTCTAGTCTAAACACCAGCTAATGAGGAGCTTGCCATTAAATCAGAAATCCCTTTCTGAAAAACATAACCTTGTGTTTGAAGACCTGGGCTATTTTATTCACTATTCTACTGCTGCAAAAAATACCTTGTTGCTAATCACAGGCCAGCTCTTGTGTTTTTTAAACCTTAGGAGCCCTTCCCATGAGTTTTTACTCACACTGTTAGCTGTGAGTACAAATCTATTAGCATTAGCAGGTCTACTCAGTTTAATAAGGGGCTTCTGACTGCTGTAATGCAGCTTCAAGCAGCAAACTAAACAGATTTTTCTCTACATAACATTTAAGGCAACTCAAGCCCTTGTTCACTGAAATTATTGGGAACAAGTTTTTTCAGCAGAAAAGATTTCAGATACATATGGTACATAGCCTAATATGTGCACATGTATAGGTCTGCACACAAACACCCACCTTTAATCTTTAAAGTACAATGTTACTTCATGGAGAACAGGATTAGAGTCTCCATGATAAAAGGTTTTAGATCACAGCAACAGACTTAGTTATCAGGAAGACAGCTCACATTATGCACAGTTTTTTCCCTGTGTGGTTATTACCTGGATCATAATATTTTGATATTAAATCCTTCAAATAGTATTTCTACCATTTGAATTTTGACTGCTTCCAGAAATTGTCAGTTCTACCATCTCTTGGCTTCATTACCTAAAAAGCAGAATAACCAGCTATTTTCTCCTTCAGTTCACATATGGAAGTAAAGGTACATTATGTCAATATGAAACATTGCATTCTTTGGTTTTCCTAATGGTTTGGCAATAAATTGCATCGATGACAAGAAATTACAGTTCTGCACAGGAGCCTCTTCTTCATGTTCTGAGTATTGAAAAGAAACCCACCACCTGGATGAAATTTTCCTTTACTTCTACATGAGAAACATAAGGGTATCTTTCTAAACCACCACCGTGGCTCAAGTGGTTTCATCAGTTGTCATCTGCATTGCAAGCATGGACAAGCTACTCTTCTGCTGAGGGCTGATACATGTAGACTTGACATGAGTAACACCGTAATGAATTTTGTCTGACATTTCCCGTACTCAGCCCCCTGTCCAGTTGCACAGACTTCTGCCAAATATAGGCCAGAAGGCTAAAGATTTTCCATCTATGCCTATGTAGGTTGAACTTCTGTGAATATTCAACAAAATCAGTTTGGCTGTCTCCACAAGAGCAGTATGTGCACTAACTGCCCTGGATTCCTCCTGTTGCCAGCAGGGAAAGCAGGTATTTTAGAGGGGGGAGTCATCAGGACTCATTCAAATTTATCTAACCTTTTTTCTTGGATAGGATTTCTTTTTTTGGGGGGGTGGGGGGGTGGGCAGGGGTCATGATTGACTTTGCATCAAGGATGTCACTCTCTGCTAAATCCATCCTTGAAAACGATACAAGAACAGGTCAGCTTCTTTCTTCCAGAATCACATGCTGTTGTCAAAATTGTCAAAACTAACATTGCAGCTGAAAAGAGCAGCCTGTCTGCTGTGTGAAGTGTGCCAGCTACTCTCATGTCTGTGAGGGATTTAATACAAAGTACTGTTCTCACCATAGACTAATCTAGAATGATTAGGTCTGAGCTGAAGAAACTAGCTGGAGAGGGTCTGTGTTTGAAGCAGTAGATAAGACTTGTCATCTCTTGATGAATTTCAGATGGTATATGAAGTTACAGGTAGTGACTGCACGTGTAGAAATTGTATTCTGTATTTGGCTGATGCATAGGATTTGCTTTTAAGTTTGAGATAGAAAATGCTTTCTTAGAAGTATGAAAATGATGTCTTATAGTCAGATTTGAAACTGAATACATTGCTCTGATTTTTAACCAAAATACTTTTTAAAGTATGTTGGAATTTCCAGAATTGGCTTACTGCTACATAAGTATCATTAAATTTGTCCCTCTGGGCACTTCTTTCAAAAGGGTGGGGTAGGTCTTCCCTTAGAGCATGAAGGGTTGTCAAAAGGGACGTAAGGGGGAAGAGGGAGATCAGTCACAGGCTTCTGAATTGATCACTGTTTTTTTACGAGGCTGTATTTAATGTGGTGGTGTCAAACATTCCCCAAGATTTGAACTGATGGAGATGATCAAATCCATCTGCCAATGGATTTCACAGAATCACAGAATCACAGCATGACTAAAGTTGGAAGGGACCTCCAGAGGTCATCTGGACCAACTCCCTACTCAAGCCAGGACACCTAGAACCTGTTGCCCAGGATCATGTCCAGATAGCTTTTGAATATCTCAAAGGATGGAGACTCCACAACCTCCCTGGTCAACCTGTGCCAGTGCTTGGTCACCCTCACAATAAAAAAGTGTTTACTGATGTTCAGAAGGAGCCTCCTGTGTTGCAGTCTGTGCCTGTTGCCTCTGGTCCTGTCACTGGGCACCACTGAAAAGAGCATGGCTCCATCCTCTTTGCACCCTCCCTTCAGGTATTTATATACATTTATAAGATCCCCTGCGAGCCTTCTCTTCTTCAGGCTGAACAGTCCGAGCTGCGTCAGCCTTTCCTCATATGTGAGGTGCTCCAGTCCCTCAATCATCCCAACAACCTCAGTTGTCTGAAGAACTTCGCTGTAGCTCTCCAAGGATCCTGCAAAATGTATGTCTTGTCTTGTTATTAATGCCACCATTTCTTATAACTGTCTCTGAGGTCACAGGTGCAAACACTAAGTAGCAGAGTCAGGACTACATTCCACCAGCATCATAGGAACAGCCTGTGGAGTAAGATGTGTCTTAATCTGTTGACTACATTAATTAAAACATTTACATAGATCCATTTAGGATACAGCATTTTTATTTTACGGTGATAATAATGTTTTGTGTAGTAACAAGGTATCACTGAGGGAAGTGATTATCAGCATTATCAGCAACATTGCCACTATCAACTGAATACCTACTTCTCTGGGGTGTTATCTAAGAAGAAAGTGCAGGTTGGGTTCACAAGATCCTGGGGTTTGGCTGCCTGGGCTCAGGGCCAAGGTAGCTCAGCTGGGACCATGGGGAGAGGCTCCCAGAGGCACTGCGAGGAGGCCATGGCCACAGCCAGCCCTGGTCCTGGGGAAATGCTTGTAAGCTGAGGCTCCATCGCCTGGCCCCTGCCAGAGCTACGGCCACCGCTGTGTCACGGTCCTGCCGCAGCCAGGCTGTGGCCCCTGATCCGGCTGCAGACCACACCTGCGGGCCGACATGCATGTTATCAGGCATTACGTGATCCAGGCGAAACAAGAAACAGACATTGGTTTACTTGCAGGAAAATGAAGTTGTTAGTTCAGCCTGCAAGCTCCTTTTACACAACAGGGGGATATTTTGATGACTTGCCTGGGGCAGAAAGCAAAAAGTGCATCCATGAGCACATTTTCCAAAGAAACATTAGGGCTCTTTGCCATTAATTCTGTATTTATGTCGCTGCTGTTTAGAACATATCTGACTAATTGCATTTACGGTTGTACTGAGAGAAGGAGAGACAGATGTTTTAGCAGTTTGGCTAAATATTATATCACTTCAGGCTCTGACTGGAAAAATTAATAGTTTTCCAAGTACTGTGCCAGAGTCATGATTGTCTTATTACTGAATATGCATCCTGCTAATGGGATCCTTCCTCTGATAACAGGATTGAGAGTTTGGAGACTGAGAGCACAGAATCTTTAAAAATACACCCCATGTAGTTAACGCTATCTGAGATTAATTGCAAAGACCAAACAACATTGTCACTAAAAGCCTTCTGTTAAACATAGATACAGATTTTTTTCATAAGTAATTTATCTAATTACAATTCAGATTTTAAGCAGAACATAATTTTTCAGGAAAAATGACAGCTACAGCTTTCTTCAAACAATCACATTTGACAGCAGTTGATAAAGAAAAGGAAAAAAACCTTTTAAACTAATTTAGAGGCATAAGCAAGAACTGCAAGTTCCTGTTTGTGTTCCAGTTACAATGTTTGGTAGTACAGAACAGCACTCAGGACTTTGTCACTGCTCCTACAGCACTGCAGGTTGCTTCTGTGGTTTTGCAGTCCATTCTGTTGCTGTGGGTAACTTTTCCTGCTCCTCCAGCTCATTGCTGCTTTCAGGACATCAGACACATCTCTGAGTTAATGTGTCATCTGTGTGGGTTTTCCAAGTTATTTTTCTGGTCATATGTCCTATGTATTTGTCTGACACAAATGAAAGAGTAGTCAGTGCTCTGCCATTACTGTCTTACCCTGCATTACAAACTGCTGCTGTCAGAATAGTCAATTGTATTTGTCCTGGCTGCAGCTGAAACTTGCTTTGCCAGAGCATTTTTCAAGATCAGGTTTCTCACTATACTTTTGGGGGCTGGCAATGGTCTTGTTTTTATTTAAATATTCTGGCCTCTGGGACATTTATGGCAGATCCACAGAAGCAGTCAAAACCAAAACACATAGAAGATGCGAGCTCCTTCAGCAATACCTCAGAATACAAGTGCCATCAGTAGATTACGAAAATCCAGCTTTCACAGTGCTAGTGGAACAGTGATTGTTTTGGCAAGAGAGAGCCAAAGAGCAGCACTGTCTGCAGCCAGCCAAAGTTGGTGCTTCAGTCTCACAGATCAGACCTGTCTTTATCATGACTAAAATCAATAGGTTCAGTTACAACTGCACAATGTGGAGATGTATGAAGGATTCTCATGTCTACTTAACAATGCAACTCAGCTGCCTAGATTTGTCAACAGATGTACCAGCCTCAGGAGTTAGGGATGCAAGCTCTGGAGTCATCCTGCTTTGTATCACCCTATTAAGCTCTGGCTCCCTTCCTTCTCTCTTCCCTGTTTCTCCTCTACTTTCACAAAATCATCTCCATTTCTGCTTCCATCAGCATAACGCAATAGTAGCTTACAAAACACAGGGTGAATGACTTTGGAGTGACAACAGATTGCTCTTTCAAATGTAGGGCATCATCAAACAACTTGTTCAACACCTTAAAGCAATAGTAAGATCATCTACATAAAAATTATATGAAAATTTTCAATGTGCTTCATGTAGTTATAGCTTAATTCTTAGATTATCAAAGAAAGTATCTGGACAGAGTAAAACAATCACAATACTAGAAGCTTACTGGGCAAATAAAAGCATATTTAGAGAAATAGACCTAGTGGCCTTCAAAAATAAAAACTTGCCTTTAAAAAAATCTAAACAAAATATTCAAAAGTCTAGAAGCTAACAATTAAGCTTGAATATATTTTTTTAAACTATGTAATAATGTGCCTCCTTAAATAGTGCAGTTGTCAGCCTTCAGCTGCTCTCTACACAAGAGGCATTTCTGTGTCCCAGCCAAAGCTCTGCTTTCCCAAAATCCAGCAGGGAAGAAAACCCATCTCCCACTGATCCTTTTCCAATGTCCCGTATCCGCCACTCATGGGTCCCTAAGCCCTACTGGGACTCCTCCCCACCGCCTGCCTACCCTGTGGACCTAACCATTGGTGGCTCCATTCACGCTGGGCCTCTTGCATGGATGTCTGTGTCTGCCACTGTGTTCTCCCTGAGACACCCCATCCTGCACCTATGAGGTGTCCCAAGGCCGGGCAGCAGCCCAGAGCTGCTACTGCTTCTCCCCTGCTGCCACATCAGCATTGAGTGGTCTGGCAAGCCCCAACCAGCTGCTGGGCAGATGCGGGTAAACCATCAGCAGACTGTTGGAATGGAAGGATACAGGCTCTTTAGAAAGGACAGGCAGGGGAGACAAGGAGGGGGTGTTGCCTTCTGTGTCAATGACCAGCTGGAGTGCATGGAGCTCCGCCTGGGGATGGATGAGGAACCGACCGAGAGCCTATGGATCAGGATTAAAGGGAGGGCAGGCTGTCCACCTGGCAGCTAGGATGAAAAGGACCAGGGGTTCCTGATGGGCAGTGGACTAAGCACAAGTTCACCGCACACACTGGCAGCAATGAAGGCTAACAGAAGACGGGGCTGTATTGACAGGAGTGCAGCCCGTAGATCAAGGGAAGTGATTCTTTACCTTTACTCATTACATCACACTGATGGTGTAGTGTACACCACCAGTACACCACACTTTACTCATCACATCACATCTGGAACCCTGGGTCAGCTCTGGGCCTGCCAGTATAAAAAAGATACAGATAAGCTTGATTAAGTTCAGCAGAAGGCCATCAGGATGCTTGGGGGCTGGAGCAGCAGAGCTTTGAGGAGAGGCTGAGGGAACTGGACTTGCTCAGCCTGGGGAAGAGGTGCTTTCAGGGGAACCTCATGCACTCAGTGCATTCTCCATGCACTGGAGAATACTACCAGAATGACAAAGGACATCTCGGGGTGAATGATAATTAAGTATAAAAGGGAGAAACAATAGAAGGATCCTATTCCCATATTAAGAGACTACAAACAAAGTTTCCTTCACTGTCTTTGGGGAAAAGTCTGCATTTTCTCACTGGAGTAAAATAAGGGCAGGTATTAGGATTTGGAAAAGTTAAACTAGGAGAGCAGATGAGGGACAAAAATTAAAATAAGACAAAGATACACTTCAGGTTTTGCTTTTTAAACTTTTTTACTATTCTTGTTTATTTGGGCTTTCATAAAAAATGGTTAATAAAGAAAAACAGTTGCTTTACTGTATGCTTTGCAACTGGTAAATTTTTAATACTTTGCAGTCATAAAGAAAAAAATTAAGTTTAATTTTTTTGAGAAGAAACCTTTGAAATTCACAATATCTGGCAGTCTTTCTAAAAGGTGCCCGTATTTATAAACATTTGATAATATGCAAAAAAAGAATAACACTTTAAGAATACAATAATGACAAAAATGGTGATAATTCTATGTCGCTTTACATGTACATTCATCATTTAGAGGTGCAAAATACTGTTTTCATCAAGACTTTAATACGGTTTAAAAAATGCAATGTGCATTGAACATACAAATTTACCAAATGAAAATGTGTATGTATTAACCTACCTATTTCCAGTTAAAAATATTGAAAAATAAAAGTAAAAAATATTGAAAGTAACAAGTCAAACAATAGACTGAAATTAATACAGCTAGTGCAATGGTAGAAGAACCTGGTGTGGGTTTTTCTGGGTCAATGAAGAAGAGTACATTCAGCATCACCAGATGTTCTACCCTGTCTGCAGTGACATATTCTGAGATACCACAAAGGGTTCAGGTATCTTCAAAGTTACACAATTCCGGAGTGAGAAGACTCCTATAGCCAGCTCCCATTTTCTCCACTTTCAACCGCAGCATTTTGTTTCTCAACTATTCCATTTGCATCGCTTGTTTCTTCTAAAAGTATTACTACACTTGACAGAGTTGTTTGAGGATCAAGCAGTTTCAGAAGAGGTATGTCCACCTTTCTCTCTTGAAAGACACGGTTCTGAATTGTCATAGCTAACATAGAGTCTATACCCAACGATGAAAGTGGTGTATTCATGGTTAGTTCATCTGGGTTCAATCCGGTGAGGTCGCTCACCAGTGAGGTGATATAGTCTTCAGATTTAATTAAGGCAGTATCCTGGACTTGAGTTTCCTCAGAGGTTTCAAGCTTGTTCCTGAATTCTTCTGACATAAGTGATACGAAGCGACTTTTGAGTGAAATAATCCGAGAAAAAACATGACGCAATAACGCTTCAAAGTTTAATTTGATGACAGCTTGCTGTGGGTTATTCATAAGTAAGCTCTTCCTGAGATACTCATTGATTTCATGCACTTGCAGAATGTCTATGCCCTTGGATCCCAGAATGTTCTGAATATGGTTTTGATTGAGCAGTACACCAAGGTTCAAAGCACCCCAGTTAATGGATTGGCCTGAAAGCCCACGGTTCCTCCGGTAGAGGCAGAAGACATCCAAGAAAGAATTTGCAGCTGCATAGTTTGCCTGGGTGGAATTTCCCAGAAAGGAAGTAACAGAGGAGTAGCACACAAAGTAGTCAAGCTCCTGGCGTCTCGTAGCCCAATGCAGATTGAGTGTCCCTGCTACTTTTGGGTTCAGCACCTTCTGAAAGTCAGCCAAGTTCAGAACTTCAAGATGGCCATCATGTAAAACAACAGCACTTTGAAATACACCTTTGATTGGACTCCCTGCAAAGATGTTCACAATGGACTGGAAAGCTTTCTCAACATCACTGGTCAAAGTAACATCACACTGCACAAACACTACTTTACTCCCTTTATACTGCTGCTGCAAAGCCTTCATCTCTTCTTGCTTCTCATTGCTTGGAATTTTCCTGGAGAGTATCGCAATATACCCTCCTCCATTCTCGGCTATGAATTTCACTGTTTCAAAGCCAAGACCAGTGAGCCCCCCGACTACTACATAAACAGCATTCTGCTTAAACAGCTGCTTGGGGGATTCATACAACGGTATATCTGAAAGCATGGTGATGTCCTTCTGCCTTCTCAGTACAGCAAGTGGGACAGATTTGCAGGTAAAATAGGACATCACAGAGTTTATCCTTTCAAAGTTCTCAGTCTGCTGAAAAACAGAACCTGATAGATGTCTAAACTGTTTCATATCCATGGAACTGATCCATGCATTCACAGTCTTTTGCAATTCCTTTAGAGGTGCTTTCTGAAAAATGCTGCTAAGTGTAAGGTAATGAAAGCTGATATTTTCATGATCAATTCCACTGACATCCTGCATACATTCAGACTGTCTATTGCCACACACTATCACCACGTCTCTAAGAAAGTACATGTGGGCCAGATCCTCCTGAGACAGGCTGTTTACTGGAGGAAGAACAATAAGGGCATTGCATAAGTTTATATACTGGAACTTATCAGGAGTGGGCCTCGCAAGTACTGTTTTCCAACCCATCTCTTCTGCTGCCGCAGAAAGAACATGGCACAAAACTGATGATGGCTCTGTAGAAATAATACCCAATGTTCTGCCATGTTTCCCCTTGGGTAATCTCTGATTGAAGATTTCCCATGCAATGATAAAGTATGACACACAAGGGACTTTCTGAAAGCATGGGAATTTCTTTACATTGAAACAAACTGTTCCTGGAATCTGAACTCGGGATGATGCAGCAGCTGGATAACATGAAACCACATGATCTCCCACTTTTACTTTCTTCACATCAATGCCTGTTGCTGTTACTATGCCACTGAAATCAAGAGCTAAAAGTCCGTGTTTGTCTACTGCTTGTGAATTCCAATACAGCATTTTACCAAAATTACTACTAGAAACACTAACGGGAAAATAATCTTCTGAGTGGAGACATATTTTATCCACTTGAATTTCAACACTCTGTTTGTCAAGCTGAGTTTCAGTGCTGGTGGATAATTCAGCAGACAAGTCTTTTGGTGCATACGGATCAGAAGTGTACAAAGTGTATGTTTCTGACTTCTGGAGAGATCTTGCGGGTTGGCTGTAATCTGCATCTACAAAAGGTGTGCGTCTGATTTCAGCCACATAAATTCTTCCTTGGCTGATGCAAACCTCTGGGTAATCC
Source organism: Buteo buteo (assembly GCF_964188355.1). NCBI lineage: Eukaryota > Metazoa > Chordata > Aves > Accipitriformes > Accipitridae > Buteo > Buteo buteo. The sequence goes on from NC_134172.1 coordinate 18,612,967, forward strand.
ACACCTTTGTATTTGACAAGAACATCTGCTAGCACTGAGATGTCCAGGGAACTGGAAGAGCTGAGGTCAATCATCTGAAATGTGATTTCTGGAACTTCAATGACACAAGTTCTGGTCATGCCATACAATGCAAACCCACAGTTAACATGATCTACGTATCTTTCTGTTGTTCTGTAGGTGATCACTCTAAGAGAACAACGGGACATTTTCTCTCTTAATGCCACAATAACTTGGCGATAGACTTCACAACACTTTGCCAATTGGTCTACCACTTTGCTTGGGAAATCTTCATTTAACTTTTGAATTCCCCACAGGAACAGAATTTCATCATAATCCTCAACCTCTGCTCTCATTTTAGTCTGTGTTTGGCCTTCCAAGAGGGCTTCCCAGTCCTCATACATAACATATCTCGAACCAGGGTGCAAATATTTTTTGAGCTGCTCAGCTATCCCAAATTTGTCAGCAAACACTAGGACTCTGGGCATAGCCCCCAGATGTCCAATTGTCTGTGAAAGAGAGACTTCTTTCCACTTGTTTTCAAACATGAATTCATTGTCTCTGGAAGATGCTTGCTTCATGAAAGTGATGGCAACGCGCTTGAGTTCAGCCAAAACAGAGCCATGTTTGTCCATAAAGCATCCACAGACCTCTAGGCAGTTCCCAATGGATTTGCTTGTTCTCATATATATCATCATTTCTTCCTCCAGTGGTCGGAGCACCACCAGGCTGCCTATCCCTGAAGGAAAGCCTGCTCTGGACTGGAATGTCCTTGAGGTCAGGACAGCGGTCATCTGCAGAAAACAGTCGAGCAGCACTGGATGGATACAGTAGTTGTACATCTCACTGATGGTCTCCTTGTTCACCTTTATGCTTGTTATGGCTTCCTTTAGTTCCTGGCTGTAATGCACGTCACTGAGCTGCCTGAATATGGGGCCATACTGAAAGCCAATCCGAGACAGTGCTTCATAAACCTCCTCTCTGCTAACCACTGACCTGCATCTTCGATAGATGTCTTGGAAGGAGATGGTGCTTTCTTCCACCACAGCTTCAGACCCCTTTGTAACCTGGCCTGCAGCATAAACTGCATTGGAGGAAGAGAGTATCTCAAAGGCTGTCACTGCTTTTTGTGGACTCAGCTTGATACTCAAGACTTGGGAACTCTGTGTGAGAACACACGGTGCAGAAAAACTGATACTCATCTGGCAAGTACTCAGAGGCACTTTAGGTCTTGAGCTGCTCATCACAGAGGCCAGACCAAGCTCCGCATAAAAAGCACCAGGGACTAAAGCCACACCATTGTTCTTGTGCTCATATAAATATGATGTTGAGTCCTGAGAGAGCAGGCAGCCAAACTCCATGTTGTCACTGTTTATGCCATAAAGCAAAGGATGACTGGAGCTGACGCCTCTTCGGTTTGCTTGTTGATGGATATCTAGACAGGCCATGAGTTTTTTGCGATCAAACTGATATCGCGGAATGGCCACTGGAACACTTTGATACCCATTATAAAAGTGCTGCCAGTTGGGATTATATCCCAGTTCAAACAGATTTCCTACCAGGGTGAAGAGTGTCTGATACTCTGCATCAGTTTGCAAGGAAGAGAACACTTGTATGCCTTTTCCTAGAGTTTCCTTTATGCTTCGCTGCAATGCTCGGTGAGGACTTATTTCCACAAACACCACATTCTCCCTGTCCCTAACTGCAGTTTTGATGGCTTGAGTGAAAGCAACAGGCTCACGAGTATGCCGGGCCCAGAATTTGCTCTGAGCAAAGTCATTTTCAGTAGCAGCCATCCCAGTCAGTGTTGAAATCACTTCGATTTCCCCCTTCTCTTTTTCTAAAGGCTGTATGTTCTCTTCCAACTCCCCAAGTATCATATCCATGCTAGGACTGTGGTACGCAGCCGGGACACTTAAAACATGAAGAAAGATGTTTCTCTGGCTGAAAGCTTGAGCTAAATCTCTCTGGACAGCATCCACAGAGTCTGCATTCCCGGACAAGGTGCAGGAAACTGGGCTGTTGAAAGCTGCAATGCACACCTTTCCCGAGTAGGGATGCAGACGTTCAGCAATCTCTTGAACAGGGATGTTTCCAACCACCAACATTCTGCCCCTGGCAGTCTTTGCCTGTAGCCTGCTCCGGTGATAAATCACTTTGACTGCATCTGCCAGGGAAAGGTACCCAGCAAAATGCGCAGCAGCAACTTCCCCTACTGAGTGTCCAACAGCAGCGACTGGCTTAATACCCCAGTATTTCAGAAGAGAAGATAAGGCAACCTGCAGGGTAAAAAGCAAGGGCTGGGAAAGCTCTGGATTCAACAAATCCTTTGGGCTATGACGTCCTGCTGGCAGGAGGCTGATGGGAGCGTGTTTCTGAAAAAGCGCTTCTATTTCCTTACACTTGTCTCTGAACACTGGCTCTGAGCTCAGCAGTGCCTCACTGAACTCCTTCAGCATTACACCGTTGCCACAGAATACAAACACCAGCTGTGGTTCTGCCTTTGACATGGCAAGTTCAGTGCTCGCTGCTGACATAAGCTCTTGCTGCAAGTGTTGGAGAGAATTTGTGACAAATGCTTTTCGGTACCTGTAGTTGGCATGGCTTCTTCTACAGGCAGACGTATAGGCCAGGCTTGGGAGAGTTATAGAATTTCTTGTGCTCAGCTGGTCAGCTGTATCGCTCATCATCATCTGAAGGGATTTACTTGATGCTGCTGACAGCAGAACTAATTCAAGGGGCCTCTTAAAGGCAGGAAGAGGCTCTAGCTGCTTACCCTGCCTGACTACAACGTGAGCATTGGTTCCTCCAAATCCAAAGCAGTTGATGCCAGCTACTCTTCCATATTCACTGGATTCTTCCCAGGGCTCTACTGTTGTGGGAATTGCAAGGTTTAATTTATCTGTATCGATGCTGCTCATCTCCTTCGAGTAATGCAAGGATGGAACAATCTTTCCATGATGCATCATCAGAAGCACTTTGATTAACCCTGCTGCTCCAGCAGCTGATTCAGTGTGGCCAATATTTCCTTTCACTGAACCAATTTTCAGAATGGAAACTTGTGAAGACCTGTTTTTACAAATGACACTACCTAGGCTTTCAGCTTCAGTAGGATCTCCAGCGGCAGTTCCTGTACCATGTGCTTCAATGTACTGCACAACTGAGGGATCAACACGAGCTTCATAAATGCTGCGCAGTAACTTCTCTTGCTCTATTTGAGACGGTCTTGTGATTGGAGTCATGGACCTACCATTCTGATTTACTGCACTCATATTTATAACACCCCAGATTTTGCTGTAGTCTTCCTTTGCCTGTTTCATAAAAAGGTAAAATTATCTTTAATAATCTCATGCTTTCTCCGTATAGGAGAAAACAAAATAAAACAACAAAACCAAGAACAGACAAGAGTATGATACTACCTTCTAAATGCATGATCACTTTCCCGTGGTAGGGGAAGTGCATAAATGCTTAATGCTTAATAAATGCTTCATTACTCTTAGGCTTGAATTAGAAAATCTTTTCTGGAAAAGTAATCATTAGAGCTGAAGATACAAAATTCAGGTAAGCAACCAGTCTTATTTTAGGCTGCTTCACAAGCAATCTTACCTTTTTCAGTGGCTTGAGGAAAACAACACCACAGCCTTCTCCCCTTCCATAGCCGTCTGCCTTTTTGGAGAAGGGTTTGCTTATTCCCTCTGGAGAGATCATTTTTGCTTTACTGAGAGATACAAAGGTGCGGGGATCTATTATGCAGTTCACTCCACCACAGATTGCTGCCTCACAATCTCCTGAAGTAAAATAGAAACATACACATGTTGAGAGGTCCAGGATGAGAGACAGAAACAGTAGCAATCCTAATTTTGGTGTCCAGCATCTCTTCAGTCCATTACCTGATTTAATAGCTTGTGAGGCGTAGTGCAGAGCAAAAAGAAAAGACGAACATGCAGTATCAATAGTCAGTGATGGTCCAGTCAGGTTAAATGTGAATGAGACCCTGTTAGCAGCGATGCTCATTGCTGTTCCAGTACCATCATAATGATTTATTTCACTCACTGCTCTGCTTGTTATGATTTCATAGTCTCGATTCATAAGACCTGTAAAAATATCAAATACGTGTCACATTAACCCAAGCAAACAAAAGGGATGACAGCTCTAAACCTGACAGCATGATTTGGTTTTCTGTTTTAATAGTAAACTACATGGCATCAGTGCTCCTATGGTGAAGCTTTGCTTCAATGCAAGTCAAAGGCAAAACTCACAGCAATTTCCGTTGGACCCAACTTACACAAACATACCTAACACTTGAAATTTCTACCTGCACAGTAAATGACAGGCTTTTCCTGATGGCTTAGTTCATTCTATGATGCAGTTAAGCTCTGTGTAGCCTGCTTAGAGCCCTCTATCTTAGTTTGAGAGTGGGTTTTGGTTTAGCTATGGAATATATATTAAGAAGTTGCAATGACGATAGCTGGTATACAAACATACAAGACATTAGCTAAAGTTTCTCAGATGTACCAAATTAAAGGTCACAGCATAAGCTACATTCAATGCTTTTTATTTACCTTTAGTTTGCTCACTGTGATCCAGTAAGACAGACAGAAATAGAAAAGAAGAACAGGGCCTGTGAGAGGAGTTGTGTCCTCTTTCTGAGAACACATATGCTTGACAAACAGTGGATCCCCAAGTCCATGGGCATGTGTGGAAAATGCAGTACCTCTATTCAGAGAGCAAGGAATAGTCTCCTCTGTGAAAGAAGAGCATGTCTCAGACTAAAAGGTAATCTAAAGAGTTTGCCCCTATAGTTATATCAGCCCAACTATGCCAGAAAACTCCTCTGAAAAGAGACACAGATTACACCAGAAAAAATGTGCTGTTATTCTAGCTCCTTGATTGAATAGAATAGAATAGAATAGAATAGAATAGAATAGAATAGAATAGAATAGAATAGAACAGAATAGAATAATAGTTCAGTTGGAAGGGACCTACAACAATCATGACAACTACCTGACCAATTCAGGGCTCACCAAAAGTTAAAGCATGCTATTAAGGGCATTGTCCAAATGCCTCTTACACACTGACAGGCATGGGGCATCGACCTCCTCTCTAGGGAGCAAGTTCCAGCATTTGGCCACTCTCTCTGCAAATAAATGCCTCCTGATGTCAAGTCCAGACCTTCCCTGGTGCAGCTTTGAACCATTCCCATGCATCCTGTCACAGGATACCAGGGAGAAGAGATCGGCACCTCCTTCTCCACTTCCCCTCCTGAGGAAGCTGTAGAGAGCAGATTTTGCCCCTCAGACTCCTGTTCTCCAAACTAGACAGACCCAGAGTTCTTAGATGCTCCTCACAGGGCATGTCTTTCAGCCCTTTCACCAGCTTTGTTGCCCTTTTCTGGACACCTCCTTTTTAAACTGTGGGGCCCAGAACTGCACACAATACTCAAGGTGAGGCTGCACCAATGCTAAATACAGCGGGATAATCACCTCTTTTGACTGGCTGGTTATACTGTATTTAATGCACTAGATCTTTTTCCGCAGGGCTGCTCTCCAGCCACTCCTGTCTCAACTTATACTTGTGTCCAATGTTACTCCATCCCAGGTGCAGAATGCGGCATCTGCTCTTGTTAAATTTCATGCCATTGAGGACTGCACAATGCTCCAATCTATCTAGACCCCTCTGCAAGGCCTCTTGTCCCTTGAGACAGTCAACAGCACCTCCCAATTTAGTATCACCAGCAAACTTAATAATGGTGCATTCAACTCCGGCATCCAGATCATTGACAAAAATACTGAGCAGAACTGGCCCTAGAACTGAGCGCTGAGGAACACTGCTGGTGACTGGTTACCAGCCAGATGTAGCCCTGTTCACTACAACCCTTTGAGCCCTGCCATTCAGCCAGTTCTTCACCCAGCACACCGTGTACCTGGTCATCTCACAGTTGGACTTGTCCAGAAGCATGCTGTGAGGGACAGTATCAAAGCCTTACTGAAATCCAGAAAAACAACACCCAAAGCCTTCCCTTCATCCACTTGGCAGGTTACCTTATTGTAGAAGGATATCAGATTAAACAGAACTTTCCCATTGTGAACCCATGATGACTGTGCCTGATGATTGCATTGTCCTTTAAATGTCTTTCAACAGCACCCAGTATAATCTTCTCCATAATTTTTCCAGGTACTGACGTAAGCAGTTAGACAAGTACACCTTGGTAGCATACTAATATCTACATGAGGATTTCTGCTGGTTTAAAAGGATCTCAACCCCCACAGCACCTTAACCAATGTTATACCGGAAAAAAGCGTAGGCCTGGCTTGAGAGTATCATTCCTGGAAAGGGTTGTGTTGAGGAGGCAGTTTAACTGTTTCCTGCTTCAACTTCAGTGCCTGAAGACACTAAGCGAAGCACCTAAAATAGATACATGAATTATATAGGCATAGAATCACAGAATGGTTCGGGTTGGAAGGGACCTTGAAGATCATCTAGTTCCAACCCCCCTGCCATGGGCAGGGATACCTTCCATTAGACCAGGTTGCTCAAAGCCCCATCCAACCTGGCCTTGAACACTTCCAGGGATGGGGTATCCAAAACCTCTCTGGGCAACCTATTCCAGTGCCTCACCACTCTCATGGTGAAGAATTTCTTCCTTACATCTAATCTAAATCTACCCTCTTTCAGTTTAAAGCCATTTCCCCTTGTCCTATCACTACATGCCCTTGTAAAAAGTCCCTCTCCAGCTTTCTTGTAGTCCCCCTTTAGATATTGGAAGGCTGCTATAAGGTCTCCCTGGAGCCTTCTCTTCTCCAGGCTGAACAATTCCAGCTCTCTCAGCCTGTCTTCATAGGAGAGGTGCTTCAGCCCTCTGATCACCTTGGTGACCCTCCTCTGGACTTGCTCCAACAGGTCCATGTCTTTCTTATGTTGGAGGCCCAGAGCTGAATGCAGTACATGAGGTGGGGTCTCATGAGAGCAGAGCAGAGGGGAAGAATCACTTCTCTCAACCTGCTGGTCATGCTTCTTTTGATGCAGCCCAGGATACTGTCGGCTTTCTGGGCTGCAGACACACATGGCCAGGTCATGTTGAGCTTCTCATTAACCTACACCCCCAAGCCCTTCTTCTCAGGGCTGCTCTCAAACTATTCTCTGCCCAGCCTGTATTTGTTTGGGCTTGCCCCAACCCATGTGCAGGACCTTGCACTTGGCCTTGTTGAACTTCATGAGGTTCGCACAGGCCCACCTCTCAAGCCTGTCAAAGTCCCTCTGGATGGCATCCCTTCCCTCCAGAGTGCCAACTGCACCACACAGCTTGGTGTTGTTGGCAAACTTGCTGGGGGTACACTCAATCCCGCTGTCCATGTCGCTGACAAAGACATTAAACAGAGCCAGTCCCAACACCGAACCCTGAGGAATGCCACTCATCACTGGTCTCCACTCGGACATGGAGCTGTTGACCACAACTCTTTCAGTGCAACTATCCAGCCAATTCCTTATGCACTGAGTTGTCCATCTGTCAAATCCATGTCTCTACAATCTAGAGACAAAGACGTCGTGCAGGACAGTGTCAAATGCTTCGCACAAATCTAGTCCATAATGAACTTCTAGAGTAGCCTAGTAATTCTTACCAAAAATAACCAGTAGTGTCATAGCACAGTAGCCTTAGATCTCCAGTGCTAGATACATATGTAAAGTTTATGAAGGAGCGCTCTAATCTTTGTGAGGTTCAAATGTACTTTCTTCACCATAAAATTTTCATCTTACCAATAAAAACACCTGTTCTGGTGCCACTGACAGCTTCTACAGGGACTCCTGCATCCTCCAGGGCTTTGTATGTACATTCTATCAGTAACTTCTGTTGTGGATCCATGCGTTCAGCTTCCATATTATTAATCCCAAAAAGGTGGTTGTCAAATGAATTAAATCTAAAATACACAGACCAGAAAATGGTACAATATATATACAATATGCATTTACATCTAGACTCAAAGTACACATTTTTTGCAATTTCATGAAAAGCAAACCAGTAACCTGTGTTTAGGCCACAGTTCCCATTTATGAAAATCAGAAGAAAATGTTTACAGGCCAAGGATGTTTTATGTCCCACCACAAAATATGTATTTTTATCAATGATTCTGCATTTCAGAGTTATGAGCCCACTCCTAGAAATTTTTATTCAAATGGTTATTCCACTAGTACCAACAGGACTCAGATGATGAAAATTTGCAGAATGAGACTCCCTCTGCTGTAATGTGGTCTTAGCCAAAAAGTTTTAAACAAATATTGTCTTCTAAATTATTTTAAGGCAATATAGACCAATGCTTTACAATTTAAAACCAATAAGCAGAGGATCAGCTCAGATGCTTCCAAGAGATACTCGTACTTCTGTAATAATAAATTGAAAATATTTTATCGGTGTATGTGTGTATTTATCTTTAAAAAAATTCTTCAAAGTAGGCCCACACTTACAAAAGACCAAGCCCAGGCTTAATCTTGTATCCCAAGATCAGATTTGTATGGCCATCTATCATTTCTTGATTTCAGTGGAGAATTCAGTATCTAGCATGGGACTAATCACTGAAGTAATTCTGGGTCCTACAATTCAAACCTGCTAAGTATTGTTTTCAGGAGGCAGTAAGATTCCTTCTGTGCATGTGAACTTCTCGTTTGAATAAAGGTCTACAGCCTGAGGATTTAAGGCGAATGTGGATTTAAAATAAAAGACACTTATGTTGATCTTTGTCATGGTGTAACCCCAGCCAGCAACTAAGCACCATGCAGCTGCTCACTCTCTTCCCCCCCACACCCAGTGGGATGGGGGAGAGAATCAGGAAAAAGAAGTAAAACTCGTGGGTTGAGATAAGAACGGTTTAATAGAACAGAAAAGAAGAAACTAATAATGATAATGATAACAGTAATAAAATGACAATAGTAATAATAATAGGATTGAAATATACAAATTATGCACAATGCAATTGCTCACAACCCACTGATCGACGCACATTTAGTCCCCGAGCGGCGATCCCCCCCACCCCCACTCCCCCCAGTTTATATACTGGGCATGATGTCACATGGTATGGAATACCCCTTTGGCCAGTTTGGGTCAGCTGTCCTGGCTGTGTCCCCTCCCAACTTCTTGTGCCCCTCCAGCTTTCTTGTTGGCTGGGCATCAGAAGCTGAAAAATCCTTGACTTTAGACTAAATGTTACTTAGCAACAACTGAAAACATCAGTGTTATCAACATTCTTCTCATACCGAACTCAAAAACATAGCACTATACCAGCTAGTAGGAAGACAATTAACTCTATCCCAGCTGAAACCAGGACAATCTTACTGTAATTTGCTATTCTTCATTTGCTATTAGTCATAGCCCCCATGCAGCTGTACCCATATCTCTGGGATAATTTGACATGAGGACACAAGTGAAGGGACGCACACTGCAGTTTGCACTGCCAGACTTTCTCTTTACACTAGTATCTTTACCTGATATTTGTACATACATAATCCCTCAGTATTATGGAGGAATGGCTCAGAATAAAGAAAAAGGTTTTTTTAAGACATGACAGTATGAGCCTAGACAAAAGCAAGATTATTATGAAATTATTAATAGTTCAGGTTTACAAGCAAGCATAACACTCAAATTAAGCATAATTTTGCTTCTTGACTATCTATCAAAACCAGACTTCCTTAGTTTGTCTCTAAATTGTCACATCTGCACGTGAACTAGAGCTACTTGTCCCCACAAGCATGGGATTAGGTCCTGAGGTCCAGCAAAGCTGGCTAACCTTCAGGCTGAAACTGGAGGAGACTTACCAGGCAGTTTTTACAGCTCAGAGTCCATACTCCATGACCTTCCTCTGCAGTCCACAGTACTATAGACAGTACAAATTACGTGACAGGCTGGAGACCACCTCAGATTCAGTATATACCCCCTCATGCATAATGCATGTGTACTTCTGTATATCCAAAATGCAGACACCCCCGTCACATGACAGGTGACATCTCAAAGGTGACTATGGACATACATGTTGGATTATGTAATCAAAGGTCATATGTGTTCCCAGCCATGTACATATGTGCTTAACACAGCCTGCAACTAAATTCTTTCATCGATGTCACACACCAGGAATTCCTGCAGTTTCACAACTGCATGTTCATCATGTGAGATAAAAGAAAGCTAGTTCCTAGGTCCCATTTATAAGCTTTCCCTGTGCCTTGCACTCTCTGAAAGGCTGGACACGTTAGTCTAAGTACAAAAAAAAATTGGTGGCATAGCTGAGTAACAGACTTACTCATTCAGAAGAGCCGCTCGTGTTGTACATATTTTTCCTGGCTTGTTATCATCTGGATGATACCACTCTTTGGCATTAAATCTCTCGGGGGGGATTTCTACTGTGCAGTTTTTGCCTTCCTCCAGGACTTTCCAGAAATTGTCAATTCCATCACCTGTTGTACAAAGGTTTTAAAGTAGATTAATTTATGTGCTCCCCCTCCCCATGCAGACTCAGAAATGCACGCTCAGTTACAAGGAACTCCCATGTATAAATCTAGGTTGCTCAAGTAGAATCACCAGAGACAGAAATGATCATTCTTTGGTGAGTGGAAAATGGAAAGGTATGACTGATCCCTTCACTGCTTGCCTAAAAGCAAAGGAACCCCACAAAATCTTTAACCTTCTGCTGTGCCCTTTCCCCTACCACCTCACCTCATCTACTATATACATGCATCATGTCCTTAAGGACCACATGGGTAGGATGAAGTCCTTCTGTATCTGTACAGCACCACTCCTCAGGCAGCTCCACTGGCAGCAAAAGGTCATCTCTGGACATTAGCTCTTTGAAGACAGATTGAGCTTACAAACACCAGGAAAACGCCAGAGGCATTATCCTTTGTCCCTAACACTAGAAGGGCATCTAAATCAAACATAAAAGTATGCGTATACTCAACACTGACAGAGCTCATCAACACCTCACTACTGGATTGCAGGGGACCCTGTCCTTAGTGGTTGAGAACCAGAGCTCCAGCTCCAGGCTCTGAGGATATGGCTAGACCCTCTTCTTAGCCCTGAAACTAACTAACATGGCATCCACACAGTGGCCCACATTTCTCCTCCTCCCAGCTTCCACTTCCCCCAACATAGGTAGTGGCCTCATCCACACTCACTCTGGAAACATTCTCTTGCAGGTGCTAACCTGTGGCATGCCCAAGCACTGACCTGGAAAAGCTCTGAGTGACATGGGTCAGCGCTGGGCTGTGGACTGTGCCAGCAGTCAGTAACGGTGATTGCAGGACGCCCTTCCCACCCAAGCCCTCCCGTGGTTAGTCCATCATCATAGACACAGCCTCAGACACTAGCCAGACACGATGTACTTTAACGGCTCCCAGTGCTCAACAGTTCTTTTGAGGCAAGTTCAGAAACGCAGTCCTGAGCATGCACCGTGCAGATCAGGACATGTGTTCACTTACTGCATGGCGACATAATTAAGAACAACGTTTCTGAAGAGAGTCCCTTTACTGGCATGTCTGGACCAACAAATGGCTTGCACCAAATTAGTATTTAATGCTCAGGCAAGAGATTGCTGCTATATATTTACTAGCACTTTACTAGATTCAGAACCATTCATGTTTGCTCACAGTTACCTATGGGCCACATAGTTATCGCTCTAGCACATACACCTATTGAATCTTGGACAAAGGGAAGCCAGGAACTGAAATGTGGTGAGGGCAAGAAAGAAAACACGGAAAGGGAGAGACTAGCATGGTCACCTTTAGGGCTGAACACCACCTTGCAAGGATAGAACTGTATTCCACTCCCTGGATTATTTTTGGATTTTTAAAATCTGTGTCTATCTAATGTAAAGAGTTTTGACAGCAGCAGCCAGAACCTAGAAATCACTCACAACTCTCTAAATGTCTCCACCCATCTAATCTCAACCATCTAACCTCAGAATATAAAGTCAATTCTCACTTTCATAAGGCCTAATTATAACTAAGATTGTAAATATGAGACTATTGTAACAGAGGCTGCTGGCTTTTATTATGGTAGGCAATATAGGTTCTTTACTGAAGTCAGCTTCCCACCTTGTACAAGAGGCAGTATTTAGGTGTGTATTTGTAAGAGGCAGAATGTGACTAGAGACAGAGCTGTATTTATCTAGCCCTGCTCTCTTCTGGAACCTTTCAAAGTAAATCCTTGAAGTGTAGTAAAATCCATGAAGTGTAATAAAGGAGGAAGATTTCTTTTAGGAAAGGGTCTTTTAGGAAGACCCAACCTATTTATATTACAGGCAGAACTGGTGATACTGACAGGCCCTCGATCTGTCCTGTCCCTATAGATGCATAGTCCTACAACAATGCACAATCATCCGGCCAGTGCAGGTACATAAAGCTTAAATCATCCCAGACTCACCCAGTTCATTTGTACAAGTTTCATGTGTGCAGCTGAATGCCCTGCCCACAGCTAGCACTGCAGGTCTGTCTGTCAGTGGACAAATTTGAACCAATCCACTTCTACCACAGCGTGACCTTTTAAAAATATCCTACAAGTAGCAAAGCAATGAATTCTACAAAAGTAAGGGAGGAACGTGTTGTTTCCCTCCATCTCAACCATAACGAGTCACTGTGCTTTTCAATGTTCACTCAGCAGCCCGGTTTGCTTATACCCAAAACTTACCTCCGGGAAAGTTGCATCCTATTCCCACAATAGCAATTTCATCTCCAGTCTCCATCTCCTGGGCTGCGTAATACAGGCATATATGTCAGCCAGCTCAAACAATTATGTATGCATTTATCATTAAATAAATATTAGGTAAAAAGGCGAACCTCCCACAAACGCACATACTTGTTCAAAGTTTGATTATCTTGAATAACCTATTATTGGTTGTGATGAGAAATGACACTCCCTACAGGTGACCAGAGCTGTGCAGTATTTTTCTTGTTGTCTCTACTTTTAGAGGAAAATCCCTAATACACCAGACTTCCTCATTCACAGACACTTGCTTTTTACTGTTAACCTCTGCTATTCCTACCACCAGCTGATCTGCTCTTGAGCCTCTCCCCAGATCAGTCCTGTTTCACTTCTTGCATCCAGAAGTGAATTGTGCATTGACCAAGGCACACTTTCAGCTCTATCATCTCTATCCTATTCACAAAGCAGGTCTCCCAAACAGACTCTGCAAACTGCCAGTTAAAATCAGACCATGTAAACAGCCAACAGACAATCAAGTAGTTGAAGTAACAAAAGGTGCGTCATTCAGAGCTCTTCTTTGCTGGATCCCAAGGCTGCTTAGCTTTTGTGTAAATCAGCTTCCTCTGTAGTCAGAGGTTAACCCCCACAGACCATGCTCAAAGCCACCAACAGCTACAAGATCTCTCTCTTCCTGACCATGCCCAGTCTCCAGGTAGCCCCACTACAGCCACACGAAGAACTGGCCTTTCAGCTCATTTGCAGCTTCACAGGGAAAGCTTTTTGTTGAGAAGCAACTCAAAATAAAATGTGATTTTTTTCAGCAAATCAGATGGCAAAGAAAAAAATTGTTTGGGATCAAATTACATACCTCAGTATAGAATTTAAAGCTGATTTTTTTTTCCTTAATTCTGGGAAGGGAACTTGTGAGATAAACATCAGTTCGATTCAACTGATTTAGAACTCACTAGGATGCCCACCTCAGAACCCTTCAGTCCTCCTGGGCTTGCTTCAACCCACAAACAGAAGAAGATTCATGTTGAAGGGGATTTTGGGGGATTCTTGGCAGTGGTGATAGATTCTTATCTCAGTGATACTACAGTAGGTCCCAAAGAGTTCTTCTCAGTTATTGACTGACAGCAGTAAAGCAGAGGTGAGGCTGTTTTACAGCCCCACACATCATTCATAGTTACCATTCTTGGAGGTTTGCTTTGAAACATGAAATTAAAAACGACTGCTGAGATTCACACTTTCAAAAATTTACTTCTTGGTTCCATTAACTAAGACAGAGAAAGTTAAAAGGCCACCTAGCAAAAATAAGGAGACCAGAATCTGCCTTTCTAGCAGTAAATTCTATTTTAGCAACAATACAAATTCTAAAAAGCTATGAAAATTGTTTTCCTTTAGTTCTTTCAAAATTGTCTATAATTTCTGTTTTTTCTATTTCATATTTTAATTTCATTGCTAACCTAAAGCTGCAAAGCCCAACATATATACTTTTATCACAAAGGTACTTTTAAGCGTTGTTACTAAGTTAGCACTTAAATAGCATGTAATAGAAAAGTAAGGACCTTACTATTATAACATAAAATATGTCTTTGGCATCTATAGCGTTATCCAGTGAGCTATGTAACTCTTACCTTATATCATCCCAGTAGGGTGTACTAATAGGCTGAGTCTGTGGAAGTTGTTTATATAGGATTCTGTGAGGTTTCTTATTCAAATGCGCATGCTAAAATGCGGTGAAAATGTTAACGCCTTTCAAAGCAAAAAAAGCAAATGAGTCATCAGTGGCCGTGACTAAAGTTCAAAAGCACTTCCCTGAAGTAGTAAATTCTTGATGATACCAGCTTTTACACCAGGACAAGGGTAAAATCTCTGTCTTACCTAACTTCTTACAATTAGCAAAACAATAAATTGGAGATATCTTGCCATGAGATAGCCCATAAAAAATTTTGATCTTAAGAATATGATTTAGAAGACTCTGTCTTTAACATCACAACTCAATTTGGTTTGCTCTTAATATCAACAAATCTGAACTAGCATTTAAAGCCCCATCTATTTGCTGGAGGCCCCATTTGTGAAAACTAAGCATAAACTCTCTATAAACTTAAAACCTGAGTTTCATGTTTGTTTCCACAGCTGCATTCTTTTACTGAGCAGAAGCATTTAAATATGCAAGCACAAAAAGCCTTGTCAAAACACAAATAGTCTCAAAATATTTCTGAGTCCACCAGGACATTAAAAGCAATATTGAGCTTTCTTTCTAAAACTGCCATCTTCTTAAAAGCAAAACAAACAGTAGAATACCCAGAAGTAACCTCCAAAGGGATCAAGTCCACTAGTCTGTGCGAGATGCCTTTTTAACTCTCCCTCATCTGATTTCACCCCAACCACCCAAACTCATCTTTATCCTCTTCTGACTTGGTAATGGAAACACGGTGTTGGCTAAGCCAGGAGAGTTCATATATGGTTAATGTTTTCCTTGGTCGTGGGACCCAACTCTTTCCAAAAAGACATCAAAAATCCACTGTGCTGAGAAAAAACAGTTTATTCTGCCACTGAACAGCTTCATAACCTGCTCTGAAAAGCTCAGATTCTGCTCTCCATTTCATAGCTGTAAATCTGTGTCACTCAATTTTCTGAATTCTGAGGTTATTGGAGTTATTTAATGATTTCTTTAACTAAATTAGCCCACTTCCCTGATGAACAATACAAACATTAGTGCAGTACTAAGAAAGTGTTTTTAAGACTGGTTTACAGCTATCAGTGTGTTGCTGGGTGTTGATGACTTGCACTAGTCTCATCATAGCTGGAGTGTATTCATAAACGCAAAGTAAAGCAATGACTGCTCAACCCTTCTGAGTAATGCCAGTAGTAGAAATATGAAGTAAATATGGAAGCACATGTAGCAATAGAGGATGGAATCTACTATTATTGATGTGGGTGGCCTATTTATAACCGAATTATAACAAGTTGTTTTGTCATCAAGTTTATTACACATTTCATCTAAATTTAGAAGTTGAAAGTTCAAAATGGAAACAACAAAGACCTGTCATACGGCAGGCACATTTACTTTGTCTCCCACGTCATTACAGTGCCCACCTCTGAACCAAACCTTTGTTCTAATCAAATCTAGGTCTGATAATACCAAAATGACAAATAAAATATGTGTGTATTTCCCTAGGTTTTCAAACCAACAATTACATCCTGCCAAGACTCAGATATAGGAAAATAACTATTCATTTGACTAGTCTTCATTATTTCAATCAAGTTTTTCCTGTCTTCTGCTGGGAAAACATGCATGAGTGAATCTCCTGTGGGACTGGATTTATTTCAGAGACAACACAGAGAAAAAGCAAAAAAGAAAGTCTTTTGAAAGGTTTTTAGTTCCAAGTAGCTATTAGGACAAAAAATGCTTATGGGTTCCCTGCTTCCATTAGGACACAAGAAGGATTACTATGCAAATCACTGGAAGTTGTTTCTTCACTGAAGCAGTGCTCTGACCAGCTAGGAGGTGGCAACACAAATATCTCATTCTGCATTATCGTGAAAACCTAGTAAGAAAAGGCACTGGCTCTTGGGCAAAACATTTTTTAATAAGTCAAATCTCAAAAATTAGCTTCATACCTAATAATAATTAATGGATATTTGTGTGTCATTGAATGAGGGAGCAGTATTTACCTTTTTCATTCTACATCTATGAAGTTTTCCAGTACGTTATTATTATCACTGTTATTGTTATTGTTATAGTATTGATAATGACATCAAGCACAGCAGGGCTCTGCTATGCCAGGAGCTATACTAATTCATATGGAGAAAAAGGGCCTCACCACAAAGAGTAATGTGTGTGACAACCCCTAGTTCTTTTTATTAGTTTCTAGTGCTCTGCACTACGGACCTAGTCAGGAGGAATAGAAGGAAGAGGAAGAGCAGTTTCTGGCCTCTAAATTATTTGTCTTGGATTTTTTTTTCCCACTTTAACAGTGATCTCATCTATGATTGCAAAAACAAGCCTTCTGTGACAGTAAATGATGCAAAGCTGTCTGCATGAACTTGCTAAGAGCCTGAAACAGTGAAGTCTCCAGGCCCTGCCTGTTTCAGTCTAACTGTGGAGAGTCCAGTGCCATTGCTGATAGTTTGAACATGGACAAAAGCAACTATTTTCCTGATGATCGACAGGTAGAAGAGAAGACATGAGATCATAGTATGAAGATGTTTGCCTAATTTTCCTAAAATGTGGACAATAAGGAAACGAGAGAGCACAAGAAGATTCCTCTTCATTTCCTAGAGGTGGAATCTGGAAGCTGTATGCATTGCATAAACTCTGAACCTCTGAAGGTCACTGGGTTATATTAATAGAAATAGTCACACTAGAACAAAAATGGCCCTTAAATTACCACAGGGTTTGTGCATCTGTTGCTCCAGGTCACAGTAACAGTCCTATTATATATACTTTCCCCAACCATATGAAAATGATATTGCTATTAATAATGATAATCATAGGGAATGTGAATATGAAACACTAGAAACTGAGCAGGAAAAAGCTTGGGAAATATTTACCTTTTGCCTTATAGATCTGATGTTCCCCAAGTCTTGAAGGAGCAGTATCAGCATCTGCCCTGAACTAAGGATACTGAAAGTGAAGACATTATTCCAAGACTGTCAAAAGGAATCACAGAATGGTCGAGGTTGGAAAGGACCTCTGGAGATCCTCTGGTCCAAGCCCCTTGCTCAAGCAGGGACACCTAGAGCTCCTTTCCCAGGACCATGTCTAGATGGCTTTTTAATATCTCTGAGGAGGGAGACTTGACAACCTCCCTTCAGTAATTTGTATGCACTGATAAGATCCCCACTGAGCCTTCCCTTCTCCAGGCTGAACAGTCCCAGCTCTCTCAGCTTCCCCCTCTTCAAAAGATGCTCCAGTCCCTTAATCGTCTCCATGGCCCTTCACTGGAATCTCTCCAGTATGTCCATGTCTTTCTTGTACTGGGAAGCCCAGAACTGGACACAGCACTCCAGATGTGGCCTCACCAGTGCTGAGTAGAGGGGAAGGATCACCTCCCTCGACCTAGTAGTAGCACTTTGTTAAATGCAGCCCAGGACACCATTGGCCGCCTTTGCTGTTAAGGGCACATTGCTGGTTCATGAATAGGGTTTCTCTCATGTAACCTGAGCTACCTAAATGTTAGGCATGTAGTCTATGCTAGTGTCGTGGTTTAACCCCAGCCAGCAACTAGGAAGGATTGGAATGTATTGGGTTTGCGTGGCAAGGTTTTGGTAGCTGGAGTGGCTATAGGGGTGGCTTCTCTGAGTACCTGCTAGAAGCTTCTCCCATGTCCAACAGAGCCAATGCCAGCCGGCTCCAAGATGGACCCACTGCTGGCCAAGGCTGAGCCCATCAGCGACAGTGGTAGCATCTCTGGAATAACAGATTTAAGACGGGAAAAAAAAAGTTGTGGCAAGCACAGAAACTGCAGCTGGAGAGAGGAGTGAAAACGTGTAAGTGAAACAACCCTGCAGACCCCAAGGTCAGTGAAGAAGGAGGGGGAGGAGGTGCTCCAGGTGCCGGGGCAGATTCCCTAGAAGACCATGGTGAGGCAGGCTGTCCCCCTGCAGCCCATGGAGATCCACGGTGGAGCAGCTATCCACCTGCAGCCTGGGGAGGACCCCACGCTGGAGCAGGTGGATGCCCAAAGGAGGCTGTGACCCCGTGGGAAGCTCACACTGGAGCAGGCTCCTGGCAGGACCTGTGGCCCCGTGGAGAAAGGAGTCCACGCTGGAGCAGGTTTTCTGGCAGGACTTGTGACCCCACGGGGGACCCACGCTGGAGCAGTCTGTGCCTGAAGGACTGCACCCCGTGGAAGGGACCCACGCTGGAGCAGTTCATGAAGAACTGCAGCCTGTGGGAAGGACCCACGTTGGAGAAGTCCATGGAGGACTGTCTCCTGTGTGAGGGACCCCACACTGGAGCAGGGGAAGAGTGTGAGGAGTCCTGTCCCTGACGAGGAAGGAGCAGCAGAGACAACGTGTGATGAACTGACCGTAACCCCCATTCCCCATCCCCCTGCGCCACTGGGTGGGGGTAGGTAGAGAATTCGGGAGTGAAGCTGTGCCCAGGAAGAAGGGAGAGGTGGGGGGAAGGTGTTTTAAGATTTGGTTTTATTTCTCATTACCCTACTCTGGTTTGATTGGCAATAAATTCAGTTAATTTTCCCAAGTCAAGTCTGTTTTGCCCGTGATGGTAATTGGTGAATGATCTCTCCCTGTCCTTATCTCGACCCATGAGCCCTTTGTTATACTTTCTCTCCCCTGTCCAGCTGAGGAGGGGGAGTGATAGAGAAGCTGCGTGGTGCTTAGTTGCTGGCTGGGATTAAACCACGACAGCTAGCCATCTAGCTTTCTTCTTCAAAGATAATAGACAAAAATCCTGCAGTGGAAAAATCAGATCAATTTAGATGGTTACAGTTAGATAAAACCATTTTCACTGATGAATGCAGTAGAAGAATAATTTCCCTATACCTACTCAATATTGGTTTTTATATATGCAGGGATGCCATTAATTCTTTTTACCATACACTTAATCTGAGATCTGAAATAAGCTGGTTATCTAACAAGACTACCAGTTTCCTCTTCAGAATCACAGCTTCTCGGAAAGAAATACCACATCCTGTCAAAATCACCAACTTTATTCCTGGTGTCATCCTGACGATGTTGCATTTAGCTATTTCAAAACATTTCCCTGACAATTCTACTATTGAGTAATAGCATCTGGTATCAAGGCTTAAAATGAGGTGTTTAAACTGTTATTTAAAAAAAAAAAAAACCCAGAACATAACTGTGTGTAAATAGCTATACTTAAGAAAAAAAAAAAGTAAAACTAGCCTTGAACCATTAGGAAAAGCCATGTATAGCATTTACAGTAAATACAAACAAGCATTTTCTTAGAATCGTAGAATACCAGGTTGGAAGGGACCTCAAGGATCATCTGGTCCAACCTTTCTTAGCAAAAGCACGGTCTAGACAAGATGGTCCAGCACCCTGTCCAGCTGAATCTTAAAAGTTTCCAGTGTTGGGGAATCCACTACTTCCCTGGGGACATTATTCCAATGGCTGATTGTTCTCATTGTGAAAATTTCTTCTCTTGTGTCCAGTCAGAATCTCCCCAGGATTAACTTGTACCCATCGGCCCTTGTCTTTTCCATGTGACTCCTTGTAAAAAGGGAGTCTCCATCTTCTTTGTAGCCAGCCTTTAAATACTGGAACATGGTGATAAGGTCTCCCCTAAGCCTTCTTTTCTCAAGGCTGAACAAACCTGGTTCTCTCAGCCTTTCCTCATGCGGCAGGCTTCCCAGTCCTTTGATCATCTTTGTGGCCCTTCTCTGGACCCTCTCCAGCCTGTCCACCTCTTTTTTGCATAGCAGCGTCCAAAACTGAACACAGTATTTCAAGTGGGGCCTGACAAGTGCTAAGTAGAGTGGGATAATGATTTCTTTATCTCTGCTGGTGATGCCCTTGTTGATGCAACGCAGCATCCTGTTGGCTTTCTTTGCCGTAGCAGCACACTGTTCACTCATGTTGAGCTTGCTGTCCACCAGGAACCCCAGGTCCCTTTCCACAGAGCTGCTCCCCAGCCAGGTAGATCCCAGCCTGTGCTGCACTCCTGGATTATGTTTTCCCAGGTGCAAGACCTTACACTTCTCCTTGTTGAAATTCATAAGGTTCTTGTTAGCCCACTCTTCCAGCCTATCCAGATCTTTGTAGTCTTCCTTTATTCTGCCCAGGTTCTGGCTTGCAGTGTCACTTGTGCCCACCTGAAAGAGCAGCAACGGATAGTAGTCTCTGCTCTTGACAAACTGTGGCACCCTTTCAGCAAGATCTCGGACCTTAGCTCCCGGGAGGCAGCATACCTCTTATGACTCCCTGTCAGGCCGGCAGATGGGCACCTTAGTGCCCCTTAACAGAGAGTCACCCACTACAAGCACTTGTCGTTTCTTTTTGCGGTATCCACTGTGTGCTGCTGGTACAGTTTCTCCTCGCAGACCTTGCTCGTGGGTGTCTACAGCTGTTAAAGCTTCATACCCGTTTTTGGCGGTAATGCTGGAAGGTGGGGATGGAAGCAGAGTCCTGCTTTTGTGGGTCACCAGGGTCCAAGGTGCCGCATCCTCTGTGGTGTCCACCACAGGAGCACGGTTCTGAAACCACCTGTCTATCTCCATCTCGGCCCCTCTAACACTGTGCAGCCTTTCAACTGTTTCCTGCCGCTCCGCCGCCTGACACAACGGATCATCAACCCGTGCGCATCTTTTGCGGGTACTTTCTTTTTCTCCAGGAGAAGGGTCTGGGCGCTCGTCGCAACCTACCCTCTGTACCGAAGTCTCCTTCCTGACCAGCTCCGTCTGGGTGGACGCCTCAGGCACCTCAGGGGCCTCCCCTGCAGAAACGCTGGCCTTCGCTCCGCGGCCGGCGCCCACCGCTCTGGCAGAGCCCCAGAGCCCTTCCCCGGGCTGCGGGCCCACACGCAGGCTGCGCCGCCCGCTCCGGCGCCCTGCCTGCCGCCCCAACCGCCGCGCCCCCGAGCCCCCTCAGCCGGCCCGGCCGGCAGGGCCCGCCGAGCCCCCCTCCGGCGGGAGCTGCCGGCCGCCGGCGGGGCTCCCCGCCCGGCCTGGGCTTTCCCGGGCGCCGGGAGCCCGCCCCCGTACGCTTCCCTCCGGCCTCAGCCGCAGGGCTGGCCCGCCGCCGCAGCTGCGTGCCTCGCCGGCTTTCCTTAATAGTCGAGAGCAGGGCATTTATGCTTTTCCCCAGCATTAGATTATCGAACAATTAAGATTTTTAATGCAACAACAAATTGTGTAAGTTTAAACCTAGCCTGTAACCGCAGCAGTAATCACGTAAGTACAACAGAAGCTCTCTATTTGACAGTTAACAAATCGCCGCCTGAGGCCTCAACTAGCAGCAGCTCAATCAACTCAAAACCGTTTCTTTAAGAAAAGCTGTCTTTCTTCCAGGTTCCTATAGACCTGTTAACAGCCCTCAGCTCAAGAGTGAGGGGCTATCAGCCGTTGCAGATTGGTGGGCTGTTACAGGATTACAGACGGCAAACAAGCTTTCACAGAAATTGCATCTTCTGGCAATTTATAAGGGTCTTACGCAAGCCGTGAGACAACCATATAACTGTTTAGATATACACACGCATTACAGAAGGGAGTTTCTAACTGGCCAGATGTACAGGTTGCTTTGCCAGTCTTGTAGGCAGCAATATCATATTTCACTATTTTAAGAAAATTCACATACATTCACACACAAGACATGCACACACCCCCCAAACATACACCAGCTCATGAAGCGCAAATGGCTAATGTTAGCCAACAGAGAGAGAACCTGTTTCTATAATCCTGTAATCTTAAAATGAGCCAGAAGAATCTGGACAGCCTACTTTTGCTTTACTCTCAGAACAGTCCTTTATAAGACATTATTTTTCTAAACAGACTTTATAGAAATGGCAGACAGGCATGTGAACTGTGAGGGGGGAGTCTGCTGCAGATTTAAATACTAAATGTACCACACATAAACTGAAGCATCTTTACCTAGAATTTCCCACCCGCTCTAGATGGTGACAGTATAAGCATCTACTTACACTGAAGATGAGCATCTAAAGGGCCTTTTACAGTTTATGGAGGTCTGGTCAATAAAGGCAGTGGAGCGTTGCAGAGAGTTGGCTGTTTGACCAATGCAGGTGGTCACTGTACTCCCACTCCAAGTGGAAGCAATGAACATTTGAGGGATGGCCTGGGAAAGGAAGGAAAAGGACTCTTTCAGCTAGAGGATAATTCCTATCCAGGAAAGGAAAATGGAAAGGAAGAAGGCCAGGATTACAACTAGTAATCTGAGAGGATTGCTAACAGAACAGGAGTGATTTCCCTTAAAAGTATTCCAGTAGGTGACCAGTGAAGAAAAAGAAAAGGGTAAAGAAAGATGAAGGTAGCAGGGTGGCCCATGGCAAGACAGGTGTCATCAGATCCCCATGGATGTGGTCAACAAAATAGCACCTGTGTCTCCACCGACTAATAAAAGGAAACAGGCTTTCTTAGGTGTTGTGGGTTTTTGGAGAATGCATATTCCAAATTACAGTCTAATTGTAAGCCCTCTTTATCAAGTGACCCAGAAGAAGAACAATTTTAAATGGGGCCCTGAACAACGACAAGCCTTTGAACAAATTAAACGGGAGATTGTCCATGCAGTAGCCCTTGGGCCAGTTCGGGCAGGCCAAGATGTTAAAAATGTGCTCTATACTGCAGCCAGGGAGAATGGCCCTACCTGGAGTCTGGCAGAAAGTACCTGGGGAGACCCGAGGCCGACCCCTGGGGTTTTGGAGTCGAGGATACTGAGGATCCAAGGCTCGCTATACTCCAACTGAAAAAGAGATATTGGCAGCATATGAAGGAGTTCGAGCTGCCTCAGAAGTGGTTGGTACTGAAACACAGCTCCACATAGCACCCCAACTGCCAGTGCTGGACTGGATGTTCAAAGGGAAAGTCTCCTCTACACATCATGCGACTGATGCCACGTGGAGTAAGTGGGTCACACTGATTACACAACGGGCTCACATAGGAAACCCCAGTCGCCCAGGAATTTTGGAAGTGATCACGGACTGGCCAGAAGGCGAAGATTTCGAAATATCACCAGAGGAGGAGGTGACGCATGCTGAAAAGGCCCCACTGTATAATAAACTGTCAGAGAATGAGAGGCAATATGCCCTGTTCGCTGACGGGTCCTGTCACGTTGTGGGAAAATATCAGAGGTGGAAGGCTGCTGCAAGGAGTCCTATACAACAAGTCGCAGAAACTGCTGAAGGATAAGGTGAATCGAGTCAATTTGCAGAAGTGAAAGCCATCCAGCTAGCTTTAGACATTGCTGAAAGAGAGAAGTGGCCAGTGCTCTATCTCTGTACTGACTCATGGATGGTGGCAAATGCCCTGCGGGGGTGGTTACAGCAGTGGAAAAAGAGCAACTGGCAGCGCAGAGGTAAACCCATCTGGGCTGACACACCGTGGCAAGATACTGCTGTTCAGCTAGGGAAGCTAGTGGTCAAAGTACGTCACATAGATGCTCACATACCCTAAAGTTGGGCCACTGAAGAACATCAAAATGACCTGTAGATGGATCAGGCTGCTAAGATTGAAGTGGCTCAGGTGGACCTGGACTGGCAACGTAAGGGTGAGTTATTTATAGCTCGGTGGGCCCGTGATCCTCAGGTCATCAGGGAAGAGATGCAACATACAGATGGGCTCATGAATGAGGGGTGGACTTGACCATGAACACTACCACACAGGTTATCTATGAATGTGAAACATGTGCTGCAATTAAGCAAGCCAAGTGGTTAAAGCCCCTGTGGTATGGAGGGTGATGGCTGAAATATAAATATGGGGAGGCCTGGCAGATTGACTATATCACACTCCCACAAACTCGCCAAGGCAAGTGCCATGTGCTTACACTGGTGGAAACAACCACCAGATGGCTGGAAACATATCCTGTGCCCCATGCAACTGCCCGGAACACTATCCTAGGCCTTGAAGAACAAGTTTTATGGCGACACAGCACCCCAGAAAGAATTGAGTCAGACAACAGGACTCACTTCTGAAACAACCTCATAGACACCTGGGCCAAAGAGCATGGCATTGAGTGGGTATATTGCATCCCCTATCATGCACCAGCCTCTGAAAATCAAACAATACAATGGACCACTAAAAACTACACTGAGAGCAATGGGGGGTGGGACTTTCAAACATTGGGATACACATTGAGCAAAAGCCACCTGGTTAGTTAATATTAGAGGATCTGCCAATCAGACTGACCAGACCCAGCCAAGACTTCCACATACTGTAGAAGGAGATAAAGTCCCTGTAGTGCATATGAAGAGTATGTTAGGGAAGACAGTCTGGGTTAGTCCTGCCTTGGGCAGAGACAAACCCATCTGCAGGACTGCTTTCACTCAAGGACCTGGGTGCACTTGGTGGGTGGTGCAGAAGGACAGGGAAGTTTGATGTGTACCTCAAGGAGATTTGATTATGGGAGAGAATAGCCAGTGAATTAGACTGTATGACGTTAATTGCTAAATAACTTGCCATTGTATGTCATTACATCTATAGTGGCTATATGCCATATCAAGGGTATTACAGTAAGAATTACCCAAATGACTGACGGATGGTCTTTGAAACCAAGTGAAGTGCAGCAGTGATGGAACTTGAACTGCCGCCCAGCAATTTCCTCAAGATCAACATCTTCAATCCACAGACCAGGGGTATGGGTTGTACCAAATACACCAGCTGCAAGCTCCAGAGACAGCATGCAACAATCCAACACCACACACCATCTGTCCTACCCTGAAGGACTGTTATGACAGATGGAGCCCCAAAGTCATGGGTTAAATAAAATCGATGGACACGTTAGAGGAATGGCCCATAGACTAAGGGAATGCTATTCGGGGCAGGGCAGGGGAGAGGTATATATATATATCTCAAAGACAGGGAAAGTGGTGGTGATTAATTGGAAAGTGTAGGATCTGGGCATGATGTAGATGGTATAGAATAAGGGGTGGATAATGTCCTGGGTTCGGTCGGGATAGAGTTAATTTTCACAGGAAGCTGGGAGGGGACACAGCCAGGATAGCTGACCTGAACTAGCCAAGGGGCTATTCCATGCCATGTGACATCATGTTCAGTATATAACTGGGGACTGGGCTGGGGGGTAGACTCTCTGCATGGGAAGTGGCGGAGCGTCAGGTTCTGGGTGGTGAGCAGTTGCACTGTGCATCACTTGGTTTTGTATTCTTTTATCAGTATTATTTTTGTTGTTGTAACTTATCTCCTTGTGTTGTCACAATAAACTGTCCTTATCTCAACCCACGAGTTTCTATTTATTTTTTTCCTGTCTCCTTCCTGATTCTCGTCCCCATCCCACAGGACGGGGCAGGGAGGAGTGAGCAAGCAGCCTCGTGGTGTTTTGTTACCAGCTGGGCTTAAACCACAACACGGGGGAAGGCAAAGGTGGTATCAGGATGCCCTCCGGTTCATTTATGAAAGTAATATCTAAGATGGCTGTCACTACTCAGGGACCAAAGAGGTCTTTTCCCCAAGGACATGCAGACTCTGTGTACATGTCAGCATTCTAGGGAATGCACTCACAAGCAGACAGGAATTCAAGAAGCTGAAATTCTCTGCAAGTTTCTGCTATATTGTATGTAAAACAGGTTACCCGGTTACTAACATTTCTGCAAATACTCTGACTCCCCCAAAAAAGTTTAAAACCACATGTCAATAAAAATATATAGACACAGATAGATCCACACAAGCAGACTTCATACAACTCAATGTTTCCACAGCAACGGAAGAAGGTATTACTCTGATATGCACACCCATCATCAATAAACAGCAGGAAAGCCTGGATTGACCTGAAAAGGAGATAACTTGTCTCATGTCCTCTTGGCACAAAAACACTGGCGCAGAAGGGCAATGATTACATTGGTTGTGTGATTGACAGTAACCTTCTATCTCGAGGAAGTATAAAATCACCTTCCTATGAAATTGGGAGAGTTATCAAATGTCATGGCTTACGCAGATAACAGAATAAATACTCATGTTAATCTCTTTTATAACTTTGTTGTAGATCCGAGCTCTACTGAATCAAAATTTAATTTGTGCTCAGATCGGTATTCCCTGATACATAAGTATTCAAAATAATAAGTTAGTGTTTCAAAAAACTAAAAAAGATATGAACACAGCCCAAACGGACATTGGCTGATCAAAGCAAGAGTTAAGAGAGAGCCACTGTAGTTTCACTCTGCAGTTTTTCTCCATAAATAACATGCACTTACAGTTCCTGAAGATCTTCAAGACCTGTCTGACCATTTTACAAGGAAGCTTATAAACATGTAATAAAAAAGCATCCTACAATGATAACATACTCCTTATCAATAAGACACTGATTAAAGAGGCAAACTTTGTACAGTTCTCATGGAAGTAAGTTGTGAAATCATTTATGTGCATTAAGGAAAGTAAAATTTTATGGACCTTTAGGTTCTTTAGTAGCCTAATGTTACATCGTACTCATAGCACTCCAGGGTTTTAAAAGTATAATTTAGAGCAGTCCTCATGGAAAACCTCATGATTCTGAAATCACAGCGGAGGTAGGAATTTTTCTTTATGTCAGCTTGAAAAGAAATACACCTGGAGCTAAAGTAATAAAATCTGGCAGCCCACCTTACCTTTCCTGATAAGCTGAAGTTCTAACCATCACTATAATGTACAATAGAAACAGCCTATCACCCAGACAGTTAAAATACTTATGTAACTTCATTTTTCCTAAAAATAAAAAAGAAAACTCAAATGAACATAGAAATTCCTGAAGAGCCTCACACTGAGATGGCCTCAGAAAATGCCTAACACATATTGACAGCTTGGAGACATCACATAAGGCAGTTACAGCTTTTTGCACAACATGGCTGCCTTTGTGTTGACGTTGTCCCCTTCTACATAATGCCTAAGGTTACCATATTCACAGCAAATACGTCTCATCATCAAGCAGAGGAGCAGCAGCCACTCCTCCTGCCAGCACTCAGCACATGGCAATTTCACAGTCACTGTGCGCTCCCAAAGCAAGGAAGAACAGACCTTCAACTCAAATAAAATAAACATCTGTTAGTTCCGTGTCCTGGTGCCAGAATAATTGCTGGGTTTTCTTCGGAAGCATAAACAGATAAGCAACCAGGAATTCACCTCCTGTCTGGCTGTAGTCATCACCAGGCCTCCCCTACTGTTCCTTTGTGGGCATTTTTCTGAAATGTGATTCTTTGTTGCACGCTGGCTAGTGAGGGCACAAAGAGCACCTATCTCCCAGCTGATAGCCCACAGCTTGGCAGTTAGACTGCTCGCTTTGGATACAGGGGTTTGAAGCGCTGCATTTCCCACGTCATCTGCAGTCATGTAACCTCAGGGCCACAGAGTCTCATTGCCTAGCACAGGTAGCAAAGTCCTCGAAGTCCTACTGTTTCACCCAGGCCTGCATGCAAACAGAGGCAGTAGCTAGGCAGCCCACAGAGAACTCCTGCCTCATCCAGATGGAGGGAAACAACACGATAGGATAGGATAGGATAGGATAGGATAGGATAGGATAGGATAGGATAGGATAGGATAGGAGACAACTTCCTTGTCATTGTCGGGTACTATGGTGGGCACTGTAAAGAACGGGTTGGTCAAATTTCCTTCAGAAACAGCACAGGCATACCTGATGCTGTATTATGGTGGAAGGAATGGCATAAAAAACTTCTTCATGTCACTTATTTTATCCCAGGGTCCAGTGCATCTCACACAATTGGCACAGCACTTTCCATGGGCAGCCTGGATACAGAAATGCCCCTCTGTCCTGGTGCTCCAAAGAGAGGCGCAGAAATAAGCCATCTCAGTTCTGACTGAGAACTTGAATGTGCAAATATCCTTGTCCTGGGAAAGGACAAGGACCAACAGTCACAAGTTGCATCAAGAGAAATTCCAGTGAGATAATGTCACAGGCAAAAACTATTTACTCATTCAGGAAATTTCCATGAATGTAATTTCTTTGCCAGTTAACAATCTATTAATTGCAGATTCTGGTACCAAAGAAGACCAAAACCAACCAACCAACCAACCAACCAACCCTTAGGAAAAGCACCTCTGCTTCCCTTCAGACACTCTTCCCCCTGCCACCACCACTCCCCCCCCCGCACGTTTTCCTCCTCAGTCCCCTCACCACACGCTATGCTCAGCCCCTTTGGTGAGGCAGCGGGCGGCGCAGGAGACTGGGCCCAGCACGTGCATGCTGGTTCCTTCACCGGCAGCAGCCCCTTCCCGCTTGCACCTCTCAGCTCCTGCTCAAGCAGCCCCTTGGCTCCAGCCCCGGGCCAGGCATGGTCTTCTTTCTTTCCTCCTTCCTGGTCCAGTGGGGTCTTTTTTCCTCCTTCTCCTCCTGCTCTGGCCTTGTTTCTCCTTTCGCTTGGTGCTTACCACCCTTACTTTAAGATGTTTTCACAGAGGTGTGACAGACTCCCCCGAGGATGGGCTCAGCTGTGCCCTGCGGTGGGTTTGCCGGAGCCGGCTGGAACCGACTGTGACTGACTCAGGGCAGGCCAGAGGCAGCCTCTCCTCACAGAGGCTACCCCTGCAGCCCCGCTACCAAATCCTTGACATATATGAGGGAGAAAAAAATCACAATGGAGGTAGTCAAACACTGGAACAGGTTGCCCTGAGGCTCTGGAGTCCCCATCCTTGGAGGTACTCCAAACTCAGCTGGACAAAGCCCTGAGCAACCTGATCTAACACCCACGCCAGCACTGCTCTGAGCAGGGCGTGGATAAGTGCCAGAAGGCCTTTCCAACCCAAATTATTCTGTGATTCTACAAAACTGTTTGAATCACTTCCACTCTCAGTAAACATTTGGAAAACAGAGGAATACAGAGACAGAGCAGAATATGTTTGTCTTGGCATTACTGAGGACAGCCTACCCTTCAAAATAAGTAATTATTCTACATTGAGTTTGCGAGGAAAAAGACAGGCAAGCACAACTGGAGCAGGAGATGGATCCTGTTCTAAGCAGAGGGAAACGGAGGCTGAGGAGGCAAACTAAAAAAGAGCTTTCAAAAAAAAAAAACAGACAGGGAGTCTCACCAGCCAGGCATACACTGTTTCTTAATTTCAAAGCACTGTGCAGAAAGCCCCACATGCTAGAAATTGCATTTGCTCTCCCTACCCTGCTGTCTCTTCAGCTAGGAGCCGGTTCAGCCCTGGAGCCATTGTGACGTTTAAGCCATGACCAAAGCCTTGCGCGCGTCTGCCAGCCTTCCTGGGCTGTGCCTGAGGGAGATCTGGGCCGAATTCTCCTTTCTCCTTGCTTCTTGCAGGGTACAAATGCCCCACTGCTGGTTGGTGGGCCCTGCTGTGGAAGAGACACCTCGGTTTGAGGGTGGGGTTGAACCCAGGTCTCCTGCCCTCCTGGGAAATGGTCTGACCGTGGGTGCTCTGCAACAGGGAGGCCACTCAGCCACCTCAACGGGCCCTGCTTGTCCATTGGTTTGTCAGTTCGTTTCTTACAGCTGCTCTTGGCTGGTTTCTGTGGGCCTGAAGTGGGTGATATACCCGTGTTAGGCACATTCTGACACCACCTAGAGATGAGGCCATTGGGGATATTAGAAATGAATCGATTGTATTTCTGGGTCACCACAGATCTTGTCGAGAGGCAGGAAGAGCACCAGCTATCCCTCTCAGCTCTCTTCTTGGCATGTCAGGTATATGTCTGCTTTGCTTGCCACCATTCTGTTAGCACTGGGAAACACAAAGAAATGTGGCATTGTGAATATTTATGTATATGGCAATATTCCAGAACTGTAATTCACTGGAACCTCACTTTGAAATGTCCCTGGGCATTTCACAGCAAACAAACTGGCAGTGCCTTCCATACACACAATGAAATCACACCTGCATTTTGTTGCAGTCTTCATGAGGCACTTTCAACCTGTATTTGTCAGCTACACAGATCCACCCAAAAATCAGATCTGATTAAGTTTCACTATCAAGAAAAAGATTACAGCCAACATACATCATAAGTCAGTATAAACATCAATGTTCAAAGATAACATTCGAATCAGGAAGTTCAAATTCTCATATTTCTTATCATCTTTTGAAATATTTGGATCCAAGTCCCACAGTTCTGCACACACATACAGACAACCATTGTGACTTAGCATCCGGACTCCTAATCCTTTCTAAGCCAGTGGGAAGCGCAAACTATGTGGACTCTGCTTGAAGAGTCAATGCCCCTATTAATCACAGCACACACCCAACAACCACCAACTGTATTATGAAAGGAAGACAACAACAGTTGCTTTGTTTGCCAAGCCTGGCAGCAAAAGGTAGCAGTATCACCTGGGGTCTTTATCTACAAGCCTAGCAGAAAACACTTGTTGATTAAAAGGGAGATCTGTGCTCAGTTTCCTCTTCATCTTGAGTAGTCTTAGGTACAGTAAACACAACATAACTGCCAAGAGAGAGTTTGTGCCTTCATCCACAAATACAGGAAAAGCATGACTTGCCTGGAAGTCCTGTAGTCCAGTTCCTGGTCCTGCCCCAAGGAATATTTCAGATTTTATCCTATTAGAAGTTAATATAAAATGCATGAACAGGCCAGAGAACAAGAACAAGAACCCAGATTCTTGGAGAGAAGACTGGCACATACCTCCTGCTTGAAGACCACTCTGAATTGAGAGTTGATGGAGCCATCTTCCCATGCCATAAGTCAGACCCCCCAGGCCTCAGAAAGAGCACCTACCTATGTCCAAT
Organism: Buteo buteo; assembly: GCF_964188355.1. Taxonomy (NCBI): domain Eukaryota; kingdom Metazoa; phylum Chordata; class Aves; order Accipitriformes; family Accipitridae; genus Buteo; species Buteo buteo. The sequence goes on from NC_134172.1 coordinate 18,644,005, forward strand.
GTACTGGGTACCCTGATTGGGTAGCTCCTGCCACCAAGCCATTTCCTACCTCCTGATCATTACCAGAGCTTCTCTCCAGCTCCTGAGAAACCAGAAGGAAACTTCAGCAAATCATAGAATCATAGAATCATTTAGGTTGGAAAAGACCTTTAAGATCATCGAGTCCAACCATTAACCTAACACTGCCAAGGTCCACCACTAAACCATGTCCCTAAGCAACATGTCTACACATCTTTTAAATACCTCCAGGAATGGTCACACAACCACTTCCCTGGGCAGCCTGTTCCAATGCTTGACAATCCTTTCGGTGAAGAAATTTTTCCTAATATCCAATCTAAACCTCCCCTGAAGCAACTTGAGGGCCATTTCCTCTTGTCCTACCGCTTGTTACTTGGGAGAAGAGACCAACCCCCACCTTGCTACAACCTCCTTTCAGGTAGTTGTAGAGAGCGATCAGGTCTCCCCTCAGCCTCCTTTTCTCCAGACTAAACAACCCCAGGTCCCTCAGCCACTCTTCATAAGACTTGGTCTCCAGACCCTTCACCAGCTTCGTTGCCCTTCTCTGGACACAGTCCAGCACCTCAGTGTCTTTCTTGTAGAGAGGGGCCCAAAACTGAACACAGTATTCGAGGTGCGGCCTCACCAGTGCCAAGTACAGGGCGATGATCAATTCCCTTGTCCTGCTGCCCATACCATTTCTGATACAGGCCAGGATGCTGTTGGCCTTCTTGGACATCTGGGCACACTGCTGGCTCATATTCAGAACAGCTGTTGACCAACACCCCCAGGTCCTTTTCCTCCAGGCAGCTTTCCAGCCACTCTTCCCCAAGCCTGTAGCGTTACATGGGGTTGTTGTGACCAAAGTGCAGGACCCGACACTTAGTCTTATTGAACCTCATACAGTTGGCCTCAGCCCATCAATCCAGCCTGTCCAGATCCCTCTGTAGAGCCTTCCTACCCTCGAGCAGATCAACACTCCTGCCCAACTTGGTGCCATCTGCAAACTTACTGAGGGTGCACTCGATCCCCTCATCCAGATCATTGATAAAGATATTAAACAGAACTGGCCCCAATACTGAGCCCTGGGGAACACCACTTGTGACTGGCCGCTGACTGGGAACACATGAGTTCCTAAAGCCATGACAAGTGGTCAATCTTTATCTTCTGCTTTGATAAGCCGAGAAAATTCAATAACCCTTTATGGCTGGTTTTTATAGTGAAAGCATTTACCTGGACACCGTCTCTTCATATCTACTGCAATGTCATCCACATCCCATCATCCACAACCTGGACCACTGCCAGGTTATCCTAGAAGTCTTCTTGGTGTCTGGCTATGGGGATAGGTGTGTCTCTATAGTTTATTCACAGACAGAGGTCTATTTTTCTCTGGAATTATCTCCACATAAGAGAGGCTATCTTTTCCAGCTGGGTAACTCTTTGAACAAGAACTCATCAAGTGTCTACATGACATCAAATAGCTTACCCCTTTTTTCTGAGGACAGATTCCTCCTATGTGAAGAACCCTTATTCTAACATGCTGTAGATCCATTCAAGGGAACTGAGAACAGAATGTGGGAGACACTACCAGTTTGGAGTCAGATTCCTTAAAAAACTTAGATTTCAACAAGTTAGGAGCTACAGGAAATAGCTTTTAACTGCCTTTCTCCCACAGAGAAATTCAGAACTGACGTACCTGCCTCAGAACACCTGCGCGTGGAAAAGGGAATCACCAGGATCCAAACTGCGCTAAATGCTGTGCTGGGCATGGTGGGAGATCTGTAATGCTGCTCAGAGCCTGGCTGACTGTTTTATGCTCGCAGGTGGCAAGCCTGTCTCCTTAGGATGAGAAAGAAGAAATGCCTACAACTTTTCTTTGCAAGTACTAGCAGGAGAGGAGGGAGTTGCTTCTTTCAAAGAAGGGCAAGAAGAAGAAGTGCCTGTCTGTGGTGTATTACCTAATTGGGTAGACGCCTTTCCAGATGTGTCACATCAGAGCTTAATGTTCTTCTCAGCCAGAGGGCACTCAAATCACTGCCACTTACCAGCGTCAAGAACACCAGGCTGCAGGGTAATTTTTGGGCTTGGAAAGATGCTATCATTGTTACAGCACAAAGCTCTGGCACACCACACTACTGAAATTTTTGTGGTTTGCCCACTGCAATCACTAAACCTTGTTTCAAAGTCTTTTATTTCTTCATCTCTCCCTCCCCCGTTTTGTAAACCTGTTTACCAAGCAAGCAAACACAGCACGATATACCTCACCACTTTCTGTGTTTTGGTCCCAGGTAGAAGAATAACCCTTAGTGATGAACAAATGACTGCAGCAGGTTTGGGGAAAACAGTAAAGGAGAAGTCTAGGTTTCCTAATTGCTGGTACCAGGTGGGAGCTGCCTGCAGGCATCTCCGTTACCATGAGCCTGCTGAGGTTATCCTGCGGGCAAGGCATTGCTGCAGTGCAGCACAGCACAGGCTCGCTGCTAATGTGATTTTCTTTAACTGCTCCATATGCAATGGTTTCCTGCTCAGGATCACTGCACCTTATCGCTCACTTTTTAATTTTGCAGCCTGTGTCTTAGAACATGGAAGCTAGATCTGGATTTGATATTGTAACATCAGTCTAATGGTCTCCATTACACAACGTGGAAGTCCCTGCCCTAGGCTCGTTCTCTGTTCACATACCCAAGGATCACATTAATCCTGTTTGCCACAGGGAGTTCAGGACACACGATCCCAAATGCAAACTCCAAAATCACTTGTAATCCCAGCTCTCCACTACGCATGAGCTTCCATGGGACAACTGTGTGTGACAGTCTTGCTACCACCTGGGCTCTTGCCTCCTGCCGTACCTCACCCTTCCCCTTGCAACAGGCTTGACGCTCACCCGACTCCCCAGTGAGTTTGTTCAGCTCCTTACGCACACAGAAAGTCACTCTCTTTTTGCCGGATTACAGTGTTACGGTGGACAAGGGGCCAGGCAAGTGACAGAGCAAGAGGAAAGGGTGCGGTGAAGGCACGTGGCTGGCAGGACTCCCCATGGGTGCGAGCAAGCGGCTCCAACAGCCGTCAAACAACACGTTGATGGCCGCAGAGGGAGAAAAGCACCCATGCCTCGCGCTCTTCTGTGCAGAAGGGCACCTTGTTTCGCTTCGCTGCAGATCGTTTTGCAGATCCCAGCTTTTGGCGTAGCTTCGGAGACAGCCACGGCAGCCGACTGGGGCAGGAACCCCTGGTGCGCGGGTGGATGGGAAGGAGAGCGGTCCGAAACACCGTCACCAGAGCCTAAGAGAGGGCATCGCCGCCGCGCCCCACTACCGCTCGAGGAACGCGGTGCAGGGCCGGGCCTGGTGAAGCCGGGCCTGCAGCCTGCCCGGCGGGAGCCGGCCCGCACGACGGCAGAACCGGGCTCCGGGCAGCGCTCGGCACGACGGGCGCCGTGACCGCACCGAGGCCGCGACGGGGCAGAGCCCCCCCCCGGGGGCCGGGGCCAGAGCGGCAGGGAGGCGCGGGCGGGCACCCGGCGGGGCTGCCCCGTCTCCCCGCCCAGCCCCACGTGCCCGCGCGGCGGGGGCGGCGGAGGCCGCGGTGAGTCAGAGCGGGGGGACGGCCCTCGGCCGCGCCGCTGAAGAGGCCGCGGTCCGCCCGACCGGCAGAAGGCGGCTCTCCGCCGGCGCAGCGAGAAGCCCGCGGCGGGAGAGCTGCCGCCGGCAGCCCGCGCCCCCCGCCCCCGGCTCGCCCATGGCGAAGCCGCGGCGCCCCGCGGAGGGCTGCTCCTGCCGCAACACCGACTGCGTGGAGCGGCCGCTGAGGCGGCTCTTCGAGGGGCTGGGGAGCGGCGTGGCCGCCTGCCCCTGGCCTTTCGTGCTGGTGCCGCTGCTGCTGTCGGGGGGACTGGGCGCCGGCTTCCTCTTCCTGCCGCAGCGGCAGGCGAACGACATCGAGGAGCAGTTTACGCCGACGCAGGGGCCCGCCAAGGCCGAGCGCGCCTTCGTGCGGCGTTACTTCCCCACCAACGACTCGGAGCGCTTCTCCGTCTCGCGGCTGCCCACCGAGGGCGCCTACGCCAGCCTCATCGCCGTGGCGGCGCCGGGGAACTCGGTCCTGGGCCCGGCGGCGCGGCACGACGTGCTGCGGCTGGACGCGGCGGTGCGCGCCCGCCCCGGCTACCAGCGGCTCTGCGCTCGCTCGGCCGGCGCCTGCGCCAGCCCCAACCCGCTGCTGCCGCTGCTGGCCGACGGGGCGGCCGCCGAGCTGGAGAACCTCACCTTCCCCGTCAACCACGGCGAATTCCTGGGGGCCGCGCTGGGCGGCGTGCAGACGGACCCCGGCGGGCGGGTGCTGGCGGCGCGGGCCCTGAAGCTGGTGTATTACCTGCAGGAGGACGGCCCCGCGGCGGCGGAGAGCCGGCGGTGGCTGGAAAGCTTCCTGCGGGAGTTCCCGACGCAGCTGGCGGCGCTGGACTTCGCCTCCGTTCAGGTAACGCGGGGGCCGCCGAGCCCCCAGGTGCCCGGGCTGCCCCGTCGCCGGCGGGGACGGGGGACGGTGGAGGGGAAAGGCGGGGACGGCCTGCAGGTTGCGTTGGTGCCGGCATGGTGTCGGGCGTTGCCTGTGCGTGCGTGTGAAGACCACGAAGAAGAGTGCAAGTCCTTCATCTTCTCTTTTCTTGTTGCTTTAACAACAGGTGACTTACTTTACCTCGCTGTCCAGACAACAGGAGTTTGAAGGAAATACCAAGAGCGTGATCCCACTCTTCTCCGTCACTTACTTCTTGACCATAACCTTTTCAGTCGTCTCTTGCCTAAAGTAACATGTCTTCTAAGCTATGGATCAATGAGAAGTGACCTCCGCTCTTTACCTTGCCTAAATTCGTTTCTGCTCTTGTCAAGTGAAGTCATTCTTGAACCTGCAGACTTCACGTAACATTTAATAATAGGCAAAATGTATTTCTTTGCTGTTTCTCTCCTACTTGTGTGCATTTCCTAACTGCTGAAATGGGGTTCGTGATAAGCACCAGACGCATACCTGAACAAGCGTTCAGTTCAGACATGCACAGCTTGAATGCTAGTATCCGTTCGTCTGTTCTCTGAAGCCATCAGTCATTTCTGTAGTCCCCACCTCGTAAGAGTCCTTTTTGTAGCTGATGGTTTTGACACTACTTAAACAACCGAAACAACCCCCTGCTCTTTATCTTTTTAAGAGGTCTGAGGTGCTACAGCACCTTTGGCACTGGAGAACACTATACCAAAGTAAACGCTTTTAATGATGAAAGGGTTCTACTTTACCTTCTGCGGGAAGGGGGCCAGAAGTGTTGCCTAGCCAGCCTGGCAGCGGCAAAATTCTGCATAAGCACTTCTGTTGAACAAAACTTACCAGCTCAACTTGGCATACCCAGTGGAGACATTCACCAAAAAGATGCATAAAAGTCAAACAGAAAAGTTGTCATTTGGCCGGAGGGAAGGAATAAGTGGTGCTATTGCTAAGGTTATTCTACTACTTTCTTGCTTATCCTGCCTGCAAGATGCTAATTCTTTGTAAAGGTCAGTTAAAAAGGTGAAGGAAGCAGGGGAGGGAGGAGGAAGTATACCATGTTAAAATCCATTTACACTTTTTTTTTTGCCACCTGCTCAGTTAAGGTACAGATGAATGAGCACTAGCTTCATAGATGACTGCAGGTCTGGGTACAGCTTTAGGTATTCTGCTTGCTAGTAGAGTCTGAGCCTTACCTGCTGTCCACAAAGAACTTAGCCTGCCCTTTCTTTGTGCTGGTGGAAGGTGAACCATTTTACGTTTGGCAGTTTTTGTGTGCTGTGCTTGAGGAAAAAAGTTCTACTCTGAGGGTGGGCTTACTGGTTTAGCGCTTGCATCAAGCATCATGCCCATGAGGCTATACAATTTCTGGATATCGGCTGCCTCGCATACGGTTGGTTGTGAGCGCAGACAGAGCAAGGGCGGTTCCACCAACACACTCTTCTTGCCTCGGAAACGAGAGATTCTCTTAAAGTTCAGAAATAGTCTACAGCCTGGAAAATATTACTAGTCAGGCAAGAGGCAACTCTTTACCCCTTCAGTGTGGTGTGAAGTCTCCCACTGAGAGCATTTCATGGGGAATCCATGAGCCAGCCCTCGGGGGCATCTTGGCAAATGGCTGGTACCCAATCTGTCTGCTGAGAAGGCTTCTCTACGCAGCACTTACTGCCTGGGAGGTGCTTCTATGCTACACCAAGAACGCATGTGAAAGGAAAAAGCTGAAAATTCATAATTTTTTGGGTCACCCTAAATCTAGCCTCTCTCTGGTAGCGCTTATGTGCCTTCATTTTGCCAGGATGCAAAGATCAGTACACATCTTTACTCTTAGGTATATAACTGCCCAGCAGTAATAATTTATTTAGCACCTCCTATATAAATTAATCTTGTCCAGTGCTCACACCTGGGAGGTCTCTTAGCAAATAGCAGCTTTCATCAAGAGTTCCCTTCACAGACAGGATATTGTTGGTATCTGTGCACTTGTCATGCCAAACACCTTGCTGAAATATTTGATGTGTAACTAAGCTATTCCTTAAAATATTTTCAGACTGAGCTGTATAAGAAATAATGTCTGGCTTGCATGCTGTGGAGTGGTTTCTGCCGGTTTAGCTGTGTTAAGCAGCTTTGGATTGATGCTCTTCTGTGGAGTGCCGTTTGTGGTCACTGTAGCAAATGCACCATTTCTTATTCTGGGTAAGTAGAAAAAGCGAGTCGGTTTCAGATATGAAGACAGGAGTTAAAACAACTTGAAGGCGTTAGTCTTTTATGATGTGAGCATCAGATCATAGGCAGTTCCATCCTGCAGTGAGGGGAGGAGACACCTGGAGGTGCAGCGTCGCCTGTGCTCCTACAGGTGGGTGAGCCGCTCAGCTCAGCGTACCCATGCTGGGACTGGAGCTGGGCTCTGGCAGAAGGGCAGCTTTTCCCAAAAATCGATGCCTGCTCTAGTTCCAGTGCTACGGCATGAAAACTATAAATAAGAGGGTCGAAAGGTTAGCACTTCGGGCATTATTCTGGCGTCCCTGGTAATTTAGCCATGATGACTAATCATTTTTTTAACTAGTGCTGATACTTGAGGTGAACTCAACCGGGTTCTGTCCCTGCATTCCCCTGTGTCATCCCCTGCTGTTTTCTATAGGCACACTCTAAGCATTTACATATCTTATTAGCTCTGGATAAGTTTGTCTACCCCAAAACAGTTTGTTGTTAGTACTGTTCTATGGGACTTCTGAATTTGTCAGCGATTTAAGCAGGTGCAGAGGTCTTCCCCAAATCATCCACCTCTTGACCACCTCTTTTTGTGGTACAGTGAGAGCTCCCTACTCCTCTGCCATTGGTCAGCCTCAGGGTAGCTCAACAGCAGCACCATGGAACACGTGCCCAGTGTGCAGCTCATGCTACGCTGGCACTGACTCAATCCAATACCTGTATTATGAGGTGAATATGGGAAGCAAGTTACCATAAGTTTTTGTATCCCATTTTCAGAGTGTAGTCTTTGGTCAGATAAAATTGGGCCTGAATACAGTTTAAGCAGTGAGCAGGACTGTCTGTAATTTCAAATAAGTAATCCATCTCATTTTGTTAAGATGTGAAATTTTCTCTGCAATATAATGACTGGGTACTAAACCGTCTCCTTTAGCTATACAGCTGAAGTGATGCACCATTCATGCAACCAGCTCCCCCCAAAAAATGCAAGGAAGTTAGTATCATTGCATCACAGTTGCACAGGCTGCTTGACAGCCAGTGCTGAACTTTCCAAATACCATTAGGTAACATTGCTGCAAATAAATTACTGCTTTTAAAATCCTTATCTGGTCTCCTACATGATAAATTCATGTGATCTTTTCTTGGTCTTGGTCTCATGCTGAGGAAAGCATATGCTGGTTGATAAAGGCTTTGCGTCATACTAGATGTCTAATGCAGATGATCCCTAGGGTATGCATCGTTTCTTTGTTTCCTGCATAATTCAAATACATTTTGTATTTGCTTTTGGTTGCTTATCAATTGCAGAGGCTCTAAATTTCAGAAGGACCCTTTTGTATACCTGGGTGACATGCTTTAACCCCAGCCAGCAACTAAGCACCACACAGCTGCTCGCTCACTCCCCCCCCATCCAGTGGGACAGGGGAGAGAATCAAAAAATAAAAAAGTAAAACTCGTGAGTTGAGATAAAGACAGTTTAATAGGACAGAAAGGAAGAAAATAATAATGATGATGATGATGATAATATGACAAAGAATTGGAATATACAAAACAAAGGATGCACAACGCAATTGCTCGCAACTCGCTGACTGATGTCCAGTTAGTTCCTGAGCAGTAATCCACCCCACCCTGGCCAACTCCCCCCAGTTTATATACTGGACATGATGTCACATGGTATGGAATACCCCTTTGGCCAGTTTGGGTCAGCTGCCCTGGCTGTGTCCCCTCCCAACTTCTTGTGCCCCTCCAGCCTTCTTGCTGGCTGGGCATCAGAAGCTGAAAAAACCTTGACTTAGTCTAAACACTACTTAGCAACAGCTGAAAACATCAGTGTGTTATCAACATTATTCTCATACTAAATTCAAGACATAGCACTATACCAGCTACTAGAAAGAAAATTAACTCTGTCCCAGTCAAAACCAGGACACAGTGAAAGGGCTTAAGCTAGTCTCTTCAGATCTTGATAAATAAAATGCAGACTTTTGTCTTCCTTGCATTAAAGCAAACAAATTATCAGTACATTAGATTAATTGCTTTGAAGCCTGCCTGCTTTCTGGAATCAGCCTGGCTCGCTGCTGTCCAGTAGTACCTTTTGAGATGCTGCTGAATTCCTCTTTGCATGTCTACTGGCAATTGCCTGTTCAGGCAGCAGATAGTGATGTCATCTATTCTTTTGCTCTTAGCTGTATCATCTGTGTTGGTCCTCTATTCAGGCGGTCTTGCTTTGCCTTTTTGTGTGATTAATTTTCAGGGAATAGAAGAGTCCTTGAGAGAGTAACATTGGCAAAATACTGAAAGGTCTGTGATTAAAATCTCGAGAGTTAGCAGAGCTGAGAGAAGCACACTGGCTCTTCCTTTTTGAACTTCAGCTCACTGACTCTCGTGTTTTAGCAAAAACTAGCCCAGGACCCAGTCTTTCTGGCAGGGTTTCCCAGGACTGTGGGGGGTAATACATGTGAGCGCATCATTATAAATGTGAAGATAAACAAATAATAAATCATGAATAAATACTGAAAGATAAACTGGAGAGAAGATAAGTGGAGAGCAAAGAGCATAAAAAAGCAAACCACTGGAAAACTGGGATCATTGTTGTCCCATGTGATAGCAACTGTTCTCCCTGTCTGCTGAAGGCAGAGCAAGAAATTATTGCTCTAATTTGCTGCAGTGATGAAGAAGAGATTCCAGAAATAACGGGGGATGCTTCCTGTGATAACAATAGCTGAGCATCAGAAAAAGCGATGTGTTTCAATCTATGTAATCTACATCACCAGACACTTGGACAGCAGGTACAGCACTCTTGTCAGAGATGGACTAGGTGTGCTCAGTCCTTCAGCAAAGTAGGGTGAGGTCTCAACAACCCATCAGGTCACCAGGAGTTTCTGAAATGTAATAAATTCAGCTACACACAAAGGTTCTGTTTTCCTGTATCTGTTCAACTTGCATCAGCACTAAAGTAATGTTAGTATCCTAACTTTCTTTTCCAAAATTTTATGCAGATTTAAATGTGATTAATTTTGTACTTTTGTTGGGTGGTAGTGGAAGCTGCCATTTGCAATGCAGGGTTAACTTTTTCTCTTCTTGCAGGAGTTGGTGTTGATGACATGTTTATCATGATTGCTTCCTGGGAACAAAGTTTAAGAAAAAAAGAGAAATCTGATGTTAAATCTCTGCTGGCTGAGACTTACACAGAAGCAGCACTTTCTGTGACTATCACCACTCTCACAGATGTTTTGGCCTTTTTCATTGGCGTCTGGACTGCTTTTCCATCTGTGAGATCATTTTGCCTCTACACAGGCACTGCTTTTGTCTTCTGCTATATATATACCTTGACCTTCTTTGGGGCAGTTATTGTATTAAATTATAAAAGGGAGCAAGGAAACCGACACTGGCTAACTTGTATGCCTGTGGGAGTAGGTGAAGATCAGGCTGAGAAGTCCTGCTTGTACAATGTTTGCTGTATAGGCAGCTGTTCTGGGCAGTCATCTCAAGTAGAAACCAAACAGCCAGAAAGTGAACATCCAATGAGCATATTCTTTAAACAGTATTATGGCCCTTTCTTCACAAATAAATGGATCAAGCTACTTGTGGTATTGCTGTATGGAACATATTTGGGTGGCAGTATTTATGGATGTACTCAGATCAGGGAAGGCATTGATCTTAGAAATCTGGCGAGTGATGACTCGTACGTTATTCCATACTATGATGATGATGACAAATACTTCTCAGCATATGGACCCAGGGTCATGGTTGTCATTACTGAAAGTGTAGATTACTGGAATGAGACTGTTCGTCTTGTCATCGAGAACTGCACACAGAATTTAGAGGGCATTTCCTATGTAGACAAGAACTTCACAGAGTCATGGCTGAGAGTATACACAAAACTTGCCGAAAGAGATTTGATAAATAATAAGACTCTTTTCATTAAGAACTTAAGTACATTGTTCAATTCTTTTCCCAGTTTTGAGTGGGACATTAACAAGACTCTGGATAAAATAGAAGCTTCACGTTTCTTCATCCAGACGGTAAACGTGACTTCAGCCATTGACGAGAAGAATCTTCTCAATCAGTTAAGAGAGACAGCCGAGCAGTGCAGTATTCCATTAATGGTGTATCACCCAGCATTCATCTACTACGATCAGTACCTGGTAATAGTGCAGAACACTGTTCAGAACATTGTCGTTGCTGCCGGGGCAATGCTCGTCGTCTCCCTTTTGCTTATTCCCAACCCATTGTGTTCATTGTGGGTGACTTTTGCTATAGTTTCTGTTATAGTTGGTGTTGCTGGTTTCATGACATTTTGGAATGTCAATCTAGATTCCATATCCATGATCAACCTGGTTATTTGTATAGGGTTTTCAGTAGATTTTTCTGCTCATATTTCCTATGCCTTTGTTACAAGTGGAGAGTCATCAGCCAATAAAAGGGCAATCGAAGCTCTGTACCTGCTAGGTTACCCAGTACTACAAGGTGCACTTTCTACTATACTAGGAGTAGTTGTCCTGGCTGCAGCAAAAGCCTACATCTTCAGAACATTTTTCAAGATCATGTTCCTTGTTATTTTGTTTGGGGCTCTTCACGGTCTTGTTTTTATTCCGGTATTTTTAACCTTTTTTGGAAACTTTGGCAGATCACCCCACAATACCCAATCTAAAAAGCTAGAGCTTAGGTTTAGAAATGATAAAGATTGTCCGTGACTAAGTTAAATGTAATATATTTACTATATGTTGATTAAAATATAGTGACTTTCAGGGAATATAAGAAATGAAGAAAATGAAGGTCAGAAAAGTAAATACAACAGGGAAGCAAAGGCTTCAGAAAAGCCAGGCAAGAAAAATAACAGAAGAAATGAAAATGCACAGAATGGATTTGTATTTCTCATTTTTGTGTGTGCTTGACTAGCACCTTGTCAATGTTGTTGTTAAATGTTGTTAAATATTTTTTTTTGGTGACTTATTTACTGAATGTATTAAAATTATTATAAACACTGACCATGGCTGGCACGAGCTTAATGGACTATGTTACAAGTTTGTCAGGCAGTGCATGCAGGAGGGAAGAATAACTCCTACTGGTTTGCCTTTCCTGCCTGTTTACCTTGGCCCAACACTGAGCCTGAAGACAACTTTCCCCCAAGAGGCTCAAACCTGGAGGTTTTACAGCAAGATTGGACTGCCTCGGACTGCAACAACTCATAAGCCTTCAGGAGACAAAGTCTGCTTGGGCTTTTAATGCAGCATGAGAAAGCCTTAGGGAAGGCAAACTGACTCACATTTTCTGTTCACATCTGTCTTTCTGTGGTGTCCTGTTCTCTTGCTAAGATTAAACATTATGTAGCTTTAAGAAGATTGTGTGTAGCTTCTGTTGGCTGCAGTCTGTGAAGGGATATGCTGTAGGTGACTGAACTTGTTTGGACCTCCTGGGTCACCACCATGGAAGATGCTGTGCCATGGCATGACAGGGCAAGGATTCACTAGAGGGAATCAACACCCGATTGAGGACGAAGTGAAAAAACAACTCAGGTTTAAGCCGGTAAGTCCCAAAACTATAAACCCATATATGATGCTGTCTTCATCAGTGACAACCCATCCTGTGATGCAATGATAGAGCAGAGGACCTTTCACTGAATAAGAGCTACGAATATATGAGGTGGTCTTTTAAGCTGTAGGGACAAGACACTGGATGAAAAGACAGTACATAATTTGTCACCAATTTAATGAGCTACCTGTTGGAAATCAAATGAACGATAGTAACTGATGTTGGCAATTTTAGAGAAATTGGTCTAGGAGTTACTAAAGCATTCATTCCAAATCTGCAGCTGTGGAGTGTTTCTTCTGAGAGATGAAAGTGTGAGAAAGCCAGGGACTGCCTGTGTTCCGTGTGGATTTCTGACCAGTTGCATGAGACCCAGTAGACAGGGCAGAATCCTTCTGTTTCCTTCATGATGTCTCTGTTTATGGGGACAATGGACTGGAAGTTAAGTCACTCAGAAATTGATAATTAATTTCCAGGACAAAGTGGAAGTACTGATGCTAATTTTCAGAGGAGTGAATCATAGTCTAAGGCATTAAATTAATTCCCATTTAGAGTCACTATGAAAGCTACATAACAAAGCTCAAGATAAATCAGTGACAGCCAAGAAAACTGTGTGCCCAGTTACTCAATATTGGCTGAATCTGGAATGCAACAAAAGCATTTATCAAAGAACACTGGCAACTTTCTGTCCAAAAGCCGTTATTAACAAAGTTGCCACAAAAAAGAAAATTAAACCCCAAAACTTCTCAAAAAATTTTGATTCTGTGCACACCCTCTCAAATTGGAAAAAAAAAGTGCCAGAGACCACATGGAGTTCACCTGAAACTTTGCTGTGAATATATGAATACTACATGTTAGTAGCTCAAATACTACAGTGATGGCTGAAAATAAAACCTTTAGAGATATGTTACTCTGAAGAGTAACAACTATAGTCATCATTAAGACACATTATATATCCCTCCCTTTGTAAAAGCAAAATAAAGTCAAGCACAAAGCTGTTTTTTGGGGGAGTACTTAATGTGCATAAAACCAGAAGTACACTTCAGCTGATAGGTCTTTCCATATGTACTTTTGTCCCTAGGTCCTAAAGCAATAGGCTTTTTTTACTTTGTGGAGATTAAAACAAACAAAACCACCAAATGCCCTACCACCCACTCCTCTACCTACGACAGCCTGAGAATTCTTACATTAAATTCTTTGCAAAAAGTATCCTGACCTTTACTGCAAATTTCTACGTCCAAAGAATGTTGTGTTTCCTTCTCATTCCAGTTTTGATACTCAAACCAAATCTAGGTGTGTTGCTTCATCACTAAGGCAGCTAAATATTCTACTGTGAAAGTAGCTAAAATGGGGAAATGTTTATAAAAAAAGTTACAGGTCTTGCAACACCAGAGTTGGAAGAGCAAGTTTTGTTCACAGAAGGAGAAGCAGTTCTTGAAAGAGTAGTCAAACACTGAAAACTAGCATCAGTCTTCGAGGAAATCTGCTCCTGAGGTGGAAGTCAAAATCCAGTACTACCACAGCCCATATAGTATACCACTGAATCTCAGCCAGCAGCATTACATTTCCCGGACAGGGCACTAACCACAAAGCTAGATTTAAGAAAAACAAAACAAAAAACCCCAACCCCATGCACCAGAGTCCCCCATTCTCCAATTAAATCCTTCAATGTCCATATTAGTGCTTTTATTATGGCAAATGATACAGCCATTTCTGCACTGATGAAGCTGCCAAAGGAGCAGATGATGCACTCACATTGGCCCACACCAGAGGAAGGCATTTTAATAAACACTAGATAGAAGGAACAGGAGTCACACTCTGGGAAAAAGAGAATGGAAATCTACTTCTGAGGGAAGTGGAGCAAGCAGCCTACTTAAAAGCGAGTACTCTCACGTCTTGCCCTGTTCTTTGGCCATGTTTTAGAAGCAAAAAACAGCTTTACTTGCTTCTAGGAAATGTTTCCAAGCGAATCAAGAGAGCAGACAGCTACTAAAGGCTTGATTGCTCTATTTTCACAGCCAGTTTAAGGGATCAAGATTTAGAAAACTTGTGACACTTCAGCTGACTCAGGTCATCACACAGTAGGAAGTGGCTGGAAAGGCCAGGCCACATCTTCCTCTGGAAGTTTGCATTTTCTTTGTATTAATCTTGATGGCAGAATTCTGGCATAAGTCAGCATCAGGAGTGCAGAAAATTCAGAATCATGCCCAAGTTTGAAGTTCTTATGTGCCACTGTGCTTGTGACCAGTTTAGGGCTATTTAAAAAGCAAAGTCTGTCAAAGCACCTAGCTTTGCCCTGCTTTCAACAACTTAAAGGGAACTGAGGTTCTTCTCACTGACTGATGCTTGGAAACTGCCTTTGTGGTCTCCTAACTCTGCCCAATAATTACGAGGGGGAATTTCAGCTCCTAGATGCACCCGAGAACACCAGAGGTCAAACCCAATGCCTAAACAGACAAGTTTCTTTTGAAACCCCACAGATATCGCATGCACACAACCATCTAGGTATGACAGTAAACTTCATTAACACCTCTGCCGTTAAGTTGGCCAGAAAACAAAGATACCTTTTACACTTGGTGGCTGATGTCTTAACAAACTTCTTTCATGACCCAATGAGATACTGCCTTTTTTTTTTTTCCCCTGAGACTGTGCTCATTTCTTCTTTGCATGTAGCAAGAAGCTTTTGAATGAGAAAAATAAGTTAGACCTCAAGGACTTACCCCCAAACCAGATCACTCAATATAGATTTTAGTGACTTCAAAAGAGAAAAGTTTTTTTGCTTTTGTTTCTAAATGCAGGTTCACATTATCTAGCGGGAAAGTTCCCATTCAAGTCCAACTACTGAAGCAGTGATTGAAAAAAAGGTCTAAATTTCTAGGGAGAACATTCCCTAAGAATCTAATTACAGAGTGCAATTTTGCCATCATTCTTAAATTTATTTACAAGTTTAAATGTTTTATACACCTCAATTTACATAGTCGGGAACTTGTTATTACATTTTATAGCAATTTACAGTGAATAAAAAGAAAACCAATATGCATAATTAAAATTAACCTTTATTACTCCAAAAACAGATGCCAAATATGCAGTATATTTATGTTTCTGTTGGCATATTCCTAGAATGCATGTACAACTGTAACTAGTCAGCCTAGACATTTGGTATACTGTTTTATAACATTTGGCAGTTCTCCCACACTGCACTGGGATGTCACTATAGTAAGCTGACAAAAATAGGCAAACAGAAAATTACCCTGATTTTGAAAGAAAAAAAATGCACGTGCTCTTACTAAAAAACTAGGTTATAATCAAGCATTACACTCAGAAAATTCTAAAATACCATGTTACTTCTAGTTTTAAGTGTAGCTACCAATTTCCATTCACATTTATTGGCACCAGCCCAACTATTTTAATGTCCAAGTATGGTAACTTTCAACATTAATATGCTAATAAAGGCCCTCTCTGCAACAGAAGTTTATAGTCCCAAGAGTCTACAATTAATTGTGCAGAAAGATTATGATCAAGATGTGTTATTCCTAAAAACCAGTTCCATGAGATCAAAAGAATACTGGCATATAATAGCTAGCAATTACTTCCACTTGAGTGGAAACTGCTTTTCTTTTTTTCAAAAACTTCTTATCTTAGAATTTCCAGAGGTATCTGTACGGGTTGAAAGAAAAGCTTTTATTTCCCTACTTCTACTGTAGAACAGAACTGGGAATGTTATTTGAAACAACACGTGCTTCAAACATTTTCTGAACTACTCTTTAGCGAGCAACATTGCCCTCTTTGAAGAGATTATTTGTTGGATTATCAAACGCCCATACATAGTATTAGTAGAAACTAGTTCTGTAGAATCTCCAGCAGTGTAAAAGCACTGTCAAAGCACTGTTATCCATCTACTGCAGTAATAAAAATTCTAAGAATCTTGTCAGCAGCACATCAGAGGTTACAGGTATTTCTCTTATCCCTGCCACAGTTCTGCCCAAAACATGGTCCAAAGAGGCTTAGACATGTTTAGCCTGTTATTTTTGCATTAAAATTTCTCTCCCAGCCATACATGTGTGTATTTTAACCCCAAGAGCACTGAAAACACAATCGCTAATGTTTTTGTCTAACATGGAGCTCCCACAACTCACTTTGAGATGCACTGTGTAGCCGCTTCATTCTTAGAGATGTTTTGTTACATTTCTAAAGAAGTCTTCTTTAAAAGTGATCTCTAGCCTCAAACAGAGCATGAGCATTAGACTACATACTATGGTTTTGCAAATCTATCTGTCACTATCCATAAAACATTCCATAGCACATATTGTGGGGTTATCACTTCAAACACACATGTAGCAGCATGACCCAGGAAGCTATGCCAAAACACACCAGCATATCTGTATGTTTTTCTTCTCAGCTTCAACACATTTGACTGAACCAAAATGGTGACTTCAACCCTGAGATTTATCCTTCTGAATAACTTCTTGTGGGAAGAGTATAGGGAGCAGAGGATGAGGAACTTGCTTTATTTTGTGTGTCTTACTCTGATGAGACACAACAAATAGATGAGTAACAGAAGCTCACAAGAGACAGAATAATATTAAAGTGTCACTAATGCCATACACACATCAGGAAGGGAAAAAAGGCTATGCTGCATAAGACTACTGCATTGCTAGATGTACATTCTTCAAATTACCAGTTACTGTATCCCAGAAGTTATCATCTTACTTCTAGTTTTTTTCCCTCTAGAACAATTTGTATTTCTTTGGCATCCAAAGTCTCATATTTCAATAAAGCTTCTGCTAAATTCTTGTGTTCTTTTGCATGAGTCTTCAGGATGTTCTTTGCTCGCTCATATGAGTCCTAGTATTAAAAAAAGGTGGAAGGAGATGTTAAGACTTTAGAACAAAAAAGCCAGCAAGATTCCACTTTAAAAATTGTTTCCAGGTAAATACAGCTTGAAAAAAAAAAAAATTTTAAGTGGTGCCTTACATTTAATAGCTAGCACAGCTCCTTTCTCATGAAGATTTAAAATCTAGCTGGCATAATTAATAAAACAAAACCAAAAACAAACAACAAAAAAAACCCACAAAACAAAAAAAAACAAAAAAAAAAACCAAACAAAAACTACCCTTTATGCCACCTTTGCATTTTGCAGAAGTAGGACTAAAAATAAAATAAAATCCTGAGACAAACCTTAGTATTTTTACATATGACTTAGAAAAGACTTACTAGATTTAGAAATTTGCTGATTAAATATATTTGATTTTACATTATGAGCAGTGTTACAGCATTCAAGGAATGTTCCTCACATAAGCTTTTTAAAAGTTTATAAAACTCTCAAAGTATTATGTACTTTTAGAAAGCTGAAAGCTACCCAAGAAGTTACCAGTTGCCGCAAGTAGGTGCACACTGCCAGCATTACCAGCTTCAACTTTTAGTTCTACATAGACAGTTCTTACATGACCAAGTCAGTTCAAAAAGTGTTAATTGTTTAAGTGTTATGATATAAATAATTCTCCTGCCTGTACCAAACTAATTCAGATTACCAGAACAGTGATCTAGAAGTTCTGTGATTATTGAGTATTACAAATTTTCCTAAGCATCAGATGCTGATCACTGTGAGGAAAAGGATACTTGAAAAGGCAACTCTCTGATCTGGTATGGCCATTCCTGTGATTCTGTACAAAATTATTTAGCTGCAAGTTACAAAATATTGGAGTAACACAAAACATTCACATCTGTTCTAAAACAATTTATAGCCATACTTTTTTTTCCTATGAACTGAATAGGCAAAATACAAATCGTGGCAAAACGCAAGAGGTAGTGTTAAAGAATACATTAAAGAACCCAACACTACCAATGTGTTTCCCACTACTTGTGCATGACAATCACCAAAAAGTTTTCATATGCAGAGATTCAAAGTTGCAGCTACATTAAATACTTGGGAATACTTCCATCCACCTGTGTATTTTCACCAGTGTACATTAGCAAACTGAATAATCAAGTATGCTGATGCTCAACTCATCTCAAAATAAGTGTATCAGAGTGGAGGGGAAGAAAATCTTACCCGTAGAAGTGTTCTTACTTCCTGTTCAATTGCAGACTGAGTTTCAGGGCTAACTTTCCCTGTATCGGTATAGGTCATAACACCAAGCTAAACAACAACAAAAAAATATCTTGTCATTGTTGCAGTACACATAAAACACTAAGAAATTCATCACCTATTACTTCTGTATGCAAACAAATAAAATCATTAATCAAATGCTTGCCAAAGTGCTTGCAACAGAAGCAAAACAAGAAGCATATTCATCAACTATGTAAGTCACTGCAAAGTCCTATTTCAACAGGTCACAGTATAGATCCTGATTAAGCATTTTCTTATTTAAAAAAACAAAACAAAATCCCTAGACTACTAACACTTGATGGGTAATAAAGATGACTAAAGAAGTTTCTTCAGAAATCTAGAAAATTCAACGTTGTCATCCACCCCCCCTCTTAAAACCCACGATTATCCTCAATTCCAAAATGCTTGGTTTTATTATAAACTTTTTCTGCAGACATTAGTAACTTTCAAGGTAATTTTGAGGTGAAGATCTTGCAAGTTAGTTTTTAAACTGTCAAATATACGTGTTTTCTAGTTGAGTTCTCTATAGTAGGGCCAGTCATAAGGCTTACTTTCTTTTTTGCCAGAACTACTTAGTCTCCGTGATCACTGACAGCCAAATAGGCATTTAGTTACAGAACAGAACATTTCTTTGTACCATATAAATATTTAAGGATTGATGATACTACCTTTTCACTCATTCCAAACCTAGTCACCATCAGTTTTGCAATTTTAGTAGCGTTGTCAAAATCACTGGAAGCACCTAGATAGCAAACAGATTTAAATTGTTATTGAAACCAAGTTAAACATGCCAGTCCATAAGCTTTGATCAAAAATTCTTTTAACTACCAATCAGCTGACCTGTTGTGATGTGATCACTTCCAAATATGAGTTCTTCCGCTACTCTTCCTCCCATACAGACATCCATCTGTGCAAGCAACTGGGATCTAGTTTCACTCCATCTGTCATTTTCTGGGAGCAAAGATACCTGTGAGATACAGAACTGTGGTCAGGTAACAATAAACAGAAGAAATACTGAAATAATCTAAATAATATTCTTGTTTACATCCAAAGCAGATATAAAGGCTTTTATGCAACAATGTAAATGCTCTGGGCCTCCTCCTAGTCTACACACTCATCAGATTTGCTTGGAGGTGCTTAGTCTACCAGGTGAAATAGCCTCCTACAGGCCATGAGCACCACATAAAATTAAGCAACTTAAACCTACCACCAGAAGAAACAGAACAATCTAGTCTATCCATTTATCCTTATTCCCTACACTTGTACTAAGCACAAGTCAACTTGCCCAGAGGATTCAGGCCAATGATTTTCTTTAACTGAACACATTAATTTGGATAAAGCTCAACAGAAACAGACAAAGTAGAAATATTTTTCTGTTCAAATGCTTGGCAGCTAAAGGCAGAATAGAAAAACTTCGGGATATCTGTGCTAGAAACAAGGTAGGTAACTGATGCATATGCGATTTTATTTCAAATTGAAGGAAGAAAGCTTTCTATCACACAGAAAAGATGACCAGCAAGTTTTCCAAGAGATTGCTCATGAATATTTCACATACTACAATATGCATTAATGTAATTACAACAAATAGCATTGTTCGCAAAGTCCTCAACAACACTAACCCAACATAAAGTTCTAGAAATACTCACATGTCCAAGTGTTGTTCCTCGTGTCATGATTGTAGCCTTGTTGATCGGCATTGCATCCTTAGTATAATATGCAATGATAGCATGTCCAGATTCATGGTAAGCAGTGATGGTTTTGTTCTTCTCATCAATTTCTACACTTCTACGTTCAGGTCCTTAAACAGAGGAACATTAAATAAACTTTTTGTACAGCTGACCACCACAATCCACACATTACGTACACTCAAACAGAGCATAAAGTTGCTGAGGAACAGCATGCAAACAAAATTAACACACACTCATTAAGTGCAAAATGTTTACACATAGGATTTTAATGTCTAAAATGGACCTCAATATACTCTACAGACAGGTTGCTTTTAATGGAATAGATTTAAAATGCAGTCTGAGTATCTGAGAAAATTCCATTTCTTCTCTCCTATATGAACAGACCAGATTTTTAGTGTCTATGTCTCAGGTGTTTAAGTTTTGTGTTATGACATGACAAGTTAAACAGAAGTTCCAAGTTTCTGGTTGTTTATTCTGTCCTTTCCTTTAGGAATAAGTAAGGGAATGGTAAGATATCAAGCCTGTGTCTTCCTCTAGGTTGAAGTACAACATGCAGTGTTAAAGAATGTATTCCATACTAGATTTTACATAATACTCTCCAGTCTCCAAAGGTTCTATTCAGAATTAACTAACAGGAGACTTATTTGTTCTAAAAAAAAAAAAACAAACAAATAAAACCCACCCAAAAAAACAATAAACCAAAACCCAACAGCATAAAAATTTCTTTCTCTATGAAAGTCTTAATCACACAAAAAAAACCCTGTGTACTGCAACATATATGTATGTCTTTTGTATAAAATCGTACCCATTAGAATTTTGTCCTTGGAGAATTCTAGTTCTTTCATGGTTACCATATCTTTTCCATCAACAGCTGCCTTTAAGGCAGCTTGATTTACAAGATTCTCAAGCTCTGCTCCAGAAAATCCTACTGTGCCTCGTGCAATTATTTCTGGATCAACAGCTGAGGGGAAAAACAAACTTGTCATTAGGGTCCATGTTATCCTGAAAAAGCTTGTAACATGAAGAAACATCAAGAAAAGACTGAATTACAACCAAGAATCATGTTCTACTAGAAATAATGCATCAAACAAAAACTTTTCAGCTTTAGAAGAAGTGAAGCCTAATTCTTAAGACACTCTGAACTGTTGGGGACTAGAAAGAAACACTGCCTCAGGAAACTGTCGTAACACTACATACTGAACAATTTTTTGTGTTCTTTACTGAGACACACGGTAAACCCACAATTGCTGATGCCATAAAGGACTAATACATGAGTGGGCTGATCCAGGATAAAAACTGTTACATAAAAAGGTATTACAGTAAAGTATTTACTTACATGGGTCATACTTTATTTTATTAAGGTACCACTTCAGAATTTCTGTACGACCTCTTACATCAGGCTTGGGAACAGTAACTTGCATATCAAAGCGACCAGGACGTATTAAAGCACTAAGGGAAAAGACAATTTAATACATCAACTTAAAATGCTGCAGTAAACTGTTACTAACATATACAAGGAACAAAAATCCATCTGATATTTCTAAAGACATCTACATAGACTATGTCTGGTGTACAGATACAAAGAATACATTTTCTTATCTGTTTGTAAAAAGACAGATGAAAGATGTTTATTACCAACCCTTTTTAAAGGTTTTTTTTGCATTTGAAAATTTGTATTGCGAACAAGGAATGCAGCTGGTCAATTTAAGCAGAAAAACTTCTAGAAATTTTAGATGCTTAGAAGCATGTTAATTATTTCTCCGTATTTCACTCAACCACCTTTTAAATGCCATAACTGGTCAATACATATTCTTTTTGAGAGAGGGAAAAACGCCAGCTATAATGCTGTAATACTTGAAGATTATCACAAGCAACTTCGTTGTTGTTGCAGGGTGGGTTTTTTTGTTGTTTCTTTGTTTTTTAATACATGCTCTGTAAAAACGATCAATACAATATACTCACTTATCTAATGCTTCAGGGAAGTTTGTTGCACCAATAATAACAACACCTTCATTAGGTTTAAAGCTGGATGGAAAAAAAAAAAAAAGGGTGAAATTGGGGGTTTTGGGGGGGGGAGGAGACAGAATTTACACCTTTTTTTGTCAATAACTACTTCTATTTCTTATTTCAGACTACCTCAACTGGCTAGTCAAAAACAAGCTATCAAACTATAATGTTATCCAAGAATGACCACGTTTAACCCAGCAACTGGTTAAAAACATGCCCTGATTTCACAGTTGAACTTCTTTAGATACATAGCCAGCCTAAAAAAATTGAGAAATTATTTAAAATAATTGCAGCTATTGTACTACTACAACTCAGAAGCTTCTACATTCTTTACACTAAGGCCATTAATGCTACTGTTGGCAGTACTAAAAAGTGGTCATAAAAGCATCTGAAATGTGTACCCTTAAAAGCATTGCAAAAAAATAATTAAAAACATCAAAGCTGTAAAGGAAGAAAAATTCACCCAAATATTCAAAATACCAGTCAGTCAAGCACCTTCTGTGCCCTCAGAATCCATATACTTACCCATCCATTTCAGCAAGAAGTTGATTAATGGTCTGTCTTGAATACGGATGCATTGGAGATTCAATTCTCTTGCCACCAACAGAGTCCAACTCATCAATAAATATAACGCATGGTGCATTTGCTTTTGCTTCCCCTGACAAAACAAAAATAGCAAGACACTTCAACCACACAAAGGAACAGACAGTGTATCATGTAATTTTGGATTCTACTATTTCTATTACTCTTGGATTATAAAGTGTTCTATGAGACATCACCAGAACTGTCTTGATTTTAGCCTAAAAAAAATGAAATATATATTTGAAATGAAGCGATACAAAAAGAGAAGCAAGTTTCTTCATCTCCACTTACCGTGCTACAAGAAATTACTGACAAAATAGATTAAGAAATTTGTTGTATTTTGTATCAACTCCCTACAACAGTTTATTTTATAGGCTTGGGCAGACAACATTCACTTATTAAAAATAATATGAAATGTGACAGGTCTAAATGCTAACTTATTTTAATAGAATCTGCTTGTTATTTAACAGTGAAGACCTCACCCTCACGTTTACAGGTATTGAAAACAGAAAATAAAAACGCAATAATAAGCTTTAAGACCTTCAACAGGTACATGCATACCAGGATGCAACTCATCTCACCCAGCTAGACATACCTGTAACATTGATATTAATGTACAAGTCAGTCATCTAAACTTCCATAGTCAACAGAAAGAAAAGCACATTTTAAGGTACAACATGTGTTACATTTTGCATCCCTTCCACATGAAGCAAGTCACATTTCTCCTACAAATGCAAACTACTTTCTACGTTGTATATGCCTGACACTATCAATCTTCCATTTAAGAGAGAAGTGGAATTCCCTCCTCTCCTGATAATACTTATTTGCATACTTAAAATAGAAAGCCTCTTCTGTGAAAGTTATCAATCTAAACACTAATTTTAAAAGTTTCATTATAATGCCCTGGGCCTGTTGATGGGTGTGAGAAAGGAAATCTCATCTTAGTGCTACACTGTGATGCTGTAAAGCTCTAATTCAGATTTTAAAAAATTATGAAAATATGAGGGAAATAATTGAGAAAGTTAATGCTATTTTTTATCCTAAATTTACAATTTCAAATTTACAATAATTTACATATGACTAAGTAAACTACAATTTAAAATACTCCATTTAGTTTATAGGACATGACATTTCTAATTAAATTACTTCTCGCTGGGAATGTTGTAACATCAGTTATAACTTTTGCTATAATTTCATCTCATAACTAGCAAGATTCTACAGTTAATTGATGCTCACAGAATTCTGAGATTTACCTACACAGTTAAAAGTTTTATTTATTAGCCTCATACGCTACTACTTTCCAGTAACCAGAACTGTACCTAATCAAACCTTTTAAACAACACTGAATACTTAATCTCGCATGTGAAAAGATTTCAAAATCACAAATATTTAACTTACTGAATAGGCTTCGGATGCGACTAGCTCCTACACCAACAAACATCTCATCAAACTCTGATCCAGACGCATAATAAAATGGAACATCAGCTTCACCCGCTACAGCCCGTGCAAGAAGAGTTTTACCAGTACCAGGTGGTCCAACTAAAAGAATACCTATAAAGACAAACAAAAAAAACCAAACAACAAAAACACTAAGCCCACATATTACACAGGTATCATTTCTTCCATGCATTAGAAGAAACAATTTACACTTGGCGTCAAAAAGCTGTTAACATCCCATTTCAGATACTGCTCCTTACTTGCAGTCTGAAGAAGCTTCCTATAACAGATCTAGATACACTCTAATATGTATTTAAACAACAAAGACCTGCAAGACTATCTGTTTCTACAGAAGCCTGAAGTATTCTACGAAATCACGTTGAGTTTAGCAGCTGAATCCCTAACAGTGTCTTCCTCAAACTGACATTTTCCTAGCCATTTCTGAACTTTTTTTTTTTTTTTTTAATTAAATGATTCCAAGTAATTGTCTTTAAACAGTGTAGAGCACTAACAGGAAAGAGACTTAGCAGGTTTACATATTTCAGATTCATTTGACCTTCTACTATGATTAAGCTTAATCATTCTTTTAAATGAAAACATTTGTTTCTGAACTGTCTATAAAGCAGTTAGGAAGCACTAAAGGTGCTGAAAGCCACAAGGAAGAAATAAAGGCCTTTTAAGAGTTCAGTTACATAAAACCCCCTGCCTTTCAAGATAAAGACATACTATATATTAGTTTAATAACTAAAGAAGGTACAGTAAGTTTTGTCTAACCCCATCATATTCATTTGCATAATACAGGTTCTTTTTTGGACATTTTTGCATTATCTTAGGCAAGTTCTCAAGACTAAACTTACGCATCTTTCTCAGATGAGAAAAGGTATAACAGAATTAAAAGAACTGGTGATAGGAAGCTATTAACTTTAAAATAAAGATATCCTTATAGAGACAGTTAAAGGAGCAGTGGGGGGGAAAGGGAAGACAGACCTGAAAACCTCTGAGCTACATAAAGTACTACTCAAAAAGGCATTAACACCAATTATACATAATTTTATCAGTAAGTAATTTTTTAATACTATGTTACATTCAGTGACAAAGCAAGAGTCTTTGTAGTTCAGTACATTATCTCTAAAAGGTTGCTTGGGACTTCAAAGAAATACTGATTCTTAACCCTCTAAATAAGGCTGCTAACAATTATAAACAGAGGTTTGATTTTTGAAAGGCTTTCTGCCTGGAATCTACAGTCCACTGCTTTGCACTGTCATAGCTTATTACCCCTAATGCTATTATTGAATTTCTACCAAATGTAAGATGTATCCAGGCACCTTTGCTTCTTCTCTCTGAATATCTCAGATACCTCAAATGCTCTGTGGGTATAGGCAGTAATGACCAATTTTTTAAACATGGGGAACTGAAGGTAAGACAGGAAGCATGCAACTTAACTACCGTCACCGCAACTCTTAAGTACCTCATTTAAGAGTATCCTTTAGTACAGAAGCTTTCACAACTCTCCTTGAAGACTCATTTGTTCCTCAAATATTTTAAACAAACAAGGAAATCCACTACCTATGCCTTACATTATTTCACTATTTTTCCCAGTTACAAACTAAATACAACAGTAGTATTTAGGCCCATTTTGGTTATATACTTTTTTTGATTCCCTAACTGAAGGAAAAATTATTCAGAAGCTAGGCTGTAAATTAGTCATTCAGTATAGAACAAAGCTACAAAGATAGCCATGGCTACATATGATTTTAACTTCTGCTGAGCAATGATTCTTACCTTTTGGAAGTTTACCTCCTAGTACAGTAAATTTATGCGGGTTTTTCAAGAATTCCACAACTTCTTGCAATTCCTGTTTAGCTTCTTCAACCTACACATTAAAAACATGCCACAAAATATAACTAAGCATTTATAAAATACTGCATCTTTTTTTGTAGGTGGGTTTTGTGTTAGAGACTAAGTCTCTAATTGTGTATTGACCAAAAATATACAACAGAAAGAAAAGATAAAAGTGTACAGAATTTGTGTGGATACTGAGTGTCCATTAGTTTAATTCAACCTATATCCTAGAATTGTTCACAGGAATCAGTAAACACTAAAGTTTATAGTACTGAAGGAATAACCGAACAGTTAAATACCAGATCTGACCAACAAGATAAATACAGAATCAAAAATTCTACATCAAGATACTAGTATAATTAGTTAAAAAGAGATTAATTGTATCTATTTGTCCAAGGGGAAGGAGAGGGGGAGGTCCTCATTTTGCCACTGACAGCCAAAGAACAGTTGAAAAAATAAAGCTATCTCATCAGCAGTGACATGCCCACTTCTTTCTGGGAAGCTCTGTATCTCCTGTCCTAATATCAGATATTCGAAAGAATAAGACAGAAACGATTAAATGGCATTACCATCTTCTTGTATTGGTCAACTTCTGCAAAAAATAAATTAACATGGATACTTATGGCCTGCCTTTTGCTATTCTAGCCTTTAAAAATGCGATTCAACAGGTCAAGAGTGCACCTTTTATAACGCATTAAATGCCACAAAGATATAAAACAGAACAATTGTGGTTAAAACTCTCCTTGATCTTGGAGCGATCAATATATATAAGGCTTCAGTTCATACAACGAAATTTCTTGAACAGAGTAAGAGATTCTTCAGGCTCACAATGATTAATTAAGCAAGAACCCACACACACTTTACTTTTGAACTTACCCCTTTTACATGTTCGAAGGTAACATTTTTCAACTGGATTGGATCAACTGCTGCATCAAAGATACTCGATGTTCGAAAGCGTACTAATAGCAAACAGCAGATGATAAACAACAAACTTACACATGAAGTCATTTCATTCCAAGACTGAACTTTGCACTTGAATGCATACCATTAAGCCACTAACTTTACACCTGCCCTTTTAAAAGGGCACGTTTCCATTTACAAGTGTCCAGCAAGAATATTTAAAAAAAAAATAAAATCTTTAAATATCTGCAATTAATTCAGTGATGCAAGAGCTTTTCAGTCATTTGTAGTACAGAAAACCCTGCATCCAAAAGCATATACACAAAGCCAGAAGTTCTCCCTCAGTGTTTCTGCACATACCCTAACTTTCTTGAGACCCAGGTGATAACAATTTAATTTGTGCTAAATCTGCTCGAAGAAACAACACAAGTGAAACAGCGCGGGGAAAAAAGTTAACTAACCAGCATCAGAAAAGGAACCTTTGCCAGGTAAAAACGATGAATATATAGCAAGATAAAAACAAAGAACGAAGAGAAAGAAAGAAAGCAAACGTGATCTTCTTAAGGAATCTGTAAAAGAAAACAAAAGAAGTTTTAGTACGGGCTGAAATAAACTACTTTCTGAAAGCAAAGACAAGATATGTGAACTAAAACAACTTACCAAGTGTTTTTTGCAGGAATACTTGTGCTTTCAAAAAGCCTTCTGCAAAACCAGTTTTAAAAGCATCCTGGTGTGCCTCTGGGATGTTTTTTGTTTTCATTAGCGTATCTAAGTTTTCAACATCAATTCTTCGCTTTCTCAGGATAAAGCCCTAAAATATTTTCCACAGCAGTGTTAGTATACACTAAGTTTTGATACATAGTTAACTTACTACCTGGCCAGCATGGGGAGAGGAGGGTAGCGGGGGAGGCATGTAATTCAGATGCTATGGGGTTAGTCAGGCGACATGGAGCAGTAGCTTGAGTGTGGAATCACAACAGCTCCAGCAGGGGCACCATGATTTTTGCTGAACAGGTCAGGTTCAGAGCCCTCCTGGATCCCAGTTCCAAACAGAAAACACAGCCTAAGGCAGATTTGTACACAGCTAGCTTTGTACACTGGATTCAGTGGGAGGTATTAGCTTAAGCATTTTGCACCATGAAATCAACTTAAATTATTCCCAAATGCAAAATATCTTTTAAGTATAGTTTTGACAGAGCTTGATCAAATGCATCTCATATGCCCTGCCAAATTTAAGAGTAGCACTGCATGGAGCTAGCTCTGGTTTATCTTCATCCACTGTATACCTAGTCCACAGATGAAATAAACCACATATGCTTAGAAGGGGAGAGTTCAAAGCTAATTTACAAACACAACAAGATCAAATGCTTTAATTAGCCTGACTTCTGTACAACCAATTAGAAGCAAACAGTACCTAGGTTAACTTGGTTAAGTGCTTTGCTACCCCAAGCCTAGATAGTTATCTGCTGAATTAAAAGTATGTAAGTAAGTTTGTAACCCATAAAAATACCAAGTTTAAATTTTTTGTATCTTAAAAATATACTAGTCACAAGTCAATCTATTCTTAAAACATCAATCACATGCTGAACTGCTTGAAAAAATACACATTCTTCTATGTTAAACTAGCTGTATTTCTGTTTAAACAAATACTTCATTTGACTCCAAGCTGTTTTTAACAAAGCCACACAAACGGAACATGAAGTTTTATTTCTAGAGTTTAGAGCCATTTTACTCTGAAACTACTCTCCTAAAAAATTCAAATGATCTTTGTATCGAGATATAAGAAGCAAATCTGTGTATTAGTAAGAAAAACAGTATGTTATCATTAGGTCAAGTTTTAGAATTAAGAATTTTTTTCACGCTAGTGAAACAAAACACCCTTGGTAAATTGCGAAGATTCATTCAAGAGAAAGAGATAATCTGAATAAGCCCAAAACAACTTCATAATGTTACCCATATTTACCTTCAAAAGTGAAGAAAGTGAATTTTTTGTTTCTGTGAATTGTTCAGATGTTGACTGCAGACGTCTTGCTCTCGATCTCAAAGTCTTAAAGTTCCGTGATTGTATGTAAACTTATAGTAATAAAAAAGTTAAAAACAATCCATTACTATCACAAAAAAAAAAGGCCTAACAAATTTCAGAAACTATTATATGAAAACAACTATTGTGACTGAACTGAATATAACATTCCCAACATATCCACAGTAGAAACTGAAGAGAATTGCGAACAGCAATTTGTTTAAGATGCCTGACCAAAAAAGTTGTCCTGGTTTCAGCTGGGATAGAGTTAACTGTATTCCTAGTAGCTGGTACAGTGCTATGTTTTGAGTTCAGTATGCCAAGAATGTTGATAACACTGATGTTTTCAGTTGTTGCTAAGTAGTGTTTAGTCTAAAGTCAAGGATTTTTCAGCTTCTCATGCCCAGCCAGTGAGAAAGCTGAAGGGGCACAAGAAGTTGGCACAGGACACAGCCAGGACACCTGACCCAAACTGGCCAACGGGGAATTCCATACCATGGGACGTCACATCTAGTGTATAAACTGGGGCAAGTGGGGGCAGGGAATCGCTGCTCAGGGATTAACTGGGTGTTGATCAGCAGGTGGTGAGCAATTGCCCTGTGCATCATTTGTACATTCCAATCCTTTTATTATTGCTGTTGTCATTTTATTAGTGTTATCATTATCATTATTGTTTCTTCTTTTCTGTTCTATTAAACCATTCTTATCTCAACCCACAAGTTTTACTTCTTTTCCCGATTTTCTCCCCCATCCCACTGAGGGGGGTGGTGGGGTGGGGAGTGAGTGGCTGTGTAGTGCTTAGTTGCTGGCTGGGGTTAAACCACGACAAAGTAAAAACCAGAAAACTGTATGAAAGACAATTCTGGATCTATTAGTAATAAACTGGATGAATAAACCAATAAATTTGAGTACTGTGAATGGATCATGTAATCATGAACCATGTTTGTGATCTGAACTTGCAAGCAAACTACTTACTGTTTCATAATATATTTTAACAGAAAAATTTATGGCAAGAATAATCAGGAGTTCATGCTGTGCATTATAGATAATTGCCCAACCCTATCACCATCTCAGCTCAGGGAACAGAAGTGACAGCTTAATTAAATCCGGGCAGGCTGACAAACATGAAACATTCAGAAGCTAATCCGGAAGGATGGGAATTGAGGTTCCTGCTCTAAGTTTTGTCTAAAACCTCAGCTGATAAGGTGCCCAGAAGAGAACTGGAATGGCTTAGGTGTGCTGTTAACTTAGAAACTGACAAAAGAAATGAAACCATTTAAACACAGTGAGCTCATAGCACTATATGTCATCTTCTATCACATCAGGAATCTTGCAATGGAGATTTTATCACATAATTCACACAAGCCACTAATATTTATCTTCTTTCACTACTATGTTTTAAAATAATCACCAATAACCATCAACTATATAGCTTTAACTAAGCCTTCTGTCACAGAATAGCACCAGACAAAAGGAACTTCTGGAGATGATCTAGTTAAATCAACATCGGATCACGTAACTCTGGACCTCGTCCAGCTCAGTTTTGAAAATATCCAAGGACTGAGATACCACAACCTCTTCAGACAATCTGTTTCAGAACTTAGCCATTCTCACTGTGAAAATTTTTCAACAGGAATTCCCTTTGCTTTTACTTGTAATTGTTGCCTCTTCTTTGAGGTGTACAAGAGAGGGGTAACTCATATGGCTCCAATAGCAATTAGATCACTCCTTGCCTTCTCTTCTAACTTTAAAACCTCAGGTCCTTCAGCTTCCCCCGTGCATGCTCAAAAATCTGCACCCTTCCTTGTGGCCCATCACTAGGCTACCTCCATTTTGTCAGCACGGGATGCAAAACCAGACACAGTATCCAGATGTAGGATCAGAAGAACTGAACAGAGGAAAACACTTCAACTCCCTGAGCTCCTGATGATGTTCTTGCTAATGCAGCCCTGTTGTTAGCCATCATATATCCAGGAGTAGTTTAAACCAGTCACCAAATACCTTAGAAAGTTCATCTGGATGAATACTAGATTCAACATATTTATTGATTCAAAAGTAGTCAGTTCATCTATCATCTTTTAAGAATACAATCCACATCTTTGAACAAGATTCTATAATTACACCATGTTTACTAACAATTCTGGAAACACACTACTTAAATGCAAAAAAGCCTTCATGATTTAAAGTGTTAATACCAACATAAAGTTCCTCCTTGAAGTTTACCGGTATTTCCTGAGTGACACCTCTAAGACAAAAGTAAGAATACTTTCCCAGAATAAAAAGATACTATAGAGACTAAAACCACTGTAGTTTATTGTTTTATACCTGGCCAACACCGAACATCTGAACAGAAATTTCGGAGGGGATTAGGATGCTGTCTGTATAAACAAGATGAGCGCAAAGCACTGAAAATATCCACAAAACCTGTAAAAAGATACAGCAAAGTGTAAATACACCCTATATTAAATGGCAACTAAACATTACTTCTCACATAAGTTGTTTTTTCTTTCTTAAATATTAATTCCATTTTGCTACAGTCCTTCAGGCACTTGTAATTAAACAAATTAACCAGTGCCAGTACATAGATAGTTAACTTCTTTGCATTAACCTATGTCAGGCACTTTGCAATATACCAGAATTGTTTCTAATTAGAACTTCCAAAAAATATTCGTACCCAGAACCTTGAACTTGAAGCTGCATCTGGGAGGGAAAACTCTGCACATCTGTACTGAGCTGAATAAAGATATGTAGACTAGACAGGAATCCAAAGACTTTCATGAAGCTGAAGGACCAGCATTCAACCAATCATTCAGTTTGAAAGGCTTTAAAGAATAGATTGGTCATGGGCATTTTAAAACAGACTATGTATAACATATGAAAACATTTTAACCTATACTAAGTCTTAATTGTACAGTCCTCATGCAATACAGAAACAAGAATAAATAAATAAATAAAAGCATCACAATGAAAAAGTTATTAGCAGATACTATTTCAAGCATGCTATAGACTGCAAGACAAAAGGACTGTCATTTATCTGCTGTTTAGTTACAAAAGCTCAAAAAACTCATCCTCATTTAGCAGGTAAGACTTATTTAAGAAACATCAGAGACCGGGGCGGGGGGGGGGGGGGGAAGAGAGGCCAAGCCTACATATGCTCTCCTCCTCCACAGTAATTCAGAAGCTAATGTAATACAAAAAGGGTGGCGTTTCTTTATTTTACATAATCTGAGAAAGCTATTACATCAGCTAGATATATCTAGGACAGCAGAAAAGAACCTGAAAGTTCCTAGTAAATTTTTTGAAGTTATATGATTGTAATAACAGCTTACAAGCTAACAGCTGAAATACTGAGGAACTGTGGGAAGGAGAAAAAAGATTAGCTATTAATTCTATAGTGCTGTATATTCCACAGTCTTCTATAATACTGCATATTGGCTAATCTAATACAACATAATTATGAACACATTAGTTTAAAAAAAAAATACTCTCTTCACTTTATGCACAAGTATATGCACAGCATACATGTATCAATAGTAACAGTCATCCATAGCATGCAGTGTCACCTACAGCAAAAGTATGTTCTTGAAGATTTAGCACCTCCCTTGCCTGTGGCAGTTTTCCACCTATAACCTTGCCTTTTCAACTGTGAATGAAACAACCAGTCTGGTGACATGGCACATTAATCTATCAAAGCTCTGAAGCATTTGCAACTTCTTTCTTCACATTCAAGAAACTGCCTCTGGGTTAATTTCTTTATATTTCACATCGCAATACAATTTAATACTACTTCTCTAATAGTAGCCCTGACATATTACTCTTATGCTCTTTCTCCCAACTGCAATACTATACAGACAGTATCTCAAATGTCAGCTGTATGCTTCTTTTTCCAACACATTCTTGAACATCTACACTGGCCTTGCTTCCTGTGTTTTTGTCTAAACCCAACAAAACATCTTTAAGTGTAAAGAACCACTCCTGGTTTACTTCAGCAATGAAATACTCTACATGGACTGTTAACAGTTTGCCACCCTGAATTCCTTTCTAATTAATGTCCTCCTGTAATGGTTGCTTCAAGCAAAAAAGGAATAACTTAATGTAAACCAGAGATGTTCATAACTGTTACATTAGGAGATTAGCAAAATCTAATTTCTTCTATTTGGTGAAACAAACTGGTGAAAAAATTCACAGCAAGAGACAATGCACTTGTTGTACAGCTGAGTTCAGACAAGTTTAATAGCAGCCAAATTCAAATTTGAATTTGAAGAAACAATTCCAAAATCTGGGTTGAATTTTCTAAAATTCCCAAGATTCAAAAGCACTACTCTAGAGACAACCTGTATACAATAAGTAGTACGTTAATACTCTTTTTATTAAAGAATTTTTTAAACTGAGTTATCTACAGCACAACAGATTAAACTAAAGAATAACTGTGTTCACTTTTATAATCTAACTTATCAATTCTTATAAGCACTTTACTCTGAAACATACCATGCTTATTTTCAAAGAAGGACTCAGCAGAGATGTACGATGTATGCCACTGTGAAGAGACTTTGTTTTCTGCACCGTAGCCAGGAAGCAACCTGTTCACCAATTCTTTGAACTGGTTAGCTTTCAAATCAGACAATCCCAGATCTCTTAAATTAAATACAGACTGCAAAACAGAAATAAACATTCAAAATTTACTTAAGATTACCTTAGGGGAAAAAAAATTAAGAGTAACTGAGTTAACTTTTTGGCTCAATACAGCATCTATATTTCACAGTTCAGACCGAAATAAAAAATTTGTCAATGAAGAAAAATGAATGAAAGGACATGATTAAAGAATGAGTATTTGTTACTGTCAATGCAGAATAACTTTTCCATTTGCACACGTTGGTATTTCATTGTCACAGTATGTTTATGACAAGCATATTTTCTTCCCAATTCAGCCTTTTCAACACCTTCGTGCTCCCCAACTGAAGCAGGCACAGAAAAAAATGCAGTTTTCCAACTTTTTCTACTCTTTATGATAGAGCAAATGGAGAGTGCAAGGGGAAAAGACATACAGCAATAGCCACCCATTACATTTCATCCATGTTAGCCAACAGCAAAATCCTCCCAACCTCTTTCTTATTTGGCTAGTCTTCTTGCAGATAGTACAGATTTAGCAGCAGCACAAAGACTGGATATTTAGAAACTATACCCAGAGTTAAAAATCTTAAAAAAACACGAGCTGGGTAGACACACAATGGAAGGCAAAAATTTCTATGGGGAAAAGGGTAAGTACTAGGATTTGAGATTTCCTACAAAGCAAAGAAACTATGAAAAAAAACCAAGGAGGTAAGACACTTAAAATTACCAAAGAAGTAACCTTGATCAAAGTAATTTTAATCTTGTATTTTACAGATAGGAAAAAATCTTTCTATGGGAGAGTACATTTTAAAAATACGTATTGGTTTGGACCCTTTAAAATATCTATTAGCCTCTCAATACTGCTTCTGCAGTAACATTTTCTTAACCAAGATGTAAATATTCAATTCTAAATGTATTTGCACAGATACCTGATTCTTGATTGTTAGAACATTAAGCTTTACGTTGATATACTTTCAAGGTGAAACTAGATTTCCAATAAAAAGACATACATGAAAAATACTTGAATAAAATATCAAAAGAAGCATTTCTAGAACAGATTCCTAGATGCATCCAGAACACCACCGTATTCAAAGCGGATAGTTTAAAATGGATTTATTAAGTAAACAAAGTATTCTGTTTCAAAGGCTAGGGTAGATTGCTTCTGGACCACTTATACTCAAAATAAGTACTCATACATTTTTAAACTTAATTTGACTTCTACACATGGCTTAAAGGAGGAGATCAAGCCTTCCTACTTCAGTTTAATAATTGCTTGGAAAATTACTGAAATGCTAAGGGAAGGGAGAAGATTAAAAAATAATTTTAAAAAATAAAATTTAAAAATTTTAAACATTTTCTGTGACTCTTCAGAAGAGGGTACTACTTCCAAATACATATTAAACTTCGCAGCAAAGAGGCTTCACATTCTCAAATCATTATTTTTGCCATTCTAATAGTTCAACTTTATTCAATATTAAAACTGCAAGTACTACGGCAGTATTTCCCGATTTTAATATTTGAGCTTAACCTTTATTTAAGCTTAGGTTTATTACAGTCTAATGAACTTGCTTTAAGAACTTTCTTTAAAAGCACTTTAGAGAGACTTCTTTAATTGTTATTTTTATACTTTTGTCATGCTAGGAGGAAGCAAACAGGTGTATGATGAATTAGAGAGGAAACATTAAATATGAAAAACCCTCTGTATTTAAAGGAGACCAGATTCTCTTGCTGAGTAGAAAGACAAATGCAGAACTGAATAAATGAAACACACTTTTAGTTTCATTCAATAATCCACGTCTCTCACTGAAATCAAGTTATCACCAGAAGCAAATACAGAATCACAAAAAAAAACCCAACCCACAAAACCAAAACCAATGGAATTGCAACACAGGGATGATTAGTACAATCCATGCTAATTTCCAAAGTTCTGCAGTTAGAGAAAGACTCCATGTTTTTCCTCCCAAACATCTTCTGAAGTTAGAAAACTTGTTGTAAAAATGAGTTGAAAGAGAAGCAGCAAGATCTGATACTACTTTGCACTTCCTGTATTTTGATTTTCAGCGTGAAGAACAAAAAATACCTAATGATAATGAAAGATATTTTAATAGAAAAATAAGAAAACATTCAAGTATGCCATTTAATCTCTAAAAGCCCCTCAACGTATTTTAAGTTACAGTCAGTTTTCTCACAAAAAATAATGAAACAAACTTTGCTAAAACTCAGAGAGTGAAGACAGTAAGTGGTTTATTAACAGAGAAGTTATTGTTAATTTAGAGCAAGAAACATTAAGTTGAATGCGAAAACAAATCCCCTCCTCATCTGCAAACTGCTAACGAGACAAGTACTAGCTTTTTTCTTATTAATGAAATAGTGTATTTTCATAGAATCCTTACCGCCAAAGCACCGACTAACTGAAGTTCCGTCAAAAAGTTACATTCTATGTGTTAGCATTCTGTTTCGTTTAGTCACGTTACATTACTTTATAAAACAAGTCAAATATTAAATTAACTTAAACTGATATTACTCAGATTTAATTCAGTTAAAAGCAAACCACCACTTTTCCCAAAGGTTTTTAGTACCTCACTCTTCTGAGGATCATGCTCTGGGGAGGTGTCCCTCTGGACAGGCTGTATGGATGCTGTGCTGGCAGTAGTAGTGGAGCTTTTTGGTGAATGAAAGGCGTTGATAAGGTGACTCAGAGGAACAGTAGCCTTTGGGGGAAAAAATAATTAATCAGATAACGATTTAAGCTTGTTTAAACTATTTAAACATTTCTCCATTCGAAACCCTTACTTATAATTGCATATCTTGTACACTGCCTTTTAACTGAGGACTTCATAATAAACCGCATGAACTTAGCTTCAACACCACAGTGTTAGCTGATACCTCATTTAAAGATTGAGTTACAGGAAGATTTAAAGCTGATTTGAAGAAAAAAGACAGTTTAAGTATGCATGACAGATTAGAAGTTCACAAAGCTTGGAAAAAAAAAAAAGGCTATATTTCCTGATTTTCAAACATAAGCATGGTTTAAAGAAAATAATCTCTAGATTTGCAAATACAGAAGTAGGTACAGATCACCAACACTCAGCAGATGCAAAGACTGCCCTCAGTTTGTACTTAAGACAATGTTTACTTACAAAAAATAAAGAAATAGACA
The DNA here is from genome assembly GCF_964188355.1 of Buteo buteo. Classification (NCBI taxonomy): domain Eukaryota; kingdom Metazoa; phylum Chordata; class Aves; order Accipitriformes; family Accipitridae; genus Buteo; species Buteo buteo. Next base: position 18,680,613 of record NC_134172.1, read on the forward strand.
ATTTCTTATAGAGTGTTCTCATCTGAAACAGCACGGAAACAAGATTGCTACTACACTTAATACTTCCCTCAGTATTTTTTTCAATTTTTTTTCTTTTTTTTTAATGTATCACTTGTTTGCTGTGTTAGATATGTGCTGTTGCAACCAGATGACAGAACAATAAGGATTGTTGCTGTCTTCTGACAAATATTACAAACTTAATCATTTCACGCAAATAAAACTGTGAAACAATGTTTTTCTGTTGTAGTCACCAAGCCCCCATCACAGTTCATTAACTTACATTCCGAATAGGTGTTTTTTCCCCACATTGCAATAAAAGACACAAAAAAGGAAACACAATCAACAGGGGGAGAAAGAGAAGAAAGACAATAGCAAACGACTTCTCCACTGAAAAGTCAGGAAGTTGACACCATCTCTTGAAATGTTTAAAACCTGTTTCTAGTTACTCTCATTCAGGAACTTTCTCTTCTTTGGAAGTGTTCACTTAAAAAAAATCCTGAGCCTGTCTTGGTGTCTGCCAAGACAAAACGAAGATCACCATTCTGATAAGACTTCACGACACAGCCACAGAAGAGAAGTAATGTTCTTTAAACAACATAAACAGAAAAAGAATGGTAAATGAGGTACTGTATTTAGTGGTAGGCCTTAATTTCAGACTTTAATATGAAATATTATAACATAGTAAATTCTAGATTATCCCTGAACAGATATCCAAGCAACAGATCTCATCAAGCTGGTTCCCCTTGAACCAACTTGAACAGAAAGCTCAGTGGCTGCTTTTGAATAGCATTGAATCATGAGGCTTTATCAACATCTTACTAATTCAGAGATCATCATTCTTAAGTACTACTGACACCTGTATTATTTTCCAAACAACAATTATTTTCATCTATAAAGTAATACTTTTATAACCTGAAACATCTATATTTTTCCTGTATTATGTAAATTATTTCCAAAAGTCTCCTTTATATTTTCTTCCTTGGAATCCCACTTTAGCAACATACCTAAGTATCAAACTGACATTCAGTCAATCCTGCAGTTCAGCAGCGCTCAGTCAGTTCAGTGACACCACCTCATGAATCAGTACAGAAGCCCAGGTACACCACATATCAGGGCTCCTCCTCTAGCACATGACTACGTCTATTGTGAATATATGGTACAAGTAATTCCTCCATCTCATTACACGTCACCAGGGAAGAGCTGGAGTGCAACTCTGGCTGCTGGAACGATACCTGACTGCACTACCTGATTAAGCCTCTGCCTATAAATGTCCTTCCACAAGAACTTCCATCTCTGTGTTGAACAGACAGAAGATCGAGAGACAATGCCGCGAGACATGAAAACTGCCTCAGAATTAATTGTCCAAAGTTATAATTAAACTCTGGGAGTTTGTGGTAAAACTATAAAGCCTCCAGAAGTCAAAGCCAGCACCCCAACCACTAATCAAGCTTTCCTCCTGCATTTCCCATTATGAAAAGGTGGAATGACACAGTCCTTAAAATATCATCTCGAGTTCTGTCATTTCACTACACTAACAAAAGCAATTAACACATTCTCCACATCTGGAAAGAACAATCAAATCCCACTGTGTAATAAGACTATCACGTACTCATCCCCCTAACACAAAACATAAAAATAAAACCACTGGTTCAGATCAAAGTCCATAAAACCCACTAGTCCTATCTGATAAAAGGTGCCTTGCCAACTGCATCCAGTTTGTTCTATGTAACAAATAATTGAGGGACTTTCCCCCCCTCTAACTCTTCTAATTTCCAAGTAATTTATCTGCGGTTTTCACAACAACCCGTGACAACTAACAGCACGGTTTAACTTTAGCTGTAATAACACCGCCCCCCCCCTTGCTTCTACTATAAAAACAGATACTAAAACGCGCCATCTCCAGGTTATTTCTTCATTTCCGATTTTACAAGCTTTTACTGGACTTTCCTTTCTCCTCCATTCACGTACTTTCTTCCTAGGTAAGACTCCTCGGCCACTGTAGCCCCCACCCGCTCCTCTCCCCACTGCCACACTCGATGGGTGCCCCCACACCTCCTCCGCTCACGCCCGGTCGACGCTCTCCAAAGCCCCAAAAACGTGGCAGCGGGATCTCGGCTCCTCCACCCGAGGCCCGCAACCCCCGCGCCTCCCGAGCGCCTCTGCCCAGCCCCGCTGCGTCTACCCGGACACGAAACGAGCCCCCGACGGCAGCCCGGTGGAGAGGGGGCCCCAAGCCGGCGAATTGCGCACTGCAACTGGCCGGGGCCGCCACTGGTGCGCTCCGCGAGCCCCCTCACCTGAGGCTGCACGGTTGAGAAGGAAAACATCCTTCACCGCGGGGGCGGCGGCGGCGGCGGCGACCACAGGCGCCTCTTCCGCTTCCCAGCCCAGACGTAGAAGCCGTGCCCGCCTGTCAGCCTCCGCCGCTCAGTCGCTGTGGTAGCCGCCGCCGCCGCCAGCAGGAGGGCCCCACGGCTCCACAATTCGGGAAAATGGCCGCCCCCTACAGCCGGCAGTGACCAGGCCCCAAGCTGCCCCGGAAGCGGCTGGCAATGGTAGAGCTTCCGGGTCGTCTCTCCCTTTCCCCCGCGCAGCCGCAGCCTCGCAAGCAGGTCGCATAGTAACCCCTGTTTTCCCGCGTTTCCCGACTACGCCGCGTGCGGGATCAAACCATCAGTTACAGGAGGAGGAGGAGGGGGGGGTGAGGGGCAAACCATCCTTTCGGACAGGCCCATCTGCAGGGGGAGCCGGCGGCCGGGCCGGGGCAGAGCCGGGCAGGGCGGCGGGGGCCGCCGGCACAGAAAGCAGCGGGGCTGGCGGGAAGAGGAGGAGGAGAAGGAGGAGGAGGAGTGTGGCGCGGCCAGGCCCCCAGGATGCCCAGGGCGAGAAGCAGGGAGGGCCCCGCGGGGTGCCCGCCAGGCCTGTCCCTGCCCGGCGGTATCACCCCCGGGGAGCGGCCGGAGCCGGGCTCCTCTCACGAGTGCCGGGAAGGGCCGGTTCCTGACAAAGGGCGGCGGCTGACGAAGGCTGGCGGCGGGGCCTGCAGTCTGTCAGCTGAGCCGGCCGCGGAGCGCCAGCGGGGTGTCCACAGGGCGTGCTCGGGCCGTGCCTTCGTTCTGACACCTCTGCAGAAGCAGGTGCTTTGAGACCGAGGGCTTCCTCTGAACCCCCCAAATACCGGGATGCCCGCTCAGACGGAGACTTCCAGCCAGCGGGGGGGGGGGGGGGGGCGTTGGAAACAGGGCAGTGACAGCGTGCCCAGACCAAGACGTGCCTGGGGAGCTGCCGCTGCAAGCACAGTGCAGTGTAGCTGCCCGCTCCACAGGGTATCAGCGCCAGGATCACCATCAGCACAGCCACTGCACGTGCAACAGATTTGCACGAATGTGTGTCATTTATCACCACTCAGGATCCCTTCCTGAAGTACTGAAAATACCTTGCAGGGAGTTAGGAGTATACCACAGGTAGAAAAAAAAAACTTCACAAATTAAAATGTGTATTGGTAACTTAAATACTGTTACTTGGTTCACATCTAAATAAAGGCACAGGCATCTACATATGGCAGAACCTGCTCTTCGATATTCATCCTTTTTCTATGCCTTATGCTATTTTTCCCATGCGCTCTCCGATTATTTTGGGGTTTTATTAGCATTTGCTTTCTTTCACCTGACCACTGTTACTCACTGTTCTTCCTTTCCTCACTGAAAGTGCCACCCCACACCAACTTACACTGATTACAAAGTGCTGCCTCCCCCTGCCTTCACGCACATCTCTTGTTTTCCACTAACACTCTCATGATCACAGCTGTGTGGCTCAGCTAGCTGATTTGGCAGAAACCTCACCCAAAACCAACAAAAAAACCTAAAAGGTGATGAACGTTAACATGGATCCACCCCATGAAGCAGTTTTCCACGCAGCTGTACAGTGGCTCATGCTGCCTTGAGGGAAGGGAGAGAACACACAAGTTCTCTGTTAGATGAGCTCAGGCTGTAGCAGAATACACGCTGCCTGACAGTAGATTCACAACTGGCATAACCTGATGTCGGCATGTGATACCACCAAAAGGAGCAATCCCTCCTGCTCTCAGCTGGGCTTCTCTGCTGAAATCGCTGCCAATGAGACACAGCTAAACTAATGCTGCAGAGTTAAATGACAAATACAACCAATGATAAATTGTATTTAATACCATTATAGAAAGCTAATTTAAAACATGTTTCCTACATTTGTGCGTTAAATTGCATCTATTGCTGGGATCTGTGGGATAGCAGCACTCCTTCACAAGTACAAGGAAGGCCTCCCTGTGCATTATCGGATTATAAGTGATGTATTTTAAAGCAAAACAAGGGCCCGATGAGACTAATCTACTGTGTTAATAGAGACCCATAGTTCTGCACTGACCTCTGTAGAAATAGCTCTTTGCTGGTGTAGAGACTGCAGCAGAACAATTAAGATCTGTGTGAATGAATTATGAACAGCAATGTATATGTGAAAGCAACTGGTCTGGTTTCAGCTGGGATAGAGTTAACTGTATTCCTAGTAGCTGGTACAGTGCTATGTTTTGAGTTCAGTATGCCAAGAATGTTGATAACACTGATGTTTTCAGTTGTTGCTAAGTAGTGTTTAGTCTAAAGTCAAGGATTTTTCAGCTTCTCATGCCCAGCCAGTGAGAAAGCTGGAGGGGGACAAGAAGTTGGCACAGGACACAGCCAGGACAGCTGACCCAAACTGGCCAACGGGGTATTCCATACCATGGGACACCACATCTAGTGTATAAACTGGGGGGAGTGGGGGCAGGGGGGAGCGCCACACGGGGACTAGCTGGGTGTTGATCTGCGGGTGGTGAGCAATTGCCCTGTGCATCATTTGTACATTCCAATCCTTTTATTATTGCTGTTGTCATTTTATTAGTGTTATCATTATTAGTTTCTTCTTTTCTGTTCTATTAAACCGTTCTTATCTCAACCCACAAGTTTTACTTCTTTTCCCGATTTTCTCCCCCATCCCACTGGGTAGGGGGTGGGGTGAGTGAGCGGCTGCATGGTGCTTAGTTGCTGGCTGGGGTTAAACCACGACAGCAACATCAAAGCAGTAAGGCAAGGGTTAAAGAATGACCAAGAGCACAACTGAGAGCAGTAAAACTGGTAAACACTGAGGACCTTGCTGTGTAAACTGAGAGCAGAAGGCCAGCACTCTGATAAGGCGCTGTCACAGATGGATTTGTCAGAAGGCCTGCGCTCTGGGAACAGGAGGATGGCAACAAGGTCAGAGCACACTGTAAATGCCACACCTGTCCCTGCTGTCACAACAGGAAGGCGGAATGTAGCCATGGAGATATCCAAAATAAGGAAACAGAGAAAATGGGGAACAACCCTGCCTAAGATTAATGGAGGCTGAAGTCATCAAGAATTGGAGGGAAGCAAAATATCACATTATTCTAACTCCTGGTCATAAAAGACCTGCCCAGAAAGCAGTTTGTCATCACCAGTCCAGAGGATGCCAAGACAGTAAGGGCTCAACAGCGATAGTAAGGGCTGGATAGGAAGCATACTCTCACACAGAAGCCATCCTGGCTATACCATTTGGACGCACATCTCTTGGAGCCTGCGAGTATGCAAGCATGAGAAAACGTGAGTGAAGCATATGAGAAAATGAGTCTGTGGGACCAAAATCAGTTGTGTCTTTCTAAATAAATACTACCTTCCAGTTCCTTAAGGTCTCACACCAAGTTCTGCTGAATTCCTACACCTTCAAGCACCCCATTGAAATGAGAGGACAGTCTACCTGGTCACAGCAAGAACAACCTACTGCCAAATTGGAAACCTAAACTGGGTAGTATTTAGCTGGATCAAAGCTTTGGCATTTTGTCACAATGAAACGCTCTTAAAAAAACAAACAAAACCAACCACGGAATGAATCCTGTAGAGTTTTTTTTTAATTGCTGGATACAACGAAGAGAACGACAAAATTTTTAGGGTCCTTCTGGCCAAGCTGGGAAGGCTGTAATGAGGCAATGCAGTTTAGGCAGAGATAGTGAGAAGAGCCTACTAGAAACACTAGAGCAACACTCACAAGCCTCGAGGGCAACGTCGCAACCAATTTATTCAGCTCATCTGTGTCAACAATAAACATCTAACTCCCTCTGGTTGCGAGTGGAACTGAGCACGCTGCTCACCAGATACCACCGGGAGCAGCACCGTACAGGTGAGACCGGAGGACGGTCATCGCAGCAGCCGCCACCATGCAGAGGCCTGGGCAAACGGCAGCCATGGTGTCTCTGAACGGCGGCGGGCGCGCTCCGGGGCGGGTACGTGAAGCGCCCCAGCGTTGCCCTGAGGCGTGAGCGAGGGGGCTGCCCGCCGCAGGGCCCTCGGCGGCCGGCCGCACGGGAAGGCGGGGCTGCGAGGCACCGCTCACGCCGCCATTACAGGCGCCTCCAGGCGACCGCAACGGCCGCCGCGCGGTCGCTCTCGCGAGAGCACCGCCCTCCTGCCCCGCGCCCGCCCGTTGGCCGGTGACGCCGCGCGGCGGGGCGGGGCGGGGCGGGCGCCGCTTTGAATCGGCGCGGGGCGCCGGGGCCCAGGCGCGACATGGGGACGGTGGAGCCGGCGGCCGGGGCGCGGCCGGAGGAGGAGGGGGATGCCGCCGCCACCACCACCACAGCTGCTGGTCCGAGGCGCATCGAGGTTCCCCGGCCCCCCTCCATCGAGGAGTTCACCATCGTGAAGCCCATCAGCCGCGGCGCCTTCGGGAAGGTGTACCTGGGCCGCAAGGCGGGGAGGCTGTATGCCGTGAAGGTGAGGGGCCGCGGCGCTGCCGCCCTCCGCTGTCGTTTAGGCCCGTGTGGGAAAGGGAGGTGCCGAGGGGAAAGGCAGACGCCCCGCGGAGACCTGCCCCGGCATGAGTTCCCCCCGCCTTCCGACACTCGGGCTCTTGGGGAGCTGCCGCCCTTCTGGCAGGAGCCTGGGGCCTGGGAGACGCCTTGTCCGCAGGGGCTGCCTTTAGCTTTCCCCTCGCGTCCCTCCTCGCTTGGAGGCATTGGTTAGGAGGCATCTGGTAACGACAGCTGCTTTTAGAAGTCCCTTAAATGTCGAGGGAACTACGCCAAGAGTCTTCCAGAGCGTCTGTGCGCTGTTTGCTTCTTGCTTGTCGATACTTGTTATAACTGAAGACATTCAGCAGTCGTGCCGCTGGGAGGGCGTTCTCACATTTGTTCGTGAATGAAAAGTCTGCCTCCGAGATGCATAAAGAGAGCAAATTATAATTTTTGCTGAGTGCACGTTTAAAAAAAACTGTTGCGTTTTCTTTGTTGATACACAAAGGACTGAAAACTAGGCTTGTCAGCAGTAAAAACTTTACCGATGGTTTGTGTGAACTCGACTTTGCAATTAAAAGGATTATAACTAGCTGCGTAGTACACAAAAAAGGAAATGTAAAAACGGTCATGCAAAATAGACATTGCTTTTCAGAGCTATATATGTCTACTTACATGTTTTTATTATAAGCATTTTGAGGTGAAAGCTTTTGTGTAAATCCTTTATCACTATTGCAGTGCAGTTTATGGATTGTTCACCGCTATAACACTAACCACATGCTAAATATTTGCACAGTTAAGGTAGATGCTTATTAAAAGTGTAGTTCCATGCATTCTGTATATGTCTTGGAAATTTTTTTTGTATCAACTTTGATAATAGTGATGGTAGCTGTGGAAACTAATTTTCTGCAGTTTAGGTGTGCATATAGAGTGGTTCAATTATGTTACTTTAGTATCTTACACAAGTTTATTGAAAGTATTGTGACCTAAGAGCTTCTGTGTAAGTCCTTTATTGCTATTGCAGTGAGACTTATGGGTTATTCAAGCTACTGAATTTAATGTATGTTAAATATTTTTAGTTATCAACACTTAACATAGAAGGTATCAGTTTACACTTCTTATGTCTTGCTATTTTTATATTCTGTTTATATGTCAAATTCTGTTATTGAATAGTGGCAGTAGCTGTAGACTCAACTTCTTAGAGTTGTGTTGCTTAGAGAATGGATAAATTAAACTTGCTTTAGTATCACCATAGATATCCAGACCAGAGATGTTGAAGGTGGGCAGACTTCCAATGCATATGCAATGCTTGCCTAAATACCTATCAGCTGTGCATCTTCTAGTCAAGATTAATATTGGGTGGGCATCAACATATAGTGGAGTAATTCAATACAGGAATTGGAGCCTAATTCATAGTTAAGCTTGTTATTTCTTCATTGTGAGTTGTATGCCTTTGAGGCTTCTTCCCAAGGAAACAAAGATTTGTTGTGTGACTTGATTGTATTTTTTAAATTAAGCAAAGAATTCACTTACTTTCTCTGCAAACTTAAGAATTAGAGGCTGGAATAGTTGCAGTCTTGCACTTGAGGATACCAAGATGGCATGACTTACTGCTACACTTTCTTTTCAAGCCTCGGGCCATGTATCTCAGCCTCTGAAGAGATGGAAAGACTTGGTCAGCAAGTGTATATCTGGGCATTGAATACTTTTTCCTGGTTCTGAGTTGGGTACTGTGGATAAGAGGATTAACTCAGGGCAGCTTAATTTCAGATACAGCCTAAACATTCATTTTCCAGTGTGCGCAATTGCAGTAAATACTGGTAGTGTGATTTCCATTCAGGACTGAATTAGGAGAGCAATGAAAAAGGTTCTCTAATAATCTGGGGTTTAAAATTCCATCTTTATTTGAAGTTATAGCTCTGTTTTATATGTATGCAAGTTTGAGGTATAGAGATAAATGAATTGACTGAAGAACTGCAGGTTGAGAAAAGAAAAGAAAGTTTATCTACTTGATTTTGTTTTGTTTTGGTTTTTTTTTTCAGGTGATGAAAAAAGCAGACATGATCAACAAAAACATGGTTCACCAGGTCCAGGCAGAGAGGGATGCATTGGCTCTCAGCAAAAGTCCTTTCATTGTGCACTTATACTACTCGCTTCAGTCAGCTAATAATGTCTATTTAGTGAGTAAATAAATGGCTGTGGTGTTTTATGATAGTGTTGAAAATGGAGTGTAGAACTATATTCATGTCTGAAAACACATTTTTATGTCAGCGTGTGGGTATTCCTTAGTCACTTCTACATTCTTCTTTCTCAGAATGGTTGAACAAGTGAAATGGTTGAGCTCCTCTGGTACCTTTATGATCTTTCCACCTGTGTTCCCTTTTTTTTTTTTACAGGAGTGTCTTTTCTAATGCTAATCTGTCTTAGGAACATGCAGAAATCTTAGGGAAAACAAAACAAGAAACCATTCTGTTCAAGCAGAATCCAAGTGACTGAAAGACACCCTGTGGCTCACTTAAAAGAACATCTGTTTTACCTGTTGCCTGCGCTCAAAATTTGTTATGGTAGTTGGCCAACGTGACAAGAGGATAACTGCATGGCAAAACTAAGTGCTAGTCCACATAGAGCACTGTGGAGTACAGTAGGACTTGAATATGGCTTTATATACTGCCTCCACATAAAGGTAGTATGGATTAAGACTGTACAGAGGGTCTAGCGTAATTTGTCTGGTTTGCTGTAAGCACATATAGTGAACATCTTGATTAAATTCTATGGCGAGGTTGCTATGCACTCCTACAGTGCATTTTGAGTGTAAATGAAGGCTTCTTTTCCTGGAATCTCTGACTGCTGTGTGGAGTAGAGGAGTTCAGGATGAAGGATTTGTAAAGGAGATGCTAGTCATATATATGGAATAGTATTGTATGTTGGAATCTAAGTACTAGTGAAATTTTTTGACCAAAACCCCATAAATTCGTTCTTCTCATTGAAGAATGAGTTTCCGAAACCCCACTGACTTTTTCTTTTACCTTGAGTATGACATGGGCCATAATATTGTGTAAGTTTGCATAATTTTTTCTGGATGTGTATGGTTTTTTTAAACACTCTTTTTCATGTCTTAAATGCACAGTAGCTCTCACTGTATACATTTCTGGAAATTTGCGCTTATTTCACAAGGCTCAGGTCTGAATTTAATATTGTGTATAAACATTTGCAAAATAAAATCCTTAAGATACCTGTTCTATATAAATCAAAATATTAGTGGTCTTTGGCTTCAGGCCTTGAGTTTCACAGAAGTCCTTTGCAATTTATTTTCTATAATATAGAAGTCTGTGAGAAGTTAATTAAAAAGCTGACTACAGTAGTTATTTGAGAGCTAACTACAGAAAGTAGGTTAGGCAAATAATATAAAATAAGTAAATGGTCTATTAAAACGTTTCATGTACTCTGTCATCTGAAGCTTTAATTATTTTATCCAAGTGAAAAGTATTGTGTGGGAAATGAAGTTCGCACAAGGAAGCTTCTATCAGCTTCTGCTCTTTGAAAATATATTTTCCTAGGGGTAAAAACTATTTTATATTTTACTTGCAAATTTGAAATATGTTTTAAAATGTTAAATTTTGAATGGCAGGTGATGGAGTACCTTATTGGTGGAGATGTCAAATCTCTTCTCCATATTTATGGATATTTTGATGAAGAAATGGCTGTTAAGTATATTTCTGAAGCAGCATTGGCTCTTGACTATCTTCACAGGCATGGGATAATCCACAGGTAAAACCTACTTCTTTTTTCTTACAAATAAGTATTTGGTAGTTTGGGGTTTTAATTTTTCACTCAACACATAACCAATCACCATTTCATAGTAACAGCTACCTCATTTGCTAGAGTTTCTGGAAGCTCTTTTTGCATGTGTACACTGCAGCAATATCATGAAGCAACACCTAAAATAAAATCTGTCCATATATATTAAGCAGACAAATATATGCTGCTTTCCCCTGCCTGCATGCTCTTCCGCCAGTACAGTGGTGTATTAGCAGCTATGCTACCTTCTAGGTCCTCTCTCCCTGTGGTTTTTAAATGACTGTTAGCTCAGGAACCCTCTGGATACTGCAAGCATGTAACTGTAGGACAAAGGGACATTGACTACTCTAATGCTCCCCCTGTAGTGAGAGTTCTTTACTGCATGCAGTAGTACTGCAGAGAACACTCATGAAAACTTTTACTAGAGGTTTGCTTGCCATGTGTAGGAGCTACACATTAGTAAATGTTGTGATGGTAGTACTTATGAAGAACACTTCTTAAGCCTGCTGAAACACAAAATATACAACTCTTGTGACATGCATGGTGGTTTTACAAGGCCTGAGATGTTTGTACAATATTTAATGCTAGGTATGTTTAATTATTTTGGTGTATTCCTCCAGTTGGAATCTTCTGCTGGCTAAGAGATGTTACTGAGAAACAGCTATAATCGATGTTTTGTGTTTGAGTGTTTCTGGTCAGTTAACTTTCTTAATATTGCTCAGTTATCTTTTTGCTGACTTCAACTATATTCATGTCTTCAGGGATCTGAAGCCAGACAATATGCTAATTTCTAATCAGGGCCATATAAAGTTGACAGACTTTGGGCTTTCCAGAGTTACTCTGAACAGAGGTAAGATTGTCTGTATCCTTTTGGTCGTATTAGAATGTATTTTTGTGTCACATTACCATATTCTTGAATCCTTTATGTCACCATAGAGGGCAGTTTTCAATTAAATAAGCCCAAATATTGCACTAATATCTGATTTCAAGTAGGTAAGTACTGATAAGGTACATGCTAGTAAAGGATCTGCTCTATGCATTGCACTTCAGAAGCTGAAGTATTTATTCTTTGGGACAAGGTTGTATGAGATATGATCTAGAGCCATTTCTCTTGAGGGGTATGGATTTCAAAGTTTTCTATGGAGTCCACTAAGAGAATTCAAAAGGTGAATGAATAATTCAGGCTTTTTCTTGGTGTTTCTCTGGCTATTTCTGTCCTTCAGTTCATGTTTCTCTGTCCTGCTATATATTAATTTCCAATCTGAACTGGGACCTTCCAGACATTAATGTGAGGGACAGGGGGAGGTGGTGAGTCCCTAACAGAGGATTATAATTCAGCACTTTAGCATGCAAAGATACTGTTTTCAAGTAGCAGAAAATATAGCTGAATAGTCAAATGACTGTCTGGCACAGGCAGTATGCTGCAGGTCTTACAGTGAATAGCCAGTTCCTGAACTAGTTTGCACCTCCAACCCCTTAACCATATCAGCCAACTAATGCTGCACAGCACCAGTTCAGTTTTTTGAGACAGCTGCTGGCAAGTACACCCATTTTATGTAGTTAAAAGAATGTAGAAATTCAGAGTTGTCTATGGAGTTTCTGATTCATGGTTTTAAGAGTATAGAGGAAAATCCCAAGTATACTGTATTTTCTATAATATAGTGCTTTAACTGTGAAGTTCAAATGGGAGAGATTATGGTGTCTACTTGAACATACGTAAGCTATAAGCCTACTTACCTCTAGTGAGCAAAAAATGGCATCTAAGGTTAAATTTTCACCTATGAAAAATTTGTCTGCAGCTTTTTTTGAGATGTGTTTGGGAAAGAAAGCAGGCTTTGAATCAAATTCACCATCTTAGCCCATAGGCTGGAACTACTACCTAAAAACCAAAGCTGCTATCAAGTTAGAAAACATAACACTTACAACATAGTATGCTGGAATAGAAATTGGACTTTTACAGTTTCTATATTTATAAACTGTAATTTTATGGTGGATGTACAGGAAGAAACAATTTGTCTTGAATAGGAATGTATGGGTATGTCTTCACTTGGGTTTGGTGGCTTCTTTTGTATATTTGTTCGGTATGTGACTAAATTTTTTTCCCCTCTGGATAAAACCTAAGTAAATGCCTGTAATTTTGCTTATTTAATAGCAAAAGGAAAAACCTGACCTGCTTCATAGTTTTTTTTGTTGTCTGTTTGTAGAGATAAATATGATAGATATCCTTACTACACCATCAATGGCAAAGCCAAAGCAAGACTACTCACGTACACCAGGGCAATTGTTGTCTCTCATCAGTTCTCTAGGTTTTGTAAGTAATTTTCACTGTCTTTGAAGTACTTCATTCTTTTAGTTTGCTTACTATCTTAAATGTAATAATAGGAGTGATAAGGCTATTCTTGCACCTCCTCTGCCAGCTGGTAGAATAACTTATATGTTTCTAGTACCTTGAAGTTCTGAAGTGATTACCCTGGATTATATTTCAAATAGCTGACTATAAGTTGTGCTTCAAAAAATTTGGAAAATGTGCATGGCTAAGCTCCAATGTAAACATAATAAAGAATGTGTGAAGTTATACTTTCAATCCAGGATGTTTTGTTCAGGCTCCATTAACTTTTAACTATGCTTCTTCCTGCTTGGTAGTATACTCCCGTTGGAATGAAAATGCCAGGGTGCAATTCAAGTCAATCATCTGACAGTCTGCATGGACTGATTTCTCCTTTACCTATGGTCCAAAAGGAAAATACCCCTCTTTCAGACAAATTCATCAAAACATGTGAGTATACCAAGCCTTGTACTGAGTAATACTCTGGCTGTAAGGTGGTGGTCTTTTAATTTTATGTGAGTAGCTTGGACCCACTTGATAAAAGGAGTGCTTCTGTCAGTGTCTTGCTGTCTACCATTCCTCTGGTCCTTAAGGTCTGACATGTTTTCACCTACCCTACTTATGTCATCTTTTGATTTTTTTTTTCAAATGCACAACCACTGAATTCAAAATGACCCTTTAAGATTTTATAGAAATAGTGTCAGTTCTTGGCATACATTCATTGAAAATTATTTAAGATAGCAATGTGTGCTTTCATTTAAATTGTCTTATCTTGTTGCTCTCTCATTTCTAACCTGAAATGAGAAGGAAGGCTACTATGGTGCCAATGTTCATATTGCTTTTAAATTCTTGCAGGTCCCTACTTCAAAAAATATTAGTGAATTGACTGTGCAGGAAAGATGACAAGAGAAAAACTATGATATCATGCGTAGCTTTCCATAACTTCCTTCGATGTGAAAGCTTGACATAGTGTGAAGCTGATTAAGATATGTTGCCTATTTATATCAACACTTGAATTTTATTTTGTTTTTCTCTCAAGATCTTGATACTTCTCAAGCAACTCCTGTGATGCCAGTGAGAAGTTTAACTCCTACTCTACTTCAGTCAAGAAAAAGGTTTGGTACCTCTAGTGCCACTAGTCAGTCGCACACATACCTGTCCAGTATGGGATCAGAATGCTGCAGCAGCCCCAGGTGGGAGAAAGATGTAGAGGTCAGGACTATTTCATCTTTCCACTATAAATTAAAATCGGCTTATACTTGTATATGCACTGTTGCAGATCTCTGCTACTTACTTCCCCCAGTTATTTCAAGTGTAGTGAAGCCTTCCTACAGCAGAAGGAGCAGGGGTTGTAATGCTTGCTGAATAGGAGTTTTGGATCAAAATAGTATTATTTTTTCTTCAAACAAATAGTAGTCCTGCGCAACATAACAGGAAAAGCAAATGCTATTTAGCTTGCAGCAAAGGAGTGAAAGAGAAGGCTTCTACTGGATGGCAGTGGGTTTAGCCCTGTTCTTCACAAGGTGGGGAATGCTGGGAGCACTGGCTCTTTGGAAGCTGACTTTATGCCTATAGTTTTATTAGCTCAGCATGCAGACAAAAGAATTTTTAAAAGGTAGAACTTGGGAAAAATAGTAAACAAAATAACTTTGAAATTCTACTAGCTATTAAAAAACCAAAAAAAGTTTGTTTATATTACTGAAGCGTTTTGTATCAGCTAACCTAACACCAGTAATTATAGCTGATACAAAATACTTTCTGCTATTTTAAGCTGTTAATGAACTTCTGTACAAATACAGACCTAAAAGAAAATGCTGCTGTGCTATTTAGTCCCTTGCCACGATTCCTATTTAGATCAACACAAAAATGTACGTTTAAAACAATTTATAATTCTTTGTTTTATCTGCCCGTTTCCCAAGGCCTTGTTTTTAGTATTGTGCTACCAAAATAGTACTAATATCACATTTTCCTTTTGTCATCCCTGAAGTATAATATGCCATAGGGTAGTATGATGGGGTTCTTTGGTTTCGGCTTTTTTGGAAACTGAAAACTTCTGTAGCTTAATATAAAATCACACATGCAACTTGAACCGCTATATTTCTTCATCCTTAGGCATTTAAAAATACTGCATTTTCTATTGTATTCTAGCAAGCTTATGTTCTTAAAAAAGTCAAATTATCAACTTATCCCTTAGTTTTGAATGTTTTTGACTGTATTATGTTATGTTTGTCACTACTGGTGATTATAAAGAATAAGTAATGCTTGTCAATTTGCAGTTTTTTATGGAAGTGGAAATAAGGTATTTCAAAAGACTTATTTCTATAATGCTGTAATCCCATTTTTCTCGATACTCAAAACTTAATGTGCTCATTTGCAGCAAAGTGAAGATGAACTATGTTCTACAACAGGCAAAACAAGTAACAGTGGATCAGCTCTCATTTCAAATGTAGAATTACCGAATAGCAAAGACATTAAAGTTCTAAAGAAAAAAGAACTGGAGTCTGCCATTTCTCCCATCAGCAGCAGTGATTCTGGCAATAGGCAGAAGCTGGGAAGTGAACACTCTGATATAACAGATACTCCTGTGACCACACTGGATGTGAAAGGCATAGTCAGAAAATGTCTTTCTGAAAATAAGATTTGGGAAGAAAAACTCTTTGTAAATAAAAGAGGTATGACTAATGAAACAGCAGAACAACAGTCACCTTCAAGGCAGAATGAGCCTGTCAAGCCCATCAAAGAGGAAGAAGTTTTTGAAAAGCCAGGTGTAAAAAGAAGCTTTGAATTAGTTGACACTAGTCCTTGCCAGGAACTTAACTATGTTAAAAAAACCAACACAGAATATAAACGAGGCTGTCAGATCTCAGAATTTCCAGCAAATAAAAGGACAGGTTTGACAACAGAAATTCAATCCTTAATGCTTTCTGATGATGGATGCCTACATGACACCTGCAAAAGTAAGGAAGAAGTTAAGAGTTTTATTGGTAACCAGCAAACAGTAGGAAGGTCACTTACTCCAATTATAGCTAAAAATCTTATGTGTGATCTGGATGTGGACTATGAAAAGGATGATAAAAAGGAGTATATGAACTCAAGTTTTTTAGGCACTGACGATGAAAAACCATTAGGAATCCTCAGTACAGATTCTGACTTATTTCCTGAAATGTCTGTTACAGAAAGCCATTTAGAAAAGCAGCTTTTAGATTTGGACAAAAGTGTTAAAGACCTCTCCTTTGAGGAACCAAATACAGAAGGCATGTTAGTAACATCACCAGAGTCCCGAGATGTCTCACAAAAGGGAGAGGAAGTATGTAGTGTCCAGGACTGCAAGCCATTACATCATGAAAAGGATAATGACCAAAAACACATTAAAGAAACTTACCTTGACACAGTATCTTCTCCTTCAGAAAAGATGATGGAAGCACTGAATCTCTTAAAAAAAAATGCTGTTGTTTTCCGAAGTTATAATAGTCCAATTAATATATCCAATGTATCTGAGCCATGTAGCATGGCTTCCTTGGATATAATGGATCTTTCACCTGTTTGTAGTGGCTCTTACCCAACAGCTATTACTCCATTACAGAAAGGAAGACCATATCGGGTTTATCAGGTATGCAAGGAGACGTGTAGAAACTTTGTGCATGCATTAGATATTGGTGATCTGAAATCATTTCACTTGTTAATTTAGGGAAAACTGAAGCAGTTTGAAGTGGTCTGTTGAAGTGACCTTTGCTGACAGGCTTTCACTTACTGCAGTTGTGTGGCCAAAATTACAATTTCTGTAAGAGATTAGCAATAACTGTATATCTACTAGTTTGGCTCAACATGCATTGTCTGTCTACGTCTCTGAGAAATCATTTGCTCTTACAGTGAACTGGTTAAGAAAAAGTCTGTGCTATTTTGTCTCATCCTATTTTTAGTGCACTGTGGTACTTCCTGTTACATCAGGAAACCTATAATTAATCACAGGAAGTCATTGATTTTATTTTTTTTTCTTAAATACTGCATCCCTTCTAAGACAGTCTGCAAATGCTGTTCAGCTACTAGTAACTCCTGTTGTGCCTGCTAGGTTTTATTTGTTTGTTTGTTTTTATCCTGGTAAAAGTGATGGTGTAATGTGTATTGTCAAGTACCAATTACAAGCCTATTAAAAAGATTGATGTAAAAACAGTAACAGCTGCTTGCAGGTTATGAAGTTTTTGCTTAGAGCTTTTTAATCCTTCTGATAGTAAGTAAAAATCTTGTTCTCCTGAAGTAAACTAGTGCTCTGATGTGGGAAAAGCAAAAGTATACTTTTCAATTACTGTTTCCTGTTTCATTTTGGCAAAGCTTTACAAGACCTTTATCAGTTACTTAAGTTCTAGTTGCAGGATTTAAAGCTTTCTGACAGAACTGGCAGTGTGGTGAATGATTTGGTGTACCAAAAGGGGACATTCAAAATGTTATTTTTGGGAAAGCCTTTTTTTTGATGTCTTTGTCTGAATTGCTTGCTTCTGTTTTATCTATGTAAAATTTTAATTGACTATGAAACTTAGCTTGCATTCAGCTGAAATGGAATAAGAGTAGTATGCACTTCATCTCCTGAGACATAAATGACTGATGGCATTACACATTTTTGTAACTTAGAATTAAATGGGAGGATACCTTTTTAATATACTTTTGTGATTTTTTTCAAAAATCACATCATTGCAACCTGATTACCTGTAGCCTTTATGGCATAGTCATAATGAATTTATCTCAGCTGCACTGAAGATGAAGTTGGAAACAAAATTATACCAGATATATGGGAATTAAGGATATATTGAAAAATAAAGAATGAGTCTCTGTGAGATAATTTAGTAGTATCTTCAGGTCATAACAGGAAACCTTTCATTGCAGTCAGCCTATTGGCTGTGAGAACTTACTGATCTCTTTGCAAGCCTGCATATTTTATCTTCAAATAATGTTCCAAATTACTTTCAGAAGGCTTGTGTAGCTGTAAACAGTCACTAACTGTAACTTGAGCAGAACTTCATCTGCAGGCATAATGCAAGCCATAGGATACAGGTTAAATAATAAAGGGCTCATTTAATACATTTTGAGTACATCTGGTATGCAATATGTGAGAAAATTCAGGATTCTCATTTTTATTTTACAGGCATTTGACATATATGCTTGCTTTTCATTGGCTAATATTAAGAACTTAGCGCTAAAATTGAAGGTTATTCTGACATTCTATTTAGTAGGTTATCTTCAGATTTGAATTTTAAAGAGAAGTTTAAGATTGGTTGTGTTTGGGGTTTTTTTTTGAGTCATTACTTGTGGATTTGACACTGGAGGAAGAACTTAGGGAAGAGTTTCTTAAAAGAGTAGACAACTTTTCATGCTTCAAGATGGTTGAGATGAAATGGAAGTGCTTTTCACACATACTTTTTCAGGGAATGTACATTTTGTGACATGTTCTTGACTTGAACTTAAGTATCAACTGTTATACCCATTACTAAACCTGGAGATGGGAGTTTCTTAGCTAGTTTTGTTTGACATCTGAAATCTTTGTTGCATATTTTAAGACACCTCATCAGGGAGATGCTGGCACACCCTATAGGACTCCAAAGAGTGTAAGAAGAGGAGCTGCCCCAGTAGAAGGTGAACGCATCCTAGGCACCCCAGACTACCTGGCACCTGAGCTGCTTTTGACAAAGCCTCATGGTAAGACAAACCAACCATGGAGTCTGTAAGTACTTGAAAGGTGACATATTCACACTTCTAAATATCTCTAGAGCTCTAAACCGTTCAAGTAATATGATAGTGAATTCTTTAAAAATGCCTAGTGCTTAGCTTTTGCTAACACGGAAGGCTGTGTTTGCTTCAGCTGCTTCTTCCATTTACTTTTTTCACATGACTGGAGGTTTTGACTGTCCAGCACAGCCTTGCCTGCTGCTAATCTGTGATTTGGAAGCTGTACTTAGGCAGGCTGAGACTTGCATGTGGCTTAGAAATCACAACTTGCTCATCCTGAGTGTCCTTTAAGATTCTTCAGGGTGGGGAGGGGGAACTTAGTGAAATTTAGTATGAAAGGATTAAGCCTCCAATTATTCTTGGAATGTATTCCATGTTTATGGATATTAAATTGTTATGTGCATGCAGACAAGTTTATGAAGTTGCATTAAAATCAGTTATTGAGTTGAATGACCTCATGAAACACTTAAGATTTCTGACAGGATCTTCCATACAAGTGGACAGTAGTAGCCATCAGATTTTTTTGCAAATTACTGTAAGAAGATAAAATAGCACAACTTTGAAGCGCATAAATTTCTTTGGCTCAAATCCTGAGCTCCACTGAGATCATCAAACATCTGAAATATTTTCCTGCTAACTTGCAAGGACCATTAACAAAAAATAAATAAATGCAATGTATCCCTGATACATTTGTTGTATTTGTAATTACATTTTATTTCCATCTCAAAAGTATACTTTTATTTTGTAGAGCTAATAGTCTTAAGAAAAGTATACAAGATATGAGATCTTCATTCGGAAGTAGTGATTACTAATCTGTGGAACAGTAAAATTCTGCTGTATGCAGCTAATATAGATTAAATAAAACTGCATGAAGAGACTTAACAATTTAACTGTAATGACTAAAGTCACTAAACGTATGTAGTTGTTGTTTTGCACTTCCATTCAGGGATCCTGGTTATTTGGCAGGTGTTAAAACTGGATAATAGCTTGGAAATGTAATCAATGCTACTTAGACAATGTGAAACTTGGCTGTGATGTGACTGCCATGCAATTATTGTTTTCAGGACTTCAGTGATAACTTGCAAAGAATCTGAGTTTTATGTCAGAAAATGACAAATCACCCGTTACCTTCAGTGAAGCTAGGGTTTTCTGGCTTTGGAACTCAAAACTTTACCTCACTAAATATTTCTGGTGGTGTTAACTTGCTTGTAAATGTAGTTGTAATCCTAAACTATAATAATGTATTACAAAACTATTTTATTTTTATTTCTAACTTAGATTTAACATTTGCTATCTTTCTTTAATGTTGAGTTACTACTATAAGGAAAAAAATCTGCATTCCTATGCCTTCAGAGAATCATACTAGATACTTGATGTTTGTATTTGTTAGGGGTTGTTTTGCAATAATTTTAATGTTCTTGCTTCATTGCCTTTTCATATGCAGGGACTCTAATCTCTGAGTTTGCTATATACTGTGCAGAAATGGAGTGTTCAGCATAACTGTGAACAGTCAAAGTATAACTAGATCACAATTTCAAAAAAAATTGTTTGGGTGAACAATGTTTCTATATACCAGTATGCACTCCACATAATGTGTGATGCTTCCACAAAAGGTGCAGGAAATATTGGAATCACTGTGACTAGACTATTGGAAATCACACATGTAAGCCTGTACCTCAGGAGTAAAGTTAGCATTCTCAAAGATGTTGTGTAACAGTAAATACACCAGAGACACTTTTTCTCATTGCTTCCTTTCACTTTATGCGGTCTGTCTGGTTTACTTTGGGTGAACAAGGCTCAGATACTCAAGACCTGGTATTTCTGTTTCTTGCTTCAAATATTGATAGACATGATTTAGTAGGGATATGGTAGGAGTTCATCTAATCTTCAGTTAAACTCTGGGTGGGAAAAATTGCTGCTGAAGCCTGTGTTACTACATTGTTCAGAGTTGTGATCTTACTAGACTTTGACTGAAGCTAGGAATAGTTTATCTGAACATCCAAGTACCTCTAACAACATTGGATGTGATCTCACTGCTTATCTTGATATGCATAGCTCTGTGGGGCACTCTTACTGCTGCTAAAAGTTCCTAAAAGTGTGTTAGATTACTAGTTACACATTTCAGTTTTCAGCATTTCTAAACTTAGCCAACAGTCCTTTTGAAATGGCTCAAAACATTTGTTTACTGAACTTGGAGGTGTCTTAATTTTTTTATATGTGAAAAAAAGCTAAGAAAAACTACACTTACTCTCTCTTTCAAAGTTTTGTTTGTTTGTTTGGGGTTTTTTTGCAGCAAGTGTGGCATCTATTCTTTATACAGTGGAGTAGGCATGGCTTAAAGATGCAGAATGTTTAGAATGCATGCCATGGTGTCTGGGATTGCTTTGCCTGCTTGTTTTTAAGTAGGTTAATAAGATGGGTTTGGCAAAAAAAACCCTGGAATGTGGAAAACCAGAATTATTTAATAACAAAGGAGAGATGGCTAGTAACTACACATTGCCCTAATCAACTTTAGTGTAATGGAAAGTAATTCTAGCTTCTTGCATGCTGGCTCATCTCTGCCAGTTGTCTTCAATATTTTGACATAAATTTAGACAAATGAAAATTAAGTTCAATGTCTTGAATTCTTGGAGTCTTCTCAAATAACAGAGAGAAGGATAGGGGTTACAATATGGAGTACTCATCCAGGCTCTAGAGCAGTTGCTAAAGACAACTGTTTCTTATCACAAAATCTCTTGGAGAAGTCAGCTCCTGGATTCTCTGTGATGGGAGTTGATAATTAGATTGTTCTTAAGAACCCCCTTGCTTTTATCAGTAAATCCTGGTATTATCTATAATGAATTAAGGAGCAGGCTGGCTTTAAAAAGCCCTTTAAAAATTTTTAATCTTCTGCTTGATAATTAAATACAACATACTTTGTCTCTTCCTTCATTTCCAAGAAATTCTGCAGGATTTAAACACTCTTCAATTTCTGCCATGGCTAATCTTCAAATCTCTGCAGATATCATTAAACCTTTGTGTTGGTGTAATGACCTGGATTTCTCTTACTAGGTTCTGCTGTAGACTGGTGGGCCCTTGGAGTTTGTCTGTTTGAGTTTCTAACTGGAATTCCACCTTTTAATGATGAAACGCCAGCACAAGTCTTCCAAAATATTTTGAAAAGAGGTAATATGTTTTGGTAATTGGGGAAAGTATGCATTTCCAACATTCGTTTTATGGTTTGAGTTACTGACTCATCTGCATCTTTTTCTGTAGATATTCCCTGGCCTGAGGGAGAAGAAAAGCTGTCTGATAACGCCCAAAATGCAATAGATATTCTTCTAACAATTGACAGTACTAAGAGAGCTGGACTGAAGGGTTAGTATTAAAATTCTCTTGTGTTCTTTGCAACCGATTAAAAATTTCAAAGTGGTGATGTCCTTCTCCTGAAACTTAGACTAAAACTTTAATGTCTGTTTATGTTCCATGTATAGTGCCAGAACTCTTATGAAGTTGTGGTATTTTCTGTATTTCTTGTGGGATTTTACCCTTTCAAATAAGGAAATTTGGGCGGGGGTGGTTATTCAACTTTTGTTTTGCTTTAATGTTGTTCTGCTATGGATGTTTATCTGACATACCAAAGTTCACTCTTGCTTAACTCAGTAACAGATATCTGGGGGTTCTGACCTAAGTGGTTTTAGGAACCTTGATTAGAAGCCTGTAGTTTAGGAGAGAAGCCTCCTACAAAAGCTAATTCAAATGAGCTTTTTCTTGGGAATCAGCCTGTCTTTACTGAATGTATAGGGGACAGAGTTAGACAATATATACTATACAAAGTCTATATGAAGGACTTTAAGCATTTGCTGTTGTCACAGGGACTCTATCTTACTAAAAAAAAGTGATAACATGAAGGAAGCTTAAAGTGAGATAGTTTGGAAGAAGACAAAGAAATCTTATTAGAATACTATGCAAGAAATCACTAGAGAAGGAAATTATTATAGAAATGCTTACTCGTAAATAGACTGAAGGCTAGAAGCTGAAACCAGGCCAATTCAAATTAGAGAAGGTACATGGTTATAAATGAAGATCAACAGGGAATTCTGTGGCTCTTTAATGTCTCCCAAAAAGCATCTCATGTCTTAATTTGAAGGTGTTTTAGTTAAACACAAGTTATTGTCTTTATTCCTGGATAATAGGGTGAAATCTAGTTGCCTGTCATGCATAGAAATCTAAACTAGATGACATAATGGTTTCTTCCAATCTGAAGTTTTTGGAAATTCATTCTTTCTCAGGACCTTTAGCCATATCTGATTTCTTTATCCAATTTATAGGCCACTGAAGTGAAGTTGGATGAGTAGCTCTCAGGACAACTATTAAGTTTTCTTCATTTTCTTCATTGAGTTTCTATCACTATCATCTTCTCTTCCCCCTCCCCAACACACATGCTCTCCATCTCTTATTTCTCCAGTGTGAAGCCTAACTTACTGAGAAATCTCAGTTATGTCATGTCCTAGTGCTATGCTTCTGTGAGTTCAGTCTTTCCAGCTAAGAGAGGCTTTAAAGCAGTATTTCGCAGAGAACACGGGTATCCAAAGTTTGGGGTTTTTTCCCCCCTTCTTTAGAGATGTGGGCAGGAGCTGAATGCCAGCCATGGTACACATTAATACTTCTTTGGAAAAGACAATGAAGTCTGCTCATCTTTTCAGCTGAAGACAGCTTTCAGTATGTGAGAACTTTCTGAAGAGCCAAACTACATACAGTTCTGAGTGAGTGGATCTGTGCAGTGTCCTGCTGCATGTATGGTTGCTGAAGCTATTAGAAGGAGTTAGAAGACTAACTCTCTAATTTATTGCTTTTTGTCTAAAACTTACTTTAATATGGTGCTATATTATTTGATCAGGAAATGTAGAAATAATAAGCAAGTGTTAATGTCTTGCTGTCTATCAGCTAAAAGCCTGTGACGTGCTTAGAAATAAAATTTGCAGTGAGTGTTTTTCTTTCACCTCCTTTTAAATGTGATTTTTACTTGTCCTATTATTTTTTATATTTGCTCTTGATTTTTTTGTGGTGCAGGTGATACAAAACCACTTTTTTATCCCACTCAGCTGAAAAGGTGCTTTCTTGGATTGAATCAAAGTAGCAAAGCCACTTTCATCAGGGAGTGGTGTTTCCAGGTTATGCAAAAGACACATCAGATCCTGCGCACCAGGAAGTCACCTCCTGGTCAGAATGGACAGGGCAAGGGAGTTCTCCTTGAGTCAGGAAGTCTTGCAGCTTGGTTAGTTATCCCACCTTTGTGCTGGGAAAGAGGAGTCTGGTGGTCTGTGGTAACTTCACCATAAGGGTGTTTAGACTTCTGTGTCTGTTGGTAGGCCAAAGGGGACTGTACAAAGCAGAGGAGGACTGCTGCATGAGCTAGCAAACGGCAGGTGGCCTGGAGCGGAGAAGGGTGGGAGTGACTCCCATGTCTACTCAGCACAGAGCTTTGGCAAAATTAGAAACTCACTTTGAAGTGATGCTTAAAGTTTCTGTGGTGCCCTATCACGACAGGCCCCTAGGGCATCTCTGATCCACTATGTGTGCTGTGTAGAGTAGGTTCTCTAGCTAGGGCGAGATGGTTAGTTGGCATGACAATAGCTTCATCCCACTGAGGTTGGGGGTAATCAAAACCCAATTGCAATTTGCACTTTTGTGAATTTCCAAACCAGCAAAATAGAGCACATCTACTGACAGTTACACACCAAGGGACCAAAGTGATTATGGGGCTTGGACAAAAAGGTGTTTATAATGTTTATATGAACTTCTGTTTCAGAACTGAAAAATCACCCCCTCTTTCATGGTGTGGACTGGGATAATCTACAAAATCAACCTATGCCGTTTATACCTCAGCCGGATGATGAAACTGATACCTCTTACTTTGAAGCTAGGAATAATGCTCAGCACCTGACTGTGTCTGGATTTAGCTTATAGCATCAAGATAAGTGAACTTTCTCTATGGTTTTGCACACTTACAGGATGTCCTATAACACTAGTTTGGTCTTAACTAAGTTTCCTTGCCAAAACTAGTGTTTTAAGTTATCAGTCTGTTTTTATTATTGTATCCTTTATTCTAAAGTGAAACTACTGTATGAAACTTTGCTGGTATAAAGTGCCTTTGTGCTACTTTTTATCTTGCTTACTGCACCTTACTAAGAGGCCAGAGGGTTGTATTTTTTGGAGCTAGTAACACTTGGCAACGATGGAGCTTTGTTTAATAGCAATGAGTAACTCCAGTTAGGAAGTGTGAAGTTGATTCCCAGTTAACATACTAAGGAAAGGAAAAGACATAAATGCATGCTAATTGTATCTAATTGTAACTTACCTATTGGTGGTTCAGTGTTATGGCAGTCTTGTTTGGGAGTAGTCCTTTCTGACCAGTTTGAATATATATCCACTGTGCAAAACTGATGTTTCTACTTGAGGTGGAAAATTGAAATCTTAATGCAGTGTTGAAATGTCTGTCTTCTGTTTATCTTGTCCCAAGAAGGGTTAAAAGAGACAGTGTTGTTCAGAGTTAACTCGGCTAGATGCAGCATGTGAGACTGCCAGTAGTTCCACTGGCCATTATCCTTTCCTAGACAAATGGGGTAGGGAGAGGAAACTTGGGGCAATTCTGTTTAAACAAATGCTCTGTTTTAATTGTTGCATTGTAACCGCTTACACTGTAGGAAGACGGACTAAACAGCATACACTTCAGCAATTACTTGTTTTAAATAGAAAATGCTGAGTATGTGTGTTTATGCTCACTCATGTCAGATGACAGAAAACAAATCACCTGAGTGTTGGCTAACAAGTGAAGTATTATTCATACTGAAGCTGCTATATATTAAACACTATAGTGTATTGCAAATTAACAGACTGTTCTGTAAACTCACAACCAAATCTTAGATTTTACTAGAACTTAAGTTACAAGTGTATATTCAGTATTATACATCCTAATTAGGGGGAAGTATATTTAAATCTATTTTTCAATGCAACACAAAACTTGCACCTGCTATGTTTTAGATGTTTATTTGTAGGTAATTGTTTAAATTATCTTCAATATTTTTCTTGCATAGGTATCTTTCTCAGCTGATTTACTGAAGATTTTTATTTTTCAGGTTTGTACTTGTTAGATAAAGATCACTTGTGCTAGATGGTGGTGCCAGAAGCCAAGCATTTTGCTAGTGCTTTTTGCTAAATGGCTTTTGAGTTTTATGAACTGACCCTTCTTGCAGGGGGAGCTAGTTGTCCCTTCATTGCCCTGCTTCCTGGAAGACAAGATTTATTGATGGAATTCTGAGCAAACAGTGTTTGCTAGGCTTCCTGCTGTCCTCTCAGGCAGCTGGGAAAGGAATGGTAATGGTGGAGAAAAAAGTTTCCTAGAAGGACCAGAAGAGAGCTAATTATTAACAGCTCAGAATGACAAATCCCAGTGTCTAGATGCAATAACTCAAACATAGTGAAACAGAATCTTGGCAAGTTGCAAAACATACAGTGACTCTCACTCCCTTTGCTAAGGACTTCGGTTTCAGAAAACTTGTAAATTGTTGAATCTTACTGAAATTAACGTTATGTGAAAAAGGTGCTAACTATCTAATGTAATACATTACTAAAGCAGTATCCATTGACAACATCCTCTGAATATGATGAGAAGCTCTTTAGCATTTTTCCTGTGTGTAGTTAGAATATATAAACTGGGGGAGGAGGAGTATCTTAAATTAAGTAATCACTGGTATTTTATGTAATTTATTCTTCCATTTCTAGTAATCTTGTTTAAGAAAGCTCGTCTTACAATAATGAATCTCAGTTTCATGCTGAGGAAAATACTCTAAAAATGTGTTAGGAAATAATGTAAACTGAACACCACAACAGCTCTTTGTCTTCAGTGCTTTACAAATGGTTACAACCTGTTCCCACTTTGCAGTAGAACAAATTCCCCTCAAGGCAGAAAGAACTAGTTACAGTGGTATGACATTTTAAAGATAACCTCTAACCCCTTGAAATAATCAGCTGCAAGGGTCAAGTAAGCTTCTATTTAAACTTCTTCTTGACCAATCACAATGAACTACAGAACTGTTTAAAAGTCTTTTAGGTATTTTAATGCTAGTGTATATAGTGCTAGAGATGATAGTACACCAAAACATTAGGTGTAAAGAATCTTGTTAACTTAGTTTTGTTCTTATAAAAACCTCAAACCTTCTTATAAAAACCTTATTCTAAAAGAAAATTATGGTTCTTCTACCATAGTTTTATAATGAAATATAAAAACATAAATTCTGTAGAACAATAAATAGGCCAACTGACAAATCAGAATGCTTAATGCAAACAGTTACCACTTCACTGCTGTGTACAACTGTTCAATTCTGCACAATTAGCACAGAAGACTTGCAATACCCCATTCTCTTCAATGTCTTGTATTTCTCCTGATCATAGCAAACATGGAGTTGAATTTCTCATGTTGATTGTTGGGGTTTGGTGTGTTTTGGGGGGGGGGGGCGGGCTGTTAGAAAGGTGAATCCTAGCTTTGTTCTTCAACAGGGAATTCCTTGTCAACTACTAATCCCCTTGTTTTTGCCCCACTTATTGACTTGAAATACTACAAGGAAAAGTACAAAAAGCAATAATGTAGTAGCTGAAAGATTTAAAAGTTTCTTCTCATTAGTAATCAACTACCACTATTTGTGTGAACTGGTAAAAGTTTCTAGTCCTTAAAAGCTGTAAAATACCATTTGGCAAGTACTCTAGCTGTTACATGGTGTTTTTTGAAGGCTTAAACTTTATGTGCATAACCTACATCTGAACTCTAGTGTCCAAGCTATCCTGGGAGACAGTTTATCTGCTATTAGCTGGACAGAAGTGTGCTAAAAACTGTAGAGATCAGTGAACTGTCACACTTTCTTATATAGAAACAGCACTCTTGGACAACTATTACTACCCATAACTTGCTGTTAGGCTCACCTATATGCTGTGTGAATTTTGGAGGCCAAGATACTGAAATGCTGCCATGTGTTCTCAAGCTAGTAGGTTCCAGTTTCAGCATGATCAGGTTTACCTATGGTTACTACAGTAAAATGTGTTCTTTTCCTTCTACTTTAAGAAGTTTACTTTGCACACTTTTGTGTAAATATATGAAATAAAATACTGCAGTCTTGCTGTTGCTTCCTTCTGCATTTATTTTTTGTCTTAAACTGCCTTATATTTTTGACCCTGTAGGCGTGGCTGTGTAAAAATTCACCTAAGAGACCCTAACTGCTTCCCCCTATGCCAGCAAAGACAGTGATAATAAGTAGGGAAATAACCTAATACTTTCTAATACATGTGTATATGCCTGTCAGTTCATAACTTGCTAACACCCTCCTCCAATCTTTACTACATGCTCCACTTGTGTACTTAGTGGCAGGAGAGCAAAGAGTCCTTAGATAGTCTGTAACTCCTGCTGGGAGTCTGCTCCTTTGTGGTAACTAGAATTCTAGAGTCCATCTACATCAGCACTTACAGGGCTACCACGATCCAGAGCAGGAAAGAAACAGAGGGCCTTGAGGACAGAACAGGTGCCACACACACACACTTAGACCTGGCTCTGTTCTGGTTCCCTTAGCTGAAACCACCTCTCAGTAGGTGGAATGCCTTCCATCTGGTTTCATATGCTTTTTAGATGAAGTCTGATTCACTGCAGGAACCTAGCTGGACATATGCTTTGAAAGTGCAATTTTGAGTTGGGTCTAGATGTTTCCAGTGCTATATAGAACTGTTTTGACTGCCCGCCTTCCTAAGGAGAGCACTAGCTAGAACAACATATCCCAGTTCTGAACTCTAGTGGATCTGCTTGTGCCACTTTCTCCAAGTTAGAGCTGTGTCTCTCTGTACATGGGCCAATTATAAAAAAATAAGTAATTTTTCCTTACCTTTAAGATGAAATACCAGCTAACTAGAAATCTGTTCAAGTTAGGGTGAGTTTGAGAGACCCCTGAGCAGCTGAGGCCCAGGTATGAGTTATAACTATTTACTTGTAAAAGTGATGTTGGTTTGTATTAGAACCTTGAAGATTGAGACTGCTTCTTCACAATGTAGCCAGCAGGCTCTTCTGTACAGCTAAAGCATCCAATGTACACCATTTACTAAACATTAAGAAAGTTCAAGATAAAATACAAAATATTAAGGGATTGATTTATTGAAACATGAATAAATAACAAGGATGGCACATGCCTACATTTGTTTCAGTGGGAAGTTAACAGTTAAGTACCTGCAAGAATGTCTGTACCATCTCTAAAAGGTAGACACCTATATGTAACATGGTTATGAACTGGGGGAGGAGGCACTCCAGCGTGCTTTGTCCTGTCAGAAGACATGCTGCTTCAGGAGGTTGTTTGGTTTTTTTTAAAAGTGACCTTCAAGCTAGAATATCCTTCCTGCATAATCATTTTATGATAAGAAGTCAATCCCTCCAGGACCTTTAAGCTACAGGCACAATGGCTTCAGGCCACTGCAGAACTTCCAGCATAAGCTTAGTTCAAACCTGAGGTTTCAGTACAGCTCATGCCAAAACTCATCTCTGGCACATAAAACCATCCCATTGTTACAGCAGTCTTCAAAGAGGTTCCAACCATTTTATTTTTTAATTCAGCTTTACAGTAAGAAAATCAGAAGAGGGGAAAAGAAACTCTTAAAAAAAAATCCACACTTAACTAAAAATAAGATTAAAATTGTTCTGGTAAAACAAACATTAAATTCTGTGATTACATTTTTATACAGTATAGCTTGTATGAAAAATGTTTTCCAAACTATAAAAGATTTTCAGGAAGGACAAAAAATAACTTTTCTCAAAAATTGTTTGCAATAGGTAGTCCAGGTGAAAATGAAAGCACATCAACAACATGGTGAAATTTCTGGATTCAGATCTTAAACATGGGTTATGTTATCAAGTAATTCTTTATAGCAAATAAATGTCTTATGTCTTAGTTTTCTGTCAAATCTAATTTTAGTTCATTTCCCTTTTCCAGAGATTTAAACAATTTATATATTAACTTATTTTAAAATTAAGTGTAAAGCATGCTTTAGTCAAGCAAACTTCACAAGGTTGTAACTCTATCTGTATATTGGTTAATAAATACCTGGTTTAAAAAAAAAAAAAAAATCGGCACCAAAACTAGCTGAAAAGTTTTGTTTGGAAAGGAAGTAGAAGGGTTAGAGAGAAAGAAATACCAGAACTGGTATTTTTCATGATGTGACTTGGGAAAAGTCCAGATTAGGGCGAGATTAAATCTTATTTTAATTTGACATAAATTGACAACAGAAAATTTGAGTGCACTGAGCTTTTAAAATCTTAGAGATATATTTACAGAGCTAACTTTCATCTCATTTTAAAGCACCTTGTGCCTAAACTACGTATTTCAGTTAAAACAAGCTGTTGTCAACAAGAATACAATCACCAAAAATACAAGGTGCAGCTGCTTCAGATGGATCCCTTGTACCACAAGCTGTTTCCAAACTTGTATTTGACAGTCCCTGTTATTAATGGCTCTAACTTTCAAGACATATATCAATTCCCAAATCTCCTTTACAATCTTAAAAGGCTAAGCGATGGATTCAACTTAATTTCTAACCAATTTACATGGAAATTTGCTCCACCCTGGTTTAGCAGCAGAAGTAACCAGTTGAATTCCTCAGAGCTAAATTATATTTTTCCAACAGCTTACAATGTATTGAATTCATACTTTGTTAGTGCTTTCATCTGATAATATGTAACCCTGTGGAAAAACAGGCAGGGATGTTATGATTGTAATTATTTCTATATTAAAGTGACAGTTTTACATATTTTTCACTTATTCTTTTACAAAGATGATATTCTCTTCATCATCTGACATCAGCAAGACCAGTAATTACTGAAGGCCCATCCAGAAGCACATTCCAAAATAATTAATGTTCATATGGTTTTAAGGATGGAATTAATAAATTCATTTTATTTGTAACCTAGGAGCTGTGAATCATTCAAGTTTCAATAATGTTAGTCCTTAAATGTTTAGCTCAAAGGTAGTACAAAATATTACTGTAACAGAAGGAACATCATCCCAGATTCTGAGATTCTATGAGAATTAGAATTCCTTCACTTTCCAGGGCCATCTTCTCCTAGCAGTCTTTAAGCAAAGTCATGAATTCTCAGTTCAGTTTTCTAGAAGAGGAACCAATAAATTAGTCTAATGTACCTTCACATGACATGATTTTTCATTTGTCTAAATAAACAAATCAATTAGGCTTACATGTGAATGATTTCCAGTCCATTAGAATACAACATTCCTTCAAAATACCTGAAAATTTGCCTTCTGAAGTTACAAAACAATCTGCAAGTTTACAGAACTGGCACAACTTACACTGAGGACTACAAAATATCACTAAATTCTGAACTGCAGACAAAATTCCTCAGAACAGTCCCTGACCACATCAGTCAGTGGTTTGCTGGCTCACAACAGACCAACACTTAGGAGCTGGTTTTCCAGTGAATCTAGAAAACATGCAATCAGAATGTTCTAAAGTTGTGAGCTGAATCTAAACAATTCTCAATTATTATTAAAAATATATTTCTATCTGTGATCTGGTTTTAGATCCCTTAGGATTCAGGTTTTCAAGCTTTCTTCAGTAAAGTCTCCAATATGAGTACCCAGATTTTCAGCATTAAGTTTCCTATAATGGAATTAGACATGTTAAAGACTCAGAAGACCTAAACTAGCCAGAAAGCCATAGAGTAGGGTGCTAAGAGTGAGCTGAGCTACCCCTTCCCAAGCACGTGAGATAAACACAAAGCTGTTGGCTACAGAAGGCCTTTTCTCCACCAGTTCTGTGGAATTTGCTCCACTGTGCAAAAGAGTTCAAGAGTCATGGCTTCACAGCTTCATGATGAGAAAACTTCACAGGGTAGCACAGACCCCTGGTTTCTGCTCCAGGACAGTTTATGTACTTTAAAACCAAAAGTACATGAATATGGTCAATATATGCTCTGTGTACAGCTGCTGCCTAAAAGCTTACACACCTTAACAGAGTACAAGCTGAAACTGGCAATGGGACAACAGAGAAGGACTCTGTTTTGCAATTCAATTTTCTCTCCAAGTGTACTTGATCAACTTCCTACCCAGTGCTAAAGGAGATGGAACTCTGCATGGAAAGGTGATGCAGAAGCAGATAGTCCTTAAATTCTGGCTATGGGTAGACTTCTTCAGAAACAAACAGGAAAGCTGAGGAACACAGAAATTTCTTTAGTTGTTTCTGTTCTTGAAGTTCATCTCATCTTAATACAATCCATGAATGAGAAAACAAAACAAAGACTGTCTGGGATTATGATCTGTGTCTCACAGAGATACTGATATTACCATTATTAGACCATGGTACAAATCCAAATTTGTGGTACAAATACATTTTTAAAAACCTTGTCCTTGATGAAATGGAAATCTCCATTTACCAGTGCACAAAATAAGGAAAATGTGTTTAACTGCTTAAAAGCCTTAGTAGTGAAATCTCTGGTTTCATCAGATAGTGCAAGTTAACACCAATGCTGCTAATGACAGCTCTGAGACAAGGTTCTGCTAGGGAGCTCCCTGGCAGACTTGTAGCCTCTGTGGGTATTGTCTTGTTTACAATACCATGGGCTGGTCCCAGAGGGTGGCAATCAGTGACAGAAGTCTAGCTGGAGGCCAGTAATTAGTGATGTATGCCAGGGGTTGGTACTGTGTCCAGTCCTGTTTAACGTCTTTATTAATAATCTGGATGATGGGGCAGAGTGAACCCTCAGCAAGTTTGTAGATTACACAAAACTGGGAGGAGTGGCTGATATGCCAAGAGTGTGGTGCTGCCATCCAGAGGGACCTCAACAAGATGGGAAAATGGGCTGACAGGAACCTCATGAAGTACAACAAGGGGAAATGCCAAGTCCAGCACCTGGGGAGGAACAACCCCAGTTACAGTTACACCAGTACATGCTGGGGCCTGCACAGCTGGAGAGCAGCTTGGCAGAAAAAGACCTTGGTGTCCACCAGGACCCCCAGTTGAACATGAGCCAGCAATGTGCCCTTGCAGCAAAGAAAGCCAATGGTATTGCAGGCTGCATTATACCTCCTGGCAGGTCAAAGGGGGTGATGATCCTTCCTCTCTGCTCAGCACTGGTGAGGGCACACCTGGAGTGCTGTATCCAGTTCTGGGCTTCCCAGTACAAGAGAGACATGGACATACTGGAGAGAGTCCAGTGAAGGGCCATGAAGATGATTAAGGGACTGGAGCATCTCTCACATGAGGAAAGATGAACACTGGCACAGGTTGCCCAGAGAAGTTGTGGAGTCTCCCTCCTTGGAGATATTCAAAAGCTGTCTGGACATGGTCCTGTGCAACTGGCTCCAGGTTTCCCTGCTTGAGCAGGGATTTGGACCAGATAAGCAGGTGCCTTCCAACCTCAACCATTCTGTGATTCACTGTATGAGAGAAAACTATACCATGAAAACTGTCAAACATTAAAAAGCTAGAAACAATTTAAGCTAATTCTAATAAGATCTACACATATGCAGACTCTCTGCAGACTGACAGAGGAAAAAACTTAAGAGCATACTAAGCTAACAAAGTCAGGTGTGACACTGAAGAAGTAGATAGCAACTAGAGAATATTCACTTGATCTTCTGATGCTTAGACAGTTGAGAAAAGGTAAGATGAGAGTACAACTGTCCTTCAGCTGAAGGAAGTCAAAGTAGACATTACAAAAATATCGTAGTAAGGTGCTGATAATTGTTAAATAAGAAATAGGTGACAGATGGGACTCTGCAAAGTATTTCATAGGAAGAAGTTTTCTCATGGCACAAGGAGACTAGGGAGTCTAGAAGCAGTAAAATGGCTCAAGAGGATATTGGGAGTGAGAGGGTCAAAGAATGTCATGGAGACGCTTCCAAGTTCTCCAGCCTCACCCACTTGCATATGGTCACTGAAATTATTTATCCTGCATCACACTTCACAGATTTAACCTAAATTGCGACATATAAAGCATACCACATATGAAGTCAAATTAACCAATACTTTCTTATGCTGAGAAACTTTCAAGGCAAAGAAAACTATACATGTCTCTTCCTAGAATTCCCAGCTAATGGAAAGCACTCCTACTAGCTTCCAGAATTTCTTGTTGCGGATTTGGCTTGAGTTCTTGGGATAGAAACATGCACCTTCCTATTTTAACCATAGCAAGGACTGTACTATACAATCTGCTTTAGCCTGTTATCTTCAGAGCTATGAGTCACCGATACATAGAGTGGAACATTAAGCAAGACATGTCTTGAAACAAAGAACTCAACGAAACAGGATTTATCAAAGCAATTATTATCAAGCTCCCCATTTTGATACTGACCTGATGTTTCAGATACACTGTCAAAGCCTTATTGAGAGCATATCCTTGCAATCTTCTTACGCATGAAGGCAGTATTTTATATCCTGTCTAAATAACATAATATTCTACAGATTGGTTTAAACAGATGAAATACAGTATATATGCCCTATTGAATGCATGTCTTTACCTTCGCTTTCTTTGAAGATACACATGTACCAACCACTGTGCAATAAACGGCCATACAATAGCAAAAGCTAAAATACCAGGAGAAATTTCAAAGGGCCACCATGATGGTTTCTAAGGAAAACAGAAAAAATTCTAGTCAGCAATGCGTATGCACATATTGAGAAGTATACACGTGGTATTCAATCACTTCAAATGCTACAGTATCAAAAGTAGAAAATACTAGTAAGACCAGAAAAAAAGATTAATCTATCAAATAACTTCTTCAGACACGTTATTTTTTATCTCCTAGTCAAGGGAGAGACCATACAAAAAAGCACATACTAAGAGCTAGATATAAAATATTAATCTCATCTTTTTTCACCATTCTCACTGCTTTTTACAAATAGAAAAAAACAGTATTTTACCTTGACAGAGGAGGCAGGCTGATAATTTGACTGTAGCGTTGCAGATTTTGCCTTTAAATACAAACAAAGGCTATTAAGTATAAAAAAGGAAACTGCAATTAAAATTTTTCTGCTTCACAAAATGAGAATATGAAGTTTTTCATCTTGTGAAGGCTTTGCCATCTGTATATATGACAGTTTAAGGAACAGAACCACCCCCATGCAATCCCTCTTTCACCACTTAAGTTTCCAACTTACCTCTCATGTTTCCATTATTCTTTATAGCATTTTTATCACATCTGTGTGTGTTAAAAAACGCATCAATGTCACTTATTGGACCTCTTTAAGGTTTTTCAAGCCCCACCTGCCCAACTTGTCATTGCAACTTCCTGAACTCTGGTCCAGTCCCAGCAGTTGCAACACAGAGTAGCAATCTCAGCAGCTTAATTTGCATGATTACTTGTTTCAACACTAGTCTATACAAAGGCAAAAATGCACTGGTTTAGTCTGCCCTGAACTACAGCTATAGGCATGTCTAACAGCATAAAGGAAAGAAAATACTCTGTTCCAAGTCTTCTAGGCAATCCAGAAAATGAGAAGTACCAGAAACTTTTCAAGACTACTCCCATGCACTATTGTGGTGCTTTCACAAAAACAAAGCAGTCAGTTTTCTAAGTCTTTCTTAATTTACGTAAATGTGAAACAGAAGCTTCTGTTTCTCTTTAGGTAAGGGTAGCAAGCACAGAATGAACTGCTGGAGAAGAATCTTTTACTATATCTTCATATATTGCTCAGGCAAAAAAAGAAAAATCAATCTGTATCCAAACATCAGATTCTCAAATAGCTGTGACAGAGCGAAGTCATGGTTTTAATAAATTCTTTTCCCTGGCTGCCTTAGATTTGGAGTATGTGCATCCCATAGAATACTGCTTGTACAGCTCTAATTCTCAGGTAGATAAAATATATCAGCAAGTCAAACAAAACCAAACATTTTTAGGTTGCTGCTTCAACTATATTCACAGCATATTCTGTTTTCCCGAATATACAGTATTGCCATTGAAACAGAAGGAAAGAGAAACACCACATTGATAAATATCTACACTTGCTTAAGACTTCTTTTGCCTATCTTGTATACATGATGTGAAATTCCAAGAAAGCTGGATTTCTTCATGGGGAAAGAATGCTAATGAAGAATCAGTCTTCTGCTAACTGAAAAATGGAATTGGAAGTTCTGCCTGCAAATATTTACCACTCTGGAAGATTAAGATAATTTCTCACTTCTTTTGAAAACGGTTTGAGATCTACTGATGAAGAACTTATCTGGGATCATCTATTACTAACATTAACTATAGAATCTCCATATAGCAACTATGTAATGGGTATCAATAACTATGGCTAAGATTAGTCTGATCAGAAATCAATAAAAATAATATTCAGTTAATTTCTAGGTCAAAATGCATGTTTTTGCTCACATGTAGCAGTGTCCTGAATTGTGTTCCTGAGAGTAGGTACCAATAAGAAATTCTAAGCTGGAATAAACTACAGAATATAACTGAAATGTCTTCACAGTTTAAGAAAACATTGCCTGAAATTTTAATCTGAAAGCGTAAAAATATCCAAGGAAATAAAAATTTATCGAATAACTTCAATGAATAATACCTGTGATGCTGTAACTGCCTCCAGCATATGTAACCTCTGAAGGACATTCTGCATGTCTTCTTGCAACCGCATCAGCACTACTGCAATCTGCTCATTGAGGCTACCCCTGGGTCCTCTGTCTGACCCCCAGCGCTCTCCATCGCCTCCACTACCCATCTGTCCACCTTGTGAACCATCTCCTAGAGGCTGAAGTCTATGACCTATTTTGAGGGAATAAAAATAGATACATAAAGCACAGAATGGGCTACCAACTCTACTGGAAGCATTTGATTTGAACAGTTCAGTTTTCTCCCAAACTGAGTGTGGTACTCCTAATCATAGGCTATATTCAGACAGTTCAAAAGCACTGGGAGGTTACTGCAACATCATTTGAGATGTTTCCCTGCAGCCTCAGTGTGACAGTATCATTCAAGGTCCTAGAACTGCATAAACATTTAGCAAAAAATGATTAATTCACATCCAGTCAAGTTCAGCAGTAAATTCTGCCCTAGCAGAAAGTAAGTCAGATCTGTCTTATTATCAAAGGTAGGTGTGTTTTAACTTTGGCACAGTCTCCAACACTCACAACACTGGAATAGAGTGATGAGAAAAGAGAATTGTTTGTAACTTGCAATACTCCTTTAAACTATATGCAGCAAGCCTATTGTATTTCTGCCTGCAAGTAGCAAATGTAAATAAAACAACAAAAAAGAGAAGGGAAGATGGTTAAACTATAATACGTTCTTCATAATAGTTTACAACATAAATGTTATATTTGGATTTTCTTTTTAAATTTTGCATCTGATTACATATAGGTGCCACACAAAAAGGCATGCTATATATAAATAGAATACTTTCTGGCTTTTTATTGTTTAGTTCAAGAAAAATAAACTTTACCCTTGACTTTACAGATCATACCACTGGAATATGGCGCTGCTCCTAGGTGACAGTATTAGAAGTAGACTATTAGAAGTATTACGGAATTAAAAAGAGCAGAGGTCCAACATAAATTGAACTATAAATTGGACTATTATGTGATTAAGAATCATTAAGTTTTAAGAATCATAATAGATAGTATCAGAATCACTCAAAGGTGTGGCTAACACTCCAATTACATAGAAAACAATGTGTCACTGATACCTCTCCAAGATGTTCCATGGTCTCAAATAAGACCACAGAGGTATAAATGCATATGCATCGAAAAATAAATAGATAACTTGTAAAGAAACTCTTCTCATGCACAGACAGGTTTTGAAGATTACATTTCTAAAAAGACAAGTGCCATAAACAGCAGCTGGAGTTTAAGGTAAGCCAAAACAGAAGAAACCAATATACTCAAACAAGATATACATAGCCCAGGAAAATCCTTTTGTAATACTTATTACAAATTAAATAAATACTCTGAAGACAAAACTGACTGCTACCCACTGTAATTAGGATTTTGTTAACTATTTTTAGTGTGAAGGACAGAAGCACCATAGAGCACGACTATCCTACTGGACAATGTTGACAAGTGCTTCTCAGGCACCAGTAACTTATGGCAGTCAGGAGAGTGGGGGACACAAAAGCAGCATGCACAGTACCTCTCCCTCTTCTGACACTGTAGAAATCCGCTTTTTCTCCACCCTTCTTCTCCTTGTGAGGGCCCCCATTACTGGCTTTGCCATCTTCTCCTCCACACTTGACTTCACCTTGTTCTTGAGCTACTCCCTCTACAGTGTTTCCAGGTTGGAGATTCCCATAAGTCATGCAAGTGCGCCTTGGAAAATCCGTATTTTCTAACAGAAGACTGTGATCTACATCCAAGAAATGGGATGAATGCTTTAAAGATCCTTTAGCTGAAGTGATGATCTCCAAGGGCTACAAATTAACATTAGCAAGTAATTAAATTCTGTAAAATGTGACAGTTAACCAATAAAAAGGAAGAAGCATCATCTCTACTTTCACTTTAAGAAAACAGCTTGCCCAGAATTAAGACTTTTCTTTTAACAGGAGCAGTTGTTTTCCTGTAGAATGTGCCTACTATTGTCTAAATGCCCTTTACAGATTGAAAAGGCATTTGAGGCAAATATCCTTGAAACAGTGATACCACTTACTTGGAATTACTTTAGATATTTCCAGCATACAGTAATACTCAGTAATCACTAAAATAGAACATTAAGATCTGAAAATGTTCAGTTTTCCTTTGTAAAATTGGCTTTGCCTCCTAGACAGTGAAGTGGTTCTAACATGGATTTGTGATCCACACTGTCAAAAGTCACGTGCTATTAGCAACCTTGAGTAGGCAGTGTTTACGCTCACAGCAAAGAGATCACGTTGCTTATTATCAACCTGTTCAAAACAGCTTGGCTGTACCCTGTACCTCTCACCAAACAAAAGAAAGTATTCTATCAACTTTGCAGTCAAAATTAGTGGTACTGTAAGAAGATACTAAACATGGATGACATACGTATTGATCAGGTCACAACTACACGTTCTGCAACAGGACTGCCTGAAGGTGGTTCAAGCAACCCTTTGTTCAGTGCAAGGACAAGCACTTGAACAAGCATATGCTGAAGCAGACTAGGGACCTCAGCTAGCTGAAAAATAACTCCATGAAAAAGCCAAACTAACCTAAAGGAGGGGTAAAGAAATGGGAACTGCTGCCAAAACCCCATTTGTCAAATAGCAGTTCATAAACCTGTATCATCAGAACTGAAGGACAGAGTGTTTGCTACAACTTTTCCAATAAAAAGCTGTATTTAATTCTTTAAATTAACCTCTTCTAGTTTGAATTGATCCATCTGTAGTTCTACTTGTACATTTATTTACATATACCTGAACATTTGTTATTTCGTTCAAAACTAGAACTTCCTTCACGCAGGTTGGGAAATTCTGACAAATTATCCACGCGCTTCAATTAAAGAATCTTAAACAAGCTTGAACAATACACAAAGATGATTGGGAAATCACCTAGATAAGACATCTTGCAGCTCTTCTACCAAATCATCTTTCCCAACATGCTTCATTACTGGGTAAAATTTTAATTTGCTAAAAGGAATTCTCTAGATCCTCAAGAAACAGCTAGACAAGAGAATGATGCAATATTAGAGTGCTTACTGGTCTTTCTGATCCCATGCATCATTCACACATTCCTCCCCAGCATCAGGAAACTAGATGTTTGAATATAATCTACCAAGTCTACACTTAAACTGAACCCCTGAAGAAGGTCCAAACCAGTAAGTCAAAAGACTACAGTTAATACAATGAGCAGGAGCACAAATTCAGTCAAAACTAAGCCAGCACAGTTGGTGCCCACCTTATATATGAAAGTCGGGGATGTACATTATGGCCGAGAGTACAAGAGAACCCAGAAATCATTGTCATCTCCCACTTTCTTTAGACCTAGGCCACTTTCAGGCACTGGCCTACAGGCCACCTGCTAAGGCTTACTTTTTATGTATTCTAAGAAACAAATGCAGGATTCATCAGGCCAGAAAATGAGCATGCAAAAAGCTCGTTGTTACAAATATACTCCCTGCTTCTTAGAGATAGCTGGATTCTGGTCCCTACATATGTTAGGAGACCCTAAATTAATTTGGGAACACAGCCCTTAGTTTCTTTGTACTGTTGTTTTTGCTACCTTCCTCTCACATTCACTGAGGGCAAAAATTTCAAGGCTTTTAGACCAGTAGTAACCAAGTTGTAAAAGACTGACAATAAAAAGAACAAAAAACAGCAGTCCAAACAGGAGAAAGGTATGCCTGAGTTACTTCATTCACCTCTGTATGTCCAGGTTCACCAGACAGATAGGAATCTATTTAAAAATAAGCATACCAGTTTCAAAATACACCTAGGAATACTAAGCCCCTACCTCTTCTAGTCCAAGTTGCTCCATAGAGTCACAATAAACTTCACTGTCTGAATCACTGGTTAAGTGCTGAGTTGCTGAGACCTCTTCAATATTCTCTTCATTTGTGCCTGTATGGAAAGGACACATACTTTGTAAATGTGAGCCAATCCTGGCAAAGACTAAAACAATGAGTTAAAATGTTTCAGTGAGCTTCAACTCATCCCCCTTTTACCTATGATTG
This sequence comes from Buteo buteo, assembly GCF_964188355.1. Classification (NCBI taxonomy): domain Eukaryota; kingdom Metazoa; phylum Chordata; class Aves; order Accipitriformes; family Accipitridae; genus Buteo; species Buteo buteo. Next base: position 18,720,895 of record NC_134172.1, read on the forward strand.
TCATCCTAAAGTTAGATTCTGAATAAAGAAGTTATATTAATATAGGAATTATATAAAACTTTAACTGTACCTCATATTGGCATTTCTGCATTATAAGTTGATAATTTCAATTTTACCTTGTTCATTCCACTCTCCCTCCTAAGCTCAGTATAAAGCAGTTTTGCCTAAAGTTATCTGTTAGTTTTCAAAAGACATATTTACACTTCAGTTTCAACAAACTGGAGTTTATATGTTCAGTCTTTGAGAATGACAAATAAGATTTTTCATTTCACTACAAACTAGCTTTCAAAGGCAAATAGTATTTGCATAGGTAGTATAATAATTTTAAAAGAAAACAATTGTATTTCTGTGGTTCAGGGCCTCTCTGTCTCTGAATTCATTTCTCTTTCTGTAGGACATCCTGAAAGAGAGCCTTATTTTAAACTGGTATTAAATCTGATTTTTTTTTTTTTTTTGAGTATTCTTTATTCAGGTTTCTAAAACTGAAAAACACCATTGCTAGTCTCTGAATCCCAGGATTAAGCTTTCAGGAAAAGAAGTATTTTCCATGACAAACATGTGCAAATGAAAACGTGGTCTTGCAAGGACAATACCTTGGTGAGCACTGTTATTAGCTATTTCTAGGCTTGGCTCCATTTTCTTTATTTCTTCCTCCAGGTTCAAGCCATTCAGGGCAGATTTGGTCTGGATGCCATTCTGCATATCCGGGATAAAGCTGTCCTTGTAACAGCCATTAGTAACAATACTTTCCAAATCCTTAGCAGCTGCTGATTCTGGTTTCACATTCTTATAGTCTGTAAAAGAACAAGAAAACCTTGCAAATAGAAAGCTACGCACCTAATAGCTCAAAGCCTATTTCTTTAAGTAGCTAACTTTCTAATGGACTGTATGTACAATGTGTCTGCAGAACAAAATATATAAATGCTCCTAGATTCACATTCACAGGGATTGTGCTGTTCTTGTAATAAGTGTAAATATAAAATTTAATTTGCATAAAGAGCAGATGATATTTAAAACATAAGTAAGCAAATCCAAAGTAAGTCTCTCTCATAAATTAAATAATAATCCTAATGTCCTTGGAGGAAAAACCTGTATAGAATTTTAAATATGTAATTTCATTCGGTTTTCACTTGATGCTGGTACTTCTCAAAACTTTATGGACCCCCTCAACAAATCTCACTGAAAGTTCTGTTTTATTTTCTCTGGAAAAAGAAAAGCGATTTCAATGACACTGTTACAGCCCATGTAGCCATTCACAGCTCCTACAAACAGCACTGGCAACAAAACCTAAAACAATACAGGGTATAGACTTTTAGCTAACCTACCAACAGAACTTTCTAGCCAAGTCAAAAATTGTATGGCATAGTTCACAAATTTGTACTAGTTCTGAATCTTATAACCCAGGTTGCGATGCTGCCATTTTTTACCACACATCCATGGGTATTTGCATCTAGTTCTCCTGAAATACAGCATTCACGATCCTTTGGGATTTTCTGCCACTTAGGTGGTTAAGAATAACTTTGGAAGAGACAATGATCCAAGTGCAGAAAACATACCCTTTCCATTTAGCTGCAGTTCTTTTTCTTCCTCTTCACGAAGCCCTTCTTCTTCTGATTCTGCTCCACTATCACTACTTTCAGCTTTCCCATTCACAGCCTTTATGTTTGGAGTGGAATTCATGACATTACTAAGGTCTAAGAAAAAATTCGAAGAGGAAAAAAAAAAAGTATTTTAAAAGAAACAAACATACAATCCCCCCCCCCCTCAAACTATTAGTCATAGTTCTACAGAAGTATTTCCATATTAGAAGATGTACCAAATAATGCCATCTTTACTTCTGTAAGCTCTTCCTTAACTGGTTTAATGTCTCTCTCCTGTGGCTCACCACAGAGTGCGTGACTACTGGTAAAGAGATTCTCAATGATTCTGAGGAAGCCTACTGGAAAGAGACAGCAGGCCACTTTTACTACCAAGTCTCAAACAAAGACTATTACCCATATTTATGGTATAGCTGCAGTAATTTTTTATCTAGGACTAATGTGGCTATGTCCTTTTAAACCTAGAAGTCAGCATTTTTATAAAAGTTCCCTTTTAGCCTGAAATGCTTCAAAACTCCTCTCAACTCAAAGGCAAATTTTAAAACATTCTATCCAATTACATGAGCAACTGGATTCTCACATAAAGAGGTAAATACAATATCCCGTGCATCTTCTCCTGCAATGATTTAAGCAGATCCAAAATGTGGTAAGACAACTCAAGTTTATACAGATCTTTATCTGGCAAAGGGCATACAGAAATAAATTCTCTGATTTCAGTGAAAAAGATGATGGAATAAATACACTGAGCATTTGTTTGCATGTCCAATTACATAAATATTTTTTTAAAATATCTTAAAATAGACAAAGTAACTGCTAAATCCTCGTTTTCCATATCTTTGATCACTCCAAGAATCACAGTTTACTCTGTACAAAGAATTGTGAGGTAAAGGTCCTTTAAAAATATGGAGAATTTAAGGGACAATTATACCACCTCCTGTAAAAATATATGGTTAAATACATCCTTATGATAATTTAAACCTCCTGTGTTAGGATGGAGTGATTAAGGTACAAATTGGAGACAGTTTCTGTGAGACACTTGCACATTTTACATGTTGACTCCAAGGCTGAAGTCTGCCTGTTGTAATTGTCACCACAGCATTCCATTTGCATAATTTTTACATTCCTTTGTCAGAACCTTGAAAGATTAATTCTTACATTTTAGGCTTAACCTTAAACAGCAAAATAATAACCAATTATAACAGAGTTGCCAAACCAGCTCAGCTACTTTCTTTGCTGCATGGTAATTTAGAGCTAAGGGTTTTCTGCTTTAATCTTGCGATGAAGAGCCTTCCCACATTCCTCTAGTTTCAAAGCTTATCCATAGTGCTTTAAAAAAAAAGGGGGGGGGGGGGGGGGAATGGGACGGTGGGACAGGGGGACAACAAAATAACCTAATTTCTTGTATAGAAATAATGAATATGTTAAATATGCTGTTCACCTTAGTTTTACTGCAAGGCAAGGTTTCTGTGGGCACCCTGCATCACTGTTTTGGATTGATTTAATCCAACCTTTTATCTGAAGACTAAAAACACGCAACACTTCTTTACTGTAAAAAGAAAACTGGAAAAGCTACAGTCTGTCTTGTAGACTACAAGAACATAAGTGATTACATGCTCATTTTCTCCTCACTGAACACCTCTAATTTGCAAGGAAATTTGTTTCACAAAAAAAAAATCCCAACATATTCCCAGTTTATTTCTCATAAGCATGTTGCATTTATTGTGAAACCCAACTCTCAAGATGTTTTTCTGAGAAGCAGCAGTGCGAGGAGGATAAGATAGCAGCAGATATCACAGCATGATCATTAAGCACAGGCACAGCTCCCTAGGCATGGCAAGGCAGGCATCACCCTTCCCTTTAAAACAAAAAGGAGGTGGGGGCACAACTATCCACGTGTCCTACCCAGTTGTGGGAGTAAACAGGAAAGACAAGACTAGGAGGAACATTTAGCTGTGAAGGATGGCAAATTAAAACTGTAAAGCTTCTCAGTCTACCAGAAATAGTGTAAAAAGCCCCAGCTATACCATAAGCTTTTTTCCTTAAGTTTACTTTTTTTCTTTTTTAAGGGAAGGTCTTTGAATATTCAGGCATGTTCTCTCTTCACTTAATTTCAGTAAGGAAATTATTCATTTGAGAAAACTTGTAAATGATACATTACATGTATTTAAATAGAGGTGGAACTGAGGGAAAGTATCAACAGTAAGAGATTTACGGTATCATGCCATGGGACACCTGAATAACTGAAATCCATCAGGATCATATTTCTTCCACAAAGTCACTCTTAGCAACAGTGCTCCTGAAGACCGTAAAGAGGCATTGCTTTGACACCAACTGAAGAACACAGCATTGTGCAGAGTTTTGGCCACTTGAAATACCACACTTAATTGTGTACTTGTCATCAGAACCCTTAACACTGCTATCCTCCTCAGGTCCATCCCCAGTTGCTTTTACTACATGGTAAAACCACGGTTTGCTGCCGTCCCCCTTGTTACTCTGAGTATCTGCTAAGAAACCAGCAATGATGTTGATAGGGTTAAAGACTAAACAGAGCCAACTACCAGTGACTTCTGCAGTCTTTGTTGGTAGATTAATGGCTACTTCCTGAGGAACATATCTTTTAATACAAATTATAAGAGTCAAGCAAGCAAGTCAAGACCTTATTTGCTTTGTGCTAATCCCACCCATTCCCCATCCCCTTATTCTTTCTGTTTACCTTCTTCAACTGCAGGCAAAATGTTAGTAGTTTTTTCTGTTGCCCTGATTTAGATACTATAGAATGCCTCTTAGTTTATTATTTTCATCTCACTGCCTACAACACCAAACTGAGATTTGTGATGGAGTACTGGAAAGCTGTACTGCTCTGTAGCTGCACAAGGAGTTATATTCAACTGTAAAAGCCTGGATTGTTTTTTTTTTAATGCTATATAGTAAAAGCTGTGTTAACAGTAACAACATGCAAACAGAAGGAAGAAGAATTTAGCAAAAGAAAATGGCAAGATGGAAAGGATGTGAAGAATAGACACACAGCCTCTCTACAAGCTTTCAGTAGATGTTTATTTTCTTGTGCCAGCTCTATTAAGAGATTTCCCAAGAGCAATTCTAAATATATTTCTTTAAAGGCAGCACTACAATTCTTCTCAATGATCTGTATAACAGGGTAACGTTTCTCAGAAATATATATTTGATTTCTAACTCCCCCCATATTTCAAGGCAATTTTTGTTACCCAGATGGGAGTTAGGAGCTTAAATGCCTGTGTGGATCTGCCCCAGCTCGAGGGTCATTTTACAAAGAAAACCTAGCCTAGCAGGTTTTTCTCAGATGCCTTGTATTTTTGGTTTTCTGAACAGGCACATAATTCTTATACAAAATCAACATGCACTGCTGGAGCTGTACTGATGGTTGGCTCAGCACAACACAATATCCGCACACAAGTCCTACAGCCTCTTTCGTTCTTTGCAAATACCAGTAATCAGGAAACGGTCTACAACAGCAGGTGAAACATCAAAAAACATTTAACTAGCTGTGTACACCCTCATCATTTAATAAAAATGATGTGCTTTTCTAAAATACCATAACTTTACTATCTGTTCAATAGCAGCAAAATCTTAGCCACCAAAAGATTATTTCACAATCTACACTTACATCACCTTATATAAGGACTTCCTTGCACTCCTGCATTTAAGTAAATTCAAGCTCTGTCAAAATTTAAGTCTCAGAGAGACCTATTTGCTCTACAAAATTGTTTTGATAATCAGGTAACTAGAATTCTTTTCTTGCTATCACAACCTGATGTTTCATGCTTACTGATACTGATCCAAGTAGGCTCCCTGCTTCAATTCCAAGTTTATGCAACTACGTTGTGCCATTTCAGACATTGGAATAGGCTGCCCAGGGAAATGGTTGAGTCACCATCCCTGGAGGTATTCAAAAAGCGAGTAGACAGGGTACTTCAGGACATGGTTTAGTGGGCATGGTTGATGGTTGGACTCAATGATCTTGAAGGTCTTTTCCAACCTAAATGATTCTGTGATTCTATTTCCAATACACTCAGTTACACAAATCTCCACCTCGTTTTTGAAATGGATGTATCCCAATTCTGCAAGGAGTTCATTGCAAGGAGTGATCACAGTGAGAAAGGAGGGGTACATGCAAGCATCTGGGAGCAATAAGCTCTTCAGTTAGAGGAACGAGAGTTTCTATACCCTCATTTCCTTCCATTCTCTTTAATATAGCACACTACAAAGAAAATTTCCAGGGGCCCAGCCTGCTCTGTAACATCTGTTCTACAGTACTCAAATGAGCTGCCGTCACAAATAAAAAGATATTTTAGAAAGGTCTGTCAAAAATAGAGACAGAAAAATATAAAATACCTTACTTTAACTACCACTGTTTTATCACTTTTAAGGGCATTAAGTGTAAGTTCTCTGAAAAATGTATTCCCTAAGCACACAGATTGTGGCAGCCAGATCTTCTTCTATACAGTTTTCCTTTTTTGTTATTTAGTCTTCATAAACTTTACTATAACAGAGAAAAAGAAGCCTCTCCTCCTTTTTATTTTTCTTTTAATATACTCCAAAAGACTACAGCCTTGTTTTCTCAGCATTCTCTCCGCGCATGTACTTTTCAAGCTGTTACACTCAAAGAGATGCCACTGTATTTCAAAAAACAATTTAATCAACAGTATCCATGTCTTTGTTTACATTTATAAACATCAAAACAATAGTTTGTTGATAAGGACAAACACAGACAATAGCAGCTTCTTAGACATTTATATTAACTTGCAAGTACGGTATTTAGGATTACTGACTAGTCGTCCTGGACGTTTACACTTCTCTCTTCAATATCTACAAAGTTTCTCATCTCCACCCATATTATCAGTACCTGTTCCCTTGAATTTTTCAGAATACTTTCCATATAAATAAGGTTACCAATTTTGGGGCTGACTTAGATAAATTTCCCTCCTCCCTTTCACCCCTGAGCCTTCTGCCAGTAAAGACAACCTGCCTACAATTTCCTGACAGAGAGCAGCCCAGGGAGAACAGCAGCTGCCCCATAGGCATTCCCAGCCTATGTAGTTCCACAAAGGCCACGAGACATCCAGAGTACAGGGCTACCAAGCACACACAGCTCAGTTACATGGTGCATGTGCAGCGAGACCTATGGATCCAGGCTTTGCCAACTTGCTGTCAACACCTTAGCCAATGATCACGTGAAAATGAACACAAAGAATATCTGCTTCTTAGATATTTATAGTAACTTGCAAGAATAATAAGATCATTCCAGAATCCAGGATGTCCCCATGTCTGGTACTATTTCCCTCTGGGAGAATGAGCAGGACTTGCTAAGCTCTGTTCTGTGTGGAGCAGAGAGAATCAACATTTGGAACTTTTACTTTGCATGGCAAGTAGAGAGGAGCATTACACTCTAGAGTTTTGTCCCAGAAAATATAAAACATGAACACAGTAAACTCGGAACCCTTTAAAGAAAACTGAATTATGCTTGAAAGCAACAGAAAACCATATTGCTGAGTCACCTACAGTGCAGAAACTCTGGTCTATAATATTGTAGCCTGAAACAAAAATTGTTTTGCCCTGTACAAGAAAAAAAACAAACAGGAAATAATATTAAGATTATATTCTCCCGCCACCTACTCCAAGCCTCTCAGCTGAACAGCCTTTTACAATGCCCATATTAAAGACAGCCTCACAGATAACACAGATGGCTTTTCCATATATCTTAGAGGCTATAATTAATTATTTTTGCTATAACAAAGTTATGCATGAAACACCAGCCCACACCCATTGGGCACTTTTCTGAGTGCACTCAAGACACGACCACCTACATCTGTTCTTCCCCACCTCCCATACTTCTGTCTACTATTACTTCTATAAAGACAAGCTACAAAGAACACAGTTGTGAGAAATCTGGATTTCAGTTCTCTCATCACAAGATCTTAACTACAAGTGAGACCTCTCAAATATAAGACCAACATTTTATAGCAACTGGGTACATCTGCTAGATTCTCAAAACCTGAAAAGCTTTTGACAACTTATTTTCCCTTTTGCAGGGAACTGTTGTCTGGCTGGAAGAAAAAAATCCAGGTCCAACAACCAATTACGCACAAAACCTGTTACTGTTGACTCAGTCCAGCATGAAACAGACAGTGTTGTCTTTTCATGGAATAAAGCTTCTCTTAGCTCTCTCCACTTTGAAAGAAACAATTTTTATTCTTACATTTTCACATTTGAATACTCTGCTGCTCACCCTGTGGTGATATATTCTCTGCTACTCAGTATGAGTGGAGCTGTTGATATCCTCAGGCTTGAGCTATACTGATGCTCTGTCCTAATTTCCAACATTGTTAGACAGTACTGGCATAAAACCATCCGTTTGAGTCAAATCACAAAGTATGCTCAGATTTGAACTGGAAAGCCTGAAGCAGGTATATATTGCAACAGGACAAGCCACAACTTGAGACACTGATCCACATCTCACTGAAACTCTCCACTGACTTTGGCACTTGCTGGCCCAGCCCTTAATCCTGCAATAATCCCATCCTGCAGCAAAGACTGCAGCGAATGTTCTAGATGCTTCTTAAGGTAAACTATTAAACTACTGAGATATTAACAAAAATATTTGCATAGTAAATGTCACACTAGCCTCTCTGAATATAATCTGTAACCTTGACTATAGCTGTTACCTTATCATTGAAAACTAGAAGAGGAGAAAAAGTTTAAAGGACAGAATTTTAAAAACCTCTCTCACCTACCCACCAGCTCCTCCTGCCCCATGCTTGCCCTGCCTTAATGCACCTCCTTACTGTGGTGCTGCCACCCATCCAACATATCCTACTAAACCACAGCAATTTCAGAGTAACAGGGATTTTAGCTCTTTTTCCTCTTCTTACAAAGCATTAAGATTCACAGCCATTGAGCTCCTTAAAAATCCTACTGAGGAAAAGAGGAAGAAGGAAGGAAATCAGTTTAGCAAGTATATTTGAAGTCAAACAGAAATGAAAAAGTGAGCTTATGAAGCAAACAGAGGGTGTTTCACAGAAGAGACCCACACACAAGCAGGAAAAGCATGCCACCAAATGCACCATTACAAAGCAAATATGTTGAAAATAACATGAGAAGATCTTTGAGAAAATAAAACTATTTGAAAAGAGAAACTAATCATATGCAATCTACAGAAGCGCAGTTGGAAAAAATATTGCATCTTACAAGTAAGAATAAGCGTTTCTAGCTGGAAAGTAATAATTAAGAACAGATTCACTTTTTTCAAGTGCAATCATCCCCTTCAAGCTTACCTATGTCCTGTACTTAACTACTGTCTTTGAAATAGAAGTGTTTACATGTATTTGCTTGTTCTAAAAGCACACAGACCTCAGTGAGCACTGTCTTTTAAACCTAGCTCCCATATCCAATGCAGGAAGACACCAAGCAAACTTAAATAGCTGTATCTGCCTGTGAGGCCAACTTCTGCCATTCACACAAGTTGCTACTGAAGCAATGCCCTGTATGGGCTCCTAGCACAAACATGCTACACTATAATCAGCACCGCCCAAAGCCAGCATATGCAGCAATACAAGTCACCTTACTTCAATAGGGCTCCACCTGGTGCAACTGCAATACAGCTGGGAGCAAAGTTTTCCAGAGAGAAACACTTGTTACCATGACAAAGTTTAGGAGTATTATAATGCTGAAACTTTCCACAGCCTCTGCAGTGCATAACTTGTCATTACCGGAAGCAATATTTAGTCTTCACAAAGGCTTACAAAGAGTACTACTACTCAGTATAAAGGCAAAGGGTCATCTTTATTTAGTAGGATTTTAAATTTTAAAACTGATTAAATGCCTTATCACAAAGCAGAAAGACTACACAGGAAGATTCTACTGAATTGTGAAAAATTTCCAGATACTTTGCTTGGTTGTTGAGGTAACTTTGTGCAGGCCTGTCAGGTAGGGATTTTCTTGCTCCCCTTTGGATTTACTCACATTCAGAAAAAAGAAAACATCCACATTCTCAAGGAAACATTTAGAAGGATGAGTTGGCTCTGAAACTCTCAGTATTTTTCACCCAGTATCAGATCAGTAGGGTGCCAATTCTAGCCTACCTTTGGCTTCTTCAGGTATAACATTACAAAAAAGCTTGAATGCCCATTCTGAAAATTTCAAATTCACTGAGCAATGGTATTTTGAAGCTTCTTTGTCTTTTTAGCATTAGCCCGGACATCAGATTTCTTGTGCATTTATTAGCAAGTGCAAAAAGTTAAAAGGTTGCTCTTCTAAAAGAAACTTAGCTTTTAACCCCCCCACCTTAGCTGACAGTCCGCCCTCTACTCTTCCAGCAGCTGCAAACAAAAGGGTCCTTCTGTAATACTGCAAGTTACCTATTCTCTTCTACAGCACTATGACAACTAAGAGCCCACTTTCTTCTTTGATGTCTAGTATTTTATGTACCTGAAAATAATTTAATAATTTTCTCTACAAAGAAGTACTTCATACCTGTCAGAAAGAGACTACTGACTGAACTTTCCGGAGAACCTAAGCTTCTCACACAGCTGCAGGATGAGCTTTCAAAACACCACCCAGGTTACATGCTTTTGAAATACCACTCAGATTTGCTCAGCCTACTGAGGGAATTCTCCATTTTCCCTTCTTTACAACACATCCAAGTCTGGATATTTATAACCCATGGATCCAAGAAGTTTGTCCTAGCTGTCTAGTAGATGTTACAAGTCATTTTAATGCTGGCATGTCAGGCTTCAGTGCTCTTTATTAAGGAGAGCCACAAGCTCTACTGATTCAGGAAGAGAGTATTTCAATTGTTTATATTTAACATTTTCAATGAAAGCATAAGGAGTAGAAATTCAATTTTAAAGAGCTACACTCTTCTGTTGAGGCCAATCTGCTAGAGACAATACACCAGCCATAGCTGATGTTCACTAAACTTCCAATCTGTTAAACTAATTCAAGAATACTGTTGATTTTGAGGAAGTGGCATGCAATTCTTAAACAATTAGATAATAATCTTCATACAGATTAAAATGTGATGGAAGAAGAATGGAAGGCAAACTCAAAAAAGAATGGGTGAGAAGATGGGGGGAGTATAGTATGAAGTAAGAGACTCAAGAGAAGGGTCCCAGTTTCCAGAACATACCAATTGCCTGTCCATGAAAAAACACCTCACACAATGGAAACTACAGAGTAGGGGCTTGGGGGCAGGGGAAGAAACAGGACTGAAGGAACAAACACAATCAACACATAACCATGTGTCAATTTTTAACAGTATTGTCACCAGTGCCTACATCATCTCAAACACAGACTTGGGCAGATTGGTTCTACTCCTTAGCATGCATCTGGAAGACTGAAGGTAGTCACGCTTCCATACTTCTGTGAAACATTTTGAGACCTGTACTGTAAACAATAATAATTATTCCCAGCTTTACTTTTAATTGGGGAAGTGGTAAGAGCGCTGAAGAAAAGGTTTCAAAGTCTTAAATGCAATGGTAAAGTTATAACATACAACTGACTTTGCAAAAATTCTGTCTTAATTCATTGTGGCATAATTAGATGTTGCAGCTTTAAACCGTACAAATGACGACACATCACCAGATTTATTGCAACACTGACAGAAAATTTGCTGTTCTATTTACACTGCCTCGTGTTTAAGCTGCCTCTTTAAAAAACAAGTATGCTAAAGTTGTCATTGAAGCAGGTATGGTTTAACTTCTGTGATTCTCTGTTTGCCTAGATAAGACACTTTTTCAAGAAGTGGCTTTTGGCACTGTGCCACAGAGACCAAGTCCAAGTAAATCCTTATTACACAGATCACTGACCTGAATCTACTGATACTCTTATAATCTTGCCCGTCAATCCAGCTGTCAGGCAAGCTCATTAAATCCCAGACATAAAGCATACACAATTTTAACTGAGAAAAAAGTCACAGAGCTTTCAAAATGGCCATTTAAAAACTTCTACCATTACCTTTCCTCAAAAACAATGAAAAACTATTTCTGTTTCTCTGAGACTTGTTACCAAAACTCAAAACTATGTTCCTTTAAGGTGGGGGGAAAAAAAGCCACACACAAAAGGCAACTTAACTAGCTGACTCCTACTTCTTAAACACATTAAGTCAATTAATTTGTGCAATGGTTTGTTTTTTAAAAACTGTTCCAAAAATTGAAATGCAACATGACAAAACTTAACTGTAATATTAAGCCAGATTTAAACAACTGTAAGCCTTATATTACAACCTTATGAACACAGTACCTGTAACATAATAACTTACTATCAAAACATTCTCACAATGGTATTGCTAAATAAAAATCACCACACTGATTTCTATGCAGCTATGACACCACTAGGTTTGCCACTTGTCAGAGATTTAAAATGTTTAAATAGGTATTCCCTTCATGAACTTGAGCGTCAGAAAACTTAACTTGAAAGTTTCACAAACCCATCTTAGATTTTGTATGTATTAGAGAAACCATGATTAAAAAAGCATGGATCTTGATTGTGGATTTTTTTTTCTTATTTTAGATCTGATGACAGACCTGGATTACCAGCTCTCCATGCTGTTTGATAATCCACAGCTACATCAGGATGTAGCAGTACACATTTCAAATAGTTGTTCCTTTTAATAACGGAAACGCAGAAACTAGACTTGGTTGGGGGAGCTGTTTGTTTTAAATACTCTCCTTTTTTCAGGAAGAGGCTTCCTTCAGCAGCTCAAAGAGCCTGTAGACAAGGACTAAAAAGGCAGCTTCCTGGGTCTGACTTTGTTTTGTACCTCAAAAGCAAAATAAAACAAAATCCAGCCTAATGAGGTGGCAAGCCCAGAAGTCACAAGCGTTAGCAGGATGTTATTACAGCACCAAAAACAATGGAAAAGATGAACATACACATAATTTATTATTCCTACCTTCCAAATACTTAGAGACTTTCTCCATTCGAACTGCCATATGGTAAAGAGAATGAACAGAAAGATGCAACGTTTAGCTTTAAAATAATTTACAGAAAACAAGCCAAAAGAAATCTGGAGTTGTGATTATTAGTAGTACAAAGGAAGTTATTTGTCCGAACCTGAGGTTAGGTCAGATCCTCTGTTCTTTTTATCTTCTACTATTTCATAGAACGGGCCTATTACTTGCAGTAATTCTTCAACTTTGTCCGTCATTGGCATACTCTCAAGAATCTGCACAAGTCCAAAATATGAAGCATCTTATGAAACAGCATTTCAATGATTCATTCATTTCAACTGATTTTAGAAACTGCTGGTCATTGTAAAACTCAGTAGCATTTCACTAAGTCACTTAACACGTTATTCTGATTTTTTTAGTGGTGTTTTTGGCTTTTTTTTTTTTTTACTAAAGAAAACAACATAAACCTAATTTACCAAAAAATAATCTTAACTAGCTGTATTAACTTTTTTTAGGTGAAGGGAAGATGGGAGAGTTAATGCATTTGCCACCACTAAAGGACCGCCTCAACACAGTATTAGTAGACCTTGGAATCCATTATTTCAGCAATTTCAAACTAAACCAACTCAAAGTTCAACAGGCTGCTGTTATCTGATGCAATTTATTTTATAGACAAGTTTTCCCACAAAGAAAATGAAACTGAAAGACTTTTTTTCTTAGAGGATTCTTTGTATTTGTCAAACCCTGCCATCTTCAATGGAATGTAAAGAGCAGATCAAAAGTTCCCTACTGGATCCATCTAGACCCAAACAACAAAATGGACAGAATAGAGCAGAACTGGGACAGTGCAAAGACATACTTAGCAGAGCAAACTAGAACCAAATTCTGCTCTTGAAGTCATTTGGAGCTCTTCCTTTGATGAAAAACTCCTTCATTTTAAATTACAAAACCAATACCATTGATCATCTGATAGGAATGCAAAATCTTTACCCTAAAATAGATTAAACAGAGGAGATTCAATAATTTAATATTATTTTAAAAGCATACAATATTATTGTCCCATTCTAGTTTAAGTCCTTTCAACCAAGCTTTTTGCCAATAGCTTTGTTCCTCTTTCATGCTCTACTTTTTAAATTATTTAAAAGAGACAACAGCTATAGGAGGAGATTCAGGTAGAAGCAAACTAACCACCACAGTACACCTCCTCCTCCAGAAGAGCACTAAGAAAGCAACAGTTGGAGGTACAAGTTGCCACAGAACACACTGCTCAAAAGCACCAAGCACATCACTAAGTAGTAGAAGCAAAAGCTACAGAATTACTTCACAAAGCAGGAGCTCCAGGCAGGCTAGCATATAACAAGTCAACACTTGCAAATCAATCAAGGATACCAAGAGACAACGATCCTATCAAAGCGCATTTTCATTGCCACTTCTCTGATCTATTCAGTGCATATAATTCATTCCATATTCGTTAGAAAGAAATGCTCAGTGCTCAGATACAGAGCTGGATATGAACCAGAGACAGGACAGTTTTGTGATTTTTTTTTCTTTAATTTTTTTTTAACTTCAATACCATTGAGAGAAACAAGAAACCTATTCTAGAATAACACTTGTATTTGCTATGTATTTACTTCTATAGTCTGCACTGTAAAGTGTTTCATCCGTGCACATCTATGATGTCTGCACATTAACTGTTCTTCATCTAAACACACCTCAATATACTCTCTGCAACTTGGAGCAATTCTTAGAATCTTACCACACAATTTCTGTTAAACTAAGAGTTTTGTAACTGTTAGCTTTTAGGTGAGCAAGAAAAGAACATATACTTCCACAAAAAAAAAAAAAATTGCTTACTTATATAGCCACTAGGCATAACATGCAATCTTAAAATCTGAAAGTGCAAAGTAAGTTAAACTACAACAATTACATATCCCGAACTACTGTTTGCTTTGGATGTCAGACAATGCACGTATGAAGATTCTTGTTTTAAATTAGAAACACCATATAGTGTTAACACTTCTTTATTCTAAGATATCACTCATTTCTAATATATAACAAAACAATATATCTGAAGTGTAAATAAATGAGTTTAAACAGTATTGCAATATAAAATTTCAGAAATGCTACTTGGAAGATAAATTAACCATATACAAAATGCACCTGACCTCAGACTGATCTTAGCTAAGACTAAGACACATTTGGTCATCTCCCACCAGCACCTCAAAACCTCACCCAGACACATTCCTCAACAGCTGCAATTTTCAAGGCTACCACATGAAGGGAAATAAAAGTATCTCGTGACAGGGTCATTTGATGCATGTATAGCCCAAACACAATGTGCAAAAGCTAGGGACATGCCCCAGGGGCAGGGGGCAGGATACAGCAATCTTATACACCCCTAAACACAGTCCTGTGATACCAGTATACAAGTGGTTTTTTGCCCCCTTAGATATGGATACCTATGCAGCAACAGCAGAATGCCCACAGTAACACCACAAGGATTAGTTCAGTATGTGCTGATAGAACAACCCAGTGGATCCATTTGAAATGCACTTCCATTGACATTTCAAGCAGAATTAAATGGGTTGGGAAAAGCTGAAGCTGGTATTTCAAATGTGAGAGCTGAAACAGCACCAAAGCAGGGTAAACAGATTGCCCAGTTTCAAAGCTGAGCGAGGCAAGAAGTCATTTGCTCTCCAATCCTTACATGTAATCTGTACAGAGGCAGAATATTTGTGCTTCACTAGGGTCAAGTAAGTAGACTTCCTCACAAGAGGCTTACTAGGGTTTTCTTAGAACAAACATTGCAGTTTCACTTAAGTTTTAGTGTCCTAACCAAACCAGTTACTGCACTGAAAAAAAATAAGGTACTCTACTGAAGTATTAACACATTCTGAATCCAATATTTGTAATGAAGCACTAAATCTTGTGGCACACATTCAAAATGAATTACTAAAATTTAGTGGATTTTTGACCAAATTAATAATATTTGGCCTTCTGTGTTTTCTGGATTAGTTTATTTTTCATTTTAAAAGCAGCTACAATAATACCACCAAAATTACAGACAGGAAAAAGAACAGTAGTCAGACTCCAGCTCCTCGCCTAGTAAAAGTTTTTGTTGTATCAATCATTAAACATGTTAAGAGTTCAATGTCAAGTTAGTGGCTGAGGACAAAAGCAAGTGTATTCGGAGTAGAACTTACATTTTCTCTCCTTGATGCTAATCTCATTATATTACTAAATTACAATTATACTTTTATCCGGATTGACAGTAAATAATCTTTAAACCGGTAAGGCCACCTAGAAGAGCTTCAGTGAAAAGACTGCAGTGAAAAGGGTTAGTTAATAAAAAACAAGAATCTTTAATTCTGAATGTTTACTTTAGTTAATGCTGCAATTTCTGCTTAATATAGTAACTATGACTATTTACAAGTTACACATCTATTCCAAAAAAGACAGACCAAATTACTCAGTTCTAACTGTTTGACTGCAACTGTAATATACATGAAATTTTTTCATGAGAAGTACAGAAAATTTAGGTTGCTGAGTTCTTGAAAAAAAATCAAAGACAATTAAGTTTACATATTTGATTATAGTCATGTCTCCAGTCATAAGAGTGAGACTCTTGCTCCTGAAGTCCTTCTGGAGGGTTGGTTTTCTTCCTTTCTAAGATAAGGATCACTTACCTCTCTCAACTCTGAGAACTGAGGCAGTTCGTAGTAAATCAGCTTTTTTTGTTGTTGTACTTTAAGTTCCACTGTTTTCCCCACCGCCTCCTTTATCATGATCTCAATACTTCAATTTCTTTAGCTCTGTCATTTAAGTTTCATATCAGCTAGAGCTCTCATGTTTCTCTGAAAACAACCCAAATTCTACAGGTTTGGAAGGAACTAAGTAGTTTTCTTCTCCCCGTGGGCCAAACAGTATAGTACTGAAATGTAACAGTTCACGTAGGGAATAACGCATTTGGAGCTTTGACAGTAGTAGTCAGCAAGAACCTCCTCACGCTCCCTAATTTCTTTCTGGAACATTTGTTCTAGAAGATCCTTTCTGCTCATTAGTAAACTTACCTTCTTCATTTCTTCAACATAGGCTATCATGGCTTCTTCTTTGGACATGTCTCCCAAGGCACTCCAAGCATCCCTAGGAAAAAGTTGCATACAGCTTCAGTATCTTCAGGGCCTACTGGATTTTTTTAGCCTGGCCTTAAGTAGGTCAGTTATGTAATGCCCAAAGTTTCTCCGATACAAATAAAATGCAACAACAATTCACAATTTCTTTTTTTTTTATTTAAAGTCCAAACATATAATTTGCTAGGATAATCACATAGTGGTACATCAACAAAGAAGCAACAAACTGAACAGCCTGGAGACTGAAGAGTTCCTCACTGACCAGCTATGATCTTGTATCCTGTAAGTTGTTAACAAGCCCAGAAAGGAGACACACACACATTTCCCTTTTGATTAGGTTGATTTTTTTTTTTTTTTAAGACCCTCTGCTGCCGCAAAAGAGCAGGCACAGAGACTTCAGCCAGTACTTACAAACAGTTGTCAGCAAGTTAGAACAGGCTACAAGAGAAACCTGTGCTTTTGAGTTTAGCAATTGGGAAAAGACACATCAGTCTAGCAGGCAAATGGTTTAACCATTGCCCTCCCCTGCCAGTTACTACAGCAGCTACTTATGACCTAAAAAAAAAAATAATTTTAAAATCTCCCCCTCTCCAACTCTGCAGAACAGAAGACTCCAATCAAATTCATCAGAATATTGCACAAGGAATCTGTCAGAACACAGACTGGAATAAAACATTTCCTTAGTCTTGCACTTGATTTGACACCATCCCTTCCTCTTGCCAGAGTATTTGTCCCACTTACAGCAAAACCCCAAGGTTGGTGGCTCACATTTCAGCTACAACCAACCAGGTGGGTGGAAGCTTAGTGCCCTAGTCCTCTGCAAAGATACCCCCTTCACCCTGACTTGGGGAGACTGGGGAGGAAGGAAGAAAGAAGAAAAGAAGTCAAAGGAGTAATTTCACAGATCCCAAGACAACCATGACCATAAAGACAGCAATAATACTTGTTCTTCAGGACAAATCGTTGTTAAAATATAATAAGCAAAGCATTCACATGGCTTTTCAAACAGATCTTAGCAATTTGATGAATCAGAAGTCTTCCCAGCACAAGGAAAATACAGACAGTGGGAAGCCCTGCCACTAAGCAGACAAGCCAGAAAGACACATGAACCAGACCTCTCCCCAAGAGCCTGAAGCTGTATCAATGGCTGTCAAGGAGCACTTACTTCGGGCTCATGTCATACTTGACAACTTAAGAAGGAAGAATTCCAGACACTCATCCACATCACTCATTCTGCAGAGCACCTACAATTTCGCTCTACAACATTGGACACTGCAGAGGTACCATGATGGTGCTTGCTCAAGAAAAACCTGCCCACCTGCAGAACCCGAGGGAATGTTTTCACCTGCCACTCTGAGAAGTTGTAGGTTATCTGAGCTAGAAAGTTGGAACGCAAGACAGAAAACAAATTCAAGCATCGAAGGTTGTGAATGCTCTTTTTTAAGAGAGAAATAAACTCAATGAACTCTTCCTCCAAGTGCCACTCTTCTAAAGATCTCCACTCTGAGCATTAAAAATAAAAACCCCAAAACCAAAAAACAAACACAAAACAAACAAAAACCAAAACAATAACTCATGAAAAGTTACCATTTATATCTACCAATTGGATCCCAAAATCCAGGTCGTGGGATGTTACAGGGTCCTTGGGTTGCTTGCTTATAAAAGCTATAGAACTTCAGCATCATTTCATTCGTTGGCTGGAATGAACCTAGTGAAAGCATTTTAAAATACAATTAAATTGTAATCAAGAATATTAACGAGTATTTTACAAGCTTAGTACTTCTGTGAGAAAATAGCCTGCAGTTTGTTACAGCCTGTAACAGTTTAAGTCAACAGAGAAGATCTTCACTTCATCTACCACGAACCAGCACCACTGACAATATTTACTTTACAAACAGCAAGTTTCAGATTGAGTTTAAGGGACTATAACCTTTACTATTCATAAGGTCAGACTCCACAATTAGAATTAAAAAAAAAAAAAAAGTATTAAGTAATATAAAGCAAGTGTCCTTTCACTCAGTTTAAAGGGACAGGTTTAGCTCCCAGTAAACAAAGTATCTTGCAAGTCACTTTACTGTTACAAACAGTAACTTATTGAAAGACTCCTGAACTTAACAAAAACAAACAAACAAACAAAAAAAACCCAACCAAACCAAAACAACAAAACCAAAAGACAGCCTTCCAAGGTGTTTTTGTTTACTTTGGGTATTTGACAGCACTTTCAATAACAGTTTTGCTGTATCTCCTGTTATTATTTTCTCTTCTTCCTTTGTAGAACACACTTTTGTAGAGGTAGAAAATGTAAATACAAAACTGTAACAGCTGGCAGGGAAGACTCATAACCAATCCATTAAATCAAATACTTTGAGGTCCGATTCTAGTCACTAGGAGAAGTTTACAGCGACCTTTACCTTAGTACCTCAGCAAAGCCAGTTTTACTTACACCAGAATTAATGACGCATGTAATAACCAACTATTTTTTTTTTATTACTCTTATCAAAAAAATATATTCCGATTTTTTTTTTTTTTTTTTTTTGCTTTTTCGTTCTGTTAACTCTTTCAGCAGAGAGAACGCGTGCTAACAGCTCTGAAGCCGGCAAACCAACTTCAGGATTTCAGGGGGGAAGAGGCCCTTCCCCGGCGTTCCCCGCACCGCGGGGAGCTGACAGGCCCCCTCCTCCAGGCGCCTGGCTGCCGAACTTCTGTCCTGGGCTCGGAAGCCCCCGAACCGGCGGTTGCTTCAGGAGAGGCCAACGGGCAGCACTAAGACAGAGGCTCCCCAGCGGTTCTCCAGCCGCCGCCGGGGCGGCTGAGGGAGCGCGGCCCTACCGCCCCGGCCTGAGCCAGCCGGCGGGCCGCGCCACCGCCCCTGCCCGGGCGCCGCTCGCCCCGGAGAAAGCGGCCGGCGGCAGGAGAGGGGCCTCGCCTCCCCCCGCCCTCCGGGCCCTGCCCGCCTCGCAGGTGCCAGCCGGGCGGCCAGGCCCCGCGCCGGTGCCACCGGACTCCCCCCCCGCCCCGCCGCCCCCCAGGCCGCACTCACCATTTTTGGGCAGGCTCTGGATCACCTTCACGGCCGCCTCGAACCTGGTGGCGTGCACGGAGCCGGTCTCCGCCATGTCCCCGTCCCGTCCCCTCACCGCCCGCCGCCTCCTGCTCGGCCGCCGGGCCGCGTCCGGCGGGGCGGGCTCGGCTCGGCTCGGCTCAGCCCAGCCTCCCTCCTCACGGCGCCTGCAGCCGACTGCACGGGAGAAGGGCTGAGAGGCGCCGGGCCACAGGCAGCCACCCCCCGGCGGCAGCGGGGCGGGGTGCCCGGCCCCGGCCCTCCCCCTCCGGCAGGGCTGGGCGCAACCCGCCCAGCTCCTCGGACCGGCCTCTCCCCGCGGGCCGAGCGCGGCCTAGCAACACCCCAGCCCACAGCCCACCCCTACCTTCGCCCCGGCTTCAGGCGCCCATGTTAGGTCTCCCACGGAGGCGCCCTTCCCTTCCCCTCCCCTCCCCTCCCTTCGCCTCCTCTCCTCCTCTCCTCTCGCACCGCCCCGAGGCCGCCAGGGGCTCGCCGGGAAACGTAGTCCGCGGCCCGCGGCACGGCCGGGCCCCACACGGGTGTCCCCGCCGCCTGTCCCCTCTCAGCGCCTTCTCTTCCTCCCGCCGCCATGGCAGGCCGCTGCCTCTCCGGCAAGCCCCCTCGCAGCGAAGGGCGAGGGCTGCGCGGAGGCGGCCGGCTGGCTCCGCCGGCCAGGCTGAGGCCGAGGAGAAGCCCCTGGGCCGGCCTGTCCCCAGGAGCCTCCCGGAGCTGCTCTGGGTGATGGCGGGTTCGGTCTTGGGGCCCGAGAAGCCGTCCAAGTGCTGATCCCGGGGAGCCTCTCCCGTGTGCACTGAGGGAACGGTTCTCTCCTTTTTTTTTTTTCAATTTTTTTTTTCCTTGTTTCTTTTTCTCTGGTTCCTTCCTCTTCCCACCCTTTCTCTTCCTTGCTTGTATACATGATAATGAACATTTCAAAACGTGCCGTAATCCACCCATTTTATGGACCTCGGTTATCCTCAGGAGACCCACCGCCACCCTGGCAGTCTGCTTTGTTGCGTCCTCCCCTCCTCACAGCCATCCTCCTACGCATGCCTAGTTCCACATAATTCACCTAAATTACCACGGTAGCCACATATTTTTGTAACAGCTTTAATGACTAATATTTACATCAAAATTTTAGGCATGAGATTTTAAAAGCGTACAACCCAGGGAGCAACTATTTCCGTGGTACTCGGAGACGAGGGTGAATACCAGTACAGTACCACCAGCTAGCTCAGTAGCTAAATAAATGAATGGCCTTATTCAAAAGCACTGCACATCCAGCGCTCTACGAAGTCAAACAAAAGTATACTGAACCAACTGCTTTTGTAGCAAGTGGAATAATTTACCCAGTAAGCAACAGGATGAATTAATAGCCTCTTTGAATAGAATCGAGTACAAAATCCTGGCATTCGAGTCAGTTCATTTATCTGGTACACAATATATATTTTAAATTCCTCTGAAGGCAGTTGTGTGCTCACAGTATATGCCCTCTGGTGGGAAATAAAAGCTCGAGAGAGAGGGAATTAGAGCAGATCAGCCCCTACTCTGCTGAGCTAGTACATTCCACAGGGTCAGCAGCCAGCTGGCCAGGGGAGAGCTTTGCTGGAGAGAAGCTGACACTTCCAGAGGTGTTCTGATAGGATTCCCCACACTGGGCGAACGATGAACCTGTGCTACGAACACCACTGTTCCACTCACGTGAACGTTACAGATTAATTTCTCTGAATTTTTTGTTTCGAGTGCTAGATTGTGAGCTTCATACTAAGATCTATCATCTTCTTTATCCATGAAGGTAGGTAGGAATGACAGAAGCTCAGATCAAAGGGAAGTGTTTGTTTGAAGATAAGTGGGTCTCTGTATAAATACAGATACTTTGAGCATCCAAGGAGTTAACTGCAAAAAAGTAATAAAAAAATTAAGGGCCTTTTGTGAGGCCAGCTGATGTGTAAATTCTCTTTACCTGAGGAAATCTATAATGATGTTTGTCATTTTAATTGATTTAAGAGAAATGCAGTCTGCATTTTTATAATGAATGTTCCCAGACTTTCACTGGAAGTAGGCTTTAAAAGAGATGCAAATGACAACCTATTTAATGGCTGTGCACAGAAATGGAAGCTGCCCTCTTTGCACTGAAGATGTGTGAGAATGTGAGGTCTGCAGATCCAGAATGAGGCATCTGAAGTAACCCAAAATAATCAGTACCATTATGCTCTGAGACAAGGATGAAATAGTAAATGAGAGGCAAATTTTGAGCACTGGTGAGCCTGTGAGAACATATCACAACTAGTTAATTTAAATGCTTATATATAATACTAATTAGCATTGCTATTAGCTGTCCCTATGTATATATTTTGCATTCTCATTGCAGTGACTTCCATGTAGGGTTAACAATAATCGAATGTGGAGTACAGGTAATAAAGGAGACCCTCTCATCTGTCGCAGACATCCAGGAATGGAGCTGCAGCTTTATCTCAAGCTGAGGATCTAGACTCCATTCTTTAGGGAACAAAATTAGATGACGTTTCTCTGTTGCCTGCTGAGTATCTATTGGGAACAACCAAATGCTTGTAAAATCTAATTATAATCTATGTGTTGAACTGGGCTGTGTTTCTATTGCTCTGCAAGAGCAGACTCCAAAGCAATCATAAGCATGACCAGCTCTTATTCTTCTTTTGATCCAATGTATGAGAAGCTAAACATGGGGAACTCTGATAGAAAGACTGACCAGTGACGCCCATTAGTTGAGATGCAAGAGAGGAGAGACCATGGTACTCTGCTACCAGTGTGATTTGGCAGTAAGCGCAACGTGTGACACTTAACATGTCTGAGTGCTTTGCTGTCCTCACACTTCTCTTCACTTGGTGTTTCACAAACTACTTATGGAAAGCCTGTGAACTGCTGATGTGAGGCATTCCTGGCAATGTTGAGATACATAAAAGCTTGTATGGAACCATGCTGTTGTAATCACTGAAGGAGTACACTTAAGGGATGTCTGGAGAAAAGGCAGACAAGCGTGGTCCTGAATGTGACCTTGGACCTATCAGATGGATTAGGGATGGTTATCGAGTCCAGTGGTGTTATGGCACAGGATAGCGTTTCAAAGTCTGATGTGTTGAGCTACCTTACAATCCTCATTTTGTGCTGTGTGTAAGCTGCCACTGTCCCTTCATGTTGTTCTCATTTGTATCCCAGGTCTGCCTTAGTTTTCTAGCAGTTGCTTCCAGTGCCAAGCTACACCCCAGTCCAGCTTGAAGAGCACCTTCATTTTACTTGAGGGACAAAGGAGTCAGTTAAATTATGCAAGTGAAAAGCAGAAACTGGAACCAATTATGCCTATTGCTCCCTCAAGGGTCTGAATCATAGCAGTGTATTTTACAGAAATATTTTTAAATGGTTCTTAAGAAAGTAGACCATAGTCTCATATGCATTATGAGCAAGTTCTGTAAGCTACCAGATCCAAGAGCATGTAATTTTAGCAAAGCTTACTTTTTGAAGTATGTAATCCAGCAGGGAGAGAGAATGAATTATTTAAAACCTAATAGTCGTAATTATGAAGAACTAAATTAGCATTACAATTTCTAAGTCAAATCTGCATGCTGATGAAGAATGGAAAGATGTTGTCTAAGAAGGGTAGAGCTTTTCATATGGAGTAGTTTTCTACATTGTTTACAGTAGAAAAGTTAATATATCAAACGACATTGACTTACAGGATTTTGTAATGAAATCATGAAGGATATTTGTGTCAAAATGAACAGCTCTGGAGAAAGAGAACTATTTGCCTATCATGAATATGGCAAAAACAGCAGCTGAAGTTTGTCCACCTATGTAGGCCAATCCCTGTTCTTCAGGAAAAGCCCTTTGGGCAAAGGACTAGTTTGACACAAGAACGCTTTTGGGGATGGAAGTTTCCTTGTGAGGTTCAGATACCCCCCTTAATAACTCAACTAGAAATACTGATTCATTTCACAGTTGGGGATTAAGTAATGGAATTATTTTTAACCATTATTAACGGCAGCTGCTTTGCCTAAGGATTAAGTTCCATGTTATCAAAGGCGTTAAAGGTAATATATCCCATTTAAAATCTCTTTTGAGCTATTCAATTCAGGTATCTCAGGTAACCAATATTTTGAGCCACATTTTTGTTTCCCTCCATGCCTCCCCATGTCTCACATATTTCAAAAAAGAAAATGCAGTAACAAAAGTATAAGCTTAGATCTATTTCATAAAATGCTCTTTGAAGAACAAGATATGATCATACTTCCAAAGATGTTTTGCAACATTTAACTTTGCATTGAACTATACAGTACTTATGAAGTCAAAACCTTTTACAGGTTTGTATCTTTGTAGGTCTAAACATAACGCAGTGCCTTATTGCGTCTTAAGCCCCTCTTTTTTTCTCCAAGTTTACATTCATTTCTTTTATGAAACTTTTAATAAAGTTCAGTTTTCCTTATTGCCTCAAGGTATTTTTCTTGTAGAGCCAGCAAACAGTTACAACAGAATTGTTCAGATTTCACATACTGTAGAAAGAACATTTAAAAATCCTGTTCCCTTACACAGCCATGAACTGAGCTTTGAAAAGTGTGTAGTTTCATCTTGCAACAGTGACAAACTGTGTCTTATTATAAACAACAGCAGCAGACAGCTCATAACAAATACTTATTCTTTCCCCTTCAGTAAAAAATACCGTATCTGGAGGTCAAATTGTGCTGTCATATGCAGTGATATATATTTGCAGTTACTTGGTTGATTTAGGGATATTTATGGTGTTGCACATTTTCATAATGCAAATGAGTAGAATTCGACTCTGAAAAATCTTAACTATGTCTGGTATATTATTTCTGTTTTGATGTTTGTGCTTCTTATCTTCACGACTACTGCTGCTAAAGTTTTAGAAGCCTATCCTCGTGTAATTTGCCTCTTGGGAATAGCTAACAAAATACTGTGACTCTATCATATTAATGTGCTTATGCAATGGCATATTTATAGCCAGACAGTTCTTGTGACTTTTTTTTTATTTCAATATCTGGAAGGGAAAAAACAAAAACGCCCTTAGTTTATGCGCGTTCTTTTAAAATTCTAGCAAAGGAAGGTTATTGTTCTTTCTAGCAAATCTGAAAAATGACTTTGTGGAAATGTTTTCATGACACTTTTACCAGCATGCAAAACCTGGAATACAACTGGCAAAGATAACTGAACTCAAGCGTTTTCAGGCCTGTATCTATCATTTTGGATATCTATTCAGGCAGAAAATATACCACTGTGGTTTTGGTCAATGGATTTCAATAACCTAATCTAACAGATTAAGGGTGATTTACTGGAGTGAGTCCTCCAACAAACAAGCTCTCAGAAGGATTTAAGACTGAGTTTAATTGGGTGTCTCAGCACAGGACCACCACTTCATTACAATCCCCATAAACACCCAGCTCTGTTGCTGTGCGAGTCCTAGTAAAAACTCAGACTTCCTTAGAAGCCAGTGCCAGCTAGACACTTTTTCCAGCTATAAACCATGGCTTTTTCACTCTCGTGTTCAGGTCAGGTCTGGTACTGGACATTATCCAAGGAAGTTTATCTGGGAAGCTTTATTGAGAAAGAAATTTGACACTCAGGAACTGTTTCAGTTTATACTGTTAGATTATTTCTGCTCAACTGAAATAAAGGAGTCACCCCTGCTTCAGAGTTTTGGGGTGATAAGGCCTGCCCATTTTACTGAGGTGAAGGAGACAGGTGAACTACAGCAATGTACAGCATCTCAAGATCAGAAACTCCCACGTTTTGCCATTTAAAACAGAGTACTAATTCTTAGGCTGAGAATTCTTAAGCAAAAAATTATTGGATGAATAAACAGGATTGGATGAAAACTTAGGAAATTAAGTGTCTTAAGTGGCTTTTTACGTTTCTTTGCACTAAAATATTCTGCTTACTATAAAATATGTTCAGCATGAGAAGCTTAATATCAAAGCTTCTGTAAATGCTGGAAAGGCTAATGAAGAAAGACAGCTGTCAGTTCTTGTTCCCCAAAAAGTAGGAAAAAAATAATCAAAGAACCTGCTGACTAGTTTTCTAAGTAAATTACTGTTGGTTTCTAGAAGAACACCAAGAAACAGAGACAATGGAGCTGTGTGAAATAAAAATGATCATTGAATCCACAGAAGTGTTTGGGTACACCTAAACAGAGGTGTTTAAAGGTCAAGTCACTCTGCTGCGGATGAAGGTGGAAATGCAGCCCTAAACTAAGCGGGGAGCTGGGCAGCCACATCACTGTGACGACAGTTACGTTGGAGTCTGTTTGTCACACTGAGTAATCTAACAAAGGGCAGAGGGCAGTTTCAGGAGGCATTATAAGTCTTAAACCGAAGATGTACCCATTAAAGAGACCAAGTCTTCGGTGTCATACAGATCACTTTAAAACCCTGAAATCAAATATTAGTACTACAAATTTGCCATACAAAAGAAACAGAACAACAAAATATGCCCTGTTTCTTTTATTTGTTTGCCTAGCTTTTGTTATCAGTTTTTAATCTTTCTGTAGCTTTGTTTGCCAGATTAGAGAGCTCACTATTATCCTCCTGAAGGGTTCTCCAAGAATCCTATGAATCCTTATAAATAGAAATCAAACAACCCCTTGATTTCCTTCATTTAGAATTGAATTCACTGATGCTTTCACTCCAGTAAAATTAATTCTTTCATTCTTATGTCTTTCCAATATTTTAACCTCTTTCTTGAATCATAGATACTACTGCTAGGTACAGTGATGCAGGAATACTTGTATTAATGTCAGAGGCAATAGAGAACTGAGGTATTGCCTTCTCCAAACTCAATATTCTCATTCGTATGTCTGGAATTCATTGACCCTTTTGGATGTAGAGGAGTATGAGGGCCTCAAATCACAGGAGCCTCATACCCTACTTGTAGCTGAGGACCCACATTTTAAGTGTGTACTCTTAAAGCTTTCATTTGGAGTGATGGAACGGTATTTGGTTGTATTCCATCACACTATTTTTGCAGCTAGCTTATCAGATTATTCTATCATGTCAGTCTGTTCTTTTAATTATTTGTCACTCTCCTAATCACTGTGCTCTCTGCAAATTTTATCAGCAGTGATTTTATTGTTTTCTTGTAGGTTATTCAAAATAAGTTAAACAATAAGGAGTCAAGGTCAGTTCACCCTTTATGACCACATTTGAACTCTGTCAGTCATTTTTTTTATTTAATATGCACCATTATGATTTTCTATTACAATAATAATTTATTTAAAAAATTTTTAATGTAGTTTCTCAATCAACATTTTATGCGGTCAGATATTTTACAAAGTGTAAATATATTTCTACAACACAGTTACATTTATCTATCAAACTTGTATTCTCACAGAAAAGGATATTGAGTTGTCCTGAGTATATGTTCACTTGTCCATACATTCCTATTGATTTGCATTAATTAAATTATCCTTCTTTAATTCTTTCTTAATGGAATCTCCTGTCAGTCATCCTGTTGTATACTTGGGATCAATATTATGTTGATAGAACTACTACCTATATATCTTTTTTCAATATTGGCACAACCTTTGCTTTCTTTCAGTGCTCTGGAACTCCTCCAATGTTTGAAAACTGATTGAGAATGAATATTAACAGTCCATGATGCTCTTTGCTGGCTCATTTAAAACTCTTGGATGTGATTAATCTGTACATGCTGATTTAAGAAGATCTAAATTTAGACCTGCAGATAACTAGACCTCCCTTATTTTCCTTTTAATATAAATAAAAAATTGGGTTTTAAACACTGTGATTAAAGATCTCTTTTTATTGCTCTGTTCACTCTCCTGATATTTTACTGTTTCACTGTCTCTTCAAAATCCTGCAGGTGGAAGGACCTCTGAAATTCTAAAGATTTTTTTTATAAAGGGAGCTACACATTTCTTTGCAGATGACCTTTGACTTCTATGAACGCTTGGGATAAATGTCTGTCAGCTACCTTAGCAAATCATGCATTATAAGCAGCTCAATCCTGTTTCTAACCTTTGCAGGAGGGAGTTGTTGTTCATTTTTCACTTAATAACTTTTGGTGTGCTTTCTCATTCTTTTGCGTGGTAGTTCTTAAAAAAAAAAAGTGTCTTAAAAAATAATGCTTTTGACTAGTAGGGCTGTCTATCCCAAAGTCTAAATTTCTATGTCATGATAAATGTACTGTGGACACTACTTACTGACTTCCTTTTTCCAAAAGTTTTAGAAATATTTAAATCTTTGGAAAAAGTACATGAACATATTTCTGTTTTATAATAGAGAAAACAATGTAATGATCAATTATATACACATATATTTGTACATACATAATATATAAAGCAGTGATCTTATATATGGAATTGATGACTACATTATGAGCTGTTGGTAAAAGCAATATAGTAGTTTTAAACAGATCAAAGGAAGAGACTGGAGAGCCCGTTCCTCCCTGGATTAGGTGGGTTGTGCTGTGGCTCATGTGGCAGTGGGGTGCTTTCTTAGCTGCACAAGCCTTCTGACACCACTTCCACCACAGCTCCCCCTTTCTTCTGTATAAACAAATCCAAAACTGCTTGAGGGGCAGAGGAAGGAACGAGAGACATTCACAATACAGAGATTAAACTGCTGTAACCACAGCCCAAATACGTGTCTTTTGAAGATAAAATAGCAGTTGTGCTGACTAAGTCTGTGATTATGCACATGTTCAGGCTCAACATCCTAAGCATCCCACTGATTTTGCAATAGTAAAATTAAGTCCTGTGTACATTTACAAGGTGGAGCTCTTGGCTGTGAGAAATCCTGGCCTTGTGTTTTTCTTCTGCCACCTGCCATTACCTTTATTTCTTGACTCAGATTTGCATTCACAGTAGGACTCACAGATAGATATTTTCTAAATCATTGTGAAGGAGTTTCATGTGTGCTGGATGCTGTCATCTGCATCTCTAAAGCATCATTGTAGTATATTTCATTAAAAAGTCTCTATGACATAACTGGTATAGGGAATTGATAACAGAGTATGCACAAAAATGATAAAATTATTACATTTTTTGCCTTATATGTTAAAAATAGGAAGTTGTCTTACATGTCTTGAAATGGGAAGTTTGGGGGTACAAAGAAGCAGGACAAGTCCCCACATAATGGATCTGCATACTTTACATTATTGAAAAGAGGTATAGAAAAGGAGTTAGGAATGACTTGAGAAAACACATTGAAAACAGTTGTATTAAAAGTAAATTAAGGCTCATGCCCACCCTAGAAAGCAGCTCTCTGGTGCCTGCTCAGTCATTCCAAATGGACTATCTTTACTTCCTCCAGTCTGCACCTCCTTCTCATGTGCCTCAAATTATATGCTTCCTGGTGGGGCCCACCATATTCAGAGCAGTTTGTTAACACACTGAAGCTTGTTAAAATGCATACCATGTGTGCACAAAATGTCTTCATTTATCAGATTAACTCACAGATCAGGCACTATTCAAAAGAGCAGAATAGTGCTAGAACAAGGGTGTCAACTCATCCTGTAGTGAAACTGAATTCCCCCTTCAGTCAAAGGCTGGAAATTAAAAACAAAGTAGACACAAATGACAAATTTCCAAGTTTTGCCCTCTTTTAATTGACAGAGTTAAATGACATTTTAATAAGTAAATCCATTTTTAAACCTCTTTCCACAAGCACAGGCGACATTCACATATTCCCTGCCAGCTACTTCCAAGATGGGTGAAGAGGTGACCATCTCCTGCGCATCCACAGCTGCTGATTGCTGCCCCTCCAGTCTGCCTCTGCAACTGCTCTCGTAAATGTTCCTCCACTCATTTCAGTCAGAGTAAACCAGGTTCAGTCAAACAGTTTAAAAGTGCTGACCAAGTCCTTGCTCCAGATTTGTCTTGATGGGGCTGTGTGAGGATGGCCAAGCCTTGGCTACAAAACCATGCCAGCACAAGCCTCTTGCAGATGTTTTAAGAAACCTCCTTGGTCATGGCACTGTTGGTATTGTCACAGGGGTTAGTTACACCATCCTGTAGTGAAGCAGCAGGCTCCCACAGCTGAGCTGAAGCACTTTGGCAACATAGTAACAGGTATTTCTGTCCTGCTAGAGCACACTTTTTGTTTTATTGGTGCTTTTGTATTTATGAGGTAGATGTGCTCATTCATTCACACCTACAGAGAAGTCAGGTGTGTCCTAAATATCTGGATTAGGTAGGTAGATAGGATCAATTCTTTCATCCCGCTGTGACATAATTTCATTCATGTAATGTGGCCCTCCCTGAATAATAGACATGGCAGTATGTTTTATAGTAAACAAATTTCTATCCTTTTCTTTCTACAAGTATGATGTTGAGAAATGGTTGAGCAAAACCAAGTAACTTTAACTGGTAGGAGAAGATATGCTAAATTATCCTGGATTAATTATTGAGTAATATAATCACATATCAAAACAGATTTCCAAATGTCAGGAATAGTGAGAAGGAAGAAATACTATTCATACCAACCCTCCAGTTAGAATCAGAGACTTATATATTGCCTCTGTGTCCTGAATTTAGCTTTCAGATTACAGATTTATATGAAAACAAACCTTCTTCTGACTAAATCTCTTCCTAATAACCAACAGAGAAGGTTAAGAAATACAAGTTATATCAAATACAGTTTGCAGTTTTAGCCACCATCATGTAAAACAACTAGTGTATTGCTTTAATAAATAAATACATGCCACTGAGGGCAAAACATATTCTTTCATTATTTTGAAGTTTTCCTACACAAATTTAGAAGACAAATGATATGAGAGATCTGCTTTGGGGGAGGTGGGGGGAAACACACAAAACCAGCCTGCTATTGTGAGATTTCTGACATACATTAAGGCATAAATTAGACATTTATATAATTGTTTTGGTATTACCCTGCATAGGAAACCTCTTATTTCATGATGAATAAGCCTTTTTACTTATTCTATCTTTTGTAGCTTGTGAGCTACTTTGAGACAAAATACTTCCTTTTATTTGATTAATAACTTTCACACAAAAATGGTTATGCATTGCACAGCATAATTTATACAGTCTATTTTGTGAATAAGCCCTAGCAATGGATTAGACATGAATTGTTAGGTTGTTGCTGTAACGCTTATTCCTAGGCACTTATAAGTAAATATATTCCCCTGTGGCTTCACTAAACCTTGGTAAAGTACATTTGTATGGAAATCTGTGAAAAGTCATATGGCAATGCCACCCTTAGCATTGCACAAGTTGTGCAGTACCATAGTGGGCCGTGGAACAGCCTGAGAGCTGATGTATTGGAAGCTCCAGGCCATTTTCAGTAGGGACATTTAACATTAGAGAGCATAAAAAGCTAGACTATGAAGTACAGAGAACAATTTTGCCATATTCAAGAGATGGACTGGATGCCCTGCAAGGCCTTCCTATTAATATCTTCTGATATACACAATATTCTCATAGTCATTTGCTAACTCTGACTAATATTGCTTAAGGGGTAAAATAAGTGATACTCTGATCCAGAAAATGCAGGTGTCTGCCATGTGCCAAGGGAATGGTTAGTAGCTACCAGCCTAACACTAGTGTGTGCTGGCCAGTGGTGACCATGCTGGAAGGTAGCAGGGTTGTGACACTGCTACTTTAACCAACACCACCTGGCTTTCAGCTGAAGTGCAGCAACAGAATAACTTAAGCTGTAGGCTTGTGTTACAGGTCGATGTAGTTTATATCCGTCACAGAACTGTAATGGAAAATCACTTTATAGCAATTTTATTGTTCTAATAGACTATTATAGCATGAGGCTATTGTAAATAATACTTAAAGAGGTAACTGAAATGAGGCTTTTTCAGTTATGAAGACATAATATCTTTGAATGAGGTATCATATGTCGGATTTGCTGCTCTTGTCCTAATGCAGAACAAGAAAGCATTTGAATACTGAATTCTTTTATCTGAACTGAGATGAGGAACCTTTCAGGCCACACAATAAAAACCATTAAAAATCATGTATATTAGCCTTTTGAGCAAAGATATTCAGCCCAATTTTTTTTTGACAAAACTTTTTTGCTTCCACTGGAAACCAAAAGAGTTTTCAAAAGAGAGCCTGTTTCAACAAATTTCTAGGATAAAAAAGACCTACCCCCTTTATTAGCTTGTATGACGATACCCAGCCAAGTATCACGCTGTGAGATCATAAGATGATGGTACTCACTAGGTAATTAACTGGTCAATATATTGTTTCAACCTGGTAAGAGTTTGGTGTGGTCAACATCAGTACCAACATCAGGATTTGATTTTTCAGATCCACAGCAAATGACCTTTACATAGCAGGAGTAATTGGCAATAATTGTAGACTGTAGTCCACAGTTTTCTGTGAATGTTTTGGCTATTGTGAGAAAACAAGAGAAAATAAGTTCCTGAGTCCAAGTCTATGTCCTGTGTGGGAAGTATCTCTAGTTTTTTAGTGCTCTCCTCAGCCTGCCTGTTATTCACCATGATCACCCATCCTGTTATACCACGTACCTAAACAACCTGCATCTCATCACAGTTCCTCTTGACCTATTCTCCTCCTCTTTCACACTTGTTCATGCCCCTTCTTTCTGGCCCCTGCAAACTCCTCCACTACTTCTTGTCCCAGAATTCATCATACTGTTACACTCCAGGTGCCAGGGGATACAATCCCTCTGTACCATTATCCATCACAGTGATATTATGTGTTCAAAAAAAAAAAAAAAAATGCAGAGAAAATCCCCTGGCCTCTGCAGTGCACAGTCAAACATCATCAGCATAGCCCAATTCCTCAGCAGATGTATCTTAACTCATAAAAATTCTACTGAGACTATGCAAATATATTGCTTTTAGAATCTTAGGAATTAACCAAATGTTGTCAGGTTTTCTCAGGAAGAGCAGGAGGTATGGCCCTGAAACGACCTTCTGCCAAATTTGAAAGTCCTCATTCAAAATACAGAGCTGCTGGGGGTTTAACCTCTTGGCTGAAATATTTGTAATGGATTCAATAGAAAGCATTTATTCTTATTTCTGCCTCACAAATTCCCTGAAGGGGAAAAATAAAGTCTGAAATAGAAATATGTGCTACTAGGGCTAAATTAAGACTGACAAAGGTGTGAGCAACTGAAAGCAAAGCATTACAGGGGGAAACTTAACTACAAATTTCACATACAGTACAGTGAGGTGTCTATACTATATCTTCCATGTAAAACAACATCTTGATCTCTTTCGCAGTCAGAACAGTATTAAATAAATCTTTTTTCCTTAGTCTATAAGCAAGGATATCTAGTTATGAGACATCTTCCAATTGACGTAAAACCCTAGATAGGCTCCACCTTATACACCGAAGAAATTTTGAGAAGTACAAACATGTCAGACACAGAGTGAAGGGTCAGACATTTAAAGAGAAGTGATGGCAAGCATAATTAATCCACTTCATACTCAGAATTATTTTAAAGAACAATAGAAACATTTTTAATACTGAGTAAGTATGTATTTATTACACGATAGTGTTTAAAAGTCCCCAACCCTTTAGGAAACACACTGGCCAGAAAAATACTGTGGGATTATTATGGTTATGATCAAATAAGTTGAAACATTCACAGCTAATGTTGACATCAAATAGTTGAGCATAGCAGGAAGCTGCCATTGGTAATTTACATATTCACTTCTAATTGCGCCTGTGTATCATACAGATCGTTCATATTTGCATTTGCTGCCCTCTGAACCAAGTCATTTTCCAGTGGCATATATTCACTTTCACTGCAGGTAACTTTCATTAGTGGTAATTAAAGGACAATTTCTACTGCATTGTGCTACAGAAAACAATAAGCGGTTGCTGAGATTGATTAATATCTAAACTAAGTTTGAGACATGTAATCAATCTCATAGGCACAAGAGATTGTTCCTGTTATGTAATGAAAAGTAGCAGGAAAGAAAAACCCTATTTATTCTAAACAGCCAATGCTTACCCTTTAAATTCTGTTGGATTGCACTAAATGGCCTGATTTATTTTTAAATGTTCCCAACAGAGAATAGCCTCAGTCTATGTGTAATGACTTTTTACCCTCATTATCTGCACAGTCTGTGTTTGGGTTCTGACTGGGACAATGCCAAGGAGGATGTCAATGTTATCTTAGTGTGGAAATGATTTTCTAGTAGACAACTGCATCTGAGGGTTGCTGTGCATCCAATCCCATTCCTTCTGCTTTCAATGCCTATTGAAGATACTCCTTTTCAAGTACTGCTCAACCCCTTAGACTCAATGCAGCTTCCAGTTGAAGCTTTACTGTTTCACTGGGAGCTGGAACAGACCCAATAACTGTAATGTGTTTTTACTTGCTGAAAAAAAATACTATTATACTGTGCCTTATTTTGCCATCCAAATATTATGCTGAGAAATACTATCACTGCAGAATTGCTGTCAAATATTTATTTTTATTGGGAAAATAGCACTCTTTCTGTAGTAGCATGATGTTATCATTTAATTATTTTTTCTTTTCTGCTTTATGATGGAAAGCTGCAATTCAATGAAGTATATATTTAAATGCAAAAGAGGCATACCAATTAATCAGTACAGAATACGAATGCTTTTAATCTGCATCAAAAAAACCTGTGGGGCTTAGAAAAACAGCAATCTTTTAAATAGAAAGTATGTAAAAGTAATTCCTAGCCATGCTTACATTTCCTCAAGTACAATGAAAAATGGCAATTGTGGAATTAAATTATCTTCACAATAATATATTCTTTTAAGGCTTTCCATTGTGCTAAGAACATTTTGATGAGTCTTTGATTTCTTTTTGTTTAGCATAAAAATGGACATACATAAATAATTTCAATTGATAAAATGTCAAAAATCCATAGAGATAGATCAAATGTTATCTCTGAAACACTGAAAACTGAAACATAGATGTTTACTGCTTTCTGGTTTTTACCCATCCAATTAACATACAGAAACTTAGTACTGAAGATAGGAAGTAAATTAGGCCAGAGATTGCAGTTAGTTATAGACATGATCATGGACTAATCAATTTTGAGGTACGTATAAACCAGATAATGGTATTACCACAGTCAACTCTCCATTTTCTGGGATCACAGGACACTGAGAACTGATGGAGAACAGAAAAACCTGGATATTAGAGATGCTCCAAGGAACACCAGATACACTTCAGTTCTGTATATAGTAAATATAGTCCAGAAGAGCTTATTAACTCTGGGTTCAGCACTAGCCAGCGGTCTCAAGACACCATTTGCAGTGCTGCATGAATTTGCAAAGCCATCTTAGGCTCTATGTCTCAAGGAAGCAGTTATATTCCTGATGACTCTGCAAATAATGTCTGAGCCAATAAGCTCCACTAAGCCTGGTGTGGCTCTACAGGTATATGCATTCACTCTGGAATATTTTTGTTTGAGTTATTCTCATAGCCGTTATCAAGTGGTGCAAAACAGAACAGAAATGGTGCTAATGGTGTTTTCAGACTTAAAGACATTTCTCAAGGGCTTGAACAGTGTTTTTTCCTGCTAGGGATGCTCACTCCAAAGCGCTAAGCAAGCAGGACACTGCTGACATAGGGCATCCACCTTTTAGTGCCCACTTTCAAGTCAGGGACACAGGAGACTTGCCTTTGGATCTGCTATATTCCCTTTCACTGCTAATTATCCAAATATTACTTTATCCCAGGCAAGGTGTCTTTCTGTCTGCTTTTGCTCTATGCAGGGTAAAAACCCTTTCCCAGGAAAAGTTTTATTTCACATATACACCTCAAAGAGAGTCTTCCATTTTAAAGGACTGGGATCCTCCAACAAACAGCTATTTTATCAGGAATAATGATAAATGCCTTCTAATGAGTGGGCCAAACCTGCATGGGTCTATTCAGAAAGCTGACTTTCACTCAGTGCCTACCCCTTGCAATGGGATTGATTCTTTTCATATTTAAACTACCCCCCCCCCCAAAGCCATGAAATAAAAGAAGGCCAAAAAACATTTGCTAATGAAAAGGATTACCGCCAGAAATCCACCTCCTGCTTTAAGTGGTTGTTTTAAAGCCAGCCCTTCCTCAAAATGTTTTTATAACAAAATAGTTTAGCCTTATTTGTTACTGGTGCAAGAAGCAAGCCATCTTGTCATTTGTCACACAATGTCCATGTTATCTGGTTTAGGTCTAAGAAGAAAGAAATGGGCTTCTTCCGCATATGTATGGCTGCATCACCAGGGTCTGGATCCTCCATTTTTCCCTTGCTCTTAGGACAGTGGATACCTTCTTTGCCTTGGCAGTATTTTGAGTGATTAAGAAGATAAGCCTACCTTGTGATGAGCAGCTGGAAGTGACAGCAGCAGAAGGGACCTAGATCAGGAGCCGGGAACAGAAGATATGAGAGGAATTCTTTGATGCAGTGAAAATGGAAAAGCAAAGTCAGGAGGCAACCTGGTGGCTGGAGGCTGAGCTGAGAAAGATGAAAGAATGAAGACCAAAATGAAAGAGGCCAAAGGAACAGGGAATCTGGCAGAACATGGGAGGGGAACAACCGAGATGACAGATTGAGAAAAGGGTAGTGGAGGTGAGAGGAAAGGAAGGACTGTTGACACCAGAGCACTGCTGAGGAGCAAAGATACGCACACAGGAGGAATGAAGAGGAGAGTTTTGTGAAAAATGAGGTTGAGACAGAAGGCAAATCCTGCAAGTGAAGATATATTAGAGGAGAAAGGTCATGTCAAAATACAGTAAAACTGTTTATTTTTGTGCCGCACTTATCTTGTGCATTCTCAAAGCTGCAATTTTGAATCTTATTATTTTTGTGCTCTCCAGCAGCTCAGGCTGCCTAGCAATGCCTGTCTGGCTTGTGCTGGCTCTGCCGCACAAGCTCACCGGCTGCCTAGCAACTGGCAGGGTGGTGCGATGGGGTCCCTGGACCAGGCTCAGGGATGCAGCCCTACCCCAAACACCCCTGCTCCCACAGCAAGGCAGGAGGAAGCATCTCCAGTTGTTATAGCTGTGATGAAAACCTTAAAAAAAAAAATTAATTGGAAAAAAGGTCATGCAGAGGTGCCCACAAGAGTGCAGAGAGCCTGACAAATTGTCTTTGAGAAGTGGGAACAGCCCCATTCATCTCTGCAATATTCAGACACCCCGTGACGATAACTGAAATACCAATACGGTTAATTATTCTGGTTCTTAAGTATGGCTCTGTGGGCTGGATCTAAAGCACAGGAAAGCAAACCAATGCAGCTATGTGGCTTCTTGGGCAACTACCTCTAGTTTGGTGTAGGATATACCAAAAAGGCAACTTTTGGTCCCAGGAAAAAAATAAATTAAGTATTCACACAGGATTGTCCCACTACAGCCACACTTGTGTAACTATATCACTGTAATCAACAAAATTTTTGTACAAGAACATGATATTTGGCATTTGGGAGTAGAGCTGATGTGGCTGATCTGAACAGGGCCTGTGTCTTCTGTGCTTCCAGCTGCCCCCCTCAGATCCCTCATCTCCCTTTCCATTGCACTGTCAAAAACGCTTGTGCAGCTAAACAACCAAATCAGGAACTGATCCAGCTGAGAAACAGTCCAACAAAGAATAAAGACCTATTTTCCAATCAACAGTACTGAAGCAAGTACTGTTCCCAAGGCAAAAACAAAGACATATGTCAATCTATGGCCTAGAAAAGGGAATAGACAGTTACAGAGCTACACAAATTACAGTGCAGGAGAAGTTGCTTTGATGCTGCTACTTTGATGCTGCTCTAAACAGGTGCATTTAGAATACAGTCACATTTTTTTCTCTCAGTCAAAAATGGGTTGTGTCCCGGAAGGACAGCATTGCCCCTGGAGATCATCATGCCCCATTGAGAAGGAGCAAATCTCAGATGGACAGTTGAGACACTGAGATGTATATAAGCACATTTTACTCTCCATGGAATCTCATTCAGGTGATCGTTTGGGTAGAGTTTGAAGAGCATCATTACATTTTTTCCTCTACCAGTCCAGCTGCCCCAGCCAGGAAAATTTTCATTCCCAGCTCTCTTGCACACTTGAAGTATCTTGGGTAAGTTAGCTAGCTTTTCCTTCTAATCAGCAGTTTATTGTCTGGAGCAATGGGAAAGTGTGATAATTAAAAAAAAAAGAAACAAAACAGAATAAAATAATTTCTACAGAAAAACCCAGTGAATGCAGTTCAGACACACTCTAGTGTCTTCAGCAAATGTCAGCTCAAGTCCAAGATTTATTGGCTCTGGCTTAGTGCTGGTTCTGATAGATTTGGCTAGCACTTGCACAGCTACCCAAATGTCTCTGTGCTTTCAGGTGCCTTGGAATCCCTCGGTGTACACACCATGCACACTCATGGAGCCAGCTTGGGTCTATCGCATCTGAGCCAATAAACCCTCCAAGAACCTCAGACATGAGGAACACACTGCAAAGACACTCAAGTGACCTTGCAGAGAGTAATTTTGAAAGCAGGAGGGCTAGCATGGGGCAGGAGCTAATAAGGCCTGCTGATCTAATTAGTTGAGCACGTCCGCACCACAATTCCCAGTGCATCTTGCATTGTGTGGCCCTCGCAGCAGTACTGCTGCGGTTGTATGGCACTAACTTAGAAAGTCCTGCTGGAGGTGGCTTAGCTCAGCGTGGAGCCAGTTTGGGTGTTTCTGTATGTACCACAGGTCTATCCACCAAGCATTGGGGTAACACCCGGCTGTGCCAGGAAGGCTGAAGAAAAGTCACAATGCAGACGTCACAAGGTGGCGCTCTTTCACGCCGTCTTCCAAGGTCTTCTTGCGTTGCAAGCACATCTTGACGTAGAGTCGGTAGGTTTTTTGGTTCGTGCAAGGCCTTTTGGGTCGACATCCGTTGGAGGGAAGGGGGCTGTAAGCCCTCCTGGAGCCTCTGCTCTACTGCTTGAGGTGGGTGCGTTTCCCGGGAGCCAGCACTGCCCCGCTCAGCTGCTGTCCTGCCACCTGCTTGTAGGACTAGGTTGCCCACTGAAGTGAAGCACGGTACATTTAGCAAAACACACACACCACTGATTTTTCTCATACTGAAAAAAGTTGACACGCAAGGTTCCACAAATCTGCCGTCTCTTGGTACAGGGGCAGCAATAACATTTTAAGAAGAGCCGACAACAGTTGTGCTACATTTGAGGATGTTAACAGCTTCCATGAAGTCAGTCTGTGATCTGTAGGCAATTACAGACTCATCCAAGCCAATGGGTGTTAAGTAATTTGCAGCCAGACTGAATAGAGAAATCAAATTTGTCTTTATATTATGATAGCTGGAAACAAGGAGAAGCCAGTACCCAAGATGGTTTCTGATCACACTTGCCCTGGGACCCATTAAAAGCTTGTCTATATCTCAATACTGTTGCAGATCAAATTTAATTATTTTACATTAAAAGGGTATTTGGAATCCAAAATAAAATGTTCTATTGGAAATTACATGCTGTCCTAAAGAGAGTTATTGAAGCCACTTTGGAAACAATTTTGCTAAGCTGCCAAATGAATTAACAGTCAGAAGATAGCAATGTAGATGCATTTCCATCCCACAGCAAGTGCTGTGAATGTACCAGCTCCTTTCTGTGCTGTCCCAGACAGCATTCAAGCATCTCTCAGCACTTGTCTAGCTGTTTCCACCCAGGGGGTGGTTTTTTGTAACTCCAGTTGCAAAGACCTTCCCAGGCTCCCTACCATTCATCCTCATTTCCACAGTTCTAGACCAAGATGCTGGACTTTGCTGACCTCAGAGGGGAAGGGAGACCTATTTTTCCTCCCTCCACCTTGATTTAGAGACATCAGCAGGTGTACCAAAGGATCCCGACCAGAACTGTTTTCAGTGCTGCAAACAGAAGATAGACTCCAGAGGACTCGCAAAATACCACACAATTATGCAGAGAAGAGGCAGTCTGCTCGTACTATAATGTATCTGAGAATATTTTTTTCTGAAACGTGCTGACTTTTCACCACTGTGTGCGTTTCTCTGGGACAACTACTAAAATGCAAGGACTAATGCCAGTTGTGTTGGTAACTGCATACACACAGCACACAAAGCCAAGGCATGAATAATGGGCCTTGGAGACAGCTTCTTCTGGGCCTGTTACTCATTGCAAAGGTAGGCTTGGGCATCCCAGCGTAGAAGCCACTTGCTGTTATTGGCTTTTCTTCTGCTATGATCACAGAAACAGGATTTTGCTTACAAAAGAAAACACATGCAAGAAAGATTGTACTAAATAATCACCAGACCCTTATCTTCCACACCTTTGCAATAACCTGAGGAGGCCCTGAACAATGATTAATAACGGAGGTAAAAGAGTGGCAGGAATAATGTGTTTACCTCAGCCAAATATTTAAGTTCTTCTTATGAAACTAAACCCAGAAAAACACTAATTGTCAATTACTACTTCTGGGCAGGCCTTCACAAAGATGTACGCAGCTTAGATTCAGTATTTCTCCCTCCCCCTTGGGATAACTCGCTGGGAAGGGACTAATTACCCCGACCGTGATGCTCCTGTCGTTTTAGCAGTTTTGTTGTCATCTTATGAGATTTCTAGCCTGACGTGAGGCTGGATAACCAGTGCAGCGCTTCCCTCCCAGACCCTTATGGCTTCTCCTGAAGAGAGGCGCTGCCTCAGGGCAGCACTGGTGGGGCTGGGGCTTTTTTGGAGGGGAACGAAGGAAGAACACAAGCGTCTCCCCTCGTCTCTAGAGGCCCAGACGAGCAACCCGACGCCCCTGCTGCCGCCCTCCCGCCGCTCTCCGCAGCGGCCGGGCGGGGCAGGCAACCCTCCTCACCGCCATCTCCCCGCCACAGCCGCCCCGCCTCACCCCGCGCATGCGCCCTGCGCGGCGCGGCGCTGCCTACAGCTCCCGGCTTGCTTTGCAAAGCGGGGGTGTTTTTTTTCTTTTTTTTTTTTTTAATCTTTTTTTTTTTTTTTTTTTTTTTTTCCCCTCCTCTCCCCTCGGAGGGGGAAGGATGGGTGGGGAAAGCGAGAGCTCACGAAAGCGAGGCGAGGAGGAATCCCACAATACCAGGCGGGTTGCGAGCCCGGCGCTGCCGCTGTCTCTTTAATGCAAGAGGAAGCGATGCGGAGGGGTGGAAAATGGCAGAGTTGCAGATGTTGCTAGAGGAGGAAATCCCTTCTGGCAAGCGGGCTCTGCTCGAGAGCTACCAGAACCTCACTCGAGTCGCCGACTACTGCGAAAACAACTACATCCAGGTGAGGGGCGGCGGGGCAGCGCACCGGGGCCGGCGGTGGGGCGGGGAGGCTCGGCTGGGCTCGGCTCTCCGGTGCGGGCGGCGGGGCCGGAGCCGCCTGAGGGGCAGCGCGGCGCCCGGCAGCCCCCGCCGCGGCGCCCGGCAGCCCCCGCCGCGGCGCCCGGCAGCCCCCGCCGCGGCTCCCCGCCCCGCAGCCGTTCCCCCGCGTTTGCCTTTTCTTTCAACTTTTTCCAGCCGAACGACCGGGCTTCCCCCCCCCCCCCTCCCCACCCCCGCTCCGCTCCGGAGGGGAAGGGAGGGGGTTATTATGTCAGTCCGGCTCGGAGGGTGTGTCTTTTTTATTTTTCCCCCTTTTTTAGTTTTTTTTTTAATTTTTCCTCCGTATTTATTTATTATGAGTCACATCCCGGAGACCTCCCTGGGGTGGGGGGGTGAGGGGGGCGTGAGGGCCGGTGAGCCCTCTCCGTGTGGCCGGCTCGGAGCCGGTATCTCAGGTTTCCTCCTCGCTTCCCGGCGGCGCGGCTCCCTCCTCCGGGGGAAGCCGGCGGGGCCCCGGGGTGGCGGTTGGTGACGGTTGCTGAGGCGGGCAGCGCCGCGCCGCTCCGCGCAACGCCCCCCCCTCCCCCGTCCCCGTCCCCTCACCCGCGCGCCTCACGTGGAGCGCGAGGCGCGGGTGCCGGCCGGCCCCTCCGCCAGAGCCGCGCCGGCAGCGCGGGGCCGCCATCCGCAGCGGCGGCGGGCGTTTGGGGAGCGGAAGGGGGCCCCGCACACGCGTGACATCACGTAATTCAGTCATCGGGGCGGGGGAGATCCGCGGTGGGAACCGTGCGCCGGGCCGAGGGAACGGCGTTGTTGGCGCGGCGCGCCGAGGGTCCGCATCGCCGCAAGGAGCGGTTTGCGGGGGCAGGAAGCTGCCCGCGTACAGGCACCGATGTGCGAGCGTGAGGTGTTTCAAAATGGCAATCTGTGCCTCTCGCAGGCTTCGCAGTTCGAACACCCTACAACAATAATTTCAGGCCGGGGCTCTGATGCTGGAGGAGGCTCCATCGGTTGTAGCGTGTCTCCACCAGTCGGTGTGGATTTTTTTTTCTTTCCCTAGGTTGCCAGTGCTTCTTGGCCTTGCTTTAAGTCTGTTTTTGTGAAGCTACTTTAAGCACAATCTACTATTATTATTTTTTCAGGTTTTGCAGCACATAACTGTAGGTCTGTATATTTGGTCATCCAGATGTGTGTACAGAACCATCCAGAGATGCTCAAATTCAACTTTTTTTTTTTAATAAAAAATTTCAAGGGAAAAGCAAATAAACTCCACTTTACTTACTTGTAATGTGAACTTGTTGAACCTAATGCTAGGCTACCTGTGATGAGTATTTAATACAGGTTATTAAATTCTCTGGCATCCATCATTGTTGGTAAGCTGTCTTACTGGTTTCAGTAGTGGAGCAGCAAATTTGAAAACACAGCTTTAATAATATGAAGTGATTTTTTTTTTTTTTTTTTAAATGAGCTACTTGGATTAAAACAGGTCTAAGAAGCCATATTTTTTAGATTTTGTGTGTGAGTGTGTGTGTGTGGTATGTGAGGTAGTATGAGTTAATGTCTATTTACTCTTCCGAGTTGTTTGCTCCACCCAAAGAAAGCTGCTGATATAAATGCTTCTAAGAGGCGAGGTTCATTTGGTTTTACTCATGGGAAATATGACAAATACATGAACATAGTAATTGCAGCACAAGTTTTGACCTGTCTCCTGCTCCTGACTCTTTCCTTATGTCAGAAAGTTACAGAGAATCTTCAGTTACATAATT
Source organism: Buteo buteo (assembly GCF_964188355.1). Taxonomy (NCBI): domain Eukaryota; kingdom Metazoa; phylum Chordata; class Aves; order Accipitriformes; family Accipitridae; genus Buteo; species Buteo buteo. The sequence goes on from NC_134172.1 coordinate 18,763,608, forward strand.
TTCTTCAGAGTCCTAAAACTTGACTTTTCTTTCTTCGAGCAAACAAACAAAAAACCCCAACGTTTGAGCTAGTTCCCATCCAGTCATTTAGGGTGGTTTTTTTTTCTTTTTTTTTTTCTTAATTTGGTAGCTCATTTTCACCTCGGGTATCAAGGTCAGCTGGATGTGGGATTGGTACAGTCTGTTTTATCTGTGTACAGCTGTGTTTACCCCTTTTGAAAGGAAGCTGGATTTCTGAAATTCCTGATGAGGACTTGCGCAGTAGCTTTGAAAAATGTATACCTTGCTTGTATTGTACACGCATTGTACATTTACTCAGTAAAAATGGCAAGTATATTGATAAAATTACATGTATGTTTTTAATATGTGATGGAGGTGGGTTTTTTAATCAGCACTTTATACGAAGCCATCTGCTCTCCAGTTGGACTACTGAACAGATTATACTTCCAGTGCCTGTGGTGGGGCCACTGCAGGATTAGGCAATATGACACAGGGCACTGGGTTATGAGATTTGGGAGTGTGTGTGTGTGTGTGTGTGTGTGTGTGTGTGTATTGTGGGATGGGAAGGGAGGAAAGGCGAGGAAGAGGCTTAACCAACACATAATACAAAGTGTTTGTATTTAATGTAATTGAGCATTTTATAAAAAAGGCAGGCCGGAACAGAGAACCTGGCCATGAAGGGAGTATTAAAATAGTCCAGAAGTGGCTACCATTGTAACTTATCCTGTAGCACGTAACTGATTCAGTCTGGCCCCTTTGAGTTTGGATAGCTTTGAATTTGGAGAGTTTTCTCCCTTTCTGTCAGAAAGGCTGTGTTCCTTAGTAGGAAAACTTACTGTGCGCTGTCACCTGCTCGGCGTTGTGGCACCGAGGTGGACAAGTTTGTCTGACTATTCTGTGTGCTGGTGCTAACAATTTATAGTAATTGTAATAGCACTCAGGTATTTATTCAGAACTCTTGATGTTCTGTCTTATGTTCTATATTCTTTGCTCATTTAAGCAGGAAAGTAATTTCCCACCCCCAGTATTGCTGTATTCAAATTATATCTGTATTTTTGGATCTGAAAACATTATGAATCTTGTTTTGCCTTTTTCACTTAATCTGGGAATAATTCTAATAAATTTTCAGTTGTGCTGATTTTTTTTGAAGAGAACTTGTCTTCAGTGTCTTTAAGGATTCCTTAAAAAAAAAAAAAAAAAAGTAGGGGAGGAAAGGGGGGAAAAAAACCCTCACCTGGGTGGAACTTGGCTCCCCAGTGGTGAATGTAGCTCTATTAACAGTAAGCATCCTTTTACTGAAGCGTTTAGGAAAGATGACAGCATTCGGGATTCTCAGGTTGAAAACTGGGAAGCAGTTTCTTGCTAAGGCAAATCGTGAATAAATCAGAATGCCAGGCATGGACACAGTTTGCCCTCCAGACCATGTGTATTCTCGTTATCTAGAAGGTTTATCTGATAGGAAGGGAAAAGAATTCAGGAGAAGCAGAGCAAGTAAGTTTCTAAGGAAGACCTGCAGTGCTAAAAGGAAAGTACAGTATGGTGACAGTCTTGGGTGGGGGGATGGGAGAGGGAGAGAGAAAAAAGGGAAAGGAAACCAAATGTAGAAGTAGTAACTGAAGGAAGTTGTGATGTTATTGGTGGGGATTTTGGCTTTGACTAGAAGGAAAAAGGCATTATAAGTACACTACTGTATTTAATCTGTGACGATTTAAAATTGTTATGTTTCTGGTTGCAAGCTTCAGTGACAAGCAGGTAGAAAATTAGATTCCTGTTTTCTCTTAGATCAGAGACTTAAACTCAACAATTTTAAGAGCAGGATTTGAACCTCATCTTTAACTGGAAGCATGTTTTTTGTCTCCTGAAGTTTTTCTTGAATACAGAGAAATAACATTTTTCGTAATATTTTTCTAAATATGTTTTTCTGGCACTCTTTAGAATACTGGTATGACTCTGTTATGATGGAGATGTTTGCTTGTGAACTGGAATACCTTTATAATAATGTACAGTGAGATTAAGCAAGGGGAGGAGTGGTGAAAGTGTCTTACAAGGGAAATAAACTTCTTCATGGATGCCATATAAATGTAAGTTCCAGTACCTAATGCCTTCCCCAAATCCTTTTGCCTGCAAATAAAATCTGGGACTAGCCCCTTTCAGTGTGCGTGTAACCCTGAAAGGTTAGCTGAAAGTCTGTAGCATGAAGCTGAAGATAACTAGTGAGGAATTTCATCAGTATCCCAAACAGTATGAACTTTATCAGTACTAATACAGAAATAACATATGGAGTTAAAGCACTTACAGATCTTATTGTGATTCATCAGCTGAAAATATTAACTTCAGGAGAGATTTTCCAGTCAGTTTCCTGGCTGAATTGAATTATTTTCATTTTTTTAATGAACCTATTTACAATAACTAGCTTATGAAGCATTAGAATGACACAGGAAACCAGCATCTCCAGTGTTACTGCACTGATGACTTCCTTTTGAACAACTTCAGTTGACTCTTCAGAGGCCTCTCTGTGCTATAAAACACTGCTTACAACTCTCCCCTACTGACTAAATTAGATGTTTCTTACAGTCTTGTTTATGCATAGGTAGATAACATAGTTTTCATCAGTCTCTTTGCTTCTAGACCACTTGGGAAGATCCATTTGTAATTTTTTTTTTTAAGCTCAGATATGATTTTAATATGACTGTGAGAACCTCTAAATGAATGGCTTGGAATATGTATTAGTTACGTAAATTCTGATCTTGATGGCGTCTAGTGGGTAGATTCAGCAGCTTTAGAAAATAAATTAAGTGAAAGACCTTTTAAGGAAGTAAGTGCTGTGTTGCCTAAATGTGTGGTTTTTTTGTTGTCATGTAATTTCCTTCTGTAGCTTCCAACTGGTATATGGAAACTGAACGGTGAGTTAACAAGCTATTTTGGGTAAAATAGACAAAAGTAGGGACAAATTTCAGTTTGACTGCTATTACAAAAAATTTAAAGTCTCTTTCCAGTTGGTAGAAAAATAGATGTGTGGGGTTGAGCAGGTGTTGCATGCAAGAAGTTTCACACATCCTTACATTATCTTCCAGTATGCATATAGGAATCCTTTCTGTTTGATAGTTTGGATGTTTTGTAGTTCCTATAGAGCAGATAGTATGTACTGGAAAGGAAGTAACTTTTTTCGTGCTGTTTCTTTTTCCTTAAATGTTGGTAACTGCTCTGACACTTGATTTCCTTGCCTGGTGTGTGGAAAGTGGCTTAGCTTTAGTTCAGTACAAAGAAGTTCACTCAATGTCTAATTCAGGAAATGACCTGCTTTAAAAGGATAAACTTCTTAAATTGTCACTAATACAAATCTTTTACGTGCTGTGAGAACTTGCATGCTTTTATGTTCATAGGTTAATTAGTTTGTATTGAGAGTAAATACAGGGGTTTTTTCCCCCCCCCGGTTTCATTGCTAAATTTGGAACATTCTACAAAAAAAAAGCAAATTAAGCTAGTTCACTTTCTATAACACCAAATTATAACTCAAAATTAGAGAGCTTGAGAGCAATGAGATAAAACATGGATGTACCATCCACTACGCTTTGTAGTCTTAAATCATATTCTTAAAGAAAAGGTGTTAGCTTATACTTTTAAACACCGTTCTTTTTTAAGGTAGTTTAAGCCAATGTTTGCCATCAGTGTAAAAGGCATTGGGTGTTCTGTGTGCATGGTTTTTAAAAAATAATAATTTTGGTACAGGTTGGTGGGTTAGGCTTGTAGCTCTTCTGTGCTTTGTATAGGTCTTGTGTTCCAGTGCATTGTCTGTGTTTCGGAAAATACAGCTGTATATTTAGCTTGGAAGCAGCAATAAGACAATAGTGCAACTTCACTGAATCAGCAAGCAACTACTCTGTGTATACAGGAAATGGATCCTAGAGTGTTCTATGTCTGTTTTGTGTCCAAAGGAGGTAGATGATATGAGACCAGCTTTTCCAAATTTGAAATGTTTCCATTAATTTTGGTATATTTGGTTTAAGAAGCTAGCAAGATGTCAGCTGCTCTTCCTGCTACATTTTTCATTAGTATTTCAGCAGGTGATTGTGTCAGCACTGTGCTACTTTAATCAGGTGGAGTGAAGTGGATTGGGATAAGCTTTTACAGGTGCATACTGCTTCTTCCACAAAGGAAGTGCTGTCTGCTCCCTTCTGTTTGCACTTACATTGGAAGGAAGAAGCCTGCAGGTTGTCTGTTGTCAGTGTATGTTAAGCTTGATCCTTGCTCTCTGTGCTGCATGCACTTGCTGTGTCCAGCCCTGTGGAATTGTTGGAAGGAAGAAGACATGAGTAAGAGGGGCAACTGTCTAATACCTCCCTCAGATCTCTGGGAGCTTGTTGCAGAAAGTATCTCTTATGGTGAAGAGAAAATAGATGGGCCTTGAGGAGGGCTCATAAAGTGGATCACGTTGTAATGAAGGTAAGAGTGCAGGAGCAGGCTGTGTACGAGTAGGAAGTATTGTACCTCTGAGGTCAAAGTTCCTGTTAGTATCTGTGCTACCGATCTAAGTTTCACAACAAAAACCCCCAAACTCTGAAACAAAAAAAACTGATGCAACTTCCCAATGTCTTTGTTTAGTATTTTGAACCATCTTTATTTTACAGAAGCATAAATGGAGGCATAGAATTTATAACTGACTCATGGAAGGTCATATAGGGACATGCTGTCAGATTTGGGAACAGAACCTGATTGTTTGGACTTCCAGTGCTGTTCACAAAGGTCCCCCCCTGCCCCCTTCCAAATTGCCTCTGTTATACTACAACACAGCAAAACGTGCATATCCGCAGAAATGCGGAGACAGTGTCCGCAGAGACAGTGTAATGAATCCCTTGGGAAAATATGCACCTGAAACCATCATTGAACTCATTAGCAGCAATTAATTTTTGAAGAGTTTTGCATATCTCCTCTCATAAGAACCTTGAGATTCTAATTTTTGGCTTTGCAAACTTCTGGAGTTACATAATGCTCACAGTACTGTCTGTCTGTGTGTTGGTGGCTTGCTCTCTCTTGGCAGAGGCACTAGAAGATACTGCTGTCTTTCTCGTTAGTGAAAGCATCTGTGTTTGACAGTTCTAGTGACTGAAATCTTACTTATCTGCAGAACAGTGTGGTGACAGCTGTGTGGACGAAGTGTCAGTTCTGGTGTAGCAAGACATCCCTGAGAAATAGGAGGGTATCTCGCTTTCTCTGTGCCTGTGTTAGATCCTTAATTAGTAACTTGGAGTTGAAAGGAGCATGGTGTGGTTTTTATTTGTTGTTACCTGGTAGGAAATGACTCGTGGGCCCTCAGTTAGTCAGTGTCCAGGCTTGTTCATAATTACCTGAGCGTTCTTGCTGTCTTCAGTATTTGTGTTACCCAGAGCAGTGTTGCTCTGATGCTACTCCTTCCACATCCCCACCCTCCACCGCAGCCAAATCTGAGCACGGATGACAGAGGCAGGTAGGCTTGGTCACAGGGATCCTCCCTTCCCTCCACCCCCAAGTAAAGGGAAGTAACTGCTGCATTTGTAATAGCAGATACGGTACCTCAGTGTGGTTCCTCCCTTTTCCTGACCTTGCTGGTGAGGCAGCTGCTGCAGACGGAGACTTGATGTCTCCTGTGGGTTGTAGAAATAATCCTTTGCAGCTCAAAACTTGCACAGAGCCCTTGGGGGCCAAGATCAGGTTGGTGTGGAGAATAGGTCACGATGTGCTCCTGAACAGAGCTCTGTGAGCAAGGTGTTATAGAATCATAGAATGGTTTGGGTTGGAAGGGACCTTGAAGATCATCTAGTTCCAACCCCTCTGCCATGGGCAGCGACACCTTCCACTGGATCAGGTTGCTCAAAGCCTCATCCAACCTGGCCTTGAACACTTCCAGGGATGGGGCATTCACAGCCTCTCTGGGCAACCAGTTCCAGTGCCTCACCACCCTCACAGTAAAGAATTCTTTCCTAATATCTAATCTAAATCTACCCTGTTTCAGTTTAAAACTGTTAGCCCTCGTCCTATCACTACACTCCCAGATAAAGAATCCTTCCCCATCTTTTCCTGTAGGTTCCCTGGAAGTACTGGAAGGCTGCTATAAGGTCTCCCTGGAGCCTTCTCTTCTCCAGGCTGAACAGCCTCACCTCTCTCAGCCTGTCTTCATAGGGGAGGTTCTGCAGCCCCCTGATCATCTTCATGGCCCTCCTCTGGACCTGCTTGAGCAGGTCCACATCTGTGTTATGTTGGGGGCCCCAGAGCTGAACACAGTACTCTGGTGGGGTCTCACCAGAGCAGAGCAGAGGGGGAGAATTGCCTCTCTCAATCCGCTAGACACACTTTTTTGATGCAGCCCAGGATGCGATTGGCTTTCTGGGCTGCGAGCGCACATTGCTGGCTCATATTCAGTTTTTCACCCACTAATAGCCCCAAGTCCTTCTCCTCAGGGCTGCTGTTAATCCACTCATTGCCCAGCCTGTATTTATGCTTGGGATTGCCCAACTCATGTGCAGGACCTTGCACTTGTATCTGTGGGTGCCTTTCTTCCTTCACCTCCAGCCTGTCAGCATGCCCTTCTAACTGTGCTGGAGGGGCTCAGTTTCACCGGCTTAGGGCCAGGTAGAGAAGGAAAAGATACAGCACTTCTAACAGGTGGGTTCTTTGAAGAATCCATTTATTGTACAGCAAATGAAAGCTGAACTCTGAACAACTTCTTTTGGTATTAGAGGGAATGTGTTTGGTTTTTTTCCCTTGGGTTAATTAATAAGAGTATAGATGCTACCTCTGCTTGAGACTATGCAAATAGTGTTACTTATTACTTATGCAAGCCCTTAATGCTGTTAACAGGAGCCACACATGCTTTGCAGAGTGTAGATTTGTTACTATGATGCCAATATTTTAGAAGAAAAGGAGGAGTGGGGAACCCTGCTTGAGAATTTCAGCTGGGAGTGAAACATGAGTGCAGTGTTTTCAGATAGAACTTGTAAGATTCAACGGTCTGTATTAACATGAGATGAAATTGGTAGCCAACCTGCTGGCTAAGCTGACAAAACAAATTAGTTTTAATCTGAAAAAGATTGACTGCTTACAAGGTGACTTTAATATTCTTGTCTAAGATTCCAGACCGAATATGTTTAGTTAGTAAGTGCTGGGCTTGGCAAACTGAAAAAGGCTCTGAAAATCAGAACTTCTTTTGGTTTGGGCCTCTCCTATGATAAAGTGTCTTCATAACAGCTACAGATGATGTGTGCCGTACTGTATCTTCTGCCATCATGGAATATTCTAAAAGAACAGTAAAGGCTGTCTCTTTTGCACTGAGATACAGCTTTCTTATATTCCTTATCTTAAGATCACAGATATATTTGTGGTAGTGTCATCCCTCCCTCATCCTTCCTCCTTCCCTCTCCAAAGAGGCCAAAATACTCAACTCTGTGTACTTTTTCTACAGCAGAAGTTAAAGAGCAAGCATGCTGCTCTCTGCCTGAGGAGGCTCAGATACTGTAGTGATGAGCAGTTAAAGAACTCATGGGGAAGAGACTTCACATCGCTTTCCTAATTTTATTGTAACGTCAAAGACAAATAGGAGTAAAATGTGGTACTGTTCCTACTTTTGTTAGGAAAGCAGGGAGGCCTCTCAGAACTCAGGCAGAGGAGGCTTACTGTAACAAATGCTGGTTTGACATCCTTAGAGTTAAACGTAATGTTCTTACTGGGTGGTCTTAAGGTTATAAATAGTTCCAAGAAAAAAAATTGCTTGTTTACTACTTGAAGCATAACAATTCTTTGATATCCTTGGAAAAGAATTGAAGTGTAGGCTCTTCTGGCTACTTTCACACCAGTGTTTCTCATGATAATGTTTTTTCTAAGCTATACTTTATCAGGTAAGTGTGGGGGTTTTGTTGGCTTTTTTTGCCAGCTAATCTTTCACCAGGTGCATGTCTTCACTTTCATCCTCTGATCTCCTTTTTGTACTTTGGGGTCAGAAAATCTGCCAACCAGTATTTGTCCTGTGGCAATCATTGTCAGTTGAGCATCTTATTTGACTTTATTGTAGCAGGCGTGCTACAAATTAATACTTAAACTGTGGTCTCCATGCAGTAATTCTGTGTTTTCTGGAGCCTAAGATAAGAAAATGTCTATTTGTTTTATGCTGACAAGTGAAGAATAAGGTATTCAGGCAGTTGCATCGGACTACTGTAGTTAACATCTAAGTAGCTGCAGAATGCCATGCCATGACTTGTCTTTTCACGTTTGTACACCTAATAATGTTAGTTACTATTATGTCACTTAATATTTCTAGTGACAACATTTATTTCTTTCCAGGTGCTTCTCCTAGCGCCTGTGATTTTAATGTGAATTTGCTGACTTCTCTCTCACTGTTAAAGTCTCCTATCTGCTTGCTGCAGGCTGTTTCCTAGACCTGTCTCACTCTTGTACTGCCAAATACTGTGGACTTTCTCTTTTGCTGCTATTGATGCAAGAGTGCTCTCAGCACAGCTTCTGCCTCTGAAACACTCCCATGCTTGCTCTCTACGTTGTTGACTTTCAATCTCATTTCAGATCTCATCTGAAAACCTCTTCTCCCTTGCCTATTTCTTTTAATTAATCTCTTTCTATTATTTAACTGCATACTTTACTGCCTTGCAGCTTAAATTATGCAGCTGTTTTTTGTGATGCCTTTCAGACAAACAGCTTCTACTAGCATGGGTTTGAATACTTTGAGACCTGCAGCTACTGAAGGCATTTATATACACTTCTTTTTTTAAATTATCTTTATTGGCACAGAGTTGAGACTAAGGCCTTGGCTGTGAAGTGGTCTGTAAGCACCTGAGGAAGCCAAGAGGAGCAGGATACAGAGGAAACAGAAGGCAGCTGGCAAGACGCAGTTGTGCAATGGGACTGACGTGATTCTGTCTTACTAGTGAAACTCTTAGGAGGCCTCTTGGATATATGCAGCCAGGCCTTTCCTTTATAAGAAATCTGTCTTGTTCAGGAAGCTGGTCCTTTTGTTACTCCTAGACCAAGGAGTGGGAAAGGGCTTAATAAAACTTCTCTGCTTGGAGGACTTTGGATCTCTCAACAGCGAGGGAACGGTGGACATGTCAGGGGGAATGGTGTTCTGTTAACATACATTAGTAGGTATGTATCCACAAAGAGCTGGACCTGATCCTGAAGGGTTTTTATAGAAGGTGATTATAGCCTCCAGGGTTCCCCACTGTGAGGCCTCGTGGCAAGTGGCTTGGATGATGCTTCAGTCAAGGTCCAGAGAGTATCAGACTAACAAATAGAGATATGATGGATCAATGCACTTATGGTGGCAAGATTCTTGGAGACCTGGCTGGGGATTGTTCAGCTTTTGATTTGCTGGCTGACCTGCAGGATTTCTAAATCTCTGGGAGGAGCTATTGTTTCTGTGATGCAAACTTCTGGCTTTAGCTGTGTTAGATAAAATGTGCGTCTGGTTCGGAAGTGCTTGGCTCTACAAGGGCTCTCTTCAAACACCGTGGGTGTGTTTCCTGCTGCAGCATACAGTATGTTCTCCTAGCACTGAAATGATCTCGTTGCTGCAGTAGTCCTGAGACTTGTCTGGGAGCATTGCAAGTACATGTTGTCTTAAATGGCAACAGATTTTGTATCTAATTTCCAAGGTGTCTTTAGCTTTGAATGTTAGAAAAAACTGTTGTTGCCATAGATGTAATTGAAGCTTGGGCTCATACAGTGCTGCTTACTTTGCAAGAAGTCTTGTATCACTTTAGTGACTGTGCTACTTCTAGATGTGTATTTCAGTCCTCTTTAGCAGTCTGTCCTTTAAACCAATGGAGGAGGATAACAGTCAATGGAAAGCTTTCTAGCACATGTTCCCTCTTTGGAAACCTACTATCCATGAACAAGAACTGTAAAATCATCTCCTGTCAGTACTCTGCACTGAATATTGACCATTCGGAGACCGAGGGATGCATTTGTTGTAATTATGAGAGGCTTGTTTACTGGGGATATAAGCCAAGTATGCAGCAATATGGTACCTGTGGGCTGCTGCTCCTCTGCTAAGGGGTGAAAAGTTGCTGGTTTTGGTCCTGGATGTGGGATGCATGGAGGATTTGGGTGTGTTCATTGGGCATGGAAGGGGCTTAAGAGTTGATAATCTATATTGAATAACTTTCTGCCTTGCTGACAAAAAATGGGAATGGTTTGAAGGATGATTGAAAAGCAAGTTGAGGGTCTTGAGCAACTCCCAAGTTTCTGGTAGGAGTAAAAGCTTAGGAGGAGTTGGGGAGAGTGTGTAACCCTCCTTCACTGTGTGCCTCTCTTCAGCCGCTCTCTTTTGCTAACTGTGACGTGGTAGAAGGACAACATTAAAAGCAAATACTGTTACTATTTGCTTCCTACCTACGGCAGACAGCTAGAGAGGTAGCTTTACTTTTTTCTCAGATTGCTGTAAGGGGTTACTGCAGCAGCACTGGGAGTGGGGGAGTATGCACTGAAGCAGGTACTTACTGGCTGTGTAACATCCCACGAGGCCTGGGGGAATGAATGTGGGGAATACTATGAGTCATGCTTGTCAGTCTCATAAAGCAGGAGGCTTTTTAAAATTGGCCTTGGAGGGGAAGAGGTGTTTAATGGAGCAGTTGTGAAGGAGTTATGCAAATAGAGAACATAAATAATGAGCAAAAGATACTCATTTAAGCTTCTTGCCTCCTCAGAAAATGACTAAATACAAACTAACCACTATGAAAGTTAAGAAAAATGCATCATCATTAAGTATAATGGGTGCAGAAAAGTGGCCATTCATGATGATAAGAGAATTTTCTTTTGTGACTAGGAAAATGAGTTTCTGTAGTTGTTGAACAGCAAAGTTTTGTTTTTTCCTTCCAATTTCCTTTAAAAAACCAACAAGGTGGGAAGCTGAAAAGCAGTTTCTCTTGTAAGAGCTGGTTAGGAGGGGAGGTGTTAAAAAGACCAGTCTCCAGTTTGCTTTGGACATATCTTCAGTGTTTAGGTTGATTTTATATAAAAAGTCTTTCCTCTTCCAAATACTGTATATTCTTTGGTAAAATTGAGAGAATGTTTTTAGGGTATAACTTTTTCTTTTTTGCTGCTGACACAGCTACTTCTTGCTGTTTTAAATTAAAGAGTTTGAACAGAGCTTATGAAGTGTAATCGTTCCAGTCCTGGGCTTGCTTGCATCTGCTTGCATCATAGTAGGAATCTTATCTCTGGTAGCTAAGCCTTGCCAGCAGACTTAATTGGCATATAACTTGCTTGGACTACTTCTGCCTCTCTGGCAACGTAGAGAGGCCACCCCAAGCTTTGAAGCAGTTGGATATGCCAGATACACTGTCCTACATGCTGCTCCACAGTTGCATGTGTCCTCCCTTGGCCTCCCCTGTGTTTTAACTAGAAGGGGGCAGGTGCTCAGCTTCCTCTGGGGCGCACAGATGTGGAGGTAGAAGGCAGTGTGGGTATGGGTGGATACGCAACTGTGGCTGACATGTTCCTGTTGTGAAAGGACTGTAAGGCCACTCATCTGTCAAGCTGATTACAGACAAGATAGAAGCAAGGTGTCCTGGTGGCCCTACTGCAAGTGCTGAAATAGAATCGTTCAGGGGTTGTTTTATTACCAGAGGTGGGAGACCGGGAGTGATGTGGATGTGACTTTCTCATGCATCTGGTTGCATGGAAGTGCAAGCACTGCTGTCATCTGTATGACTCTACATCTCCCGCATCTGCCTAAAGCTGCCCTCCTCTACATTGTACATGAAGGGGAAGCAGTTTTTAAATGCATGTGAAGGAGCAGCATAAAAACACCAGTGGAACTTCAATGTGGATTAGAAAACTTCGCTGCAGTTTTGTCTGCCAGAGGCATTGCATCTGTATTTCTAGGAAAAGTTACTCACTTGAACTACTGCTGTGCTAACTAACACCACAGCAACTCTCTCTCAAAGGACTTTGTTTAAAAAAACCAAAACAACCCCCTCACTCCTGAATTTGACACTATTTCCTATTGAAGAACTTGCTTTCTGTCTTCTGTCAGTTTCTGTAAGTTAAGTTTTATCTGTTGTTGGATGTTGAAATTACCACATTTATTTACTTTTTGTTACCTACTGTCCTCTTCATGTGGGTTTTTGGGGGGTTTGTTTGGTTTTTTTAAAGAAACAATGGTATATTATTGATTTACTATTCTTCCTCCCTCTCATTCTCTTCTCCCTTCTCCTGAGCCATCTGTTTTGTTCTGTTGTGTATGTTTGGGTTTTTTTTGAGGAGCTAAATTCCTACTTGCTGCAACTGAAATAACCCAGTATTCAAATGAGCTTATGTATGTAAGGTTTTGGAATGCTGTTGCTAACCGTAGGCTCAAATTTTAACATAATAAAGAGTAATTCTTCAAAAAGAAACTGGATGTAGTGTGCTTACAACCGCTATCAGTCAAAAATTGTACAGTCAGGTCCAGGAGTGCATAAAAGTCTAGGCAATATTAGCAGCTGTTTATGTGATCAGATAGAAACAGAAACTAGGTTGATTTTTTTTCCACTTACATGCAAGTTCTTGTAAAAACAATCAGTCCTTGTATTGTAGTCCATTACTTTATTACTGTGAGATCACTGTGTAGCCTGTGTGCTATGTGAGAGTATGCCTTGTGCTGGGAAGCAAGCTACTAAAAATCTGTGGGGATCTACTGGTTTCTGGTGTAAGCATGTTGTGCCAGTGTTGTGAGCTGGGTGCAAGCCCTTTGATAGTTTCGTGCTGGAGTGAGTATATTGATCTTCAAGACACTAAATAGTCAGCAGTGTAGTGCTACAAAGTATGAGAAGAGAATTTGACCCCGTAATGGCCATTGTTTTCTTCTTTGTTTTAAAAATACTGTGATGTTTGGGAACTGCCTGAACTGTAAAATCTGGGCAGCAGCTGTGTGTCCAAAGTGACTTTCTTAAACATGAGAACTCTTCCTGAATTAGGAATGCTTGCAGTCCAGACGTTTGCTGGATGTCAGAAGGCCTGTGTAACTCTTGGCTCTACATTTTAGTGCCTTGAGATTCTTCCTGGAGCTGGACAGGCCTGCTAATGACTTTCCATGCTCTCCTTCCCCACTTTGCTCCCTGCTTTGTTGTCCTGTAACATCTCCATGTGGAGAAACCTGTTGTGGTGCAGAGTGTAGCTTTGAGCCTGCTTGCTTTTGGACCGACCCTTTTGCAGATGCTGACTTTCAACTGCTGTTTGCAAGACAGCTACGTACTGAAGTTACACTGTTGTATGGGTTCAGAGCACTGTTGACATAAATCTGTGATACCAGGACATGCTGAGGTGACAATGTAATTTGATCCTTTATGTTAAATCTTCTTGTCTTAACCTTGCTTGCTCAATGCTGTCTGGTATGATTCCAGGCCTGCCTAGAGGGTAAGGAGGACTATAGAGCAAGGATCTGGAAAGAAAGGTAGTCTTGGAAGCTCACCTATAAAAAGTCATCGAATTTTAGCATGTTCCTTGTCTTCAGATACAGATTTATTGCAGTATTCTGCGTTTATTCCTTCAGTTTCGTTTGTCAAAATGGAGATAAAAAACATCTGACTGTGTGAGCACTTACCAGGCCTTGAGAGTAAACTGAAAAGGTAAATAAAATCCATAGAAGGAACCATTGTTATCGATATTATGAAAAAGGGACTTTTTCACACAATATGAACTGAAGAGCTTTGCCCCAAAACAGGTTACTCTGAGCTGTCTTGATTCAAAGGCTTGCATGGCATGAAAATCCACCCAGTTCCAATTTTTCACTCCAGTTATTTTTACTCTGGTTTGATTCTGTGTTGCTGTCACTATATTACAAGGAGGATATTAAGGTAACTAATAAATGCTTAAGTGTTTCCTTCGTATTCCCACCAAAAAAAAAGTGAAAAATAAGTCTCTGACTTATCAGTGAACATGTCCTTGCTAGATGAGGTAAAATTTGTGTGTGGGTTCTGGCACTTAAGAAAGTAAACAGAAAACCATTTTAATTTCAAGCCCCATTACAAACAGAAAACAAAAGATCAATATTTGAGAGACAGTACATAAGGAAACAAATGGAACATAAGTTCTCTAATTCCCTATTATCTGCTGTCTAGCGTGCCAAAATAATCATACGCTCCAAAGCTTTGGGTAGCTTTCTTAGTGTTGAAGCAGGAAGACTGCTATGGAAGTGTCAAGGGTTTCTTTTCCTGGCTGACAGTCTGAGGGTGGCATTAGTCTGTATTTGGAGCTCTGGCTTGTGTCTGTGATGTCAGAGCCTGCTTTATGTCAGCTCTGAAGAAATTGTGTGTTTGATGTCATAAAGAAAATTATAGGCACTGCAAAGAAGTGTAATTTTGAAGCAACTGTACAGGCTAATAGTGTGCAGTGCTTTACAGGAATGGAAGATAGGGTTTCTCTCCTGGAGCCTGTGTTGTCTAAATCATGTAAAACACATAAAATAAGACTCAGACCAAATTTGTTAAGCTTGCTGTGCATATGCAGTCTTGAAGTTTTACTAATTCAGTGTACAAGGGTTGTGTGAAAATGGCACATGGGCATGTCTGCTTCTGTCATTTTAGTTCACTGTGGCATGCTATTTTGTTTGTATACACAGGCTATAACAACTGACATTAACAATGTATTGTGCCCACATATATGTTCACTATGACATCTCCTCTATTGGATTTGGCAGGAGAGCTGAAAATTGTGTTGTCAACAGTATTTTTATATATATATTTTGTTTTTTCATAAGTGGAGTGGTTTAGTCCAGAGCCAACATGAACGCTGTTTGCTGCATTGGGCAGAAAATGCTGCTAACAGAGCAGCTGGCACATGTCTTCCCAGGCTCCATCTGTCAGAGTCGGCATTGCTTTGTAAATTGCACTCCTATTGGATAGATTAGTTTTCTTGCTATAATGTTCGCGGCCTGGATTAAAATGGAATTCCTAAGTTGATTTTTTTTTTTTAAAATTACTTACTGTTTAAGAAAAAAAAAGGTTTTGTAGGCTACTTCTGCCCTCCTTTACAGACCCAATAAAGTCTGTGTCAGAGCATTGTGAATGCTACATCTTGTGGACTTGTCTTAGTTTAAGTAAAAAACATGTATGAAGGTAAGGTAGTTATTGGAAGCTTAATCTCAAAAACATGGTTCTCTGCTGTGTACACACAGGTCAGAATGGGATGGGATCTGATGATAACCTGTATCAGTGTATCTGAGAAAGTGAAACGCCTTTTTTTTTTTTTTTTTAAACATCAATGTACATATTCATCTTGCATTTTTTGTTATCAAGACTGATACACTCTTACCATTGTGGGGTGTATATATGTGTGTGTGTATGTATAAATAATATATGCATATCCCTTAAACTCTCCTTTGGAATGAACTTCTCCCCTTAACTTCTCCCTCTACCTTCCCCAAAAGAGATAATGATTAGAAAAATTGAGACTCTTCTTTTTACAGTTAATCAACAGAATGAAAAGCAACTTTGAAGTAAAACAAAATCTGCAAGGACACAGGCAGATTGGCTAAATTGGTCTCGGCCCATAGAAATGCTAATTTGCTATCAAGGCTATTCAGGACTGGTCAGGGGAATATTATTGATGGAAATGAAGGATTTGCTTCTAGCTGATTGTCTAGCATGTACAGGATTTGGGGGAAGGGCCTGTCTGAAACAGAGCTTGTGAATTATAGGCAGTGCTTGTTATGCTGTCCTATGTGTTTGTTAAAGTACAATAATTTGTTATGTATCTTGACCTGTGATGGAATAGCTGAGTAGTCAATGATTTTTGTCAAGACAGTATTTCTAAAAAGAAACAGACTGAAATCTTGCTTGTGGGCTGTGGTGTGGTGGTTGCTGTGGTGGTGATCACCTTATCGTCTAGGACCTTGAATGAATGCCAGCTTTATTGTGCAAGGTCTTTACCTGGGGAGAAGAGATTTCAAGTTCTACCAGTTCCTCTGTTTCATACAGCTGAGTTACTGCATCTTATCTTGGAGAAACTCAACAGACATAGTATTATTTCATACCAGTGGGCCTTTTTGTTATGGATGCCGGGAGGAATTTCACTTGAGTTGAATTGTAGATGCTAGCCTGGCTGTGTTTATTGAGGATTTCTGCCTCAGTAGGTGGGAAGAATTCTGTTTACTGAATGGACTTGAAAGAATTTTGTCATCATTGTTTTAATTTTGGGGTTACTGTAGTGAGAGGGATCTTGGGGTTTAGAACTGTTCTGAATGGTTAGGCATCCCTCTGTGCCTCCCCAGTCTTTAAATTCCTTCGTACTTGTGGAACAACCAGTCATTTAAGTGGTTGAGAGCTTTTATACTTGTGTTTGACACCACTTCTCTCTATATGTAGAGAGGTGTGTTGAATAGTCTGTTCTATTTCTTGTTTTCACTGTCAGTGAAGGATTGACTGCCAGTCCCCTGGAGAGAAGGGCTTTGATAGGAGATGGACATGTTCGGTGATTGCAGTATGTTGCTATTAACAGCTTGTAAACTATTGGGTATTAAAATCTTGAGCTTTTAACCCTACACACAAATTCAGGAATGGTGGAAGAGTACAACAGAATGACAAGTTGTGGCGAATCACTTCAGTAAAACACTTGAACATTTTTCTACTGCACATATTGTAGTACTGATCTTTGTGATGCAGGATTTTAGTTGAGATTTGCCTGTGCTCTGGAATGTGTGGGGTTTTGGCTTCAGTTTCCCTCATATGGAGGCTGGGTTTGCCCTGTCGTTTTATCAGGCTGTGCTTGTACTAAGTCCCTTCCTGTTCCTTGTCCTCACATAAATGCTTTCTTTTTAAATTTCCCACAGTTGTTTTTACTGATGATGATAATGATATGAATGGCAAAGTTGGTGGTTCCCGTAACAAGAATACTAATGGTGGCTGATCTGGGACTGATTATGTTGAAGAAAGACAGTAGATGACGTATACTGGTGACTCTCTGAAGTCTTATCTGTGGTGCTATGGGAGGATGTCTCTTGTGCTAGTATGTTGGGCAAAGGTTGAGCTTAAACTTCTGAACTAACTCTCCTGATGGCTTACTTCACTTTTCAGTGTGGGAATTGAGGTGCTGATCAGTGAGGAACAGTCTGTAACTTGTAGGCAGGTAAATACCAGGCCTAGTATAGTTCTGTGGATATTGAGAAATATTCAGTGCATCATCCCCTTAATGTAAGTGCTAGCATAATGCATTGCAGAGAGAATTTCTTCAATGAGATTGCTGTATGGCATGAGCACAGTAAGTAAGTCTGTTCCAGGAGACAGTTGACAGATCTGATTCATGCTCTGTCCTTACCTGGGTGGCATACATAGTGTAAGCAACCCTTATTTGTAAATTTTGTAACCTTAGTTTCTCCTGCCACTCTGGAATGATCTATATTCCTTAAGGCTATATCTGTGATGAGAGAAACCCTGAATGGTCCCTGCTGAGCACCTGCTAGTAATAACCACAGTCTGTATAGATCTCCTTGGATGGCTTCCAGGTAGGTAGTTGGCTCCTGAAAATTCTTCAGAATATAGAAACTTGTGGCACTTGCTGCTGTGACTTGGCCATTTGACTTGCTTCTCTCATTTATAACTGTTATTCTGTTGTAATAACTATCAGTAACAGCCAAACAGTCTACCATGGTGCAGCAGGTTTACAAAGCAGTCTAACAAGCTTCATGAACTATGGATAAGGGGAAGCCTGTATCCATGGGTTACCCACTTATTTCAATACATAGCTTCTCAGTAATTTACAGTGATCTCTGGATTTACAGTTCTTGATAGTCAATGTAAATTAGACTTTTGGCTCAGTAGGTAAATGTTATCTAGTGTGTATGGCATATTTAAACCTATGAAACACATTACTGCAGCTTGGATGTGGAATACTTGGTCTAAGCTGAACGTACATTGTAAATAGTTTAGAAATGCCCAAGCCTTTTGCCATTAGCAGTCAGAAGTAACAAATAAACCCCTAACTCAAAGCTGGTCTTATTATCAGATCAGTGAAGCAGCAACTTCAAACTCATAGATGCATCCAGAAGTTCCACATAACGTTACAAGCTCTTCCTTTAGGGAATTTTGAGTGCCCCTGTTTTCTGAGTGGGGAAGCCACTTTTCAGAAGTACGTTCCTTCCACCTTGGAGCATCCCCAGCTAGTTCTCGGGGAGGTTGTGTGCTGTTATCTAAGAGTCTCCAAGCTACTGCCTGGATGTACATCTTCACCATTCTATAAAAGTATTTCCAATTGACTTGAAAAATGAGGTGCTGTAGATTGTAGCTAACTTAAGCTGAAAGTTTGGACTAGGTGTTTGGTGTGTTCTTTGGGTTTTTTTGTGGGGGGGCTGTGTGTTTGTGTTTGGGGGGGTGGGGTTTTTGGGGGGATTGTTTTGATTTGTGTTGTTTGTGGTGGGTTTTTTGTGTGTGTTTGTGTGTGCTTTGTTGTTGTTTTTTTGGTTTTTAGTAAAATTTCATTCCTGAGTTTGTTAGTACCAGCTCTCTGAGCTAAAATGGCAAGACCTTAGTGAAGGAAGCAGAACTTGGAAACCTCAACTGTAGTATCTGTCTTATCAGGAAGTATGCATTCTGTAAATGTCAAAGATAAATAAATGACAACATGAACAAAAGAGAATACAAATGGGCGTATTGATGACTTTGGCATAGTTGCATTCTGTGAATGCTGATATGTGATAGAGATCGCTAAATCCATGTGGCAACTGATTGTAGTAATCCTAAATTTCTCTTTAATCTATTAATGAAAGGTGAAAGTCTTTTTTTTAAAAAGACAACTAAGATGTAAAACTAAATAATTATTGTGTGTTTACTTGTGAAGCAAACACAGATGTACTGCACTGTTGAATTCAGTGAATGTGCATGAGTAATAACAGCAAAGGCTTATAAAACTGAGTGTAAAGCTGTTCTGTAGCTTGATTCCTGAGAGTGATCAAGCCGTTGGAAGAGAATGCCAAGCATATGAATAGGTATCGGGCACTGAATAATTAACAGCTCTGTTTAGCTTAGTGATTATTGGGCTGCTTTAGGGCAGTGCTCTGTTAGTAGCTTATCCTGGATGGGGTTTTTTGTGCTTTAGTTTGCACATATTCCAACAGCTGCAGATAAAAAATGTGGAGCAACACATGCCACATACTGAGGAGGCAAATTAATTTTTCTGCTAGGGCAGCCAGTCTTGGTGTGATCTGATGAGCTGCTTTCTTACCTTTGTCAAATGGAACAAGTTCTTCTGGTGGGGCATTTATCTTACAGGGAGTTTTAAGCACAGTGAATGGAACTGAAGTGGAAAGAGGGAAGACAGAGGTCAGAGAACAGGTAATGAAGGTATGGACCGGTGTGCTTGCAACAGAAAGTTTGGCTTCCAAAGATGCTTTGCAGTGTGAGCTGATGTGATTTTTTTGGAGGAAGCTTGTACAAGTAGTTGTGTGCTGCGTGAACTAGATGATGGTGGGAATTAGCTGAGAGAGAGAAAGCTGGGAGGGCAGATGATTTGAATGCTGCACAGACACTGTTGTGGGGATGTGCCTGTGTGCGTGGCAGTTTGGAGAGGGGAAGAAAAAATTGACTGTGTGACTTCTAAAGATCAGCTGCTGTGTGATGGACAGGCTCCTCATCATTTGACCTTGATGTGTCACTGAACTGAAGAAAGAGTAAATAAGCTCCTACTCTCTTTTTACTGTGCTTGGGAGCAGAATCAGTTTTGACTTGACTATAGTAATTAAGTAAACTTTTAAAGGAAGCTTTATGATACAAGTTTGCATTTGACAAACTTGTGTTATGATAAGCAGTGTGGAATGGCATGCAAATTTAACTGTCTCTTTATGTATCCACTTGGATTATAGAAGAGGTTTTCTTTTTTGAGTACTAAACCTAGTTATGTGAAACCAATTTCAAGCTGCAATTTTGCCATAGTAACATGACTGTTAAGGGCGAACTAGGGATACAGGTGGGCTCTTACTTTAAGAGGGAAACTTCAAAAGCTGTGATGTTCTGGATTTAAAGAATATTCACTTTGCTAGGAAAAGACACTCAAACTGCCATTTATGTCAAGGGCTTACTGGAGAAACAGCAGTATCTTTGAAGCTTTTAATATGGGATCATAAAGTAATTCTGAACTGTTAGCAAAACAAGTCAGTTAATAGCCTTCGTACTGTGTTGTCTTTAAATTTCAATAGTTAACTGGTGCTCATGTATTATACTAAAGTATCTGAAGGCATGTAAACATGTGCATTATCTTCTATACCACTTTTAGTTTTTGTTTAAAGAGGGAGATGAAAGTAACAGTTGAAGAACATAGGAAATCCTGACTCCCTCCTGTTGCTGCCACATAGCTCTTGGCTTATCCCTCTTCCCTACCCCTTTCGCTGACTGTGAAGCTTTTAGCTTGTATCTTGAGGATACCAGCAATTCTACTGTATGTCAAGTTAGTTGAATCTAAACTGTTAAACTGCAAACTGAAATTGCCTGAATTATCTGCAAAGCTTGAAAATGTTTCTAACCTAATTCTGCTAGGACATGAAATACATTGCACATCACAACTATGTTCATCTAATCCTGCTGCCAAACTGGTCATTTGAGCAAATAACTAAAACGTTAGGTGCTTAGGCAAATGAGGCCAAGGCATTTGATCAACAAATCATTAGAGAAGAAATTTTTTATACACCGAAGTTTTCTCATTTGACAACACTCGGTAATTGAGTGCTGTGGCTTTGTAACCTGTTAGTGTTCAGCCTGACATTATTTAGTTGAAACTTTGTTATAAGAAAACTGCTTGAGTAAAGGCTACAGATCTACACTTGAGTTTATATAAAGTTAGAATTGTGTTGACTGCTGCATTATTGGCTGTGTTTAGTTCAGTAAGCCTTTTATTTCAGATATCACTGAAGCTGCTACCTGCATTTTCGCCATTGTCCAGAGTAGAAGTTCAAGTGTAAATCATGAGTTGTTTTCTTTAGGCTCCGGCTCAGTAGGACAGTGTTTTTAAATTCACTGCTAGTGATGGTTTAAAGTTTAAAATGCCTCTTTGGAAAGCCACGGTGCTTTGGGAAACGTGCTTCTTGAACCTTTAGTAGTTGTTTTACTGATCTTTTACCACCAGAGTTTGTTTTCTGAAGAAGCAAAATGCCTCTTACTAAGTTTTCTGACAGCTAGAAATGTCAATACTCTTTTTAGGTGAAAGGTAGCTTTGTTTACATTTGGAAACACTAAAAAATGGAGTTTTGTGTAGTGTGGCCTTAGTACATGCAATAGCTGTTTTACCTTTTGGCGACAGATGGCATTAAACTGTTCTTGCTGCTTCGCATTGTAAGAGGCATCTGTACATGAAGCCATTAGAAGGATGGCATTAGCCAGGTGTTCTAATAAGTGTCAAAATGCTGCTAGGAAAGTTAATCATGAATATGAACAAATTTCCTGGATTGGGGGGAATTCACCCTTGTTTAAAAAATCTTTAATTAAAAGGTAGCCTAGCATATCTTGTGTTGCAGTACTTAGGTCATGCTGCAACTTTATAACGTATATGAACAGTTTGCCTTCTGGTTTACTTCTTAAAGCAAGAGAGACGAGAAGGATTCCTTATTAGCTGTTGCATCTTTTCATACTTTAACTCGGGCAGATTTATCACTCGTGGATGTTAAATAAAAAAATTGAGGTGAAGAAATAAGTCAGGATTTAAGAATGAATGAGTGCATGGAAACTGGAAAACACAGGGCTCAGTTGAATGCAAATGGATTTTCTTTGTTTCCTGACTTTGTGCTTAATAGTGTAACTGTTGCATACAATGTGTGTTGAGTGTTACTCAGAGAAATCAACGATAATAATAGACAGAAGTCTAGTTGGAAGGGACTACTAATATGAACCTTTCCTTTTGGTTGCTGAGATCAACTGTGACTATTCCACAAATAAATAAAATGAGGAAGAAACTATGCTAGCACTGAGTCATTGTTTACTGCAAATCCTTCCTTATGCAGTGTACCTTTCCTACAAAGGGAAGAAAAGAGAATTCTGGATAGCTGCAGTTTGCAAGTTGGGTAACAGATGAAGTACATGGCCTCCACTGCCAGCTCCCAAGCTGTGGTACAGGGAGCACTTCAGAGCGGGGTGCATGTGTGTTTTCCATGTGGAGGTGGTGTTGGTACCTCCCATCCTGCCAGTGAGAAGGGACTTACTTGGGCTGTGCAATTCAAGTCATGTAAGTAGTTGCTGGTCTTGGACAGTAACCTGCCCTCTGACTAGGGAGTAATGCCTCAGGACAGATTGAGGACTTTACCTTAGCAAGGTGTGATTTCGGTGGGAAAGTGATCCTTTCCTTATATTTTTGCCCTTCAGGGGGAAGCTGTGCTCCTTTCTGACACCTCAAAATATGTGTGTTGTCTCAGTCAATGGTGAACTTTCTCAGCTGTCAAGGGAAGTTTATTAAGCTTTTGCATGAGGAGGGGTAATTTCAGAAATACTCCTGCATGCAGGAGCCTTCTGTGCATGCCATCCTGATGCTCTGCTCACCCTTCTCCTGGACTGTGGGAGTAGTAGCCAGCGTAGCTGGAGTGTTGGCTTTGTAGATGGCATGTGCAGTAGGGGACACCCAGCTGTGGGAAAATATTTTTCTGTCTTTAATTGGCCTGGGCTGCGTGACCTCATAAGAGATGGCAAAAGCTGCATTTCAGTGTTCCTGGGGAATTGGAGGCTTTTTGGGAAATGAAGGATTGGACAGGCTTTAGAAACTCAACTCCAACAAATCACGATAGTGTTGGGTTTTCTACTGAATGAATTGTTTCTTGGCATATAATTTTATTATGAATATTTTTAAATTTAATAAAATTAAATGTTTTTCAAATTCTTTATCTGCTCCTTATTACTGAGAATGTTTTAAATGTAGATGCAGATTGGGTACTTTGACTGCACAGTCAATCTTCTTGATTACAGATTCTTCTAAATATAGGTTGTATTTTTTGTTCCTGTCCTTTTCCCCCAGCCACCACCCTTTTCCTGGCCTTAAGCAAACTGTCTTGTTCTTTTGCTTTACAGGCTCCAGATAAAAGGAAAGCATTAGAAGAGACCAAAGCCTACACAACTCAATCTCTAGCCAGCGTTGCTTATCAGATCAATGCACTGGCCAACAATGTATTACAACTGCTGGACATCCAAGCATCCCAGCTACGGCGGATGGAGTCCTCCATCAATCATATCTCCCAGGTAATTTTTTTTTTTTAATAGAGGACTGACAATGTTGGAGGAGGCATTATCTTGTTTCTTGTATTTTTGAGCTGGACAGTTTATGTTGACTTGTTTGAATTCTAACATGATAGAAAATGGTAAGGCTTTTTTCTTTTAATATTTATGAAAGCCACTTTGTGATGGAGGTCATGACTGAGATTAAACAGTTCCTTTATCAAGAAGTGCTGGGATTATATTTGGTTTAAAGTAGGAGTTAATTATTAAGATTCCAATATCTAAAGCTGCAGTTGAGGGGAGGGGTAGAGAGAAGGATTCTAAAGGAAATCCAGATAGAAGTACCATATGAGCAGTAGTATTTTATTTAATGTTGCAACATATGCAGTAATCTCATTTATTTTCATACCCTTGCAGGATGTAATTTCGTGAGCTGTGTGGATAGGGGTAGGGGTTCACATGCTGCCACTAGCTGCTCAAGCCAAACTCCTTCCAAGCCAAGACAGTTGGATGAGCGAGCTGACCCGACTTGTGCTGTGACTGCAGTATTGCTAGAGTTGATGCAGGGAGGACATGGAAGTAGATGATGGGAAAGAACAGGCCTGTCCCTGTCAGTGGCAACCTGTGTTCCCTTGGCTGGAGCTTCACCCTAGCTGGCTGCTGCTGAGGGGGGAGGGTTGCTACTGCTGCCTGCCTTGTATCTGATCTGGCACCAGTCTGATTGTGTGGTAACTCAGCCAAAAAAATAAGTCTGCTGTGTTTAACCTGGAGGTGGCTTACTGCATAATCAGGTGTGTGCCGTGCTAGTGCCAAGAAAGGGTGGGATAGGATCCACTCAGTTATTTCACCCTTACATTGCTGTTCTGAAATGGGCTTGAGTGAGTTCTTGAGGGCCCAGTGTCCACTCTGTCATATGCTCTTGTTGAAATTCAGTTGGATCTTTGCTGGGCTTTGTCCTATGCCTATCTGAGACATTTCATAAACAAATCTCAGGATTCAACCCAAAATGTTCTTCAGCTGGTGAATTTAAAACCTTTGTTGGTCAACCAGGACCCTGTTAGTGGTACACCTTAGACCAAATACTTGAAAGAAAGTGCTTCTAATGGCCTCTGCTGTCTCTCCCTGTAGGCCCTGCTAACCTCTCTTTACTGTTCATTTAGACTAATAGTGGTTTCTTAAAAATTTTTCTGTTAAATGGCAGCATAGTGGTTCACTGAAAACATGTCAGAAGGGAGAAGATTGCAGTGCATGGGGAAGGGCCCTCCTAGTAACAAATCTTTCGAAAAGGATTGTCCAGTTAGTATGTGCTAAGAACTACACAGTGTTAAAAGCTGTATCAAGTATTTAAAAAGCACCTGCCACCGCAACAGGGAAGTAGGAGGAAGTACAATTGCTGTAGATAAGTTTTTTGTTCTGTCCAGTATTCAGAGATTTCTTGATGCTAGGGTTATGACTACCTCTGAAGAAATGAGTGGGTAAAGGACTGAACCTACAGGCTTTCCTAAGCATTGGATGCCCTTTTATACCGAGCACATCTTTTCTTATGTGTTTCAGAGCTGCAGTGTGTGTGAAGTGATTATTATTAAATTCTCATTGGCCCACTGATATGACTAACTATGGAAAAAGCCAGAATGTTTGATACTAGCACAAAAGGTGTTAACCCTCTGTACTGTTTGCTGCTCGAATTGAAGGCACTATACTGAAAGCTATTGAGTCACCTGATACATGAACTGTTTGCTAAAGACTGTGAACAATCAGTACTTTGTAGAGCTTTTGAGGAGTGTTTAGCAAGGTCACTTGCTTGTTGCTTCTGTCCTGGTTGGTCTTTCCTGAAACTAATCCTTGCTTATAAATGAACCTCTGCAGACTAATTTTGTAGAATTAAACTGGATACAGACAATACCAGCTCAGCTATTTGCTTCGAAATGTTTCTGTTCAAATGCTTCAACTGCATATCTTAAATCTGCTGTGCAGTTGCTTTGATACACTGTTTCTAAATTCTCTGAGGTCTCCAGAGTGCCTTTCCCTGTGTTTGTATCAGTCATGAATATTTTCATGCCACTAAAGCATGGGGATGAACATATTCTCAAAATGGAATTGTTCTCCATGAAAGAGGTATGGCCTAGAAACAGAGATCTGAGGCATTGCCAGTCAATTACTCAATTCTGGGCTTTGCAACATAGAGCAGATATCTGTGAAATGAGGTACAATTTGATAGTTTTTCTGGTTAAAGTACCTTTCTTCTTTCTATGGAAGAAAATCCTGTGGCTGTTACGACCTGCAGGCAGTTTCTGTTCCCCTACGGTGTTTCAGTTCTCTATGCATGTTTTCCAGAATGACTCTAGGCTAAATGACTGGAGAGCTAATCTTGGTTAGTAGCCACTCAATATTTTTCCAAGCTATGTATCTTCTTCACTGGAAAAAGCACTCATGAAAGTTAGATGATGGAGTGTTGTGTTATAGTCTTGTTACTGGAGTTTAATTTTACAGATGGAAAGTTTGCTTGCTTTTATAGGAAAAAAAAAAATTCAGCTTTGGTTTCTTATTGAGAGCAAACAGAGAGGCTTCACATGAGTAATCACACTGTGGTGAGGGAGCGTGGCTCTGAGCACACAGAGGCAGTGAACAGCTCCAGAAATGGCTTTCACGTAGCAGCCAGAGCAATAGCCTGCCCAGCTGCATCTATGTTTTCTGCTGTCATAGTTGTCTTTCAGCTAACTGTAATGTGTGGGGCTGGAGTGACCTGCCACAAAATTATTTACTACATCCAATATACAGAGCGGTGCACATACAGCTTGGCTCTTTGGCTTAAACCCCTGATATTGACTTTGAGCTTTGTCAAGCTGACTTGACCTTTCCAAGCTTCTCTGATATGGCAGAGCAGAGACTTGATCACTGTTCTGGAGAAGTGTGCAAACCCTTCCAGTATAAAGAGATCCTACTCATCCTGTTAGGCAAGATTTGGGGGGAAAACATAACAAGTCTATATGTTGGACCACCGTGAGTGTCAAGGCTTCACTAAAGGCATTAAGGTTAGCAAAGGTGACACCTATCTACAAGGAAGGCTGGAAGAAGAGTGTGGGGAGCTACAGGCCTGTCAGTCTGACTTTGGTGCCAGGGAAGGTTATGGAGCAGATCATCTTGAGTGCCATCATGTGGCGCATACAGGACAACCAGGTGATTAGGCCCAGTCAGCATGGGTTTATGAAAGGCAGGTCCTGCTTGACTAACCTGATCTCCTTCTATGACAAGGTGACGTGCTCAGTGGATGAGGAAAAGGCTGTGGATGTTGTCTGCCTGGACTTTAGTAAAGCCTTTGACACTGTTTCCCACAGCATTCTCCTGGAGAAACTGGCTGTGCATGGCTTGGACGGGTATAGTGTTCACTGGGTAAAAAGATGGCTGGACAGCCAGGCCCAAAGAGTTGTGGCAAATAGAGTTAAGTCCTGTTGGTGGCTGGTCACAAGTGGTGTTCCCCAGGGCTCAGTATTGGGGCTAGTTCCGTTTAATATCTTTATCAATGATCTGGACGAGGGGATTGAGTGCACCCTCAGTAAGTTTGCAGATGGCACCAAGTTGGGCAGGAGTGTTGATCTGCTCGAGGGTAGGAAGGCTCTACAGAGGGATCTGGACAGGCTGGATTGACGGGCTGAGGCCAACTGTATGAGGTTCAATAAGACTAAGTGTCGGGTCCTGCACTTTGGTCACAACAACCCCATGCAATGCTACAGACTTGGGGAAGAGTGGCTGGAAAGCTGCCTGGAGGAAAAGAACATGGGGGTGCTGGTTGACAGCCGGCTGAATATGAGCCAGCAGTGTGCCCAGGTGTCCAATAAGGCCAATGGCATCCTGGCCTGTATCAGCAATAGTGTGGCCAGCAGGAGCCGGGAAGTGATTGTTCGCCTGTACTTGGCACTGGTGAGGCCACACCTTGAATATTGTGTTCAGTTTTGGGCCCCTCACTGCAGAGAAAGACACTGAGGTGCTGGACTGTGTCCAGAGAAGGGCAACCAAGTTGGTAAAGGGTCTGGAGACCAAGTCTTATGAGGAACGGCTGAGGGACCTGGGGTTGTTTAGTCTGGAGAAAAGGAGGCTGAGGGGAGACCTGATCGCTCTCTACAACTACCTGAAAGGAGGTTGTAGCAAGGTGGGGGTTGGTCTCTTCTCCCAAGTAACAAGCGATAGGACAAGAGGAAATGGCCTCAAGTTGATTGAGGGGAGGTTTAGACGGGGTATTAGGAAAAATTTCTTCACTGAAAGGATTGTCAAGCATTGGAACAGGCTGCCCAGGGAAGTGGTTGTGTGACCATTTCTGGAGGTACTTAAAAGATGTGTAGACATGGTGCTTGGGGACATGGTTTAGTGGTGGACTTGGCAGTGTTAGGTTAATAGTTGGACTCAATGATCTTAGGTCTTTTCCAGCCTAAACGATTCTATGTTTATAAATATCTCTAGACTCCCTACTACAAGCTTCCTGTTGCAGTCACAGTTACATTGCGTATTTCTGTCTGTTCTTATTTGGTGCTTTTGTTTTTATTTGTCTTGAGAATGGCCATACTTAAAAGGGAAGTTTCAGGTAGGAGTTGAGCTAGTTTTGATCCAAGATGTGAAAGCAGAGCCAGCCTGAGTGCCACGCTGTTACAGCGTGCCATCTCAGCTTTCCCTATGGGGCACTGGTGTAAAAAGGCAGTGGAGGAATGTCCTGGTTTCAGCCGGGATGGAGTTAACTGTCTTCCTAGTAGCTGGTACAGTGCTATGTTTTGAGTTCAGTATGTGAAGAATGTTGATAACACTGATGTTTTCAGTTGTTGCTCAGTAGTGTTTAGACTATAGTCAAGGATTTTCAGCTTCTCATGCCCAGCCAGGGCACCTGACCCAAACTGGCCAACGGTGTATTCCATACCATGTGACGTCCCATCTAGTTTAGGAACTGGGAAGGGGGGGGAGGCAGTTTTGTTTTTTTTTTTTGGCCGCTCGGGGACTGGCTGGGTGTCGGTCGGCGGGTGGTGAGCAATTGCCCTGTGCATCATTTGTACATTTCAATCCTTTTATTACTTACTGTTGTCATTTTATTAGTGTTATCATTATCATTATTAGTTTCTTCTTTTCTGTTCTATTAAACCGTTCTTATCTCAACCCAGGAGTTTTACTTCTTTTCCTGATTTTCTCCCCCATCCCACTGGATGGGGGGGAAGTGAGTGAGCGGCTGCGTGGTGCTTAGTTGCTGGCTGGGCTAAACCACGACAGTCCTTTCACTCACTTCCCCCCCATCCAGTGGGAACTTGAGCCCCATGTGGTTCCTATCAGCAGTCACTGCTGACTTGTCCATCCACAAATGTTAGGCAGTAGCAGAGCAGCAGTTTTGCTATAGTATAGAGTGTCTTTAGTTGGAGCGACCAAAAAGAAATTTTCCTTGAAGAAGTTTGAACACCAATAGCCAGGTGTTTTGCTTTCTTTGTAGCATATGAAGTGTAAGGTGTCTGGAATAGGCAATATTTTCTTTGGTAGTGATTTTAGGGAAGATGGGTGAATGCGTGGACTGGGCAGTGAAAGAGGAAGGGAGAAGCTGAGGGTCAGCCTGCAATGGGAGACACCAGGAAGGACCTTGGACATTGAGGTGGGGAAGGAATGAAGACCTTAACATTCAGCATAAGATATTTCTTAAGGTGTGCTGCAGCTAAATAAACCCAGGATTTTTTTCATGTACCCTGATGATGAATTAAGCAAGACACTGTATGTTTGTGCTCTGAATGCAGTTTATGCTTCTTTATGTTTATTTTCTATGTGTATTAAATGAAATTCTGGTTTGCTGTTTAAACTTATGTTGTTCATTTGTGCCATTCTTGCATGGGTCCCTGAGCCAATGAGTTAATTCTTTAAAAAATAAAATTAAAAAATCCTCTCGTATCCCTCCATTCTGAAAAATCAGTGTCTTTTAGCAGAGGAGTTAAAAATTCACCTTTTCACAGCTTGAATATTTGACAAGGGAAAACTGTTCCTTTAGAAATTTGAGGCTCTGTTCTTTGCTCTTTTGACTTACTGTTTCTTGGTTGTTCTCTTCTCTTCCCCTCCTCCTCTTGGAAAGGAGAACTGACTTAAACATGTACTTTAAGATAAATTTTTTGCTGCTTCACTTCCACAAACTTCAAGAGAATGAAGATGGGACAGCCAGATTCATCAGAGGAGAGAGAGGTTGACAGCGAGACCCTTGTTTACTGTGTCAAAACTGAAAAATGTAACAGATCAGTGCTCACGTTTATATCGAGGCAGCTGCAGTACTGGGTGTAGCAACTCTTCCTTTTTTTTTTTTTTCCTGGACATAAACAGTTTTTAAATAGCTCAGTATTTAAATCCATGCCTCTTGAAGCATGAAGCAAGCAATAGACTCCTTTTTAAGAAATGATGATTTGCACCAGGAAACACTGCACCCCTTAAACGTTCAGTGTTAAGACTTTCTTTGGCCTCTGAAGCTCTCCTCTGAAGCAAAATAGGGGCTATTACAAAACAACATGTTCTGAAAGCATAAATCTCAGGAAAAAAAAAAAGTGCATCTTTTGTCACCATTAAAAGTTAGAAGCTTTTAGAACTAAAAAAAAAATAAATAAATCCCCTGAATTAGTTTAGAAGAATCTTGCCTGTCACCATCCATGTCTAATTCATTGCATGTGTAATTCAAATACTGCATGCAAGCAGAAAGCTGAATGCCCTCTGTTTCTATGGTGTGGTTGTCTAGCTAAAGTCAGGGGCAATAATGAAATACAGAGATGTTATCTTTTCTTGTAGGACTTCTGAAACTTACAGCTGTAGCCTGTGTTGAATCACACATACACACCATACACACTATCCCCATCCCCAAATACTAAGGCCTTTTCCATTAGGTGAGCAACCAGTCAGGACTGATGTGGATTAGTTTTCTGAGAAGCTCTGCTGAAGATGTTCTCGGGCTTGAAGTGGTGAGCTTCTAAGTAGTAGCATGTTGAGAACACAATAACTGGTGTTTGCCAGGAAAGAAAAGCACAAGAGCTGTGAGGTGCTCAGCAGGTCTCTGATGTTTGAAGAGGCATAAGGCAGTGCATGTACAGTGAGGACTCTTATGTTTGAGTTTGTGGGAAAGAGCTTTCTTTCAGAGTGTGTCTGTCTGTCCTTTGGATTAATGTGATACTGCATTCATGGATTGTGGTATATGATAACAACACAGTTCAAATTCATGTTTGAAAGCCAAGAAAGTAGAAAGAAGGTAGAAAATGTGACAAATCATCTGCTGATGAATGTGGGTGGTTATGCCTAGAAACAAGCAATTATGTAAAGTACTTTAGTACACTTGTGGATGGGAGAAAAAGACCTCTCCAGATCCTCTTAGTGATGACTGTGCTTCCAAAGGACAGCTGTCCAGGTACTTTTACCCTGAAGTTGGCTCTTTAAAAAGAAGAGGATGCTTAAAACTCTGGTCTTGTTCTCTGACATGAAGAACATATGGACTGGACAAAAGGACTGTTAAATGGAAAGAAAATTATCCAGAACTAGCAAATGGTTGATGGCTGCTAACAAGTAGGGTCGATACTGGAGCCCACGCTGTTCAGAATATTCTTTGGAGACTATCCGGGATGTAAAGCATGTCCTCAGCAAATCTGGGGATAACTCCAAATTAGGAAAGGTGATTCATATG
This sequence comes from Buteo buteo, assembly GCF_964188355.1. NCBI lineage: Eukaryota > Metazoa > Chordata > Aves > Accipitriformes > Accipitridae > Buteo > Buteo buteo. The sequence goes on from NC_134172.1 coordinate 18,794,415, forward strand.
CTGAATGGCGGAGCTTCAGTGCAGAGGAACCTTGAGAAACTTGAGGACTGAGCCAGCAAAAACCTTGGGGAAATGAGGCAAGGTGCAAGGCCTTGCACCGGAGGTGGAATAACCCTGTGCATTTGTATGTGCTGGGAGGTGACTGTGTGAGTAGCAGTCCTGCTGAAAAGGAGCTGGTGTTCTGGTGGATGCTGTGCTTAGGGTGAGCCAACAACACAAGGCCATCTGAATAAGTGAAACAGTGTGGCAGGGCTGCCTTGGGAAGAGTGTCGCTGGCAGATGAGGGGCAATGATTATCATCTGCTCTGCAATGATGAGGCTTCACCTCGAGTGCTATGTCTGGGGTTTTTTGTGTCTCCCATGCCTTGTTCAAGAGTGATTTAGGGAGACTGGAGGTAGTCAGCAGAGAGGGATGCTGAGATGGTCAGGGACGTGGAGCATGCCGCCTACAAAGAGAGGTTGAAGGAGTTGTGCTTGTTTAGTCTGACAGAGGAAGCAAAGCAGTGATGTAATGGTAGCCTACAGATACTGAAGTCTGGCTCTGTCATCTTTGCAGTTAGTCTTTCTCTTGGTAGTGGCAGTGTAATGTTGAACAGTTAGCCACAAGTTGAAGCTTGGCGTGTTAGTACATGGAGTTGGGAAAATCCTTTTTATTTTAGAGTGTGATGCAGCACTGGAACAGGTTACCCTCTGGTGTGACTCTTCAGCGTTACACTTCAGTGGCTGAATAGATCCTAAAAGCTGACTTTGTATCCTTGTAAGGCACATCATAAGCTATAGGAATTAAATGGTAGAGAGGAGAGACCATTGCAAAGTCAGGGGAGTAACTGCTGCTCCATGTCTACAAATTCTTGTAAGCTCTACTTCCATACAGACTTTTCCTTTCTGCATGTCCAAAAGTGTGTGACAAGACTAAGTGTTTCTGCAGGAACTAGAGCTTCATCTAATGTTGTGTACATTAGAAAGATAATGTCTTCTTTCTGGTTCTCTTGGACTGCCCTTGCTTGTCAGCAGACACAAATATTCTAAATATGGCAAAGAAACTTGCACCTTTTGTTTAGATTAACCTTGGCTTGGGTGATGTTCCCTCTCCTAATAAAGTGCTGACAGTTATCTCTGTGGCCTTTGCTTCACATCCTGTTCTTCCTGTATTCTCTGTGATAGAGGCTAAGGCTCCAAGAGTTGTACTGTGCTTGCTCTGGTTATCTGTCTGCTTATGAAAATTATTGTTAACTTTGTGCATATCAGCTTCTACATGATACGTATGAATTGCTCAGAATGTAGTATAATGTGTAAGGGTTGCCTTGTCAGCTGTTCTGTTGAGAAATTCCTGTCATGACCACAAATGAATACACATAGGATCTGTCTGTAATTCCTGTACAGTTCAGCTGATGCAGTAAAAAAACCCAACACGTGACCAACAAAAGAAAATCAAAACAAAAACACCCCATGATACTTAGTTATGTACACCTATGAGAGAGCAACCACAACTGTCAGCCTTTCTGTGATAGGGAAGGGCAGTTTCTTTGATGGAGAAGAAGAAACTGACACAGAAACTTTGTTTCCTGTTGTTCTTTATTCCCCCTTTTTTTGTGTGAATGCAGGGTTTGAATGTGTTTTTGGGGAATGGGGGAAGTTGCTAACTTTAATAGTCATTGACTGTAATGAATTCCTTCATATGCTGATTCCCATTTCACAGTCTGGTAGAAGGGCAGTCTGAATGCATTGTTTTCAATGTGTTTTAGACCATTAAAACCTCCTTTCTGCTGAATCGCTATTTGGCCGTAAGCTCTAGATACATCATTAAATACTAAATTAAGAGGCTTGATGCAGCCTCTTGTTTTCTGAAATCAAAGTCCAAAATCCCAGGACTGTGAACATTACTCTGAAAGGCCTTTTTGATAACTTTGTGCAACAAAGGAGTCAAGGGTGTTTGTGCAATCTTTCTTTTTTAATGAAAACCTCTCATATCTGGAAGATATACCACATAAATGAAACACATCACTAACCTGCTGTAAAGTCACATATTGGACTTTTCAAGGAGTTTTTTTTCCTTCAGATGTGTCTGATTAGATTGTTGCCTGAAATTAATTTTCCTTCTATTTCAAGTCTCAGTAAACCAGCAGTCTTCACATGTGAACAGCTCCTCTTACACTGAATTAGTGTTTTCTTATCTCTGTCAATGTTTTAGTGGCATAAGGGCAAAGCAAAAAGGAAATGCAGTGTATGAGGTGATGGTTAGAAGAACATTGTGTCTAATACAGCAGCAGGTAACCACCTACTAAAGCATTAAGTTGGTCACCATATCTGCACCATCCAATGCAGCTATTTGGGATGTTGGTTTTCATGGTAGCTGGTTCGTGTTATGCTTGAGCTTGACTATATTTGAGGAAAAGCAAGTACAAGAAGCTTATTGTGGAGCAGATGAGTCTTGGTTGTACTGCATCAGTGAAGCTACCTCTCTTCATAATCTGCCACTCAAGCACATGAACATGTGCTGTTGGGTGCTTGTGGCTGGACTTCTTGTGCCATTCAGAAGGGAATTGCTTAGTGCTTTTTGCTGGCTGGTTTTATTGGGGGGCACATAAGTGTTTAGTTAATGTTCATCTGCAGATGGAAAACCACGTAATGATTCATTTGAGTGTTTTATAAGCCAGCAGTAACATTCTGCCACTCCTTATACTGCTCCTGGTTTGACTTTATTCTCTTTACTAGCAGCCTTTTGGGACCCAATTGTATGTTATGCATGTCTTGTAAAAGCCCCCTTACAGGTTATACACGCAGTGAACAAACTCTTTTATTAGTTCATGGGACGTATATAAATGACTTATTAGCTGTTCTTCTATAGCTGGGACAACTTCTGTTGTTTTATTGTAACTTTTAAAAAGTGTGTATGAAGTATGGAAATCTATCCAACTGTATTAATCTTATCGAACACTTGTCATGTGACTGCTGTGCCCCAGTGTGTCTCCTTTCCCCAACAACATCTGGGACAGTATGACCTCTGCATCACTGGGGCAGTTGCAGAGCACAAAGTGGAAAGTTTCCCTTTACTGTAATAGAAAAAAGTGTGTGTGAAATTATATTAATTTATATAATTTATGGCTGAACACATAATAGAAATAGGTTGCCATGAATATTATTTCTTCAGAACTACTTATTCCATTGGAGAATATTGTTGATTCTTAACTGACCCTGTTGCTAGTACCATCATGGAAAGGGTGTCATGGTAGTATTGGAAATAAAATAATAGTAGATTTGTTTGGTTAAAAGCTGTGCTGTATGTAGGGTTTTTCTTTTTTGAGAAAAATTAGAGTATGTTTTGGACTAGCACAGTTTGACAACTAGTGGAGGCTGTGATTTGCTTTTTCACTCATTCCTATTTGGAATGCTGGCTGTGCATGTAGAAGTAATCACCATAACAGTATGTCTGCCTCTTCCTCAGTTTCAAAAAATAGATTACTAAAAGCTGTCACTTTCCCTTCTAACATTCATTCCTGGTTCCAGCAAACAGTTAACATTATTAAATAATTTTGCCTAGTATTGTGCCTAATTATATCTTGTGGGCACAAAAATGTAAGTAGTATATGACCATAGAATCACAGATCTTGAATTTTGTTTGCTTCCTCTTTGAGAATCAGCTAAATAGCTGTGACTTTTTTCCTGAATGTATCCTTGTAGGAATGCTAATGTGCCATGGTTGTGTAGCTTCACCTGTTCACGCCTAAAAGCACTTGCTTTTTCCCCGCCATGTGTTGTCCTGCAATGGTTATTTATAATGGATCCATCAGTACAATTCAGTGTGGTGTCACATGGGGATTGAAGCATAGCTTGCTGTTTCTTTTAACTGGCTTCTCTGTTCCTTACTTGCAAGAGAAAACTCATGTCTTGTCAACCTGATCTTGTCACACTATCTCAAATTTCTCTATGTGGCAAAACCAGGAGCACCAAGGGTGTGATTAAAAACTATCAGTCTTCTATACAAAGTGAGAACAAGTAGGATGGGGACCTTAGAGTTAAGAGGGGTCATGATGGAAATAATAAAACATATCATTGCTTCAGGAAAGGTCATTTGGGCCATCTTTTGAAAATACAAGAACAGGGAAATATTGAATAATGACTGAAAGGCTTGATTTGATCATAGGAAATTCTGCTTTCTTGTTGAACTCAGTGTCTTACGGGATTGTTTTTTCTTCTTTTTAAGTTGTCTTTTTGAACTATGTTCAAAACTAGGCTGTATAAGGTTGCAGCATAAGCCTTCAAACCACAAATCAACCTCTGTCTGACTGGAAAGGGGATAAACGTTGTCTTTGGGAAGACGATCCTTCTTTGTCCATTTATAGGATTTTCTTACATGTGTTGTTGAGTCAAGTATTGGGCAAGATGCAGCAATGGCCAGATGTAGTACAGGACTAAAAGAGAAGAGCTGTACTGTGGATAAGGCTTGTTTCCTAAACTAGGCTGGAAAAGGTGTTACTGAAGTTTTTGAGCAGTATACCTATTTTTGCTCTCTAGTAGCTGATAGGTTGTGTATCGTAAGCTAATAACATGCCACCTCATGTGGACTAGCAAATTGTTTATTCCTCTTAATTAGAAGAAATTAAAGTACTATTTAAACCTGGATGTTTTTTAAAAAATAAACTTAGCTTGAAAGTCTGCAGTTGATCTGCATGTGTGTCTTAGCAGATGAAACATGGCATTTGAGAAGGGATGAACAGTAGAAATGTTATGTTATTCTAGTGCTCCAACATAGGGCACTTTTTGCCTGCTATGGGGATGAGTGAGATGCTGAAGTAACTGAGGAAAATCTCCATTTGGGAGGTGAAACCTGTAAGTTGTACCAGAAATGTGCTATCTTCATGTAATTATGGGTATTAAGGTAAAGAGAGAAGTCCAGTCAATAGCCTGAAACAAACTAGACTTTCCCAGCTATCTAATCTCTTACCTGTGCTACTGTGTTTGGATTTAAGTTTCCTCATACACCCTAAATCTCATGTAAAGAGACAGCACTGACAGGGTTATAAGCCTGTAAGCTGACAGGAGCTAGACCATCCTTTATTTTACTTGTTCCTCTCTGCACACTGAGGATGGTCTGCTCACCACTTATGTATCACTGTTTTAGTCTCCTCCTAAAGTGATGTATAATTAGCCATAACTGATTCTGTGCTTTATGAATGGTGTTCCATCCATCATCCTGTAGACATGTCCATTAGTGCCTTATTTTGTCAGTAGTATGACAGCTGACCACAAAAGTGCTTGTCTTTCATATATTACAGTTTTGAAGCATCCCTGATATAGTGGTAGCATTTGGTGCTACTCTGGCACCTGGATGCTAAAATGGGGGAGAGAACTTCTGGGGTTGTTCATGGTGTTTTGGTTAAAATAATGTACTTTTCCCTTTTCTTAGTACAGGCTGTGGCACATTAACAAATAAGGAAACCATCCCCCACTTCCTGAAGTTTCATTAAGCTCTCACTGAGAGAAATTCAAGTTCAATCACTTGGGATTTTGCTGCTTTAAGCATTCCTCCTGCAGTGCAGTGTGCCTCTTGGCTGGCAGAGAGAATTATCAAGCTTCAGTCCCAGTTAGCTTGCTTCTTATGTCTAGACCTCCAGCCCTGGGAGCAAAAGGAGCTTGATGGGACCACAACTCCAAGTTACTTGCATGTTATTTTCAGTTCAATATCTTTATGAAACTGTATTTTCCCTAGGCTGCATTAAATGTGTAGTCCTTCAGTTAATGCAGAAGCTCTTCAGAGATGCTCTCTACTAGAGCTGGCTGAATTACTTGGAATAAATATACCTAATGCATTTATTCTTTTGGAAATTATTTGAAAAACTTCTTAAACACTGTTTTCCATGTGAAATGTTTGTCTGAAATAAGATTGAGAATGCTGCTGACTGGTCAGTATTGGATAATGACAGGTCACCTAGTTCAATAGTGTTTAAAAACCATCATCTGGTCAGTAGAAACAGAATAAAGACAATGTGATGTGATTTTTCTTTTTCTTTTTTTTTTTTTTTTCCCAAATGCATTTTTAGAAAGCAGAGGTTCTGCAAACAATTATGTGACTTAAGCAAACATCCTGGAAAAACAGATTGTGAGCAGCCTGCAGATGTTAATCGAATAAAGATACTTTTTCCTGTGTACTCTTCCCCTCCTGCCCATTTGCCTAGATTTCTTCACTGTGGTAGTTCTTAAAACAAATGCATAGTTGTCATTTACATTAGCTATATAATTCTGGGAATAAACACTGTCTGTATTGCTGAATGGATATACACAACTTAAATCCAAGAAGTACATTGACCTCACTCAGGAAAACCAGGCTTTACCAAACCAGTGGGGAGGAGGCAGGCCACAGAAGTTGCACAGCTGTCTTTCCTGTGCAGCTAAGTTTCTTGCAGAAGTTCAATAACTCTTTAGCATGTGCTTAGCTGTCCAATATTGCACAGGTCAGCGGCCAGTTATGCACGAGTCCATCGTGGTTGTTATCATGGAGCTGTAAGGCCTTCTGTTGAAATGCTGTGGTGCAGTTCAGAGGCTTGTAACCCACCACCGTGTTTGGAGCACCTTTCCCAGGGCACCAGTGTACCTTTCTCAGTTAGCTTTAAACACTTCATTGGTCCGTATTTGTGTACTGTATGTCTAACTTCTGCCTTGAGTGAGATTAAAAGATGGCCAGTCTCTTTTTTTCCTGCCATTCTCTAGTGCCAGACAGTGTTTTGTTCTCTGCTCCCCCCCACCCCCACCAATTGTGGACTCAATTATGATGGAGACAAGATCTTGAAAACCACAGGCTTCTGGCTGCCTCTTTCTACAGGCTTCGTTCTGTATGTCATCCCCAATGGCTGATGCTCTTCTCCCCAAGCGTTTGCAATCAAGTTTAATCATTGCACTAATAACTGCACAGTGGAAATGTCTAATTTCTGAACACATGATCAGTCTGACTAATGAATTTACTGTAATGGTAGTGAGAACGCATTCAGCAGCGGGGATGTACTGATGTCCTCCTCTCTGTGCCTATGCACAGGGCTGCTCTTCAAGACTTGTACTGCCTTTCAGCCTGCCATCAGGCTGCAGCGTTTGTGTTCAGGTGCACTTGCACAGGATTGAGCCAAGAACTCGCTGCTGGGTGCATGCATGTACAAGTCTGAGAGATGGTCCTGGAGGAGGGGTTGACTGGTGGTGTGGTTTCTTCTTGGGCCAGGGTCCTTTGCCAGAGTGTCCAGCCTTAGTCTGGAAAAGTTTTGGCTAGGGAAGGCTGTGGCTCAAAATGGAATAAGTGCTGCTAGGACTGTTGAGGCCATGTGGATGTTCCCAGTAGATGTAACTGCAGTACTGCATATCAGTCATGGCCAAGAGTAGGAGGCTAAGGGAAATCCATTTACAGAAACAATGTGCAACTTCCTGTTCTAGTTGTGTGTGGAAATTAAAAAGGCAATGGAGAAGTAGAGCAGCCCTAGCAATTCCATCTCTGCCCTGTCCCTTCGTCTCCACCCTGCTAACTAGTAAGCGTCATACATGCTTGTGATTTGGTTGTCTGTCTTCTGCTTTTACTTAATATATCCCAAATTACAAGAAGTCTGTATGACTTAGTCCAAAATAGTAACACAGTCTTAGGAAACATGTGAGGGAATTTTTGTTAACTCTCCTTTTTTGCTAGAATATCTTAATAGGCTTCTATGTGCAATGCTGTGGAAACTGGGATTTCAGAAGAAGTTTGAGCTGAGTGAAGTTCATGATGCTTCTAAGCTTGTCCTCTGTTGATGTACCTTCAGAAGGGATAGCTGGTTACTGAAGGGGGTTTGTGAAAGGGGAGAGTGGGTCAGAGTTGAACTGTCTTGTTCTGTGTTTGTCTTTGAAAACAAAAGTGAGGAGCTTGTCACATCCTAGTTTTTTTGATATTAAAGTGACATGGAAGAGCTCTTTGCTGCAATAATATGCTGAAAATAGTAGTATGGGTAGTAAGTTAACTGCAGAGTAGAATAAGTATACTGAAAACTTTTAAGTGGGATCTGTAGTGGCTAAGGGTTTTTCCTGACATCTTATTTTACCGATAAGACTCACTGGCAATGGGGACGAGAGGAAAAAAAGTGGCCATTGCTGGTTATCCTCCCATTGGAGTAGCACCTCCAATGTTGGAGGTCACAACAAAGTTGGTGTTGCAACAAAGTTGTCTGCCATAGAGACTCTCTTGCTTTGTAAGAAATCTTGAAAAAATCCAGAACTTTACATTTTCCCCAGAAGAGAACTATTAATCTTCAACCTTTGAACATTCAGGAAACAAAAGAAGAGAAAAAGACATTTCATGTGTGGTAAGCTGTGTTTGTGGCACTAAGCCCAAGAGGGCTTGTGGTGTAGATAATGTGGCTTTTAGCCATCTGATGGCTGTTTAATTAATACTCAGGAGTTACTTTTGGTGTAACGCTGACCCAACTGAAAACCAGTAGATTTCCCACTGTCGTGGTTTTAGCCCAGCCGGTAACAAAGAACCCCGCGGCCGCTCGCTCACTCCTCCCGCCCCCCTCCGGTGGGATGGGGGGAAGACGGAGGAGAGAAAAGAAAAAAACCTGGAACCTCGAGGGTTGAGATAAAGGCAGTTTACTGGGACAACACAAAGGAATTACAACAACAACAACGGTACTAATGAAAGAGTATACAAAAAGAGTGATGCACAGTGCAACTGCTCACCACCCGGGACCTGACGCTCCGCCACTTCCCCCACCGAAAGAAGGATCCACCCCCCGACCCGCTCCCTATATATATACTGAGCATGATGTCACATGGTATGGAATAGCTCCTTGGCTAGTTCAGGTCAGCTGCCCCGGCTATGCCCCCCACCTCCCAGGTTCCTGTAAAAATTAACTCTATCCCAGCTGAACCAAGGACACCCACTAGCTTATTTATATTGCTGCCATCAAATGAGGTATGATCAAAGAGGTATAGAAATAACGCTATGCCTTGGATGATTTGTAATCAAAACTATGTTGGCAGGTGGCTAAAGGGTACTCAGCATCATTTCCACATATATTGTCCCTGTTTTGTGTTTTAGGGAAACAATCTGTCCCAGGACTGTCAATCTTAGACACCTCATAGGCCCTGAATTCACCTGGAGAAGGGAAGTGTTTGGGAGAGGAATTTTTGTGTCTGTGTGGCTTTTGCTCAAGTTTTTTGTTGGTTTTGGGTTAGTTGTTGGGTTTTTTTGTTTTGTTTTAAGAAAAGTGTGTGCCTGAAAATTAATTCAGAAAACTTTCAAGTAAGTACATGTGACAAATCAGAATAGGTTTTATGTGGGAGTTTTGTTATTCTTTAGCATAATTATTTTGAGAGATGCAATAAATCCACTATCCCAACTATGTAACATAGACTTTATTGCTGGAAAATATTTTATTTTTGCTATTAGAGGTGATAAACTAAAGCACTAAAGAGGTGATAAAGCTAAGGCTATGTTAGCTCACTGCTTTTGGTGGGCTTTCCCTTCTTTCCCACAATTTGAACTGCCAAGTTACAACTAAATGTGAGCGGTTTAGCTTTGAAGGTTTTTTTTTCTTTTTTTCTTTTTTTTTAAAATTTTTTTATTTTTGCTCAGGCATGAGCATTCTGGCTTGTTGTTATTCCAGCTTTAACAGTTCCTTACCTCAGACAACTTTCAGAAAGTTCAAACTTGTTCTGTTGAGTTTATTTTTTTTGTAGGCTTTTTTTAGATGGTTTCCTTTTCAGCCACCTGCAGTGCTCTTTGCAATTGCACATGTTCATCTCCTATGAAGTTGCTTTTTTTGGCGCACAAAATGCTTTTCGTTTGACATACAATTTTGTTCTACTCCCATGGTGGTTCTTTAGTGAGTCCAAACTACTGAAGAAGCTGTTTAATTTTTCCTTTCTGTCCTTGTGCTTTTCTTCAGTCAAGAACGTATTTAATTTGTATGTTTTGTTTAATTCTAGACAAGTGCACTGCTTCCAGTAAGAAAAAGAGGGACTTGTTCAGCCACTTTAAAATGCTGAAACTCTCATGTGGGAGCTTGCATAAGCATATTTTGTTCCTTTTTTTTTTTTTTTTTTTAAATGAGCCTACTCAGAATAGAATCCTAGAATGGTTTGGGTTGGAAGGGACCTTGAAGATCATCTAGTTCCAACCCCCCTGCCATGGGCAGGGACACCTTCCACTGGATCAGGTTGCTCAAAGCCTCATCCAACCTGGCCTTGAACGCTTTCAGGGACGGGGCATTCACAGCCTCTCTGGGCAACCTGTTCCAGTGCCTCACCACCCTCACAGTAAAGAATTCTTTCCTAATATCTAATCTAAATCTACCCTGTTTCAGTTTAAAACTGTTAGCCCTCGTCCTATCACTACACTCCCAGATAAAGAATCCTTCCCCATCTTTTCCTGTAGGTTCCCTGGAAGTACTGGAAGGCTGCTATAAGGTCTCCCTGGAGCCTTCTCTTCTCCAGGCTGAACAACCCCAACTCTCTCAGCCTTTCCTCACATGAGAGGATGTTCCAGCCCTCTGATCATTTTTGTGGCCCTCCTCTGGACCTGCTTGAGCAGATCCGTGTCTTTATGTTGGGGCCCCCAGAGCTGAACACAGTACTCCAGATGGGGTCTCACAAGTGTGGAGTAGAGGGGCAGAATCACCTCCCTCAGCCTGCTAGCCACACTTCTTTTGATGCAGCCAGGATGCGATTGGCTTTCTGGGCTGCGAGTGCACATTGCTGGCTCATATTCAGTTTTTCACCCACTAATACCCCCAAGTCCTTCTCCTCAGGGCTGCTGTTAATCCACTCATTGCCCAGCCTGTATTTGTGCTTGGGATTGGCCCAATTCAAGTGTAGGACCTTGCACTTGGCCTTGTTGAACTTCATGAGGTTCATACGCGCCCACCTCTCAAGCCTGTCCAGGTCCCTCTGGATGGCATCCCTTCCCTCCAGACTGCCAACCACACCATGCAGCTTGCTGTCGTCGGCAAACTTGCTGAGCGTGGACTCAATCCTGCTGTCCATGTCGCAGACAAAGATGTTAAACAGTGCCGGTCCTAATACCGACCCCTGAAGAATGCCACTCGTCACTAGTCTCCACTCGGACATCGAGTTGTTGACTGCAACTCTTTGATATGCATGCATATCTTGAGGAATACCCAGCAAAAAAGAAATCTGAAATGACTGAAATCTAATTTCAGGTACTGAAATACTCACACATACAGTTGGGATTTGACTTTGCATAATCAAAAGGATTTATCTGCTTTTTGTGCTTTTTAAGACTGAATACAAGCATCACATGTTATGACTGCACATCCAAAATGTTATTCTGTCAAAATCAATCACTAGGATTTTAAACTTGAAACACTTCTCTTTTGAAATGTCTTCTATTTTAGAGACTGTTTTTAATCAGCGGATTTTTGCATTTCTGGCTTGTGTTCAAATATAATTAATAATTCTTTGGTTCCATTTAGATTTTTTTTTTTCCTCTGGAAACTTGTATTAGCAATGCAATAGGTGTTAATTAATCATTGAAATGTCTATTCAGTTCACTGTGTAGAACATCCACAACTCACCAGTGGAGAGGGGATGTACCTTGCTAGTTCCCTTATCAGAATCCTGTCCTGATGAAAAGAAGATGAGCGCAGGGGCAGAGAGAGGACTAAGAGAACTGTCCTTCAAAAAGGTGTTTGTCATGCAGCATGAAGCTCAAGTGGATGGTTAGCAATAGTTAATTTGCCATACACTGTGGTTTTGATCTGATGCAGAGCTGGATCTGTACTTCCTGTTGTACAATGGTTGTGAAGTAGTGGTGTGTGGTGTTCAGCCACAGCTGAATCTCCAGCAAATACTGGAAAGCGTATTCTAGAGTGATAGGGGATTTTGTGTTAGAACAGGGAATAACACCGTGGAAGCTACTTCTCTCTCCCCTGCTCCCAGCTTTTGATGCTGAAAAGCCACAGGCTTTAGGAGGCAGGTAGAAGATAATTGTAAATAATCTCTCCATCTCCCCTTCTCTGTGTCATCCCACAGCAATCTACATTAGTGATACATTCTTTTTCTACCTGTTTATTATACTCAGACTCTTGAAGGAAATTGAACTAGCAGTTGAATTTGAAAAACAACAACAACAAAAAGTTAGGTAGAATGCAAAAATTCATGTTGTACTCCCCATGACCATGTATCAGAGGTCATTGGAGGGCTTGCCTTTTTTTTTTTTTTAAACGAGTAATGTTCACAGCACAGTTCTTATTCAAGTGTATGTACATGTGGCTTGCTCAAATGGTTAAAATTGGTGGTGGGGTTTGCCAAAGCACAGAAAGTGTGATCCATAATTCACTTCTGCATTTTTACTAGCAATTAAAATCATCAGTGGAAGCTGTTTTACAGAGAAATCCTGGGTATGTTTGTCCTTGTGTTTCACTGTGCTCAGAGCAGACAGCTAGGGCAGCGCTGCCTATACCTGTGCCCACCTACACTCTGTCTATGTCTGTTCTCATAGCTGGTGCAGGTGGACAGCTCTGAGGAACTGGCCCAAGCAAGCAAAGCTACTTGCTTGGCGTAGCACAGGAAGTCTGGCGGAGCCAGGAATAGAGCTTCAATCTGCCGTTTTCCAGGCTCTTGCTCCTAGCCGCAGACCCATCCCACCTCTTCCCTTCATTCGACTGACGTCCCGGCAGACAGCCGCCTCCTGCGTGCAGGGCCAGCTGCTTCTGCAGCACTGTCTGACCTCCATACTCCAGATGTTTGAAGTTCCATTTCCCCCATACTTATGTGAACTTCAGCAAAGTGTTTCTGGCATTTCACCAATGCAACGGGGAGGAGGGAGGACTGTTGTCTTAACTGTTTTCTTTCCATAATGATGGCCTGTGTGGAGCTGCTAAAAATCTATTCCTCCGTAGGACTTAAACTCCATTTGCCTTCAGTTGCCATCTGCCAGTCTTCCTTCCCACATCCCTCTCCCTGTTCCCAAAGATACTCCTGCAGACCTCCCCTCCTTATGCTCTGTGTTGACATCATCTTCCTTTCAGTTGAGGAAGGTGGGGGGCAGGGGGCGAGGGTGTGACGAGATGCCCTTGTATCTCTCCATAGATGCTTCTCATTTATAGAGCCTAATTCTGCGAGATGGCATTTCACAAGTGAGACTTAAGGATTTCCTTCAGCTGCCCCATTTTATGTTCTCAGCATCTTGCATGAAGTAGCCATTAGAGAACAATGTGAGAAGCTGCTTTCCTTCTGTCCTGTCTGAAGGATGAACAGGTGTCCTCTATAGCAGTCCTCCCATTTCCAGTTGGCACCAAGAAAGAAAACTCAGGCAGGAATTCAAGTCTGCCCCTTGGATGAGTAGGCTGGTTTCTTTGCTCTGATTCTTGTCCTAGAATATCATGAACCAGCTCCCAGCCCTTCTGGTCTGTCCTTGCCCCGTGTCCCCTTTGTCCATGTCCCCTTTCTGCTCAGTTTCTGCAGCAGAATGTGTGACTAGATTTGCCAATAGGGTACTCTGAAAAGCATCTGTATAAATAATCCTTTAGCTGAACAGACCTCTTTTCCCTCTCCTTTTCAGTGCTGTTGTATCGGTGTATGTGCCACTTCACAGATTGTGTTTTGGAAATGGGGGTCTGTGAGTTCAATTCTCAGTGAATTCTGGTCTTCCTTTTGAAAGAAAGGCTTCCAGTTTCCTAACAGCAAGAGGCTAAAGGTGAGGCTATTTGTCTGTGGCCAGTAAGCTTTAAGCCTGTTTCTCTAGCTCTTGTTTCCAGCTTCTTGATTTTAATGAGGCTTATCAAAGCCCCCACTCTTCTCTCCCCCCCCCCCCTTTTTTTAAGATATATGAGTATTTTAACACTTGCAAGCACATGTTGCATTGGTCAGGAATCAATTTTTTGTTAAGTATGCCTTGCGTGGAAATTGGTACATCTTAAGAAACATAATTCTGGAGCAGGACATACTATGGACTATGTGCATTATTGTTTTACATTCTGTGCCTCTGATTTCTAAAACCTTATAGCAAGCAAGCTGTCCTAAATGGGATGCCTATGGTATACTTCCCTCCCTGATACCCTGCCTCCCAACTGTCCTGATATTCCAGGAAAAATACTTATGTAAAGGTTTAAAATATCTTCAAACCTTTGCTGAAATCTGATCTGCTTTATGCTGATGGCAATTGCTAGGAGAATCTGAGAAAATCTGCTAGTGTATATAAAGAAAAAGATTTAAATTCTTAAGTCAAAGGCTAGCTCCATAGGATTAAACTGGTATATAATCTGCATTCAGACATAATTGAAGAAATCCAGTGATAAACTGTCAAAATAAGAAACACAACCATCACTTTTCAACACCACCCCCCCAACATTGGATGATAGTAGTAAAATGCATTGTTAGTGTGTTTTTATATATGTATTAAAAATATATATTGTTTATGTATGTAAATATATTAAAAATGTGTGCATTTGTATATGTGATACCTCTGGAAATAGGACTTGGTATTTCTTTCATTATTTTTCCTTTGTTCTGTCTGGTGTCTTTCCCCCTCTGATGATGCGAACATTTTATATAGACTGTGCAAGTTGCTGTGTATGTGTTGATGGCCTTAGTTCATTGTGTTAATCTGTAAAAGCTCTTGATTGTGAACCCTCTCTGCAGGAGAAGGAAGGTAGTGTATCAGATTACATGAGACATGGCTTATCTGGCTCCTCTAGCCTTTCACCTTAAGAGGCCTGGATTTACCAGGACTTCAGGAGATGAAGCTTTCTGGAGAACCTGTCCTGCTATTGTTACTTCTCTGTGTGCTGAAGGGGATGTGTGTGAAACTTCTATCTATAAACCTACAAGAAAACATTGCTGGATTTGCAGCTCTGGAAATACAACTCTTAAATCTATTTCAGTTGCCTCCTACATTGCCAGCACCATGTACAAAGCAAACACACAAGGTGAAACTTAGATGTCTAAATGCTTCAGAGGTGACAGGAGACCTGTCTTTCATGGTGCAGCTTCAGAAGGCAGGATATTCTGAGGATTCTCAGGTGATATTAGACACTGGTGTTGAGGCAACTGAATTTTAGCCTTAGGGAAAATTGGATTGAAGGATTGTATATGTGAAATAATAAAGCCTTGAAATCCTTACATTCTTAAAAGAATTTGGGGAACTGAAAAAAAGCACCTCTTTATTTTTTCTCCTCTAGTAACTCTTGTTTGTTTCTAGCACTGGCTTTCTTCTGTGGATTGACTGACAAGTTGACAGTACTTTAATAGACTTGATTCTGGTGACTGTCCAAGAGGCTGTTGAAGGTGTCTTGAA
Organism: Buteo buteo; assembly: GCF_964188355.1. Classification (NCBI taxonomy): domain Eukaryota; kingdom Metazoa; phylum Chordata; class Aves; order Accipitriformes; family Accipitridae; genus Buteo; species Buteo buteo. The sequence goes on from NC_134172.1 coordinate 18,809,686, forward strand.
TTCATCTTGGCAGGGGTGGGGGGGATGGTAAGGAGGATGTTTCCCCTTTTTACTGTGAAAGTGAAAGATAACCAGTGTAAAGCTTCTAGTATGGTACCTTCAGATGAAGATTTGTTCAAAGCAAACTGGGGACTTGAATTTCACACAACTGATGACTAACTGGGCATGATAAAAGGTTGCATCAGTCTTATACCTTAAAGATAGGATTGGCCCCACCAGTCACTGATAACAGGGCAGTGCTTCTGTCAAAGTTTTTCAGGTTTTTTTATATGCTTCTCAGATGTTGGTTAACTTCACCAGATGTCTGTGCTGAAGCACTGGGAATAGGCAGATGCCCACCAAACTGCCTGGTTTGGTCTATAACTGAGTTGGTGCAGATGTGGCTGGGGTATTCAAACTATTTCTAGTCAATGGAATTGATAGTTGTAATTCTCAATGCCAGTAGAGCCTCATACCTTGGAGAAGATCCCCATGGGATAAATGAGTGTGTGCATAATGATAAACAAGGGCGAGCAGTGCCAGTTGCACTGGTGCTCTGCTCTCTGCATCTCCAGTGAGGCCAGGCTTGCTTAGCACTTGGACTCTCCTGGGCAAGAGATGGAAATAAATTATTTTATTTCTGTAGGTAAATTCTCAAGTTTCTTGAACACTGTCTTGATGGGGATCATACAATATATAAGCAATAGTAATCAAGTCAAATACTTGTTACTTGCACTTTCATCAAGAGTTGATGAAAGACATAATTTTTAACATTGTGTGGATATTTGATTGTACATGATGTCTTAAAAACCCCAAACTACTCACTTATGCTTTTTCATGCCTGATGTGCCTTGAACCCATAATTGACCTTTGCAGTAAAGTATTTATCTTGCAGTAGAGATATGTTCACATTTCCCTGTGTTGAATATACTAAACTTTCTTTTGAATTTCCTTCACAAAATAACAGCATAAAATGGTGCTCTCCCTGAACAAGTTAGCTGTCTGGCTGAGCTCATTAAAGCTGGGGCTTTTATTGTCCTTTTTGTAGGTCACACTGACTTCCTTGCAGGTAGCCTGTACAGTGTGTGTTGTCCAGGATCTCTTCAGTGCCATTATTTAATTAACTATAACACATTTATTTAAAAAGTCTTATTAAACATGCTTTCTTTATGGAAGTAGCAGTGGGATATGTCTGTATTTCTGGAACAGAACAGGTTAATGTTCTTAGTCTCATCAGATTTTTTTCATTTCAGGGAAGCTTGTTGTGTAAACTATATAGCAAGACAATGAAATCTGCAGTTTTGGAGAATGACAATGAGGGCTAATATTAAAGCTGGGTCTAGGAACAAATCGCAAAGAGTGAGGTTTGGGGTTTTTTTTTCTTTATTAAGGGATGGTGAAAGCACCTTAGTGTTACGTTTCCTTTGGTTAACACTACGATTTATGGTTTGGGTGTTTGAGCTTGTAGTACTTAATAGAAAATGTGTATTTACTAGAAAATGTTTGTTGGTGTTTGTTAAATGCTTGTAACATTTTTACTGCTATGAGCAACTAAATCTGAAGCTGTGGCTCATATTTACAAGTAGTAGAACAGATCTTACTTTTCATATTCAAAGATAAATAAATAAGCTTGGAATCCAGACAGTTGTCTTGGAGGTCGAGGAAGGAAACTAAACTCCTTTCTCTGCGCTACTCACTGTCCTGTGTATTGCAGTTTTATTTACTAGGTTCAGTCTGAAACCTGTGTCTTTGCCCAGTATTTTGTGTAACATCAGGCACAGTTTCTGCTGAAAGGAGATACCATATTTGACAGATTGCTGACTTGACTTGATACGTCAAATCTAGTGTTCCAATTGGCTTGTCTTTGACTAGAAATCGTACTTTTTTTTTTTCTTATGCCATTCTTTTCTCTTATAGTGCCAGCAATACCCTTTGTTTAAGGGAATTTCACTGCTCTCAGATAAAAATGAATGAAATACTGTTCTCTCCATTAACTTGCCTTTCAATAATGCTGGCTTTAGCATAGAATCATCTCAGGTTGGAAGGGACCCATAAGGATCATTGAGTCCAATTCCCTGCTTCTCACAGGACTACCTAAAACTAAACCATATGACTAAGAGCGTCATCCAGACATTCCTTGAACTCTGACAGGCTTGGTGCCATGACCACTTCCCTGGGGAGCCTGTGCCAGTGACACCCCACCCTTTCAGTGAAGAACCTTTTCCTAATGTCCAATCTGAACTTGCCCTGATGCAACTTCATTCCATTTCCTTGTGTCCTATCACTGGTCACCAGAGAGAGGAGATCAGTGCCTCCCCCACCGCTGTCCTGCTTGAGGAAGTTGTAGACTGATGAGGTCACCCCTCAGCCTTGTCTTCTCCACGCTGAACGAACCAAGTGACCTCGGCCGCTCCTCGTAAGTCTTGCCCTCGAGACCTTTCACCTCCTCTGGACACACTCTCTAATAGTTTCATGTCCTTCTTGCATTGAGGCGCCCAAAACTGCACTCAGTACTTGAGGTGTGGAACAGATTGCTTCTGGGAAGTACAGCACCAGCTTTGTGCAGAACAGGTTACCAAGACTCAGTAAGTGTGATGACACCAAGTATGCTAGGAAGATGGGGGTGGGAAGTGGTAACAGGTCACGCTGCGTGCATGGCTAATGTCTTATGTCTGTGGTTTTGCTTGTATAAAGTAATTCTGATCTATTCTGCTAATATTTAGATATGTGTAACGCTGATTACCCTGTAACCAGGGCTTATTTGAAATAAAGTGTTAGTAAGAGACTTAACCCTATATTGAACCACAAACTGAAAAAGCGAAACAACGTCAAAATTACAGAAGGCGGTTGCTAATAACAAGCTGTTTGGCCTTCCTTTTCTCCTTGCTTTGTCTAAAGTAGCAGCTTGAGGAAGCCTGTGGAGTTTGAGCCTACGTTGCTTCTTGTCTGAGTGAGCCTAGGGACAAATTGAAAAGTTTCTGACTTGCAGCTCTGTGCAACACAGGACATTTGTTTGAAGGACGTTCATGATGTGAAAACAAAAGTTCTTAAAACCATTGCATGAAATGGCCTGAAAAACTGTCAGTAAAAGTGGTGGTGTAACTTTGGGGTTTTTTTTGTTAATGTGTTTTGAGTGTTAGATTTTTAAATCAAGGAAATGCCCTTGAAATGACTTCTCACTCATCTTCAAATTAATGAGTGAAAGTGTGTGTGGTGTTTTGATTTTTTTGGGGGGCATTTTGGTGGTTTGTTTTTTTTTTTTATTTTTTTAATTTGTAGCTTCCCACACTGTATCTTAGACTCTCTTTTGGGAGTTTCTGTTTGTCTACTGTTTTTACCTGATAGCCACCATTTTCACTGTTCAGGACTAGGCAGCTGTTCTTCTCTCCCTTAACCATTACTCCACTCTTCCTAAAAGCCTGGCAGCTTTTTCCAGCTTGCTGGTAAGATAGCTGTGCAGCACCACACCGTGCTTCTCCTGTCCCCTCTGCCAGGTGTGTGTGTGTGTGTGCTGTTATAGCTTCATTCTGGAGGAACTGGGGAGGAGCAGAGTAGGAAACCTGAAGTGGAGTTTTCCTGCACAGCACTTCTGGAGTATCAGTTAATTTAATACAAATCTAAAGGGTATTTGCTTGGCATAAATCTGTGGTATTAGTGTAGTGAGTTGTCTTGTCCATCAGGACAGCCTGAAGTTGGTGATGCCTGGTTAGTTGAGTTGATTTGATAGAGATTTGTGGCCCCCCTCCACCTCTCCTTTTACCAGTTGTGTGTGCATTTAGTGAGAAAAGCAGTGGCTGTGTGAGTATCTGGTTCATAAATTTGAGTTGCAGTGGGTCAGGATTAAAAAGATTGTCAAGGCTTGAAGTTGTTTTTCTTTTTCCTTTTTTTTCCTTTTTTTAATATCCCTATATATGTGGGCTTTATTAAAATATTTAGATATCCTCAAATTAGCTTGGCCAAATGTACTGCAATCTCTATTTCTTGTAAAGTGTTTGTCCTGGGATTGCACACTGTAGCATATGGGTAGAGCGTTATCTACAGCACAGAAAAAGAGAAAAGAACAGCTAATTGCTGTATCATTGCTGTGTTGCACTTGGCCTTGGGGCTACATCTGAGGAAGCAAACAGTTAAACTTTAACTCTACATCCTGTTGATCAACTTTTTTTTCACATAGTTTGAAGCAGACAGATAGTGGAGGCAGGTGGTAATCATTAACAGTTACTTCAACATCCAAGATGAACTTTGCTTCTGGGATTAGCTGGCATGGTCCCTAGCACCCAGTTATAATGGCAAAGGGGTTTGTTTGATGGTTTACTTTAAATTTGCTTCCCAAAGGAAACATTTTGTGCTTTTGGAGGGGCTATCTTCTCCCTCTTCCCTAAATCAGTACAATGCTGGATGACTTCTTTGCTGTATTATGTTGTCTAGGAGTGAGAATCCCATCCCTATTCACCAAATTTTAAATTATGCTACATATTTATGTTTCAGCGTAGGCCAAGCATACTTAAAGTTGGTCTGACTTTTTGCTAGCCCTTATTAACCCAAGCCAGTTTGCTCCTCTCCATCTTTGATGTTTAAAAGTAAGTTTTGTGCATGAAATCACAAACTAACTACTGTTTAGCTGTCTTGTTACCACATCAGAGCAGACACTTACTCATAGCTACAGGTGCCAAGTGTGGCCAGAGCTTTGAGAATGGTCTAGTTTGGTTGTTACCTGGTATATGTGGCTTGTCAATCTTGGGAATGAAGTGTTGTCTGGCTGGATAGCTATGCTATCTTGCTAAAAATTGCTTGTATTTGGTGTTTTTCCTCTTTGGGAAGTGAAAAACATTGCCTATGACTAAATAAACTTCCACATTAACATCAAGCAAATAGATATAAATAAAAATACAAAAATGAACAACTGTTATGTGCTTTGTTTTGCATAATAATCACATAACAATAACATGCAGTGTTTATAGATCTAGAAAAAAATAATTTCTTGAAGAAGCAAGATGCTGTCTAGTAGCTGATGGGCAGCATATTGCTCCTGGCAAAGCATATGCTGGGAGCTTTTGCTTTGCACAGGGGCAAAATACCACCTTGCTTTTCCAGTGTACCAGATATAGTAAAAGTTGCACTCTCATTTGGTTTGAACAGCAAATTAGTGTCTTGCACAGGCATACCTGCATGCTGTTGAAGATTTACATATGTGCCCTAAGTTGCTGGCCCTCCACTGGGATACAGAGAATCTTCTCTTTGCTTGGTTTACATTACTGAAATCTGTGGAAAGACTTCACAAATTGCTGCTCTGTATTTAATTTTGGATAAGCTGTCTGATATAATTAATATATGCTCTTTTCTGAGGGTTTTTCCCTTAACAAGAATTGGTTGCAAGATAACTTAAGTCATTTTCCAAAGCATGTATAGTACAGCATCTGTTCCTGGAATTCTTATCCTCTGCTCTAGTAACTTATGGAATTTTCATTGTTCATTGCTGGGAGGAAAAGTCAGTCTTCATGGACTACCTGCTAGGAGAAGATACATCTTTTTGTACTGTGAAGGGCTTTGTTTTGTTTTGTTTCTTTTTTGCTTTTGACATCAATGTTAAGAGAGCTCTTAGTGTAAAGATGCTTTTTTGTCTGTCCACTAAACAAAAAATGAATTTATTAGTAACAACAGATTCTGTTCATGAGAATGAATTAGAAGCATGGATTTATTTCAAGGGGCGTAGTAGTGTTTTAAAATACCCTCTTTTAAAACGTTGTAGTATGTCCCTTAAATTGCCATTCTCCTCAGCCTCCTATATTGCTACGTTGTTTAGGTGACTCTGAAGTTTTTTATCACCTATACAGTGCTCATGTATTACAAAATACAAAGAGTTGCATATTATTAAAGAGTTCTGTAAGATAGTTTCAGACCTGGTATTATCATTGAACAAAAGGGTTCAGGTTGTACAAAGGAATTAGAAGAGACGTGATCTAAAAACATGTAGCACAGCACTCAGATAATGTTTCTTGATCTCACTGAAAGCAAACTAAAAGGCAGAACCAACGTGTATATTTTAGTCTCTAAAAGGAGAAGAACAAATAATAGCTGCAGTTGAAGAAATATGGGTAGTCTTGTTCTTAAGTCTTTGCTTTGTTGTCTGTGAAATTGCCTGGCAGAGCAAATACAGGTGCAATGGCTGATACCTGATACTGACGTAGTGGTAAATGCTTGATGTACAGGATTGTCTCATTTGAAAAGGTGCTTTTTATTCCTGAGTTTGGGATTTTTCAGACCATGAGCATTTGGAACAATAAAGCTTGCTCCAAAGCTTTATTGGGATATTTAATTAACTTATTCCAAATAAGCTAATGGAGACATACACATTTAATGTCTTGCATTGCTCTGGAAAATCACAACTCTTATTTCTATTGAGATTTCTTGTGCTTCCAAAGTAAAAGAACCTTTTGTGATGTTACAAGTTGCTGGTTTTTTAGCTTTAAGCTGTGAAAACAAGCTTGCTTGGTATCACTGCTTTTAGATGCTTCTCCACTTGCGTTCCCACTTGTAATCTGCAATGCCATGTATCAAAGCTGTTAAGGAGGATTTTATTTCTTTCTGTGCTTAGGAGAATTTAAGATGGTTTGAGCTTGTGTTCCAGTTAATGAAAAATCAGTTCAATTGAAGACATTTCGTAGTGAACTCTGAACACTGAGTGCTGGCCTTCCTAGAAATAGTCATTTCCTGGATGCTTACCTTGCTCTTTTCATCTTGTCTCGTGTAGAAGTAGAGTGAAATATAAACTAATTTTGTGCGTCATCTTTGACTCTGCTTCACTAAACAAAGCCTTGCACATCACAATATCCATTTTTAGATTAGGCCATTTCTAGAAACATACCCAAACAAGTACTGACAGACAAGGATTTTTCTTTCTTTCTGAACCTTGACTCTCTGTTTCTATGAGTCTTTCCAGGAGAAATTGATGCTTACAGACTGAGAATTACTTTTCTTAGTGGAAAAAGTGGTGGCTTGATAGGTTTTGTTCAAAGTCACTCAGAATGGTGTTTTTGTTAGATACCATCTCCTGCAATGAGATCCTGAGGTTCTAGTAGGTACTTAAATGAGTAAATTCAATCCCTGAATCTTGAAATAGGCTTCCTAGAGGTGGGACTTCTGTGGTATCTGATGCTTGATTTGAACTTGTTCTCCTTCAGCTAGGGTTTAAGTGGTGGTTATATTGTGTGTAGAAGCATGTGTCTGTTATGTGAAGCTTAGTTTGATCCTTCACGGACTACTGGACTGACCTTTCTTTGTCTCTTTAGGTATTTCCTAATAAAATGATGGAGCTCAGCATATTTTATATTCCTTTACTTGCATCTTTAAGGCTCTGTTTTATTCTTTTAGTAAAGCTTCTATAAACAGTATGACTGAAACTAGCCTCAGTGCTGAAATCGTTCCTTTTCTATGCAGGCTCTTACTCTTGATATGCACTGATGGCTTTGCTGAAAGAAATTACTGCACAGACTTCCCAAGCTAAGTCCCCCTCTGGGGCTGCAGGCAAATTGCTTAGCTTGTCTGTCCTGGTTTCCCAGCTGTGAAGTTGGAGTAATTTATTACTAGTGTCAGTTATAAGAATGTTGAGGGTTAATCTGCAAGGACTGTATCTGCATAGTGTCTTTAGAGTGTCAAAGCCATAATGTATAGTTGTAATTTTATTATTAATATTGGTTATTTCATTAAAGTGTAATTTTCAAACAATGTTCATGTAGATTAAACTCATTTCGTCAATAAACTGGCATCATTCCAGCAGCATTATCTTGGTTCAGACTCTTTGTCTAATAGTGAAGCCTAAACATGTAGATAGCTCTGTAAAGAAAACAGCAAATGCCTAAAGAAACCCATACTTTCTTGTTTTTAATCTAGACTGTGGACATCCATAAAGAAAAGGTCGCTCGCAGAGAGATAGGCATTTTGACGACCAATAAGAACACATCGAGAACTCACAAAATTATAGCACCAGCGAACATGGAACGTCCTGTAAGGTATATTCGAAAACCTATAGACTACACGGTGCTGGATGATGTTGGCCATGGCGTAAAGGTAAGAATACCTGGATACCTGAGGACTCTTAACACAGACCAGGAGATAGGGTTGGGGCAGAATGTTACTGACATTAAAATGTTTAGTTCATTTATGGTAGTAAGGATTATGGGTTTGATGTGCTCTTGCGTACAAACATTTCAATAACAAAATGGATTGTTTTGCAGTGAGGGTTTTTTGAGCAATGTTTGCCATAACCTTGTGACTGTCAGTGGTAGTCATAGTGTCTGGAAATAATGGTTCATGGTCTTAGGCTAATGACTTGTCAAAAAAGCCATGACTGACTTTTAAAATTATCACTCCTTCCTCCTCTGATTAAATTGTCTCCGCCATTCCCTTTGTTTCTTTTGTTATTGAGAAAAGTGAAGTCATCTGTTATGGGGAAACTGGCTGGTGGGGTGGGGTTTTTTGTTGGGGTTTTTTAGAGGGTGGTCAGGAGAAAGGGGGTCAGCTAGCTGGCATTTAAATCTCGGTGGCATTTGATGTCTTACCCCCATTTGTGCTTTTGGACAGTCTCATTCTCCTTTTTTCTAAATAAAAGCCTTCATAAATTAATGTCTACCTCCCTCGAAATGGTGATAGTTGAAGTTAATTAATGCAACGCCCTTTGTTCCCTGGACATCTTTTTATAAAAAAAAGCTTTGTATATCCCTTGAGCAGACCTTCCAGGTATATTCAGTTCACAACAATCTTCCCTTGAATGGCATTAAAAAGCTTTTATTCAATACCTGTGTATCCTCTAAAGCTTGATGTGCTCTGGTCAGTCAGTTGTGCAGCTAGATAAGCCCATCATGTGCCCTTTGAATTGCTGAGCTCTTGAGGAACAGATCTTTCAGAATTACTCAACACAAAAGAGTGCCAAGGTACCTCCTGCTTCATAGTAACCCTCCAAATGCCCAGAGGAGTCTAATTCCAACACAAGTTAGAAAGCAGCTCTATACCATGACAGCTTTGGACTACCTGATTTTTTGTTTTGTTTGTAGCTAAACCTGTACTAAACCTGTAACTCTTAGGGTTGTTTTACACTAATAATTTAAGCCAGACTGGATGAAGCACAATCCTATGTAGAAGCCTGAAAGACATGCCCTGAATTTCTGTAAAATAGAAACACTGGCGTCAGAGAAATAGATAATTTTTCAGTACAGTCTCTGCATTTTCAGAGAGAGCTCTGTGAATAGAGAATACAGGAATCCACAAATTCAATGTCAGGATATTGGTTTCTGCATTTAAGTGCTCCAGGGATCAAGTGCTGTAGAAGACTTTTAAAAAGTAGAATAATTACTATTAGTCTCTGAAGTTGATTCTTTGCTGAGCTACTTGTATTGTGCAGGCTCAAAACAGGTTGCTTGATCCATAAACGCTGAAGTTGTTAAGGTGTAGCAGTTGCGTTTTCCAATATGACTATTTGCTTTTAGGAGTACTGGTGTCTTTATTTTTATTAATGTGATTCTGTTTGTTTAGGGGGTGGAAATGAGGTCCTGTTTACCTATTTCTAGGCAGCTCTTATGGAACATTTTTAGTAAACAATTTTTTTAACTGTTAGTGGTTTAACTCTATATTAAAAATTTGGTCTGCTCAGAGGTAAAATAGCTTCCAGTAATAACCAAATTTTCAATTCATTACAAGTCAGTTACAAATTATATCTTGCTATTGTTTCTTTGAGTGATTTGCCTAAGTCTGTTTTACGACTGTGGAAGACATGAAACACTTAGTAGAAAAATAATGTTGGTATTTTCTACATAGACGTGTTACGCAAATGAAATAAGCTGCCAGCCAGGCCTTGGCTATATAGTTCAAGATGGCTGTCATGCATTTGACACTTTCATCAGTGTTGACTGGTGACTGGACACATGGTTGAGAAGAGTGGGCTGAGGTAATGAATGGCATAATTAAACGTTTTAGCCATCATATTACTTGGGTTTCAAGAGTGTGACACACTTCATAGTTCTGAAGGAAGTAGCTTGCTTTGTCTGCAAACCTAGACGTAGCTAGCTAGCACTGTTACAAGAAAATCAAACCAAAACAACTTAAACTAGATCAGGTCATGTTGGAAGTCAGCACAAATAACGGATGATGCTGAGAATCTGAGTTGCCTCTTGGACATAGAAATTTGGGGGAAACATACAATAAATTGCATTACAAACTTTTTCTTGTCCAGAGTGGTCTTAGAAGATGCTTCAGACTCTGTTAAGTCTTATATTCTTGACCAAAGTTTTCACCCCAAGTTGAACAGCAACATGTCTGATAAGACCTTAGAAACCATCTTCTTCTAGAGGAAAAGAAGTTTGAGTTCTGCCTAGAGCAATTGTCCATATGACTAACATGCAAGTCCTTGAATGTATTCTGCTGTGGCAGCTGTCAGTAAAATACAGCACAACACATACTTTGACATTTAAGTATTAAATAAAAATTATGCAACACTTTGAAGTCTGTAGGTGACAATTTGTTGCTGTTAATGGGACTCTCTGTTGTGTTCCGGTGCAGGATTTGATAAAAAAACAAAGGAAAAATACAAGGAAGAGAAATTAAAGATGCAGGCTAGATTATAGCCCGTTTCTGCTTTTATTTATTTAATGAAATACTAATCCTAGGAAAAATGTCATTAAAATATGCAGTATATTTTAATCCTGAGTTGTTTTGTATAAGAAGTGTAAATAAAAATACCGTCTCTCAGAATTTAAAAAAAAAAAGGTGGGTAATCCTCAGAGTAAATACTGTTGTCTTCTGCACATCTGCTATCTGAGCAAATGCAGAAACACCTCCTATGCATACCTACAGCTCATTTTCTTTGTGTGTGTGTCTGATGCTTCTTATGGCTGTGTAGAGGGGATGCAAAAGCAGATGCCTATGCTTGGGGCATGGAAAAGGGCTCTACATTCCCCCCTCTCATGCATGCGTGCAGCAATTTTTGTGGGGGGAGGTGATGAGGATGAGGGTGGCAGTGATGGTAAGCAGCTGCTCTCTATAGCAGGTTTCCTCCCTGATGGGAAACACCTCCTTGGAAGGCAGTGCTGTTTCCCCCTCAAGCAACTTATTGGTAGAAAAGCTTCTGTAGAGCATCCTAGGATCACAGTGGTGCTCTCTCCTTTGGCCTGAAAGCTCTATGGCAGCCCCAAGCTGCCCCAGCTGCTCCCCTCCCTACCCATTCCCTTTGCAGGGACAGATACAGGTGAAGTCTCCAAAAGGAGTAAAGGGGTTGTTTGTTTGTTTTTAACATACGTGCCTGTGAAGCCAAGGCTAGCATCAGTCAAAATCAGGAGGGCTTTTAAAGTTGGTTTGCTAGTGAGAAGGCTTTCCCTTGCAACACAAATATTATGTGTAGATGACTCCAAGAAACACACAGGCAAGCATTTTTGCCAGTCTGTTAAGTAGTTGCTCAGCTGTCATCCTCTGGGGGTAGGGGAATGTAGCTGAAGTCATTCTTGGTAAATAAGAGTAACTGTCATCATGTGAGAGCCTACTCTCCTGTGTAGAGCTTGGTTTAAAATTATTAGGCAGAGGCTACTTTAACATTTCCTTCCTTCTCTTCCCCTTCTTTTGTGAAAGGGGGGGGGGGGGGGGGAAAGTAGTGTGCCAGCAAATAAATAGGTCAAATACAATTACTCATACAGAAAATCCTCAGTTTAAGAGGGGGGAGAAGGAGGAGGAAGCTTGGAAGCTGCCTTAAAAGCCCTGAAGTTGGCCTTTGAATTTGTTATAATCTTTTTTCAAATAGGAGGCAGGTGGAATTGCAGCAATTTTTAAAATGGCAGCTAAGTAGGAAATTGAAGTAATGCCTTATGGTAAAGGCAGATAAAATGTTGAATACATGCTAAATTGAAATGCCTAATAGCTGTAATTGAATCAAGTTGTTTTATGGCACTAATAGTTCTTCAAAACCAAACTTGAATTGTATATGAAGATTAATCACTTTTCAGATTTGTTTTAAGAAAAAATTCAAAATTTCATCACCATAAACCACTTGCATTTCAGTGCATTAAAACTGTAAGAAACTTTCTAGCCCAGGAAGTCAAACAGAAATTAAGCATTCAGAAATCTTTCTCAAGCAAATGGAAGTTGGAAGGACTCCCTTGAAGTAGGGATTGGGTCAAAACTTACCAAATACTAAGCTTAGAGAAGGGAGTCTTGCTCTCACCCTTGTTACACTTCTCAGCCCGCGCTACTCCCCTGCAGTCCTCATGCTTACATCTGTGTTGGTGCAAAACAAAAATGCAGATGAGGTGCTGATATGAGGGTGGGGGGCTACCTAATCATGCCTGCTTCCCCTTTAGGATACGACCTTCTATATGTTAGCCACTTGAGTATTAACTTTTAAATAATTCACTGTAATAAAACCAAAGTGAGACAGGGATCCTGAACCTGAGCTTCTGCTGCCTTTGTCCCTGTATTAGCCTCTATCAGACACTCATGCTTCAAAGGATGTCATGTTGCCAATTTCATGAATGTCACATCATCCCTCTGGGGTCATGCCCAAACAGTTAAATATTGCTGTAGGGTAAAGAATGCTCCTCTGGGGGAAAAAGTAACTCTTCCTGTTGCCAACTCTAATGACTCCATTGTGTTGACACTGTGTGCTTTTCATAGGGCACTTGCTACTGGAAATTCAGAAGTGTGCCTAGTGTCATCTGCTACAATGTAGGTTTCAAGCCTTTCTGCTTGCAAAGAAAGCTCAAAACTATGAGATCTCTTTATCTTCTAACTTTGAAAAGAATTTTTTTTTTAACGTCAACCTTATTTTATTGTAGCTAGATTCAAAGTTACGAACTCAATTCAAAAAGCTGGAAGTATTTAAAGGAGGAATCTAGGTATCTTTGAACAAGACCACTGAGTGCTGCGGGAACGATATTAAATTTGTCTATCATCCACAAGCAGGTTTTTGTATTTTTATAGCAGTTTAATATGTAAAAACATTTTAAGGTCAAATGTGACTTGAAAATTTTTGCCTGATCAGTTTGAAACAAAAAAAAAAAGAAATAAGGAGAGAGAAGCAATATTGAAAAGCTACATCTGGTTACTGTTAACAGAAGGCTATGTAATTACTAGGTTGCAAATAATACTGGGAGAGGTTATAGTTAAAAGATAGAGGAAAAATTTCACCGAAGAGAGACTTACCTACTCGTGTTCAATTTTGAAAGAAAGATTGATTTGGAACCAAAATTTTCTCAAAATAATATGCCTTACAATAGACTATAAGGAAATAAAGAACAAAAAAAGGCTTCTGACCCATTCTGATAAGGAAATTGAGACACAGGAATGATTTCTTTAAAACTGCACAGAACTAATGGCAGAAGAGTGTTACCCTGAGTGTCTGACACCCACGTACAGTCTGCTTTCTGAAAAACATTTTTAATTACATATTCTCCCTAAGTCCATGTCTTGATATCTTGTAAGGAAACCATGTTCTAGACTTGGTGCTTTACCGTATCCTTTCCTCAGGCATCCCATACCATCATGTACAAGTACCCTTCCAGCTGCTTTTCTTGTTCTGACTATGTCATCTTGTGGTGCTCCAAAACTGCTCCACTGATGAGACAGGAGGCAATCTTGTGCAAAAATCTATGAGGATGCTTATGGGGCAATTGGATTGCCTAGCTGCAGATACGTAATAGTACTATGGCCAACTGCCTTTCTGTAGAGATGTCTCAGGTAATTCTCCCTTGACTAATAAAGGAAATACCTTTTTCAAGTAAAAGGGGAGGTTGACTGAAGAGTCATCATGAGCAATCATGGGTTTTTTTCTGTTGTGGCTGATGACTGTGATTACTGGTCAAAGGTAACGGATATAAGGCCGGTTATCGCTTTTACAGAGTGTACATATTAAAGTTCTGAGTTTGCCAGACACGTACAATTAATGCAGATTAGACTGGTGCAGTTTTTAAGCCTTTGTTTCCATTGATCAGCATTTATATTAGATGGTCTTTAACGATGGCTTTCAGTGATCCTAGGTATGGCAGGATCTAGAGTGAAATTGACTCTTTAAATTCAGGAGTTGGTGAAATGGTGAGCAATATACAGCAGGGGAAGTACAACCAACCTGCATAGAGATTTGAAGTTTCTGCAGTCTGAAATTGGAGAGTTCATAGCTGAAATGTGCAGGAGAAACTTGCTGGATGTCAGTGTGATAAGGATTTTGCTCGTGTGTGCAAGTGGCCTTTTGTATTTCTGTGCTTATGGATACTTTTGCTCACATAAATGAGTTGTGTGCAAAGTCCCTAGCCCTAGTTTTCCAAACACAGTTTGTAACTCAAATAATAGCTTTCTGGTTCCCTGAATCATGACTAATGTTCACCCATGACTTGTTACTTGGCATGGAAACTATTAAAAAGTTAGATGGCTGTGGCCTGAGGCCAGCCAGCAGAGTCACTCAAATGTCTGGACAACCTTTGGCTACCAGTAGGTACTTCTGATTTGCCACACACCCTACTCTTTCATGCCGTTCTTGGTCTTGTCCCTTTGGCCTCAGTTACAGAAACCTGGAGTACTGCCTTTGTCAGCAGGTATTTTTGTACTGTTTAGACTACCAGAACTGAGCATGCTGGAATTGCTGAAATACTTGCCTTAAGCAAGTAAGCCTCTTACTTGGTACGTACAGTTAATGCTTGACTGTCCCAAAACATTGCTTGTCCTGTCCAAACCCACAGCTGAAATTCTCAGTCCAGGTGCTCTGAATTCCTGGCAGAATCAGTTGCAGAAACAGCCTCACTTTTGCCTTTGATAAATGCCTTGCATGGCTGTCACAAACACCTGTTTTGCCCATTGCCTTAATTGTATTATTCATTTCCAGCCCACTGCTGGCTCTCAGTCCTTGGCCAACCTGCTCTCCCACACTGTCAAAACCCTGTGGATGTGCCACTGCCCTAGCTGCGATCTTTTGGAAATGTAGCGAGGTTGACTCCTATTTCTTGAACCTGAGACTGTGGTTTCTTTCTCTTAATTTTGTGACAACCCTTAAAACTTTATCCAGGACTGCCACATGCTTGGCAGGTTTTCCCTGGAAAGGCAAAATTGTTCTGCTTGCTTTTTTAAAACATCTCTGCTACGATTCTTGCAAGAAACCCCAACCAGTACTGCTGCTTACCATGCTATCTAGTTTCTGGGAACATCCTGATCTGTCTGGTTCTCTGCCTTGGCATCACAAGCATCCCCAGGAAGCCTACACACTGTGTTTTTGTTCTGATGTGTACGTCATCCAGGATGCTGGTATCTGGCTGAAAACTGTCTCCTGTGTGTACAGTAATACAGCTAGCGGGAGAAGGGAGTTGTGCTCCTTACAGCTTTTGCAGGAGTTCTCAGTGCTGCTCTTCATTTGACTAAGCTTTTTTCCTTTTGCACCTCCTGTCTCTTATTTTTTAGATCCCTCTCAGAACAGTCTCTTCCCTCTTCAAGCTGTGAACCTTATGCATGCTGCTGCTTCTCTTTCCCATGCCCTGCATTTCCTTCCTTCCGGACTCTGACCTTCTCGGTATTGATCAGGCAGTTGGTGATGGTCATGTTCTGCAAGCTGGCTGGCTGGCCTACAGGCATTTGTAGAGAGATGCTTGAACCTATGTTAAACATGTATCTGCTTTTCCTTTTGGCTTTCTGCTGTCTTTTTTCCTGTTTTTCTTAAAATCATAATCAGTCTAGACCCTGCTGCCTAAACTGTTCCCAGTTCCAAGCAATTTTTTTAGTTGCTTAGAAAGCACTACATTTGGTTCTCAGACCAAGAAATGCAGCAAGGTTGACCTCATAAGCTCAGCCAATAAATACAACAAAATGTCTCCTCCTAATTAATTAGCTTATTAAACATGATTAAATAGCTATATGGTTCATCTCGCTTAGATTCATTTGCTTTCCTTCGTTTCTTCTGTCTTTTGGATCAGGAGTTCTATGATTCTATGATTCCTCTCCCATAAGAACCCCTGTTCCTTTTGTGTTTGTTCCTTCTGTGTTTTCCTGCCCATATGACTGTTGTTTATATAGACAGCAACAGAGAGAACATGTACAGAGCTTTTTACTCACAGAAGGCAGTATGACAACAGCTACTAATTCTTCTGCACAATAAAGAAATGTGTGTGTCTGCCTGTATATTGTTTAACTGGTAGCAAAAGAAATGAAGGTCATCTGATGTAGTGGTAGAGGTAGGAATAAAGGTCAAGAGCTGTTGGACTTCAGATATATATTTAGTATGTTAAACAGTACTTAGCATTAGAAAGGTTTGAAATAAGATGAAGATTCCTGAATCATTGCTAGATGTTGATATTCATATTGTCACTGCAGTGGAGGCAGAATATAACAGTGATTAAGGAGGAGGTGGAAAGACTCACCATAAGTGCTGAGTGACACTGCATAAGGGAAGGAAAGAGAGGAAGCTTTTTGGTTTTATATTTTTAAGGTAGGCTAATTTAGTAGTAGAGACTGGGTAAGAAACCCTGCCACCCTTCCTTTTAAGCCTTTAAAAGGTTTCTGTGGCTACTGGGGAGGGATGGGACCAAGAGTTTCACTTTTTCGTCTCTCTCAGCAAATTCCTTGTATTATGCCATTGCCCTTGGTAACTGGTGAAGTAAGGGGAAGGTTCACATATTCCTGTGAGAGGGGAAAGCAAATTTCATTGCTAAAAGCCTGTTTTAAAAATATAATACTTGGGAGACTACCCTGGCATCCTGGAAACTATCCGTGAAATAAGTGTGTGGGGACAGAAGTGGTTTAAATGCCTTAATTCTGTCACTCTGCTGATGAACCTCTGCCCAGACTGGGAGTGAATAGGTTGACCGTCAAATTTACTTACCACAGCTAAACTTTTTCATTTGAATTTTGGAGCAGGTTTTGTGTTTATGTTCTTGTAATATGAATAACTTAAGGGCAGTGACTTTCAACCTGTTTTGATTTGTAAACCCCAGCTGTTGTTCAGTGGTTTTGCAGAGCCTGTCAGAAATCTCAAGTGCACATTGCTATATAGCATGTTTTAACTATTTTTTCTGAGTGCATGGATGCCTTTAAACTGGTCTATGTTTCTTGGAGGAGGAGAAGGTGCAAACCACAGTTTGAAAGGCTGTGCATTAGGAGGCTTGCTCTGGAAGTGACAGTTTATTTCCAAACAACCTCAAAAAAACCATTGGGATTATTTTATGTTTCGGGGTTTTGTGTTTTGCTTGTTTTTTTTTTTTTTGTTGGGTTTTGTTTGTTTGGTTTTTTGTTTTGTTTTGTTTTTAAATCGGTGAAACTAATCCTTTTCCCCATTCAAAAACATAAGTCCTCCTCCCTGAATAAAATTAGAGAACTCAACCTGAATTTATTTAAAACTTTATATTAATTTTCCTTATGAGGCTAAGTTTTCATATTTTTTTTTTCCTCTGCAATCATGAAGGCTGTAAAAATGATATAGAGGAGTCATACATATAATGACTTGATTCTAAGAGCTAAAAATTCAGAATAATAATCACTACAGCACTGCCAACACAGTTTTGAGCAGCCAGTGCTATGCTGGCTTGAATCAGATTTCAATCAATAAACCAGAGGTGAAAGGTGCTGCTGCTCATCCTGTTTGAGAACTCCCTTTTCTTTATTTACCATTCAATGCAGCAGCTAGGATTTCTTCAAAATACATGAAGGTTAAGTGTCAAAACAACAGGCAAGTCTATTCTGCGCTGTATAGCTGAAACTGTGGCTTTGTGAATGAATTCTTAAGTGCACGTTGCCATTGAAATAGCATTGATTTGAGTTTGGACTTGAATGGTCAGAAAAGGGCTTTTCAACCCTTTACTGCCCATGAGGAGCCTGGCAAACAAATCTGGCAAAGCTTAGCTAAACTTAGTTTTGACACAAGTGTTTTTCCTGTGGTCACTACTCGGACACAGAACTTGCAATGACTGAGCCAGTAAAATCTCTGTTAGTGTACTGGGATGTAGCTAATTATCAGTAGACACAAATGATTTTTTTTTTTAAATGTGATTATCTGTAGTTTAACCTGTCCTATCAGTTGTGATGGATCTGCCATTAATTTCTACCTTTTTCCCCCCTTTTTTGCCAACGTTAAGTGGCTAAAAGCCAAGGTAAGAAGTGTTATTTCTCCTTTGACCCACAGTGCCTCATGTGACTGATAGTAGAGGCTGCAGAGCCATTAAAACTGAAAACTAGCGCGCTCTTATGCTCTACTCTGCTTTCCATAGGATATTTAGATTAAACATGCTATACTTGATTTTTTTTTTTTTCATTTACAGCATTTAGCGTGTGTCAATATATCTGCGATACATTGACATCTGCATTTATACATAGATACTTTAATTTCTCTAACACATGTAGTGCTTTGCTCTGAATTCGGTAGATGCCTTGATTCCCTTCACTTACATTTTTGCAGGAGACTTCCCAGACAACCTGAATGACTCTGCTAGTCAAATAGCAGGGGCAAATTGAGAAATTCTGGGCCTGTGCTGACTGTATTGTACTGTCAGTGTTAAAGTTTGATTTAAATTATTAACACCCAAATGGAGATGAACACAAATGTGGCTTCCCTTTAAAGAAAAGAGGATATAAGAGATTTGTGCATGAACCTGTCAATTGCCTACCTTTCTGTTGTCTGTTGTTAATTAATAGCAAAAATAACATTAAGCTTGTATTTAGGCTCTTTGTATTTACTGGTGTCTGTCTTGCGTGTAGCTGAAAACTTGCTGTTTGACAGCTGTCTGGGAATTCTCACTTCATATTCTTACACTTAAAAAAAAAAAAAGCTGTCAATAATAGAGCTGCTCTGTTATAAAAATAAAATCATGTTTTCCCTTATTTCAGCATGGAAATAACCAGCCTGCAAGAACTGGCACCTTGTCAAGAACAAATCCGCCTACACAAAAACCACCAAGTCCTCCCATGTCAGGCCGGGGAACTCTAGGGTAAGAATGAAGGCTGCTTGGTCCTGCCTGTGTAATAGAATGTTTTAATTGTGCTGGTGTTGGTGTTTCTTAAATACGTGGATAGATGGCAACTCTGATTGCCTTTAGCAAAAAACACGATTACCTTTTCTGTATAAACCCTTTCAGCTGCATTGACTCTTATTTTCATTATGACCTTTGGAAAGAATGTTTTTTCATGGGAGAAGGATTTATTATAGATACGGATAAAGGAGGAGGCTGTTGTTATTCCTGATTTGGGGGGAGAAATCTGTAGTAACACACAAAAAAAGTTTTTAACTTCAGTGGGAGAAAAGCTTCATTGTTAAAGTTTTTGTCTACTCATTTCTCAGTATTGTAAGAGGTATGAAGTGGCTGTTAGTGTCATATTTGTTGCATTGTCTAAGGAAAATTCATGGTATTGTGAACACGTTGGCAACATTGGTTCTCGCAGGCTTGTGCATTTTTATTTTTATGCTTAAATGAGGAAGGATTTTGCTATTCCCAAGCCCCACTGTGACCAGAATTCCCTGCTGTAGCATGTATTTTGCTGCTGTGGACCTGTGGGGAGTGAAATCTGCTTATCTTGGTGTTCCAGCAAGTAGTTGTTGCTAGAGACCAAAACACGAGAAGGTCAGATCACATGCCATAGAATTTTGTCTGTCCAACTGTGCAACATCTTCCAAAAGGCGTCCTAAACAAGACCTTCTACCTATTTGTCACTTTCTGTCTTTCCTTTATGCTGTGGGGGACTGAGGCACTGTAATGCTGGCTGGTTGTGTTGGCTTCAGGTATGTTGTCTGGAAGAGATGGGGAGCTGGAAAAATGAGGACTAATGAGATGGAATAGGATGGGGATCAGGAGCAATGGTCAAGGAAAATCAGAAGCAGCAACTCCTTTTGTCAAGACTTAGTGATTTTTAATCCTGATTGAATGCTTTGCTGCTTCAGGATGGCAGTGTTTGTTGTGTATTCTGCAGAGGAATTACCCTAGGGGTTTCCTCAGCATGTTTTATAAGAATTCCCATTGCTCAAGGGCATGCAATCAGTATTCCAATTGTCTCTCTTATCCCAGCTGAGAAAGAGTTGTTTATCAGCCCTGGGAAGCTGGATAGCGCTTTCATGTCCTATTGGACGTTTGCTAGTGAAACAGCAGTGTTGATGTACTGGTGAGCTGCCTCTCTCTAATGCTCCCCCCTGAACAAGCCAGAGCTGTTTGGTTGCCTTAGCTGATGCCTGATAAGGATTAATCAGCTGAATGTCATTTCCAGATGAGCTTGACAAGAGGCAGCAGTTGGCTGAGGGGGAGGAATAATGTGGGTTCGTAATAGAGATTTCTATCTGCCCTTCTTGTTCAGGAAGTACAGCTCTTGTCTTGAGCAGCCGTGTTCTGCCAGAGCATGAAATATCATAGGCATGACTGTTTCCCTAATACATGCAGAAAAAATTGCTAGAAACCACAAAGATACTACTCTTCTCCCTTTGATCCAGAAAACAGAGATAAGCGTGTAAAATCAGAATGGGCTTGGTGTGTAACATGGGCCTTTAAGTACGTGCTGCCTATTGTGCAGCTTGTCCCTCCAAGGCAGGACTATCTAAAGGAACATGGTGGGGAGGGAGTCCTGCACAGAAATGACGTGGGCTGAAAACGGGAAGGGACTGCAGGAAGAAGGGGTCTCTTCACTGGACCAGGGACAAACTGTGGAAAACCTTGGATGCTCAGGTTGGAAGTACCACAGGAGAACGAGTGAATTGCTGAAGCTGGATGGAGGGACGAGTTGCAGTTGTGCCTTGAGGGTCCTGGGGCAGAGCAAGGCCTTGTACTCCCTGCAGTTCTTCCTGGTGGCAACGGGCATCAGCATCACACCAAAGCACTGGGCAACAGTGAGGTGGGCAGCGCTGGACAGTGTCAGGAGAGAATGTTTTCCTCCTCTGCGTAAGGCTGACGGAAAAGCGAAGGGAAGGGTTGGACTTGAGGGGTCAAAAGAAATTGTTTTTGACTTCTCTGGTACTTAGCAGTTTGAGTTTTTCAGTGAAGCTGAGAACAAAGGAGAAACTGAAGCATGGCTGAACCTGAGGATGTAGTGGGGGTTTGCTTTTTGCAGTATTTTTAAATTGTACAGGTGAAATAAGTAGTACTACAGAGCCGAGTAGTAGTTCCTGTTGCCAGTGCATTCCAAGGTGGAATACTTTAAAACACTAGTTTTCAAGGTTATTTCTGCTGGAGGCACATTTAAAATCTTCCCTGTTTATCACTTTATTTGGTGGTATTTAGAGCTCTATCTCTTACAGCTGGAGTACAAAGTTTCTTTATTTTTCCCACGACTGATCTCTTTTGGCAGACCTATAGGTGGTGGCAGTCTGCGTATTAAAATCATCTGGAGTTCTTTATATAGACAAACTAATTTACAAACACCATAGTGCATGCAAACAATTACGGTATTTCCACTTTTCTCTTTGAGAGATTTTAATAATAAAATGTTATAGTTAAAATTTAGTACTGTTGCGTTCCATATTGTAAAAAGGAATTCAGTAAGTTTCTTAAAATACCAGGAAGCCATATAACTTACCAACTCGGTGATAACCGGTAATTGAACAAATGATTAAACTACTGGCATTTAGTATTTTTGTTTTTGCTTAGCTGGTGCATTGCCAAATTCCATGTCTTGCAAGGGATCTCTTAGTTACTGGTGAGAACTGAAAAGCTCTGCAATTCGTACAATAAATGCACTGTTCTTAAGGCAGTAATGGGTCTGGTAAATAGATCTCAAAAGATCTGTGTTATATTTCTGACTTTGATGCAGTCTGCTAGGTGACCTTGGAAGTCTCTGGGCTTCATTTTCTTGGGCTGCAAAATGGAGACAATGAAGCTTATCTGTGAGGCACTTCAAGATCTGCTTAAGTGATATGAGATTGCTTGATTACTGTGTGAAACAACTACTAGGAAGAGCACTGGTGATTGCAAATGTAACTTGTTCTGTGAATCTTTCAGCCTTACTCCTGTCTTAATGAGTTGAATACATTTAGCCAAGAATACTTTTGGAAGGCATTTGGAGGGGAGGGGAAGGGGAAGGGGGAAAGAGGAAATTGTTACAGTGGAAGAGTTTGTCAGGTGCTGTATACTGAAAGGTAACCCCAGAATATTATGCAGATGTAACTATTGTATGTTATGTAGTTCAAAGAATATATTTTGGATGGTAAATTTAGTTTAGGCTTTTTTAAGCAGTTTATGTGCTGTAGGCCAACTTGTATGGCTCTATCTACGTAAGGCACTTTAGAGAGTTGAATGCAACCTGTCTACACTGCCTGGTGGAGTTAGTTTAATATACTGTGCTGTGGGTCACTGTGCAGCGATCTCTCATGAAAGCTTAAGAAAACAAATGGCTTCATTACTTCATTCATTTATCCTTTTGGTCTTCTGATCTTTTATCTTTCTGTCTTCAAATCTTTTACTCCTTGACCAGACGAAATACTCCTTACAAAACCCTGGAGCCAGTCAAACCACCAACAGTCCCTAATGATTACATGACCAGTCCTGCCAGATTGGGCAGTCAGCACAGTCCAGGAAGGACAGCTTCGTTGAACCAGAGACCAAGAACACACAGGTAGAGCATTTTCTCGCTGTAACACTTTCCTGCCTGGGATGCTTACTAAAGTTACAGAAAAGCTTTGAAGCTTTGTGCCTGTTGGCTTTTTGTTGGACGCAAGAGGTAAGTTATTCTACCACTCTGCATTAACAGAACTTCACTGTATTGTTGACTTCTCTAACACACAGAAGTGTCATCATACTCTATAGAAGCCTCATTGTATCTAGCAACTTACTTCCATAACCACAGGCCTTGTTTTGTATAATCAATTTATTTTGTTCTATGGTATTTGTTTCACAAGAATAAGCAAAACTTCAAAATTTATGCAATTGCAAGGTAGTGTAGTGATGGGTCCTAATGGGTTTAAAGCTGTGTTATTAACCTTAGCCTAAAATACACTTAGGCTTTTTTGTTGTTGTTTTCAAGACCATTAATTGCAAAGAGAAATTTCTGTTGATTAGAACACTGTGATGAAGGTAGTCTGAAAGAGCTGATTGCTTTCTTTTGGCTAAAACTTAATGCTCATAATCAGTGCTAGCATGATAGAAATAGAAAATAAAACCTATTCAAAGACAGATGTTGGCATCAGCCAGTTGTTTCCACATGCTTAAGGGCTTTGATGAAAGAGTAGTGTGTGTTTTGGGTGAGAAGGGTGTGCCAAGTGTGCCTTGGTTTGTTGGGTTTTTTTAATGTAATTTTTTTCTCAAATTGCAAGGCTAGATCTTTCTCCAAGTCTCTTGAGTGAGTTCATTTTTTTTCAATTTGATTTTTGTCATCAGCTTCAAACTCAGGGAAAAAACAGACGAACAAATTCAATGTAGTTAGAAATAAGAGGTTAGCTTCTTTTTTAGAAATCTTTTTTTTTTTTTTTTTTTTTTAACTCCCAGTAGGCAAGTAAACATGGTAGGTCACTAACAGGGATTGAGAGAGTATTTTTGACACAGTTGATCATGAAATATTGTCAGAATGAAATAACTTGTAAATCTGGCTGCAACAAAGATCATGTTAATCTGTTTAGCTGGCTACTGTGAATGGTCCCTACTCTTGTCTCACAAGATCATCTTTTATGTAGACTGCAGTTAGAAATTCAGCTGCAACCATAGTGACAAGATCAAGGTCTTCAGCAGACAGAACACTAATTTTGAAGGAATTATGTTGGCTTCCATTCCAGATCACTGATTTTCTTTTTTTGTATTTTCTTAAGATATAGTTGAATGATTTGCACTTGACTTGTGACAGCACTGATTTGTAGCTACCCGGGAATGGTAAATGAACTATAACAGCACTGAGTACGCCTTAATTAACATGGATGGGTTAAAGTGGTGTTTTGGCTTCAAAACATCTTGACTACTTAGTTCCCTTTATATTATCCATTTAATCCATGTAAATTCAAGCCTTGGCCTAAGAAGTGCTCTTGGGTAAGAGTAAGGACAGATTCTGCCTGAATCTTGATTCTTTTTCAGCTCCCTCGATGAAAAGAACTGTTATGGCCTTCAAAGGCATGTGTAGAAATGTTATCCAGTAGTTCACTAGAAGTATGTTCTGCAAAAATCTGTATTGCTGGCCTCTAATTTGTGTATCATATAATGGTACTTAGACAAATTGTGACCTGGCTGTACTGGTACCTTTCAGACTGTCATAGAAACAAACTTCTCATACACAAAAAGTGTGTGCATGAGCCGGGGGAGTGTTAGATATACAGAAAATTATCCACATCATACCCCACCCCACGCCTCATGCCGATTGGTTTATTGTGGCTGTTCTCAGTTAAAAAGTTCTCAATATAAACTTCTGCTCTAAGTAGAGGAAATGTTCCCTCAGCTGACACCATAAATAATCTTAAATAATTATTTGTAGCTTAGGCATGAACTCTTCCAGCCCCAGCTTATTCCTTTCAATTACAAGACCCCTGAACTGTTCCTACAGTTCTTACTCCATTGCCTGGAACTGGTATGGTTGTTTACCTCTTTATTTTTTAAAGCATTTAAGTAGACATTTTATGCATAGTGATGTTTATCAGCTTAGCTAACTCCGTTTAGTAGGAGTGTAATGCATCCAGACTTGATTAGCTGTATGCAATTGTAGGTAGCGACAGAGGCATTTTATAGGGGATTTTTCAACAGTCTATAATCGAGTTAGGCTAGCAGAGCTCACACAGGAAGTGTGACTGCTGATAGGCCTTTGTAGGAAATGCTGTGCTAATACTTGTGTTTTTCTTTTATAGTGGTAGTAGTGGAGGAAGTGGCAGTCGAGAGAATAGTGGAAGCAGCAGTATTGGCATTCCCATTGCCGTGCCTACACCTTCACCGCCAACCATTGGACCAGGTATGTGGGACTCTTCCCATGTTAATGTAAGGCTGTAACGTCAGTTGCTTGTGTTTGCAGAGAGATTTTGACTGAAAACAATGGGGTAGAAACTGTCCTGAAGCACAGTCCTAGTCAGGAAATCTCTTATGAGTGCTGAGGGACATCTAAAGTTTTAATTCTTTACCAAAAGTACTTGCAGAACAATCACTTCCAGAATAGCGGATGGCTAAAACACCTTTGTCAGTTCATGTTTTTACAAGATAATCAAGGTGGAGAGGGGATAGAGGGAGAGAGGTTTATCCTTTTAAAGCTTGAGTGTATTTTTAAATGCCTATCTACAATTTGGCATTTCTGGATGCCCTGAGAAGCAGCAGCAACTATGTACATGTTTGATGGGAAATGTTGTCTTCTGAAATAGCCTGCTAACTTTACATACCAATGATGGTATGTACTTGTTCTTTTTTTTAATTAAATAAAAGTCTTTACTTCAAATAAAATGCAGATGACCTACGAAAACACTTGTAGTAGTAGAATTTGGGATTATCCACCAGGGTTGTTTATGCTACGATTACAGTCTGAAGTTGCTAGGCTATGATGGAGATCATTGAGAGAGGCAGGAGAACTAGTGTGTATAAGGTAACACAGCAATAAAAGAGAACTATGCAGGACCTCTCGGTACTGAAAGCATACTCCCTTGTCTTTAAGAATGATGAATGGTGAGAATGCGTAGGATCGTTCTTTATAAACTGGCAGGATTATTGTCTTGGTAATAACCAACTCAGTCACTTGTTTTTTGTATTTCTGTGTATTTTGTAAGCACATAAAGTTAATTTGCACAAGAAAACAGTGGAGTTTTTCTGTAATGTAATTTTGCTATTGCACCTCTTAAATCTCTGTTCCTCGGGTGACAGATCTTCACTTTCTTACACACATGCAGGCTTTCCTTTCCCAGGTGTTTCTGATCCTGCAGTGGTACAAATAGGCATGAAATCTTCCTATCATCTGGCATCACATAAAAATTAATGAGAGTAAAGATCTGCAGGTACAGAACCCTGTGTAGGATTAGGGCCTGAGTTTGTATCAGTTGACCGAAGCTGAATTTCTGTATTTATTTGGGAAGCCTATCAAGTGCCCGTGCTTTCTTATTTGTTTTTTTGGTTTTGGTTTTTTTTTAATTATTTTTAAATATATGGCCTAATTGGGAATATAAACTATTTTATTAGCACACATTTCTGTTCCTCCTCCTCCTGGAGCCCCGCCAGCACCACCACTGCCACCACCTCTACCGATGGGCAGTCTGATAGGTGAGACTTGTGTCAATGCTGAAGTGATTGCAGTCATGCTGCATAATCAATAATCATCTCTTTCTAATGGACTTAGTGAGGGTGTTTTTTCCTTCTGTAGTGGGGTCTACATGATTTTAGTATAAAAATCAGTTTGGGGATTTTTTTGTTTGTTTGTTTTTAAACAAATCTAATCTCCACTAATTTCCTGTGGTTAAAGCCTCTGAAGGTAAATGTACAAGGTATGGCGAAAAGGCTGCCAGTTGCTTGAAAACTCTGCTCCCATTAAAGCCAAGATCCAGTTAGTCTGATCTATAAGAACTCAAAATCAACTTGAATATTGGTATTCTGCTGTGTCACTCCTGCAGCTGAAACTAAGCCACAACAGTTGCACTCTGGCTTAAAAATGGTAGCTGATGTGTAGGGTGGTGTATGTATTTTATCCTGTGGGCGTAAGGTGACTGAAAAGCAGAAGTGTCTGTCACAGTGGCTTGGGCTTGATTCTGTAATGCTGCAGGTGGGTGGCAAACTGGAAGACTTGAGGATACAAACTAACAGTTCTTGGAAAATTTTTCAAGCATTAGGTATAGCTGTTAGGATGGGATCTAAAAGTAGTACTTTTCAAAACAGGCAGGAAAAAATACCTGGCCCTTTTGTGTCACAGGCAGATGACAAAATTAATTGATTGTGTTATGAAGCTAGCTTTGGAGGCTTTGACCCACATAACCCTTTGCACTTTCACTTACTGAAGTGTTAAGCGAAAGTGGCTTTGGATAGCATTACAGGACTGCAAACTTCTGATCACACACTGTTTGTGTATATATGTGTGCGTGTGCATTTTTGTATATATTTATATATATTTATATAAGATATATACATAGGTATATAAAAGCACGAAACATTTTATTGCAAAACAATTTTTGCATTTAAAAATTGCATTGATCCATGTGACCTCAACGTGTGAGATTCACTAATTTGCAAAGTGTCATTCTTTTCTCTGTCAGAGGTTAATCCAAAAGAGAACTTAAATTGTTTTATTAACCTTGAAGTTTGTGCAGCAAGCATGTGGAAGGTAAAAATGGGTGTTCATCCTGAAGAATGAGTGACATGTCTTTCTGTCAGCTGGCATTGGTGATTCTGATTTGTTAGTGCAAATTCCATCAATATAAAAGCACAACTAGCAAATATGATTGATAAATGTGCCAAGTGTCTGAAGCTCATGACATTTGTTTTACTGTTTTGTTAGAGTGTCTTTTTATATTAGATTGGAGACAAGTTCTGGTTCACAATGGAAAACATTTGCTTTGAGCAGAATGTTGATTTTTTTCTGTGTGCTTTTTAATAAAGGGTATTGCATGTAGAATAATTGAGATATGCTTAGGAGTTGGAAGCTGATTCAATTTTCCAGTCCAATCCAGTCTCTCAAAGTAGTTCTCAGCATTTCTCAAATGCCCTTTGTATGAGTGTTGGTTTATGTCCTGTGTGTTTTTTCTCATTATTGTTTATAACAGGGATATTTGTTTTCTGTTAATCTCCTGTTACTGGCCTTAAATTATTGGAAACCTGTAATCAAGTATTTCCCATGTTCTGGGCTTTTTTCTATTTTCTGCATTCTATCCCAAGTAATGCTCCGCTTAAGTCTTCTCCTTGGTTCCTCTGGCTAATGCTTTTCAGCTGCTCCGGGTTCAGCTCCTGGTTCCCAGTATGGCACAATGACCAGGCAAATCTCGCGACACAACTCTACCACTTCTTCAGCATCTTCTGGTGGATACAGACGGAATCCTTCTGTGACTGCCCCATTTTCTGCTCAACCTCATGTTAATGGCGGGCCTCTTTATTCTCAAAATTCAAGTAAGCTTCTAAGCTCTGAAATCACAAACTGTTTTGAGCAAAATGATTGTAAAAGCATGCATGGCATTTTAATTCATTTATGAAGAGCATCAATCAGATTACTGCTTTCTTTCCGAAAATAGAAGGAAAAACAAACAAGAAAAAGCATATTGAAGTTCTACAGTGATTGCACTATATGCAATTATACTGTTTTCCCCTCTGACTTGTTTGCTGTTACTCATGACAAGAAATTATTATGATTGCCTATCTAATTATAGGCACATTATACTTAGCATTTCAGGTGTGCTTGGAAAACATAAACTAAAACTGGATTTTTTTTTTGCAGGAGACCTAATATGGTTTTAGTACAGTCCTTCCACTACTGGGCTAGTGGCGAGAGAGTACTGTCTGAGCACAGTGCTCATGTAACAAACTTTTCCCATTACACAGTTCTTCCCTGTCTCTGTCTCTTTCCTAAATACTTTCCTGATTCCAAGTTTCTCCTTTGTTCTTAGTTTTAAGCTTGACTGTTAAAGAAGAGCTCAGTCTCCCTCTTTTTAGCAGACTCCTCCTCTGTGCTTCCACACTAGTAGTAGTATAGATCCAGATGAATGAGCGAAAGGATGGATGCCGTGGGCAAGTGAGCAGGTTTTAGTCAGCAAGTATCCTGCCTACCTACCCAACAGGGCAAATGAGATTCACTGCAGAAAGATCTGCAAAATAAGGATCTACCTGAGTGTTGGTAGAAAGCTGTTTCTATCAGGAAACTTCTTCCTTGCCATTTCCATAAATTTTGACCAGATACACATAGAGGAGTGATAGCCCTGTAATGGTTTCTGGTGGTGTTCTTCAGCGTGCCAACTGTTTTTAAACTTCAGAGTTTCTTTTAAAAAGAAATGTTGATGTTTGGGCTGAAGATCACTTTACCAGCTTTTTCTGTTGCATACTTACTCTTAAGGAAAGAATGCATATAAAATGTTTGAGACACTGAGGTAAAGAGTTTTCTCAGTGGTTTAGAAGCACTACATTTATCAGAAAGCATTTTTATATGCAGATGCAGCACCTATCTTTTTTTTTTTTCCAATCCTGATTTTCCTCCCACTTTCTCTCACCTATACTGGCCTTTCATTTTCCTCCACACTCTTGTTCCCCCAAATTAATTCACCATAACAACAGAAACTTTTTCCTGTTTGAACAGTTGTGTTCTATTGAATAAATAGGGCTTTACTTCTGGAAGTAGTTCAATTGTCTTAAATGCCGTGTACACCACTGTTTCTGAACATTTACATTTGTCCAAAGCAATTTTTTGCTCAAATGCAGGTGCTGTTCCTTTATCTAGCCTCTCTGGTGTTTTCAAAATACTGATTGTCAACATTTTTTAAACAGTATTTTGATGGGTGTGTTTTTCTACTTTAAACTGTTTCCCTCTGCTTCTGTAACTGGTGATTTTTTAATTTTTTTTTTATTATTTCTTAATGCTGCTGTCTTGACATTAAATCCAGGTCCCATGTTTCCTTAAGGTTTTACTTTTCATGCTAACAAATACTCTGTTTTTTCTTAGATGTTTACTTCAATTTTGTGAGAAACCTGTTTGTTCTCCCTCTTTTATCGATCATTTCTCCCATACAGTTTATTTGATTATTGGTTTTGTAATGAACTAAATGCTCCATTGTTATTCATCAAACATTAATCTTTGTTATGGCTTTATTTAAAACTGTTGCTTACTTGGAAGTACAGAACCTCTTTCAAATTTGGTTCCAACTGGATTACCCTGCTGAATTCCCACCTTCACATGAATTTTTCTGCTTCAGTGCAAGAGAAATTCCACTGAGAAGGGGCATGGTATAAACAAATGAGTTGATGTTTTGTTGGGTTTTTTCTTTTTCTTTCTTTTCCCCCTGTTCATGGGGAGACATCCTGCCAGAGCTGACACTTTGCATGGCATGCCTTACTGCTACCATGCCTCTTTCCTACCCGTAGAAGGAAGAGCTGAACACCTCGGCTGTCAGCCCAGCATCTCTGAGTGCTGGTGCTGTGTCTCCTATCTTGTTACTCACCCAATAGGTATATACTTGAGAAGACCAGTTTGCCAGGGCTTCCTGGGGAGCTCTGTGTGCTAGTGTAGCCAGTTGTAGCTCTTGAAGCCTTTGCCAGCCTCCTAGGTTGCTGAGTACCTTTTAACCACAGAAGACTTAATAATTTAAAATAAAGCTCCGTTCTGCTCTAAACCCATCTGGTTTTCCTACCAACAAGCAACAAGGTCCCTTCTTCTATGTAAAAGAAAAACATAGTAAGACAAGCCACTGCTTCGTGCCCCAGCAGAGCAACCTTAAGGGAGACGCTCTCTGTATGAATATTAAGTATTGATGTGCAACGTTTTTTCCCTTGTAAAGTAGTTGTCTTTGCTCTGTGTCAGTGCTGCTTTGCTGCACTTGATGTAGTGCTCTACTCTTATTTTAGAGGAGTCCTCCAGAATGCTCTGAAAAATTACCTCTACTTCTAGTAGCGTACTTTTAAAAGATAACTGCTAAATTTGAGTAATCCTTATTTGGCAGCAAGATGAAAAGTTCAGTTTTGTGTGAACCCCAAGTGAAGCGGAGCAGGTCCCTTCACATGTGCACCCTGTGAGCTTCCAGACACACATCCTGCCCTTGGCTTTTTATTCAGCTAAACACAGGGGCATGCTTTGCTTTTTGATCCTCAATTGGCTAACCATGAATTCAGCCTTGTTGGAAACACAAGCTTGAAGAAGGTTCTTCTGTGTGTGTGTTCTTGTTGTTTTTTACATACTTTGTTTTGTGGTCCTCGTTACTGACGGCTGCTTTTGTTTGTTTCCTTTTTTTTTTTTTCCTTTGTCTGTTTGACTTTCCCCGATATGGTGTGTGTGTGTTGCTACCAGTTTCTATTGCTCCACCCCCTCCCCCTATGCCTCAGTTGACTCCACAGATACCTCTCACAGGCTTCGTGGCCAGGGTGCAGGAAAACAGTAAGTTTGGACAAGCTGAGCTGTTAAAGGGTAGAGCCTATTTTCTTCTAGCATGCATGGCTGGCAAGTCAGACTCTATTTTGTTTCCTTTTCCAGAAGCTAATACCATCTTGCATTCTAGTGTCAATATGCTATTGGAGCTGAAGGGCACACTCTTCAATATTTTATAACACGTGCATGATTATTACTGACCCATTTAAGTTCTGAACTGCAAATTTATTATAGAAATACAGTGTGAAATATGTGGCATATGCTTGATGTGATTATAGAAATGTATCTTAATTAAAAACATTAATGTCATGTTGAATCATCCTGCCTGAGGTTTCTTCACTAGGGATAATTGATTAGTTTTTATTAGAAAGGCTTGTGTAGACTGTCAAAATATGTACTGTGTAACCATTGATTCTAATACTGTGGTAGTCTTCAGAAAGCTGTACGGTCAATTGAAAATGTGCAGTCTTATGATCTAATGCCATTACAAAGGAGCTTGTAAGGTATTTCTCCTCTCAGCAGCCTTTCATTCTCCATTTCTTTGTGCTCTCTAGCCAGATTTCCCTACTGACCTTCTTGCAGCACAGCTATGCTTGTTAGGTTTGCGAGAGATATGCTCCCTGGCTATGATCTGGGCTGCAAGGTGTTTTATACTGGTAACTCTGCTTTTACCATTACTACTTGATTGATTTCAGGTGAGTGTTACTGTCCCAAATGCTAGTGCAGGTGTAAAGTCACATTGCTGATCTGGGAACATCTTTGCTGTAGGAGTACGTTGCAGTTCTCTAAACAACAGAATGAATGCGATGTTGATAGGGCAGCTAAGTATAAAATGTTTTTGAAGTGTTTGGGAGCCATAGCAAAGTTTGCTAGGATCTCAGGGCCTACTACTACATAGTAGCTATATAGCTTCAGCATACATTTAGGGGCCCCCAGGTCAGACTGGTGCTGCTGTTCAGGTTTCCATTAGAGCTTTTAAGTGGTGATGTTCTGAGCATTCCGCTAGAGATAGGAGGCATCTCTCTGGTTCTCATTCGTAAAGAAGGTATTTTGGTGTTGTGCTAGGTAAATAGTAAGGATCACGTTGATGTAGAACAGTATGCAACAAAATTCTGTGGATGAAACTTTCCAAAATTCAAAGTGTAGAGGTAAACCTACTGAAGATGAAGGTTACAGAATGTCTTCACTTGCAGATAAACTTGGGAAAATTGACACCTGCTTCTGAATTGTTCCAAGTATTGTCCTCCTGGAGATAACACAGCTCTTGGGAGAGCGGAGGTGAAAGGGACAGACTTATTCATGTGTGCAACAACAAAATGCAAGCTGACTTGTGAATGAGATTGCAGCAAAAATAGCTGAAGTTTGAAATCTGATCTTAGGAATTGTTCTTTTTATTTTCTTTCTTTTAACAGTCCCTTGGGTTTGAAAGTTATATAATGAGTATGGCTTTGAGCTGCTGCTGCCTCATTTTGGAGGCAGGGGAGCGTGTGGCAGTCTGCGCATACGCTCAGCAAAACTGGCTGTAGAGGCTGTTAAGTTTTGGCATTGTGTGCTAGACTTTCATCTGCCTCGTTTTCTGCAAGAAGTCTACGGAGGAGTGGAGTTAGGGAGACGTGTGCGTAGGCTTGTCTTTTCCTTATCGTAAAGATCTGTGGGTTTGGGAAGCAACATCCTCTGCTCTGTGGACCTCTTTCAGACAACAAGGAGAGAGAGGCCTTAGAAACTATGCAGCGCCTATTCTTTTTTTCCTGCGCCCTGTGCCCACACTGTGGGTATCTCCTTCAGAGAGGTTCTCCAGTGTATCCGGTGCCCAGGGACAACTGATTGGATGTAAATTGCTGTACTGTGACACCCAGTCCTTTCAAAAGGAGTCTGTTGGTCCCCATTTAGGGAACAGGGATGTGAATACATACAAGAGATGTCTCAATTTGGAGCTGTATAAATACTGGTCCTTTTACCCTTTCTCATTTAGTGTGGTTTTCTGTATGCTTCTTTTTTTTTTTTTCTTCCTCTAGGATAAGTAATGCTATTCTAGAGTCTTTTAAGTTCAAGAACCAGGAAAAGTCTAGGTTAAAATCCAAGAGGACGTGGGGGGATACTTCCATGGGGTGGCACTTGTCTAATTTTCTATTCCATTCTCTCCCCTTGTTTAAATGTGAAGTTGAATTGTTTTAAATGTTTCCCATAAAGCATGCGGTTTCTGCGCTGCATCTCAGTTAGGGTATGTGTTGGCACTTTCACACTTGCATTTCCTGCCCTCTTTTCTTCTTTACAAATAAACAACTTCACGGTTGAATAAATACAACTTTTTGCATTTCTTAAGGTAAGGATTTCTTAAGATCTCAAAGGATTGTTGTTTCAATACTGTGGGTTTTTTTCCTGGCTGCAGAGAGAAATTAAGGGGAGAAATACATTTTGTGAAAGATGTGCCGAAACTACTGCACAAAACCAGTTCATTCATAAACAGTGTTGTCATGTGTCTGTGGTGGATTCGTGAAGCCTGCCTGTGAGTGCTATTTGGTAACATGGGCAAGACGTAGCATTCAGTCAGCCAAAGGCTTTGTTCGTCTGTCTCCAAGTGACATAAATGGGCTTCTGTATGGGAGAGGAATTGCTAATACAGTGGCAGCCAGTCTTACTGATGGAGAGAGCTGTTGGGTATACAGCTCAGCTGGTCAAGTTGAAGAGGAGCTGGGCTTGCAGGTAAAGAATAGCATTAGCTCTTCAAGGCATAGAGAGCAGGCCAGGTGCCAGGGCTGAGGCAGCCTCTGCCCCAGCAGGTCCTGCTGGCTTCTGCTCCCTTGCAGCAGGAGATTTGGCTTCCCCTATACCAGCACAGGCAGTCTGACCCAGCTAGGACATGGGAGTTATGCTCAAGCCCCTTATCAGGGGCATGTGGCTGAAGAGCAAGGTCTAGTCACCACTGGAATAGTGGACAGGGGCAAGTAAAAAGCATTAAAGCGAACAGAAACCCTACTTCAGATCTCCAGTGCCATTGTAACTAGCAGTAGCTAAAGCTTCACTCGGTGTTGTTCTGTCCTTGCTGTGCAGCTTGGCTTTCTTCTCAAAATTAATGTAGTGTGCTGGAGCTACATATTCTGGAGCGCATGCCCAGCCTGATGCCTCCTTCCAGTCAAACCCTTTCTAGAGCAGTGG
Source organism: Buteo buteo (assembly GCF_964188355.1). Taxonomy (NCBI): domain Eukaryota; kingdom Metazoa; phylum Chordata; class Aves; order Accipitriformes; family Accipitridae; genus Buteo; species Buteo buteo. Next base: position 18,843,733 of record NC_134172.1, read on the forward strand.
TTTTCAGCCTGTTTTCAATATGCAGACTCCCAAATCTCTTGTAATTAAATCTGTATTGCTATATAATAAAGTTGAGTTTAGCGACAGTAGCTTCCTTTCAGTAACTTCTGGCTTCATAGTGCTTACACCTAGGTCTGTGTGTAGTGGACCACAGTTCCCAGGGAATAGGATAAGTGACTTGATGTCTTGCATCTGAGCGTGCTTGCTCTCTCTCCTCTCTCTCTCTCCTCTCTCTTCTCTCTCTCTCCTCTCTCTCCTCTCCTCTCCTCTCCTTTCTCTCTCCCCCCTCCTCCACCCACCCCTTTGCTGCCAGCTGCTGTGAATGTTACTGAAAACTAATTTGATGAATTGATTTTAAGAGTGATTTGTACCATAATGCCTTTCTCTTTTTCCCTTTCCCAAAGCAACTTGTAATTGTGCTGATTGGAGAATCTCAGGGCAGGGATTTGACATTTTGGATTATACACTTAATTCCTTGAGCACTTTTTCCCCAAGAGCAGCAGCTGCCTGTTGTAGTTCTCCGTTTATTAATTGAATCCTGGTTGTGTGCACACACACAAGCTAGTCTGCAAGATAAGGTTCTGTACAAAGCTTTTTTTCTGCAGAAGGATTACTTGGCTTTCTCTTACCTGGTTAAATCTAAAACACTAGCCTCTTCCCTTTTTGATGCTCCACACCAGATCTTTTTGTCCCCTTAATGCTAGCTCTGAGAGACAAGGAATCCAAGGAAGCAGTGTTCAGAAATAAATTAAAATGATTGTTATAGACAAAGGATTTGTTAAAAAATAATCAAGCTGCTGGTCCAGACCAGAGGCCTGTTGCTGCCTGGCTCAGAGGGTGCCACTCGGAGTCCTCCCATAGCTAACCGCTGCAGCTAGCCCCTCAGCGCATGGACGTTGGAGCAGGAAGCTTTCCTCTCTGCTGGTGTTCAGCTTACGCCCTGCAGCATGTGCTTTGACTCTAGTAGCATTTATACATAGATTTGACTACTAATAACAACTGTAGTTGTGTGTTGTAGCTGTTAATACAAAGTCTCTGTTTCTAATCAGTGCATGGTATTATAGTGCATGCTTTGTGTGTTGTCCCCCCACCCCTTTTACTTACAGTGTACAGCCTCAGGTTTGTTTGCATCTCCACACTGTTTTGATTTAAGAAAAAAAATAATCTCCAAATGTTTCTAGTTGCTGATAGCCCGACTCCTCCCCCACCACCGCCTCCCGATGAGATGCCAATGTTTGATGACTCTCCTCCTCCTCCACCTCCACCCCCTGTGGATTATGAGGATGAGGAGGCTGCTGTTGTGCAGTACAGCGATCCTTATGCAGATGGAGATCCTGCTTGGGCACCTAAAAACTATATAGAGAAAGGTAAGAGAAGTGTTGCTGTGTTACTGCAGTCTCAGAGGATTAACAGTATCTGAAGGGAATGAAGGACTTAGCTTGGGTCTGTGGAAAACAGTCATTGTCCCTGCCAAGTCAGAACTCAAACCATTCTTTTCTTAGTTTGTCTGTGGCTACACCTAATATGATAAAATATAATCCTTCTTTGGAAGGATTATAAAATACCTTCAAGCATTCTAGAATGGATAAAAAAAAAATCCTTCATTATAAGAAGCAGATGTAAATCAGGTGGCTTTCATCTTTGCTGAGCTGCTGGACCGTGTCTCTAGCTACCTCAGGATTGTGGCGATCATCTAGAAATAGTGTTGCAAAAAGGCCACAAAGTCCAAGCTCCATTTATCCCATCAAACTAGATAGCTAGAGTGGATCATTAGACTTTCAACTATAAAATGTAGTGAGGCTTCCTTGGAGACTTACCAGTGACTCTAGATCAGCAGACTATAAACTGTGCATAGATATGAACTCATATAGTGAATGTCTCTTCTCATGAATAATTGAGATGCCAATTTCCTGCCTGTAGAGTTGTGTGTGTTCTGACAATGACCATTTTGTCAACAGCAATGTTGCACGTTTTCTCATGATCTGGCTGGTACTGTAGCGCATATGGAATGGGGTAGGGTACCTGTGATACCTGTTGTGGCAGAATCTTCACTCCTAGCTGGACTGGGTGCAGGATGTACCCATGGGATGAAGGTTAACTGATACACCGTGCCATTATTTGCTAGGCACTAAGACATCAGATTTCCAAGAATGTATGTATGTAAAACAGTATGTTCTTGGAATGCATAAAACTGATCAATTGCACAAATCCATGTTAACTGTTTTGAAGGGTAAGGCTGTGATGTCCAAAGTTTGTGTATTCATAGTGGTAGTTTTTAATTCCAATACTACTGCTGGCGACATTTACTTTCCTTGGGGAGATCTCTGCTTTGTTAATTGCACACAGCGAGTTGGAAGTTGGCAAGAGAAATGTATTCACCAAGCAGCTACTGAAAAATAGCTGATGTTGCTGTAAATTCACTCCTCCTTTTTCCTACAGTAACTTTTATACTTGCACTCATTGCAGCTCTTTGAAAAGCAATGCCAAAACTTATCACATAGAAGCTCTGTAGCAATGACCATCCGTTTCTGTACGGTGGCTTTAAGCAGCTACGTTAACAAGATCATACACTGAAGTACATGCTATATATATAGCTGCAGGGGCCATAGTGTAGAATTTTTTTTCCGTTGGTCCATTTCTACAGAATGATTTTTATTTTTTTTTTTTGCTTTCTGTAATCAAGAGATCCCTATACAGGGATCTGTATGCTTTTGAGGTAATCTGACCAGAAATGACTGACACACTCATGGAGCCAGTTGTTTCATAGTTCATCTTTTAAGTGTCCATATGCTCTGCTTTACTGTGTCACAGTCAACTGTACCTCTCTGTCAATAGTTTAACTGAGTGTTTGGTGTAGTCACCACCCACTTCTTACTGGTAGCTAATGTTGCAAGAAAAAGTGAAATTTCATTTTCTGGACTTAACGTTCAACAGGGAAAGCATGTGAATTAATTGTGGAAAATCCCAGGATAGCAAACCAGTCTTTTAAAAATAATGGTACTTCAAAAAATGTTAATACTGGTGCTATTAATAAAATGCTAAACATGTCCCTGTTCAATCCACAGTTGTTGCTATATATGACTATACAAAGGACAAAGACGATGAGCTGTCGTTTATGGAGGGTGCAATCATTTATGTGATAAAGAAGAATGATGACGGCTGGTATGAAGGAGTTTGCAATCGAGTAACTGGCTTGTTTCCTGGGAATTATGTTGAATCAATCATGCACTATGCCGATTAAAATCCTTTGCTTTTCAAAGTTGGGTCTTGTATTCAGTCATACCATGATTATTTAGAAGGGGTAACTAAAAGCTAACAGAATTGTCTTAATATACTTTCAAAAAAAAATGTGCCCATTTCTTCAGGCCATACTGTTTTAATGGTATGATTGAATGTCCATCTCTCAAGTCTCTGGAGACAGTATGTCTTACCTGATGGCAATTTGTAAAACAAGCAACTGTCTATAACTGGTTATACTTATTTACTTATGCATTGTTAATTTTATGACCAGCCTAAATATTCCGGGGAAGTAGGGTATTATATTTAATGAACCATGATCAGATTGTGCCATTACGTTTTTCAGTACAGCATGGTAACTAACACTACGTTAGACTAACATATTAAAATCTGGATGAGAAGTTTAATGTTAGTGCTGGTCATATTACTTTTTGTTTAGACTCTTTGCTCATTCTTGAACTATATTTGTTTAAAGCATGCATACAAACTTATGTATTGAAATATACTTTTTTAAAAATCCAAGATGCTTCCAATTGTTGTAATCTTTACCTGGAGTATTCTCACTAAAGTCTATTACAATGAGTTGTTTGGGTCTAAGGTGTCCATGTGAATCAAAAAATGGGTGGTCTTATGTATGTGTAATTTGTACCCAAGTTTTTTTAATGAGTAAATTTACATTATGACTTTTTCCATTCATAAATATATAAGTGAACCAAAGGTCTTGTCCATTACTTTGTTGGTTGGCTTGGCAAAGAAGTTTGGAATGCTAAAGTAGCAAAATCATGGCTGTGTTATCCCAGGCAATGTACTAAAAAGCAAATGTTTGTAATGTGACTTTATCACTGACAGAGGGCAAATAAATTAGATATGAAACCTGAATTACACATTTATACATACTCTTAAAAGTTCTTTTCTTCCAAAATTAATTTTAGCAAGGATCCTTGATTGAATCTAGTTATCTAGATGCAGTAAGTTGGATACCATTGGTAACTGACATTTCTTGGTGGAAACTGTATCTGGCTTGGTCATGTGCCCAGCTGAACAGAGATGGCAGGCTGTTTCTTAAGATATGATAAAGGGGGAACAAACATGACAGGAACTTAGCCATTGTGTCAACGGATCACAGGCAGAGATAGAGATGATGTACTTTGCTGCTCTACAAATTCTGTGGCTTAAATAACCTGAAAAGGAATGTGGTAGTACTGGATAATTACTGTAAGAAGAATGTGCCTGGGACTTCAAAGCAGACTTCTAGGAGGGTATTGAATATACTCTATAAATGAGTGATGGAAGATGATGGAGTTGAAGCTTTGACTGGCTGATGAATCATTCATTTTTAGTGAGTTAGAAATACTGAGCCTTTCGTTTTCTTAACTATAGCAATCTCAAATTCTCCATCTTGTTAACTGCTAACAAGTAACAACCGATAGCATAATGAAAACTTCTCATGGATGTACATAACCACTTAAAACTCTACATAGAGTCTTTTATAATAAACCTATTTCCATATATACAATTCCAGGTATTTCTGCAGTTTAACAACCAGGAAAGCATTCAAACCATCTCTTCAGAGGAGTTTACCAGATAGTAACATGCATGCTGTGTTTTATTAGTGGTGAACAAGTGAAACTTGGAACAACTTCAGTTCTCATACACTGATTTATATTTATTCTCATTGCAGCCTTTGTGCATCAACATGTAAACATCTTGCCTGTCCCCCACAATTAAAAGCCCCCACTAAAACAATTGTACAGCACAGTTTGATTTGCTCTGAATTGTATGGATTCCCACAATAAAACACTTTAAACTTCTTTTTTTTAAAAAAAAGAACTTCAAAAAAAAAAAGTCTTTTAAAAAAATAATTTTTGGTAGCCTGTGTTGGAAGCAAATAACTTTTGAAGTACATTTAGGCACAGTCTGGTAAGTAGCTGCCAGAATGAGTGGAAGAAGTTCTCTCACTTGTCTCGCACGAGTACCATTTCCGTCAGTTGAATGAGGGCTTCTCTTTCAGGGGATGGTCGCAGTTTACTGATCTCTCTTGTAGCTTCATGGCAGTAGCGCTGGGCGAGGTAGGTTGTTTGCTGCACACCATCACTCTTATGGAAGAAGACAGTTAAAGGTAATGGAAAACTGGTCAGCCTCCATCCTGCCTTTTGCCTCTTCCAGTTACAGGGGGAAGTTTTAAGGTAGTAAATACACTGAATTATAGTCTGAAGGGAAAAGGAAGAGGATTCATTCTATTTTCATTGAATCCTACATCTGTTCTCCAGAGTGTCAAAATACTAAAACTCATCCATGCTAAACTTAAGTATATTTACAAAACAACACTGGTGTTAATAACATACTATTCAGTAGGATTAGAAACTAATGGTTTAACCCCTCCCCTCCTGCCCTAACTAGACATGTACAAAAAACATGCTACCCTGAAAAAATAGGTATTAATTTTGCACAATTATTCAGTCTTTTCAGACTAGAGTCGGTTAAAACTGATATGGAATATGCACTGCAGTTACAAGACTGATTGGTAATTACATGCTGCTTACACCAGTTGTTGGATACAGCTACTCTTCAGCTGAACTGAAAGACAGAGTTCACACATGAGCTTTTTTACTTTTATTATAGCGATTTTATGCTATTGGAGGGAAAAAAAGAAAAAAAAGCTCTTCAGTACCAACCATTTCTGCTAAAACACTGTGCTAATAAGACACCTGAAGCTTACTAACTTGGTATTGTACATAGCATAGTTCTTAACATATATTTGAAAATGCAGCCCTGCTATTTTACTTCATAGGCAATGAATTTCAGACTGCCTTCAGCAGGGACAGCACTTCAGGAATGAAATACTTGGTATTAGTCCTACCTGCAACACGTATTTCCGAGCACGTTCAACATCTCCTGGCTTACTGAATCGTCTCATTATCATAGCATTCATTTCTGGAAACTAAGCACAAAGGGAAAAGGTTTTGTACTGCTTATGAGTTGTTTTCCATGTAACTGCCTGCAATGCTAAGGTTAAAAAGAAACTGAAGTATAGACCTCTTCCCCTGCCACAGTTGTTACTACAGGTATAGCTATAGGTTAATACCTGCAATCTGTGTAGGACTGTAGTATAGCATTTAAAACTTAAACTAGCTGGCTCTGTTGGCTGTAGTCAGTTAGTAGTGAAAGTTAGCACCTGCCATTTCATCACATTGAGCAGGTGATCCAGTGTAGTAATTTCTGATGTGGCTACTTCCAGGTGTATAATCTGTTCAGGTATTCTTATAATTACAAATAATGGTTAGTGTTGGCACACCTAGAAGCACCACCTCTTCCCCTGCATGTGTAACAGAGAATCCAGGAGGTTACATCTATATTGCACAGTTCAGTCTGTAAAACCCTTCATGATACCTTTGACTCTTACATTCACTTATGCTTTCCATTACTCTGGTATTTTATATACACAGGCTCTGCCTATGGAAAGCTCAGGACAGATTTTTATAAGAGAAAAATGACAACTATAATGTATGTTGTTTTCGGTCACTTAGAATGTGGAGTTACTACTGCACACTCAATTCCCTACAAATCAGGTAGATAATTAAAGTCAGTTGTCCGAGAAAGTCACTGCATCACTTATCTAAACATGCTGGCACTTTCTTCAGGCAGTCTAGAAATAGAAAAACCTGGTACTTAACAAACTAAGGCCACAATTCAAGGCAGCTACTCTGCAGAAGAACTATTTTTAAAGGAAAGAGGTGTTTGCTCATCTTGTCTGAAAGGGTTATCATCAAACAATTATTTTATTGCCATACATTTGTAAACAGTGATCTGCTTTCCTTGCACACCTTTGGTCCTGAAACTGTAGATCTACAAACTTGTTAGGGAACAAACATGTAGCATCCCTCATTGTTATGACATTTCCCTATTACTCATAGGTAGTCTTCTTGGAAGATACATTTAGAAGTTTATGGTGACTCATACTTGGCTTTCTCCAGATCCTAGCTTTCTTCCCATGTAATGACAATTTAATTGCAATGTTCATATAATCCATTTTCATATTATTCATATTTACAATGATGTAGGATGCATATGCTTTCACCTTTTATATTTAAGCACTAAAGGATATAAAAATCCCCAAACCCGTAATGCAAAGCTGTTATTAGCAGTTCTGCAGATTTAAAGGGCAGTATATAAGCATTTGTCAGGAATGCTTATAATAAAAATAAACCCTCGTTCTTCAGCTGTACTAGTTTAAGAGTAGCTTTAGACAGCATATATTAGTGTATTTACTTAAAAAATAAATGTTTTTGGTTGTTTTTTTTTTTTACTGAGTGAACTAACTTTAAATACTGAATAAACAGGTCTCGCATCAAGCTAAATGTTTTTTGTATAAAGGCCTCTTCATAACATTCTAATGCACAAAGATGTATTTTAGAGGGAGGGGAGAGGACAAGAAGAAAAGGATCCTTGAAGATCCAGAACACATTAAAAACTAAAATATGTTTGTTAAGAAGACAACGCAAGAATTACCAGATACATTAAAGGGTATGCAGTATAGCAGTAATATTAATTTCAAGAGAAAAGACAGTGTATAACTAACAAATTCTGGACTGTCTTCAAGTCCTGGCTCAGGAGTTTTTGTTCTCAGATACAAATAGATGAAACATCTTTTAGTAGCAGCACAGATAAGTGTCTGTTGAAGCTCCAGATTTTTTTAGCACTTATACTTTGTTTATGTATCACTTAAGTCTGTAGTGCTGTTCTTCCAGTTTCTTGAAAACAGCAGGAAATTTTCAGCAAAGAAGCCTTCCAGTTAATGTGGAAAACTTTGCAAGATGGTCAAGTTATCTTTCAATGCAAAAATGTACACTTCCCATCTATCAAAGATATAAGTGAGGAAAAGTGTTTAAAAGTGACCTACAAGGAACAAGTAAGATTTTAAAATAATAAAACTGACATCTTCTTTTCTTGTATTTCTGTATTATGAACTCATTTATCTCACAAAGCTAACGAAATGATAGATGGAGTTGAAAGCCAGAGATGGCCAACCCAAACAAATGAATAAAAGAATAGTTTTCATTAAAAAAATTGGAATATTCAACATCTACAAGACAATCGGAGACACCCATTCTCTGCCAAAATCAAGAGTATTTGCAACATGTCCTTGTTTCTCTCTACAAGTAGCTTTAACACACACACAAACCAACCAACCAACCATTGCACGACTACATCCTCTTTCTGTAGCTGAGTCTCTCACTGTTCTTTAGGCAACTCCAGTTGCTGATGACTAACAAGATCCTGCTGCTTATCAACAAATTCCGAAATAATGATTCAAGAACAAGTTTGTGAATTCCCCCAGATGAGTCTGTGGGGAGGAACTGAGAACATGGAGGAGGTTGTTCTCAGCATGCATTCATCTGCACTCTGAAGTGGCTGATACTCTTTGTTTTCCTGTCTTATCTGAGATACATCTCCTTGTAAATGCCCAAAGGATAAGGAAACAAACACATGCATATGTTCTATCTCCCTCCACCCCAGGCTCTTTATGACATTTACTTCCCCCTCTTTCTTAAAGTTGTTTGTTTGTTTTGGTTTGGGTTTTTTTTAATTATTTAAAACTTTTCCCATGCCAAGCTCTGAGCAATTCCAATGAGAGATCACAGACGAGAGCTCTACTGGAACTAGTTGTGCCAGTTTTTGTATCGTGCTGTGAAGTGTGGTAGGAAGGACTGCTTTCCAAGTCCTAAATCTTTCCTTAGGTGAACCAGAAGCTTGAGCAAGGTGCATTAGACCAGTTTCTTCCCCTTTTATGGATTACCACCAATTTTAATGTTTCTTTTGGTGCTACTAGCACTTCTGTTTTCATTGTACTCCTCCAAATAATTTTTAAGCCACTAAAAATCCTGACCAACTTTAAGCTTATTTTATTTATGATACTCCTTTTTCTCTTATCCAAACCACTATTACATTTACCTTCAGAAGGGAAAGCTTCCCATGCAAGACTCAAGGACAAAGAGATGAAGAGATCAAATCCAACAAATAGAGGTGCCCCACCTAAAAGCTAGGCAGAGATTTAAGTTTTTGGCCCCAGCATGGATACAAAGCCCAGAACTTTGCAAAAAGCCTACATACATAGTCAGAACAAGAGGTCTCAGGAAAGAACATAAGCAAGAAGCTACTTAGGAATAACCTGCAGAAAACATGAAAAATCTCTCTGAATACCTGCCCCTTTGCGAAAGTTAAGCACTTGAACTGGGGCAGCAAAAGATGAGTGCTGCTTTTGATCCAAGGGCCTAATGGCAAGCAGACTTGTGTAGGAAGGTGTTTCTCAGGTTGAAAGAACATGCATGTGCACACTAAATCCAGCTGATCTTGAACGCACTGATTTTTCAAACATGCCCAGGCCATGCTCATCACTTACGCTGTAGACTTAATGTGTTCAAGCTGGACCTCTGTTGTGCTGTGAAGAGCAGTGTACACTTTTTGTTTTGGAGAAATAGACTCCTGTTGACTTACCTGTCGACAAGCAAACAAGACAGGGCCTGTGGCTAATCCAAGCTTGAGATCTGCTGCTGTTGGTTTCCCCAGATGGTCAGCACACGATGTAAAATCCAGCACATCATCTATTAGCTGGAAAGAGATAGACATACAGATTTATTTATTTTTTTTTAATGAGAACTAAATACAGAATAATCCTTGTTAAGATTTATAGAAAGGATTAAGACAGCCCACTTTGATTTCTAAGGTAGTTTAGTTTGGAAAAGTTTAGATTTGAGAGTCCCTTTAGTTCAACAAAAGCACTACCTGAAAAGCTATGCCAACATTTTTTCCATACTGGTATGCAATCTCATGAACTTTGGGATCAGGGCAGCCTAGAATTGAAACCTGAAAAGAAAAAAAATCCAAGTAAATAGAAACCTTTAGTTAGCATCCACTTTTAGTCTCTGACCATAGGTGTGACATAGCAAGCACAGACAGAAGGGATCTGGGAAAGGAAAAAAAGCTGACTCAGTAGCACATTCTTGCTTATCTCTGATCATGGATACACACAAATAACCAAGCTTATTAGAAAACAAAGCTGAACAGCAGTGCAGTATTAAAAATATATTCAAGTCTGGAAAGAGATTAGCTTTATTAAATATTTATCAGACTTAAGAAATTACAATGCAAGGATGAAGACAGAAGAAATCTGGATGCACTGCACATGCAGGATAGTAGTCATATACAGTCCAGTGACAGGGGAATTAGATTTATTACATACACAGATCAGCCAGGGAATAATTGGAGGTCAGACAACAGATAAATGGACATTACATGCCTCATAAAAGATCACAAAACTGGATGTGTTGCACCCAGTATAGAAGGGACAGTTGAGGTAAGATTATTTTTAAGGGTGATGGTAACTATAACTGAATTGCTCAGGAAGATGAGCTGATAAGCTTGCAGACAAAGGTATCAAGGGATAATCAGTGGCGAAGACAAGACAATGAATGAAGAAAGTACACCAAGCTAGACAAAAGTATCACTAAACTGAGATACACAAAATACTTGAGTACAGATAAAGGAATTGACTACTTGAGAGACAGATGTTTTGCTGAATAAATTCCACAAAGCTAAAATATAGGACACAAACTAAGATTTGAGAATTAATATCTTGCCTCAAAGGGCACTTACGCTTTTGCATTTATGTATTGATTATACACTTTGCAAAGTGAGGTTGGTTATATTTAAATACTCAGATTTATTTCAGCCTTCAATAAAGCAATTAGGAACAGGGCGCAAAAATCCATCTTGGTTTACTGCAGCCGTTCCAAATCTGCTGTGACTAACAGAAGGAGTGAATATACATTTTACTTAATGTAAGACTAAAAATACATGCTAGGAAAACCACACGACATAAAAATATGTGTGTATATATATATAAAAATTCCTATTTTGTATGATTAGGCTACGTAAGGTAGGATCATTAAAAAAAAAAACCCAAACAAAAAACCAAACAAACCAAAACCCAACCCCAAACGAAAGCGAGTCCAATAGCAGCTTTGAAGGTGAACATGAAGGTGCAAATAAGAAACAACATTATATCCTAATAAATGCAATGCAACTCGCACAAGATTAGAGACTATTTCATGCATCAGTGCATTTTGTAACTGAGCATCAGAACACTTCCCAGTCATAACCTGCATCCATGGATAACAGTTAAAACCCAGAGGAATCTGGATGCCTGAGGCATTAACAGCATCTCACATTTCCCAATTTTATTTAAAGGAGGAAAATAATGCTACTTATGTCTAATCGTACAAAATCCTGAAGGCTATTAAAACAGAGTGAACTGCAAATATGAGATATTTAAATAGACGTTGCTAGGGACTATCAGACTAAAACATTTTGCCCTTTTATCCTCCTTTTGATGCTTGTCTCTTAAGTAGCAGTATTTGCCCCACAGAGCTAACATCTTCTACTGCTGTACCATGCCTAGCAAACTTTTGGTTGCTTCTGTAATATAAATCAAACAATACCAGCAATGCATGGGGACTGCATCTACCCTGTTTCAATTAAATATTACCTACCACATCTCATGTGAAGAATTAAAATACGGAATTCAGTAGAACAGTGACAAAATCCTGGTTTATGGCAAAGGGTCAGAGTGGGCACAAGTTGGTAGATGGGGAGAGGAAGTGCCATGTAAAGAGAAGAGCTTTCTCGTTTAATCTGAAAGGTCAGGGCAGAGCTATTCCTGTAGGTGGACAGTTTTCTGGGGACGCAGACATTACCTATATAAAGAATCACAGCAGTATATGTATATTTAAAAAACAGAAGCGTGAGTTACAGAATGTAACACAAGCAAAATTCACCAATGCCAAATTAATTTGTGCATCTTTGCAAGAGAAGACCTTCATAGCTCCTATTCAGGTTATGAACATTTTTGAAGACAAAAAAAAATTTAAAAGTCCAGGAGATTGATATGCCTATCACACCTCAATTGAGCAACTCTCTGACCATGATCACATCATAAACCTGCAACATGACTGGATCTTGTCTACCAGGGAGTTCCTTCAGGTGCCAATTTCTCAAATTGCTCTTGTGGATTATTGCCCCCATCTGGACACTCACTGGGATGCAGGCAGGCAGCCTTGTCCCAGTCAGCCTGTCACTCTGAGAGTGATGAAGTTTAACTGAAGCCATACTGGGATAATAGCATGCATTTAAAAACACAAATCAGGATAACAATGTCAATATAATGACATATGTTTAAATGATAAAGCTCACCCTTTGAAAACATCCTATAGCTCTCCTGATATGACTGGTTGATTACAAATCTAATCTTGCAAGAATTCAGACTTGTCCTCCACTAAATCCTGATGAAAAATCCTTAATACCAAGTGGAACAAATTCTTTAGAAAGGTTTTTTGAATTCAGTAAAGCAAGTCAATCTGCTTGGCATTATTTCAAACACACTTTTAAAGTAAAAAATTGTTTCTATTATTTTATGTTACATGAGAGACTACAAACCAATCTTGCCTCTTTACTGAATTTCACACCCATAAAATATTCTATCATCAGCTCTGGGTAGATACATCCTGCTCTGTTATTTATCATGTGAGAATATGGCAGCTGGAGTTGAAAGCACTTGCACATCTATACCAGTGCCCTGTAGGTCAGAGAGGAAAACCTGCTGCTGGCCAGGGATATGCTTGTATAAACAGTACAAGAGATGTTTGCTCTCACACTCCTAGATTTGTGGACACCATGGAAAGGAAAAGGCTCTAAAATCCTCCCCTTTTCCAGCCTTTCTCCTCCATGCTAATCTCCTGAAGCAGTCAGGATCCTGCCTTCTCATTCGTGGCTCATCCACCGCTGTTTTTCCAGACAGAGGCACTGTTCTTCTTTCCAGTAGAATCACAGAATAGTTTAGGTTGGAAGGGAACTCTGAAAGTTATTTGATCCAGTCATCTGCTCAAAGCAGAGCTTATTTCACAGTTAGACCAGGTTGCTCAGGGCTGTCCAGTTGAGTTCTGAGCACCTCCAAGGATGAAGATCCCACACTCTGGGCAATCTGTTCCAGAGTGTGACCAACCTCATGGAGAAATTTTTCCCAATAGCTAATTGAATTTTTCCACAGTACAACTTGTCCTTTCACTGCGCATCTCTCCATCCCCTCTACAACCTCCCATTACAAAGCTGGAGACAGCAAGAGGATTTCCTCTTAGCCTTCTCTGCTCCAGACTAAAACCAGCTCTTGGCGTACCATTTGCTCCAGCCCCCAACCATCATGGTGGCCCTTCACTGAACTCACTCCACAATGTGAATGTCTGTCTTGTATGAGGGACCCCAGCCTTGAGGTCTCATGTGCACCGAATAGGGGAAAACAGTCACTTCCCTTGATATGCTGGTAGCGATGCTTATCCTTCACTGCTGCAGGGCACACCGCTGACTCTTCCTCCAGGCTCTTCAAATCCTTTTTGGTAACTACTCTTGGGAAGTGGGTTATGAAGGCCTACCTGGGAGAGGGAGATGTCTACCCAGCAGAAGAGAACCCCCCGCTAGCAGACAACTCTCTTGTCCCGAGTCTGCATTTTCATGCATTTGACCTCTTCTCAAGTAACTAATATTTTAACATGTTAACCAAGTACTTGTTTATGAAGAACTGCACTTTACACAACTGAAGATTATCTGCCTGAGTATCTGTGATATATTTAGGCTAATCTTTTTCATAGCAAACATTATGAAGAAGAAATATCCCCAAAGGAGTTACTGTATTTTAAATAATAAATAAGGAAATTTACTGGCTGACCATAGCATCTGATGCTACTGATGCTATTACCCCACATCTATCACTCGACTTTATTGTAGTCTGCATGCCTAGTTGGGTTGGTGGGATCAGTTTTGCTGATGGGGGTCAGAGATCTTATCTTCCTAGACACCCGTTCCACACCCTGGTAGGTTTTTCTGACAGAGCCCGATGCAGATTATTCCTTTTCTTCAGCCCATACGGCAGACCTTCCATACACAGCCTTGCCTTACACGAGGAGGTTGCATGCTTTCTCCTAATAGAGAAATCAAGAATCTCTAGTGCAACTTTACACTTATCTCAAAACAAGCATGATTTAATCCCTCTTCTGAAAGTATGCTGTGCAAAATATAAACAGCTTTATGAGGGTTAGGAATTCACATTACAGCAGGATAAAAAAAAGACAGAAAGAGAACCTGCTCAACTTATTTTGCCATCTCCAGCTTGGCTGATGACTAATTGAAATTCCACTTCAGCTTTATTGTTTCTGAATTCTTGAACCAAAGTCACCTCTCATGTTTCTCTGAAAAATGCCTTTCAGTAACTAAGGCTTCAGTGACCCTCTGGGCCATCTGCCACCATTTCCTTTTGCAATGTGTTACTTTGACTGCAACTTTGGTAACATTCCCCCATGCAGAACTACCGTAGAAATAAACTGGAGACTGGGATGGCTCTAACATCTTGAACAGACTGTTCTGTCCATAAAAAAATTATTTTGCTAACTTAAAGGACTTTTGATTTAAATGCAGTAATGCTTTGGCGATGCAGAAGGTATCTAATACAGTGACAGACTATCTATTATCTTGTTCAGACATTTTTCCAGGAATACTCTACTCTTCCATCGCTAAGGCAAGACACCGTAGAATTCTAAGATGCCCCCTGAACTTGTTTGACATCATCTTCCCAGTAAATACTTTTATCTTATTTATGCACAGAAAAAAAATCACTGGTTTTTCCTATCATTAACAGGAACTGAACTGCTTCTAATGACACACTAGCCTGGTTGTAACTGATGTTCTGAAAACCTATAATCTCTCTCCTTAGCTTTGTCCCTAAAAACAAGATGTGAATACTCTTGATTCCCGAACTGAATTTCCTTTCAAGCTAAAACTGATGATCCTGCTTATCATTTTCGCTACAGAAAACAGAACTCCCATCTAATTCCGTCCTTTTCCTTAGTAGCCAAAACCACGTAAACAAACTCCCCCCCAGCCCCGCCCCCAAAAACCCAAATCCCAAACAAACAAAAAAAATAATCACCTTTTCACTGCTATCAATAGAGTTCTCCTAATCCATGCAGAAAGAAGCCAAGGGAGACATACATATACACAAGTCATTGCTACTGTGTGCACTAAGAATGGTTTTGCCATAAAGACAGGCCTCTCTCTTGTTTCTCCTTTATAACACAAATTTTACTGCATGTAAAATTCCAGCAATTCGGCAATGAAACAACTCAGAACAACCACTAGAAGAAAAGCAGCCAAACACCCCCATCACCAGCATCACAGCCACAATCTGGAGGGAAGTGCTTAAATCATTAACTCTTGCGAGTTATGAAAAGGAAAAAACCTCAAAATAGCACATTTGTAAGGAGAATCCTCTCAGTGGGAAGGTGATTTCTTCTTCTGTCTGTGAAGGTTCTTTTAGGAAGACTGTCAAAGTGAATATAAAAACTTGTATGTTTTTATTGGGGTATCAGAATGATGCGATGCTCCTTACTAGTCCAATTGCCCACTAATATAAATGAAGACCTACAAAGGGAAATTCTTGCCAGGGCCATATTGCCATTAATATGAGCAATCCAGAAGACCTAATTTCTTTCCTCCAACTAGAATGAAAGATATTTTCCCTCCCCACAAAATCTGTGTCTCTCATTCTATATGATCCTTTTGATTTAAGCAATTTTCAACTGCTGTCTATTGCACAAATATACCAGTTCTCTGAGAACAAAGGAGGATGACTAACACTAGCACAGATTTTTAGTCTAATTCTCTTAGAAGTTCCTATTGCTATAGCATACAACAGCTATACCACCTTGAATAAAAATAAATAAAATTATAACTCTCTTTTGGGGTGAGATTATTGCCCACCTTCTCCATTTTCTGCACTAAAACTATGTTTTTTGAATAAGAACATCTTGAATCAGATCTTTTTGTAATGAAATAACAGAACTGAGTGACAGATAGGGTTAGATATAGCAATTGATAATTAAAAACCCCAGACAAATAAAGAAGTACGCGCTTCTGTTCTTTTACAATGTAATGTAGAGTATACACAATTAGTTGTTTCCTCCCACTGTTACCATTTAAGGTCCCACTCGGCACCAATAAGTGGCACCAGATGTCAAAGGTGACTTAAAATCAAACTATAGGCTCAAAAATTATCAACTGAGATTAAAAACACTGTCTCAAAGTTGCAGAATTCCATAAATTAAAGGCTGCCACTGTGAACCTTATTTTGATTCAAGTGACGATAACAATAAATCTGTGTATGAATATAAAACAGAAAAGAAAAAGTGAAAACCAATATTGGAGGCTTCACAGCTGAACTGTGATGAAATGCACAATCTCAAACCCATTCACATGCTGGCAAAATACCATTAAAAGGGTTTGCTTTGGAGGGTCTCCAGAGAAAATGGCAATAACTAGGAGTTTAGCTGTGAAGCTCACAGTATGGTATGTTAACTTTAGAAGAGACAGACGTACATACTGCTTTACAACTGTTTGCTATAAGACTCGCAGTCTTCTTAAAAGTCTTCTCGAGGTAGTGAGCAAATCTCTCATTCTCATTTTCCTTGGAACCCAACTGGAGGAATTCACCTAAAAAGTTGCACAGATGGGAGTTTTTATTTGTGAGTTTACTGCTTAGGCAAGCAAATCTGAAGATAAAAATAGAAAAAGACCTTACCACACACCAGATCTTCAATCACCTGAGTTAGAACAGAGATGATAGTAGTGTTTCCAATTCGTGCTAAAGCTACGGAAGCAGCTGAGAGGATGAAGTCACCAGCTAGAACAGCCTAAGAATAAAAAAATATATTGATCTTTTAAATCTTTTCCTGTAAGTGTTAGTACAGACAACACAATTTCCTTTATTTGTGAGTAGACGTGCCATCACATCATCTTCCTACATAAAGCACACATACCTCATTGTAACAGAAAGAAAACAGAAGACAACCAAATATTAAAATTTGAACCATTTTTGAATCGCTATCTTATAGTGCCGTTTATATTTTTCGATATAAGCACCGTCCTCCCTGTAGGCAATATCTGAATACGTTTGCCTGTGAAGTTTTTTTGAACATTACTTCTCTATTTGACCATTCCATCGTGACTGTTATGCCATATTAGCTCTGAATTGCCGTAAGTTCTGATGCGTCAGTGTTGTATTTCTTTCCTTGCATTTTCTGATTAAGACCTTCCTTTTAATGCTCTATGAAGAAACACCTCTCAAAAAAAAAAAAAATTTTCATGCTGACTGAAAACCTTTTTGCGTTTACTACTGAATCAGAGTAACATAGAGTGTTCTGGATGAGGTACAAGTTCAAAGTATTCCAACAGCACTACAGAGAATGGCATAGGGAATATAAAATCAGTACAAATCACGCTACAATCATACATTATTTAATGCTTCCAACAGTTCAGAAAAGGAACACACATTTGTCTTACCCACAATCTGTGCACACCTCTTCATATTTTTTCTGGCATATCCCAAGACTGTGCCTAGGGATAGTAATGTGACAAAAACCCTAGGTATTTGTGCTCTGCTGAAGCTCAAAGGCAAGTCTTGCACATAATAGCAAACTCACCTTCCTCTCTCCCCAGATTTGATTGACTGTCATTTTTCCTCTGCGAGAATTTGCATCATCAATAACATCATCATGAACTAGGCTAGCTGTGTGGATCATCTCAGCAATTATGGCCACAGAGCGCTGGCTTGCTTGCACCTCCCTAAAATAAAAAAACAAAATTGTCAAATAATTAAATCAATTATATGTGCTGCAATACACTAAAAGAAATCTCTACTAAAACCAAACAAAAAATGTTTTTCTGGAAACAGCTGTTGCAGCTTTTCCCCAGCCTGAACCCCATCTTTCAAACCTGGAATTAGGAAGACAAGAGAAAGTAAGATCATGTTAGTACAGTATGTGCAATGGGACGTTTCCATCCTTATTAGGCCTATTTCTGCCTTGCTGCATTAACAGTACTGCAAAACTCCTGAGTTATTGACTCTAATCCCTCTAAATCCAGACTGCAATAAATAGCACAGCATCAAGGATGCTTGGTTCCAAGGAGATGGAAATCCAGAAAATGGCAGAGAAAAAAATGCCAGGTAGCTTTGTAGATGAGTTTTAAGTTTTCTTTATCTCTCTGTTGCTCTACCTGTAAGATGTAGCATCACAAAATCTCCAAAGCTGGCTAACTGTACTAACCAGCAAGCCAGAGACATCAGCAGGCACAGAAACCCGTATTCTAAGTTTGAAAGACATAACTCATGGATCTCATCCTTTATGTTATCTGATTACCTTAAGACCTCAGAGATTCTTCAAAAGCCTGAGGAATTAACCAGAATTATACTGCAATCACTTTAGGACTGTAAACACTAACTACCTAACACTTACTGAAATTCAGCCTTTGGGAGGATCTAACACTGATGATTCAACCCGCAGTAGATCACACCTACTTTATTTTTTAAACTAGGTGAAAGGAAGGTAATGGAAGAACATAGAAGCAATTATCTAGGGAACAAGGTTGGCAAAATGAACATAAAGAGCCAACCTAGCTCACACAAAGGACCATCCACCCTAGTATCCAACTGCCACTGCCTTGTTCTAGTATCCATCTTTCTCTTTTTCTACCTGTTTTCATCATGGGTTGCACGCAGGATCCCAGAAATTGCTATCCTAGTCAGCCTTGCCTTATAACTGTAACAAGCTCACATGGATGTTAAAAAATAAAAAAACCAAAAACCCACCAAACCCAACAAAAGAAAAAAACCCAAACCAATACCCAAAAAACCCCCAACAAAAGAAAAAATTACTTCTGATATATAGATACCTTATTTCTGGTGTACAGATAACAGAGCAAATCACACTATTTTCCAGCAGAATAGAAAAAGAATGGAGAGAGACAGAAGATAGTAATTTCAGCTCAGCTGAAGGGCATTTAAAATCTTCTTGCATTGCCTATGTCTATTAAAATCTAGTGATTAATCACAAAATGAAAGAACATCTTGCAGTCTGCTGACATAACATCGCGTTCTGACACCTACCTCTATGCAGAACTCTGCATTGCTGTCAGTGGGAGTTCTACATCCTGAACAATAGCAGGATGTGTGGCTCATAGGCTGTGAAAATGTGGCTTTTAAACAACAGAAAATATGAGCTGGAAACCTTCACAGTTGTTTGAAGGTAAGTTTTACTGTGGACTAGTAATTTAGCCAAATGCTAGTTCAGTCTAAGTAGTTTTCCAAAATAAACTATTATTACTAATTAGGAGAACTTACCTTCAAGAAACTGTAAAGGTCTCCAGCCTCTTTCATGCACTGGTCTCCTTTTGAGGACTCCCTTTTCATTAATTATGTCAGCAGACTGGACTTCCTGCTGGGAAGTAGCAGTAAATGGCAACATTCGCCAACACACCAAAATCTTTCAGTAGTACGAAGACAGCACAAGGACAGACATTTCAAAAGCAGGTTTTGAAAAGTTCTGCATTATAGTGCATTTCATCTCTGACAATGACTAAAAATGGCATAGGAATGCTCATGGTTCATATGTCTCGTTCCAAGAATGTTATACCAAACGTGATAATTTAACCTGAAGGGGTTTTTTTAAACTACTATTTCTGCAAGGTCTCAAGCAAGGTTCTTTCCATAGCTGGCAAAAAATTTTGCAATAGTTTCCTTCAAATATCTTGTGAGAGTAATTCTGAATCAGAGCATGCCTATTTTAGGGAAAACACACAAGAAACAGGATCCTTCTCATTCCCTGCCATTTTTCATTCTGCTTCGCCTGCAAAACAAAAGCAAAAAGTAGCAGTAACTCAAGTCAACAGATAACTGGGTCCCCACAAGGCCAGTAAGTGGAAAGATGCCATTTTTAGGTCATTCTCACAGTAAAGGCATGCCAAGATGATATATATTTACATAAAATTTTTAAACAAAGTTAAGTTTACCTTTTTACACATGCATTATATTGATTTTTAAGTCTTTGATCATGTTCTGTTTTTCAGTAGGACCCCCTGCTTGATTCTGTGATAAGCTTCTACAGACCTACAGTACCCTGAGGTCTTTTCCATTACAGAACTTGTTTCACGTACACTGAACAAGACCAAGGCTAATCTTACAGGTTAAAAAAAACCCAAACACACCTCTCCCTCCAAATATCCCTCTTAAAAGGAAAAAAAAAAAGGCCGGGGGGGGTGGGTGGGCAGGAACTCAAACCAACACAAAACAGTATTTACACTCTGTAACAAAGAGCTTTGCAACACGTTTGCCAGTAAATAAATATTGCCAGTTTAAAGATAGGAAACATGCAAAAGAACTTGCAAAATTTCTGTGTTACAATGTACGTTTTTGCTGTTAAGTCCCTGTGGCTGAAAGAAACAAACATTTCAGAAACACGGTCTGTGATATGGAAGGGCACTGCAAACTAGGGGAAGCACAGAGAACAGATGTGTTAACATGGGAGCAAATTACAGAACAGCTGAAAAACAGCATACAGTAACAGGCATCTGACAGCCATGCTTTGGAGGAGTGTTAAGAAAAGAGGACTAACGTAGCTGGCAGATCCTCATATCTTCAGGAAATACTATTCTATAGAGTTTAGCCAGGTCATTGTATTTCATCATTTCTCACACTACTCTTATGGATTTATTTCCCTTTACCCCCTAAATCTTTTGTGCTCACTATTTTATCTATTGAGATGTCTCTGTACCTCTTTGGCCTTCTCTTATTTGTCTCTCTCATTTTGGTTGTGGAAACAGAAATAAAAACTCCCATTTGCAAACACCTCTGGAGAATACATCCTAAACAAACATTAGGTCCAGTCAGGCTAAGTGATAATTCTGTGAAATTCTGCACACAGGTATGTGAAGAAATGCCAGAGGATGTGTGAAACTGAGGGTTTGCGTGACCTCAGCTTAAACTCTACAACAATTCTCACTCTTACACAGAGCTAAGTTGCTACCATTAAGCAAAAAGCCACTGCTCAAGGGACCTAAGGACTCAGGGTTGGACTTCTGACACTTGGATCTTCAAGGGAAAAAAAACAACATAACCAGCACAGAACAATCTGAATGCTTCAGCCACTCATCTTTTTTATAATAGTTCAGATTCTTTATACAACTGTCATTCTCCTTATTAGGACTACAGTAAAGTGACTTCACTCTAGAAAGACAGTTAACCTGCTAAGGGCATTCTAAATACCTAGCCTTCCTCAAATCTAAACATAAACAATCATGTCACCTAACCTGTAAGCAGAGCTATCTGGGTCTTCCCCTCCATTCACCTGAGAAGTCAGCTATTTTGGTGGGTCTCTGTGAAGACAAAGAGGTCTCTGTGCACTACCTTGTAAGACCAGGACCTATAACCTTACAAAGTTGCATGCTGTTATTTTAACAGCCAAACAAGGAAGAGTATTACCTTTTCTACTAGTATTGCACAAAAGAAAAACAAACAAACAAAAAAACAAACAAAAAACTCCAAATGAAAACAGGCAAAAGCTTACTGGGTACAGCAAGTTATATGATAGTTGAGAATGGCAGCAAGATGAAGCGGAAACTCAACATCAGTAACACAAACCCCAGAGGCAGAATAAAAAAATGCTAGGGATGAACAGCACAGGATATTGGTTCACCCCACAAGTCTACAGTTGTTGTGGCCAGTATCTTTGATTACATGTGTGGGAACTAAAGCTTCAACAAAGACAAACAAGTCTGGAAGAATAATCAATATTAACTGAGGAAAAGAACAATAAAATGCTTTAAGGGACATGACAAGTTGAAAGAGGAAAAACATCTTTTAAAAAATGTCAGAAGCAGCAGAATGGAAAGCAAGTATTTCTTTCCCTCAGGTCTATAGCAGAGTAGCAGAGTTACAAATATGCAGCGTTTCCTTCTCTACATATACAGTTTTCCTCACAAACAGGAAAAAGTTAGAAGAACAATTTGTCACCTGGAAGCAACGATAATGCTGCTTTAAGAAGCAAAAATAATGAAACCAGTATCAGTGTGAACTGGAAGTGTATGTATGTACAAAGCAGGTATAACACAGCCTGCTTCAAGAAGCTTAAAAGCAAAAGAGAAGAAAACGCCCATAAAACTTCATCAACTCACAGTAAGTGGGTATCCACAATATGAACATATCTTCTTTTGGCATGGCCTGCTCAACCCTCAAAAGACATTGGTCATCATGCATGAACGAAAAAGCAGTACACTGAGGACTTGTATAAACATATGTGAAGTTTAATTACAACCACAGGCTTAGAGTGGCATGAGGCAAAGAAGAGGAAGGTAAATACCCCGGGATTTCATTCTCTTCCTTTGCTGAAACATTTCTTTTCTCCCTACCTGGAGCTTCATTCTAAAAACAACATGACAGAGATAGTGACTCAAGTCTGTCCTTATATAAGGAACGTCCAGATTAATGAGGAGGCTTTTAAACATCAAACATAGTTTGGAGGTGCTGACAAAAACTGCAACAGATGTACAAAAGCTGCCAAATGACACGGGCATCTATAAATCAGAGCACTTATGCTGAGGGTTGGCTACTGCAAAGCAAACACTTGCCTCAGGCATATGCAGCACTTGAACTCAGATCACACTTTCTCACTAGCATAGGGCAGGTCTCAAAACTGGTTCTGATGGTTTCAAGACAGCGTACTGCATGGACAAGAATATGTCCATGGGCATATACGTATGTCAAAAGACAGCAAATATGCTTTGAGCATATAAAGGCAAATTCAGTTCTGTCTACAGCTACTTATAGTCTTTGATGCACTGCTCACCTCCAACACTACATGACATCAATTCCAGCCTTCTCAGTATTGCACGTACACTACATAATTTCATTCATAAGCTTCTCATGCTACATGCTAGAATGAGATAAAACTATTTTTCCCATTATTCTGACTAGAAGGATGCTCCAAAAACTCACTGCCCCAGTTGCTAAAAGTCCCTTCCTAAATTTCCACTCTCTTAGCAACACTGTCCTTTGTCTTAAATAGCTCTTTCACCCGTTCCTGATAAATTTGCAGACTACAAGTCCTTCATTCTCCCTGATTATCTTTGCAGTCCATCCCTGAAGCTAGCTGGACTTACCTGTTTTTGAACACAAGGATCAGACATGCTGATGATTTCACAAAGCATGATATACAAGGCTATCTGTGCTCCTGTAGCTGAACTGGACATACTATGGTTGATGCATGCTAGGATTACTTTAAGGTTTTTCATAGAGAAGGTGGCTGCAAATCACACTGGGGTTACGCCCTAAAGGGACACTCATGAGCCTCCAAGCTCAAGCAGAAATTTTTGTATTACTGTGCTTCCTTTCATTCCACCACGGATGGCCAGCCAAGAATGTTTTTGTCATCAAAAAGTGCCATCATCATGCTCCTGTTTTTCATGTCGAGATCACTCTTGAAAATATTAAGCCAATCAGTGCTGTGACAAAGGACATCCTTGAGGAGTTTCACAACCAATATCGTTCCTTTTGCTACCTCTAAGAAAATGACAAGAAGTACTGAATGGAGAACAGAATCAGGCTGAAGCGAAGTTCATTAATCCTGGACGTTTTCCTAAAACAAGAGGACTTGGCACACACAGGACAGGACACTGCCAACTAGGTTCTTCTTTCTCCTTTGAATTTATATTCACATA
Organism: Buteo buteo; assembly: GCF_964188355.1. Classification (NCBI taxonomy): domain Eukaryota; kingdom Metazoa; phylum Chordata; class Aves; order Accipitriformes; family Accipitridae; genus Buteo; species Buteo buteo. The sequence goes on from NC_134172.1 coordinate 18,867,616, forward strand.
GGAGGGGATATACCAGGAAGGGTGCCATATCAAGTAGGAAAATACATGCCATGCTCCGAGGTAGAAATCAAGTCTAACAAGGCATTAACCTACCGCTAAGGAAAAAATTATGCGAGAGAAATTCCTTAAGACTGATAAATTAGAAACACTTCTGGCAAGGGACCAAAGACTTCATATTTGAAATACTATACAAGGGAAGACTGCAAGTGTAGCTGGAAAGCACAGGAACACTCCAGCCGACATCTTTCCTCAAAATGCAAACAAAACAACTGATGGGAATGTGTGGAGAGAAGCGTTAGTGATCAGTCAGAGCAAAGAGTGTTAAGGTACAGGGTGAGCATGATGTTCTGCTCAGTTAAAACTGTTTTCAAAAGACAAGTAACTTGAAGAACATGAGGATTACACCAGCTCTAAGCTTCGAATCTTACATTAAAGTGTAGAAACTTGCTCCTAGAGGGGAAAAAAAAAAAAAAATCTCTGTTTTGAATGTCTCGCAGTTTTGAATACAATCATACCACCTGCTTAATGGCTTTTCTGCATAATTACAAAAAACGCTACCAAAGTCTCTTCTTGCAGTAAAGTTCTTACCTGTGGCAGTAAAGTTCTTACCTGTGACAAGAGTTTAATAGCTACAGGAGTGGTTACTAATGAAAAATACTTTTAATTAAGTTCATATAGTTTCAAGGACTGTTAATAAAGCATTTATGCAAGAAGCTAAAATTGACTAAAAGCCTTACAAATATCAGATGTTTGGCAACATTATTTATCCATCACTAGTTACAACTGCTGTATAGTCCATAATTTTACATATGGATGCATGTAATAAACCCAGTAGTTCCTTTTGCACTACTAACTACAAAAAACACAGCTTCATGATGGAACTTAAATTCAGGTTTTACTGAGGAGCTTTTTATTTTCATAAAGTTACTAAAGGTATTTTTGGGGAACACAAGAATGATACATTTCAAGTATGATGTAAGTCCATATATCTAAAAGTGACCAACTCACCTGGAATTATTATGGTGAATGTTGCAAGCCCTTGCCATTAGCACCACAATCATTGGTCGAAAGGCCTTTCCTTTCCCATCAAAGTAATAATCACACATTTCCTTAAGTTCTGCTGTAGATACAAGTAATTCCTACAAAAAGGAAAAGAACATATCAGAATAAAAGTCACAAAGCCAATCTGTTTAGTGTAAGCAAAGCAGTATGCATGTATAAGGTTATTGCCTGTATTCATTCCACCCAATGTAAGCTGAAGTTGTTTTTGAAATTACTGTGAATAATCTGAAACATAAATGATGTATTCCAGCAGTGTAAATGAGGAGGGGAAAAAAAATTGCATTCTGGTTCTATAAGATACATAGAAATGCTCTCTTTGCCTTCAGTTTAAGTTTCAGACAGCTGCTCATAAAGAATATTCTTTCAATAACTATCCTCCAAAGCAATGATTGCCATTAAAATCAGAATCATCACAACATCCCAGAATAGTCACCAAAATCCCTCACCTTTTTAATATCTTCATAGAGATTCTTCAAGTCTTTTCTACCAAGTTGAAAAGGGTCTTGGTATTTTTCATCACTAACTGTCTTACTGCAGCTGCACAAGTGGGATGTACTCGTATGATGAAACCTGGTGACAGTGTTTTTCAAGAGAGTAATGTTGTTAAAAGCAAACTTTCCCCGATTCCCCAGACAGAAACATTTCAAAGCGTTTCCTCCTCCTTGTCCTTTCCCCTCACACAAAATTTAACCAAATAGCTAAAATATAAGCAGAAGGCATCAAAACACTCTTTTCAGCCAGCTAATAAGGTGCAAGGACAGCACAGCTACATATTAATGATCATAGACTTCTAGGAGCTGGCAAAGCGCAGCATTTGGCAAACAATAACCACCCCTCCCGCCCCTTAACAGATTACAGAAGTCTTCTGATACACATAAAACTACATTGCTCTCAATTTATTCCTTTTGAATACGCTATTGATAGTATAGCATACATTTGGAGATGAAGCTTTCATCTTCTGGTAACACAATTATTCTGTTACTTTCTTCCCTCTCCTGTATACTCCTGTAAAAACTTTCCTGACTTGGATTTGATAATCCTCTTTTGCACAGCCAGCTACATTATAAATTATAAATTAAGTCAATACTTCCAGATAGTCTGATGATGCTATGGAAGTTCATCAGTAAAGGGTGAAAGCTCCACCTGGATGCATTAAGATGCATTAGGCTTAGGCCTGATTTTTTTTATGTCCCTGGAGGAGTTGAAGTTTATGCCCCTTATTATGTTTCCTTTGTCAAAGTGAACCATATGGGCTTTCTTGGGGCATTTTTGCTTTGCCCATTGCTCTCCAGGATGGAGATCCAGGACTTC